>NC_064617.1:677277493-677902493 GCF_023898315.1 Schistocerca nitens | reverse complement strand
TTTCTATACTTCTCATTACTTCTCTTTCTTCGATTTATTGTCAATCCTTATTCTGTGCTTATTAGACTGATCATGCCGTTCAGCAGTTTATGTAATTCTTCATCAATTTCAATCAGGACAGCAATACCATCAACGAATTGTATCATTGGTGTCCTTTCACTTTCAATTTTAATTCCACTCCTGAACCTGTCTTCAATTTCCATAATTGTTTCTTCGATTTACAGATTGAATAGTAGGGGTGGAAAACTGCACCCTTCTCTTACACTCTTCTTAATCCGACCACTTCGTTCTTGGTCGTCCAGTCTTACAGTATTATCCCCTCTTGGCTCTTGTGCATACTGTATGTTCAACGTCTCTCCCTGTAGCTTACCCCTATTTTCTTCAGAATTTCGAACACCTTGCACCATTTAACATTGTCGAACGCTTTATCCAGGTCGACAAGTCTTTAATCTGGCTTCCATTAGCAACGTCAATATGGCCTCTCTGGTGCCTTTACCTTTCCTAAAGCCAAACTGGTCGCCATCTAAAACCTTCTCAATTAGCTTTTCCATTCTTCTGTATATTATTCTTGTCAGCGACTTGGATGCATGGTCTGTTAAGCTGATTGTACGATAATTCTCACACTTGTCAGCTCTTGCAGTATCCGGAGTTGTATGGATGATATTTTTCCGAAAATCAGATGGTATGTCGCCAGACATGTCTTGAGGGAATGTTATCTATCCCTACTGCCTTATTTTATCTTAAGTCCTCCAAAGATCTCTTAATTTCTGATTGTAATACTGGATCCCATATCTCTTCTAAATTGACTCCTGTTTCTTCTGCTATCAAATCAGACATATCTCTCCCCCTCATAGAGGTCTTCAACGTAGTCTTTCTACCTAGCCGCTCTCTCCAGAGCATTTAACAGTGGAATTCCCGTTGCACTCTTATTGTTACAACCCTTCTTTTAATTTTACTGAAGGTTGTTTTGACTTCACTATATGCTGAGTCAGTCCTTGCGTCAATCATATCCTTCTCGATTTCTTCATATTTTTCACGCAGCCTTTCTTGCACTTCCTATATATTTCATTCATCAGCGACTATTATTTTTGTATTCCTGAATTTCGGGAATTTTTTTGTACTTCCTTCTTTCATCGATCAACTGAAGAATTTCTTATGCTATCTATGGATTCTTCGCAGTTGCCTTCTTTGTGCCTATGTTTCTCTTTCCAACTTCTGTGACTGCCCTTTTTAGAGCGGTCCCTTCCTCTTCAACTCTATTGCATACTGAGCTATTCCTTATTGCAGTATCTATAGCCTTGACGAGCATCAAGCGTATCTCTTCACTCCGTAATAGTTCCGTATTCCACTTCTTTGCTTACTGATTCTTCCTGACTAATCCCTTAAACTTCAGCCTGCTCTTCATCACTACTAAATTGTGATCTGAATCTAAATCTGCTCCTCGATATGCCTTACACTCCAGTATCTGATTTCTGGATCTCTGTCTCACCATGATGTAACGTAACTGAAATATTCCAGTATCACCCGGTCTTTTCAAGTTTACCTCGTAGTGATTCTTGTATATAGTTTCGCCGTTACTAGCTGAAATTTATTACACAACTGAATTAGTGTTTCTCCTCTCTCATTCCTTTTCCCAATTCCATATTCTTGTGTAACCGATCTTCTGTTTATTCCCCTTCAAATGCACTCCTGACCCCGGTTACCATTAGATTTTCATCTCCTTTTACGTACTGTATTACCCTTTAAGTATCCTCATACACTTTCTGTATCTCTTGATCTTCAGCTTGCGACGTCGACATGTATACCTGAACTATCGTTGCCGGTGTTGGGTTGCTGTCGATTCTAATAAGAACAACCCTACTGCTGAACTGTTCACAGTAACACATTCTCTCGTTACTCCATTCTCTGTTGCTGTTGATATTTCCCTATACTCATCTGACTAGAAATCCTTCTCTTCTTTCGACTTCACTTCACTGACCCCCACTACAACTAGATTGAGCCTTTGCGTTTCTCGTTCCAGACTTCTAGCTTGACTACCATGTTCAAACTTCTGACATTCTACTTCCCGACTCGTAGAACGCTATCCTTCAGTTGATTCTTATTCTTATGGTCACCTCCACCTACAGTCCACTCCCGGAGATCCGAATGGGGGACTATTCAGGAATCGTTTGAAAACAGAGACATCATTTTCCATTGCAGATCACATGTCCTGTGGATACACGTTATGTGTCTTTAATGCAGTGATTTTCATTGCCTTCTGCATTCTCATGCCATTGATCGTTGCTGATTCTTCCGCCTTCAGAGGCAGTTTCCCATCCCAAGGACAGTGTGTGCCCTGATCCTCCGTCCACTCCTGCGCTCTCTACTGGCCGTTGGGTGAATGAGGGTGACTCCTTATGCCGGAAGTCTTCGGCAGCCAGTGTAGATTATTAAACAAAATTTGAGCTGCGGAGAGTTTAGAACCCGGGACCGAAGACGTTCTGATTGGAATCAAAGACGCAACCCGTAGACCAGAGGAAACTATATCTTTGGAAATTGGCGGATAATATCTTCACACACTTCTGTTAACTGACGGTCAGATACCAGTCACATATGGTTTTTGCAATGCTACCTCATAACACAGGAACGTGAAGAAAAATGAGGAAAATGTGCTACGACTACACTAAACGAAAACATAGAAACTTCGGTCGTGAGACTTGATGGAGCAGAGTTAAAGATATTAAAATAACTTCGATCCATATCGAATAAATGTCAACGGCCTTGACGCTGTAGTAACGTCGGTTTGCGTCAGATCGCCGTAGTTAAGCGCTGTCAGGTTGGGCTAGTACTGGGATGGATGACCATCCCGCCTGTCGAGCGCTGTTGGCAAGCGGGATGCACTCAGCGATTGTGAGACAAAATGAGGAGCTGCTTGATTGAGAAGTAGCGGCTCCGGTCTCGTGAACTGACGTACAGCCGGTGATGCGTATCCAGTGATGGCTGTGGCCTGAGGATGACACGGTGGCCGTTCGGTACCGCTGGGCCTTCATGGCCTGTTAGGGTGGAGTTCAGTTTTTTAGTATTTAATAAATAACAGAGATGAAAAGTCTGACAAAGAAAAAAAGTTATGCAGCTACTAAAGGACCTCTGGTAGAGTATATCAGCGAGAAAAGGCATCAAGAAAGAAATATACAGGTTGTTCGGAAATTCCTGATACAGACTTCTACGACTTGTTGAGGGGAGTGAGTGCATCATGTTTTGAATAGTAATCTATGTCCGTAAACGAACTCTTCCCATTCCATTACGGTTACAGTTCAAATGCTTAACTCATCCATCGCTGCTTGAGGAATTGAATTAGGCATAATGGAGTACGATTGTTAGGCAACAGTTCTAAGGGAAACAAAATGATACGTCCACTTATCACTTGGACACATTTGTTTGTTTTAACATTTGAAAGTTACGTGTTTCCACTGTTAGAAAACAAAAAAAGAACCAGAATACTAAACGTGCAGAGCAGTACTGATGCATTAAGTAATGTACAGGCAGCTTCTCAACCATCTGACCACAAATAACATTATCAAGAACACAGTCTGGATTTCTGAAGGGTTCTGATAGTTCTGATATCGAGAAGGCTATTTACACCTACAGTGAAAATGTACTTAATTCATTAAATAATAAATTACAAGCAGCAGGTATTTTCTGTGATTTGTCAAAGGCATTTGATTGTGTGAACCAGAACATCCTTTTAAATAAATTAGAATTCTATGGTATCACGGGCAGTGCAGCAAAATGGTTCAAGTCATACCTCGCTAACAGGAAACAAAGGGTGTCAGTGCAAGGGACTAGTGAATTGAGTCATCAGTCATCATCAGAATGGGAAGAAATTACATGTGGTGTCCCACAAGGATCCATCATAGGGCCATTGCTTTTTCTTGTATACATTAATGATCTCTCAACAGTTATACTCCCAGAAGCAGAGTTCGTTTTGTTTTCAGGTGACACAGGTATTGCAATAAATAGTATTTCCAGTGTAGTTTTAGAACGATCTGCTAATGATATTTTTATGGACATTAATAAATGGTTTAAAGCCAACTCATTGACATTAAACTTCGAAAAGACTCACTATATGCAATTCAGAACCTGTAAGAGGTTTCCACCCAGCATATGCATAAAGTATAAAGAAGAGCAGATAGAAGAGGTTGACAGTCTTAAATTCCTGGGATTACCACTTGATAATAAATTCAGTTGGGAGGAGCACACCACAGAACTGTAGAAACGCCTTAACAAATCTGTATTTGCAATTCGAGTGTTAGCTGACATAGGCGACATAAAAATGAAAAAGCTTGCATACTTTGCCTACTTTCATTCCATAATGTCATATGGTATAATATTTTGGGGTAACTCTTCAAGTCAAACAAAAGTTTTCATAGTCCAAAACCGTGTAATAGGTATTATTTGTGGAGTAAATTCACGGACGTCCTGTAGAAACCTCTTCAGAAAAACTGGGTATACTAACTACTGCCTCTCAGTATATTTACTTCTTAATGAAATTTGTCCTAAATAACATATCTCTTTTTCCAACAAACAGCTCATTTCATATATACAAAACCAGGAACAAAAATGATCTGCACAAGGACTTAAAAGCACTTACTTTAGTTCAAAAAGGGGTCCACTACTCAGGAACACTCATCTTCAATAATTTGCCAGCAAACATAAAAAATTTAGTTACAAATAAAGATCAATTTAAAAGGAGCCTGAAAGACTTACTAGTGGCCAACTGCTTCTAATCCATTGACGAATTTTTTAATAGAAACAAATGATGTATTGTATATATTCATACTATTAGTATCGTTATTTCAGCTTAAAAAAAATTGACATGTTCCACATCCACGAGGATCTCCTCAGCACGGATCTATGGAACGAAAAACTAATCTGATCTAATCATTAAAACAGCGGCTCGACGTGGCGACCACCAACGTTGTTACAGACATTGTACTTACGAAGCTTGTTCTCTCTCAATCCCACGTGCTGTCTCTTTTTAGTGCGGCGGCAAGAGCTCGTGCCACCATATCTTCCCCTGTCTTCACAAGAGTGTCGTAAATTGAAGTATGCATACGGCCCTACAAGCAGTAGTACACGTCATCCTGTCTTCTCTGTTGCATAACCTTATTGTATACCAGGACAGGTGAATCTGAGACTTTTCTCTTTCCCTCAGCAGATCTGGACGAGTTACACTTATGAACTGAAACTACCGTATAACGGAAGTAGTATGTTTGCGGACATAGGTTCCTGTTCAAAATAGTATGAAGTTACTCTACCAGTGCTACAAGTTTGCAACGGGAATTTCCCAACATCAGGTATATTGTTATTATTGAGATAATTTTATACAACTCAAACGTGTAGGGGATAACTGTAAGACAAGTGAAGAATTTACATACCATGGAGGCAAGTGTCGTAAGAAGAAGTCACAGTTGAAATATATTTCAAATACGGCCACAGAAGGAAAATATTTAATGCATGCTATTAAAGACAGGAATTATGCATATTCCACACCGGCATTACACAAGGACAGGAAGACAGGTTTTTTAAAGTGAGAAACTAAATATCTATAAGTAGAAGAAGAAGAAGCAGACCGATAATGATGGTCGCAAGCTGTATAGGAAGTAACGACGAGCAGCAGATGTCAAACGAAGCTATGTACGACATTTTTGCGTGATTTTCATGGTACCAGGGCTATTCGGAACGTAACATACGTTTTAGATTAAAAACACACGACAGAAATTTTTTTTATGATTTACATTCAAATGCACATTGCTCAGCTATTTTGCAACGTAATCATCATATAAGTAAATACACATATAACGATACTCCAACTTGTAGTTCCATCGACTCAGAATGGCGTCGCCTTAGACCTCAAGCATGCATGAACGCCTGCTTGCAGTTCATCATCATTGATGGGCTGCGTTTCGAGCCAGACCTTAATATGTGGTATATATGAAAATCTCTCAGAGAAAAATCGGGACTGTATGGTGGTTGAACAAAAGGCTCCAACCCGAACCATTCAAGATCCATTTAGTTCAGATAGCATTGTGGGGTTATGCATTGACACAAACGAAAAAGCTTTGCACTAGACTTCCCTTGACGCTTTTTTTGTATCACTCTCCTTAATTTCTTCCATGTTTCACAATATCTGTAATTATGTATTGTTTCACGACGTTTCAGGAAATCGACCAGAAGAACATTGAGCCGTGCGGGCGCTCATATCAATATCTTTGCTTCTGGAATATCTTTCGGTTTCATTACCAGCTACACTTTCTCTGACGTCTCGAGTGGGATTTCAGAATGCGCGCAGCTCACAGTAGAGACCAGTGTGCTGAGGGTTCACTGTCTGGGAAAGAGTACGGATTGCGGCCTGAGGTTGATAGCCGTGGAGGTCCGCTCACAGCGTTCGGCTGGCGGATGTGTACTTTGAGGAGGTCACGTACAGCTACTGAAAAGTCGCTACTTCCCACAGCTCGTGCGGTCGCGGAGCGTACTCTGGAATGTGACTAGACCTGTTTCTTACTGTCTAATTCTTCTAGGCCTCACGCAGTAAACAGTCAGCACCATTTCTTGTGAGCAGTAAAGTGTCTGCCGCTGTTCGTGAAAACCCTTGTTCTTTTGCCCCTGAATTTATCTTGATGTTCTTTCGCAAACTAATATGACTAATACTGCTGGCCATTGTTTTGGGTGAAACACTTAACGTCGTCAGCATCCCAATGATAAAAACATGATCGAGTTAAACAGTTACTCAGTTTACCTTGTTCTGCCTTTTACCGACGCTACTGGTGCGAGTGTTTGCTGGTCTTTTTAGTCATCTGCCTTCTGACAAGTTTGATACAGTCCGCCATGAATTTCTCAGGATTCATCCCAGTGTATCACTTGCACTGTCCGTCATGGGATGTTTAGCTGCCTGGGTAGCAGAATTCCTTAACTTCATCTACTTCGTGAACATCAATCCCGATGTTAAGTTTCTCGCTGTTCTTGTTTCTGGTACTTTTCATTACTTTCGTCTTTCTTCGATTTACTCTCAATCCATATTCTGAACTAATTAGAATATTCATTTCATTGAACGTACCATGTAATTCTTTTTTACTTTCACTGATAATAGCAATGTCATCAGCGAAGCTTGTCATTGATATCCATTCACGTTGAATTTTAATTCCGCTCCTAACTTTATTCCCATCACTGAGTCTTCGGTGTATAAATTTAACAACAGACACGAAAGACTACATCCCTGTCTTACTCCCTTTTCAATCTGAGCACTTCGTTCTTGGTCTTCCACTCTCATTATTCTCTCTTGGCTTTTGTACATGCTGTATTTTACACGTCTCTCCCTATAGCTTACCCATATTTGCCACAGAATTTCGAACATTATGCACGATTTGTTTACGTATCTTTGAACTTTTTTCACTGTTTGTTAACCCTAATCTAGAAATATATGTCTCTACGTGCGCTACTGGTGCACATACTTTCTGGGTTTAGGTATCTTTAAAATTTTTTGTTTTCACTTAATTCTGATTTAGATGGGTTTGCCTTTAACAGTAATTATGATGCATGTACTGTCCGGGTTAAGGTGTCTTAAGTATTTTTTATTGACCAATCATGATTTAAAGGACCATGTGTGTGCTGTAATTCATTTAATTATGTACGTTGTGCTATATAACCGCAAGTACTTGGTGGTCAAATAGAACTCACTGGTTTGTCACCATTTTCTCTCTCATGTTTGGATGCTTGTATGTTATTTATATGTTATGTAAATTTAATGTACTTTCGTGGTTGTGCTTTAGAATCTGTACTGAATCGAGCAATTATTCGGTGTGCGGACTAAGCTCAAGTCGGTTACCATGCGTTGGTTAATGCATCTGAGACTTTATTTACTTCGGATTTGCCCTTGGTTGCTTTTATGAATAACGGCTTAAGCTAATGCTTATTTTCTAATTTTAGGGCTGGCATAGAAGGAGCAAATAATGACGTAATGATTTTTGTATGTTTAAAATGTTTGCACACTGTTGTCATTCTAATGTTGATTTCCAAGTAGCCAAAATTGTTGTTAGACCCAATAAGTTCCTCTGGGACTACTTTCTAATGTTTATAGAGTTCAAAGAGTTTTTTTCGATTACAAAGAGAAGAATTCCTGGTACTACATTGTGGTGGCAAAAGCATTTGGATAGGGATACGCACATATACAGATGGCAGTAATATTACATACACAAGATATAAAAGCGCTGTGCACTGGCGTAACTATAATTTGTACTCAGTTGATTCATGTGGAAAGGTTTCAGACGTGATTATGGCCGCATGGAGCTGGACAAATGGGGCATTCCATTTCGAAAATCTTTAGGGAATTCAATATTCCGTGATCCACAGTATCAAGAGTGTGCCAAGAATATCACACTCCAGGCATTATCTCATCACGGACATCGCAGTGGCCGACGGCCTTCACATAACGTCAGAGAGCAGCGGCGTTTGCGTAGAGTAATCGGTTCTAACAGACAACCAACACCAGTGAAATAACCGCAGAAATCAATGTGGGACGTACGACGATGTGGCGATGTTAAGCGTTAATGGGCTACAGAAACCGTGGTGTAGGTGCAATAAAAAAAATAAAAATAAAAAACCGGAAGATCTGAGTCTTCGGTCCCGGGTTTGAACCATACCACAGACTAAATTTTTTATAAAAATCATCAGCAATGACGGCTGAAGACTTCCGGCATAAGCAGTTACACTCATTTCAGCCAACGGCCACGTCAAAGAGGACGGAGGAGTGGACAGATGTTCAGGGCACTCTCTTGTCCTTTGGGTGGTAAAGTACCCCTAAAGGCATAAGAATCAGCAAAGATCAACGGCATGAAAATGCAGAAGGCAACAGGAACCACTGCATTAAAGACACATAATGTGGATTCACAGGACATGCGGCACGTAATTGAAAAACGCACTGGCAATACCACATTTTCCTTTTTTTTTTTTTTTTATTTAACGGCTTTTATCAACACGTGGCCATCGCACTGAATATGAGTGGCGCACACATTATAAATTCTGGATATCATGACAACATACAATTCGAAGGAAAAGGCCACCAATCTTTTTCTTTTCACTATCTTATTTATTCCGATAAATTGTAAAACCTAAACACACAAATTCTATAACCTACAACAATAACACATGAGAAATTCCGCCCAGTGGGCATGGCTTTACATTGGTGAATCTCTATCTTATGGTCTCGTAATTATTTAACGCTACAGTGCACTTTCTGGATAGGATGGTGGATCTTTTATTATTTCTCACACTTCGACTCTCACAATCATCACGAAACTTTCCTCCAGACCGAGCAGTACAAAAGGAACACGCATGACCCACTACCTCTGAAACTACCTTGCTACTCTCCCATGCAAACCACACATACCCAAATTACATGACATACACCACACTACAACATGAAATACTACACAGGGAATAGTCACAACATTATCACTTTCAGCTTTTCCACTTCAATTAATATTTATCCCAGTTTCACACGACACTGCCCCACTTCGTAATTCTACTTTCCTACTATGAACTCTGGAGATATATGCACGTCTTCCTGTGCAATCCAAGCCAAGTGGCGTTGCTGGATAGACGGCTGACTCACCTTGTTTCTCTCTCAGAGTGTTATAGTTTTAATCAAGCGTCACATGGAAACATATCTCGCAAAGTAATATTAAGAACATATTCATCACACACACGAGTCCTCAACTGATACCATGGACGAGTACTTCTCTTTATCCTGTGTCTCATACACAGATTCAGACTCACACAGTACTCACCTCGTGGAAGTACTCGCCTCTAATTTCAAGTCCTGCACACGCTATTTCTTAAATATTTCAACTTATGGTACACACGCTAGTAATTCAGCCTAACTTAAGCACACGGAAGTATTTCAACTTATTGCTACACGTGGTTTCATTGTGACCGTTGGTCACTTACGAAGATTACTATGATCCCATTAATATTACCTGCCTGACATTTAATTCTCCCCACAAAAGTTCCTGAAATAGAGAAATTATTATTTCAAACTACTCTTAAATATTCTACATGCATACCACGTCTCCACTCTTTTGTCTTTACGGAGCACAACTAAGACAGGTCTTAACAGCACAAGATCCAGCGGCAGAGTGCTGAAACATGGCCGTTCTTCAGGTTCTCTCGCACCTCTGCCGAAGTGGGGGAGCACCTTGCTACCGTATTGGTCAGCCACATTTCAGGCGCTCAAAGCTCAGGTAAATTTCATCTCTTTGGTCCCACCAAAGGTGGCCAAAGGATCGTCTCAAAGATGATCATATATTCACATTCACTATCTGCAGTTAGCAGACGACCATACATTCATTCATTTCACAGATCTCACCAAACTGGATGTAGGGATTTATTTTGTGGGAGTGCACATGTGATCAATTAAATAAATTAAATTGTCATTCTTTCCCACACTGGTATCCGGCTTCGCTGTATTAATTGAAATTGAGTTATTATTAGAGAAAATATGTTGTTCTGACAAGAATAACGAAGAATGTTGTACCTATTTTCAATGTTGGGCGGTACTGTACCCTTTCAACGTAATATCAGCAGCACAGAAAATGGTATAACGGGAGTAGCATTCTTTATTAATTGGAGGGTAGGGCAGAGAGTATGTTACTGTGAACAGTTCAATTATAGTGTTATTCTCATCGGAATCGACAGCAATCAACTGTAGTTCAGGGTACATGCCGACACCACAAGCAGAAATTGAAGAGAAAGTATAAAGGATATTGAGGGGGTAATTGAGTACGTAAAGGGAGATAAAATTCTAGTAGTCATGGGGGACTGGAATGCGGTTGTAGGGGAAGAAGTAGAAGAATGGGTTATGGGAGAAATTGGGCTTCGTACTAGGAATGAAAGAGGAGAAAGACTAATTGAGTACTGTAACAAATTTCATCTAGTAATAGCGAATACTCTGTTCAAGAATCACAAGAGAGTGAGGTATACTTGGAAAATGCTGGGTGGTTACGGGAAGATTTAAGATAGACTACATGACGGTCAGACAGAGATTCCGAAATCAAAGACTGGATTGTAAGACGTACACAGGAGCAGATATACAGGGTCATTCACGAAGATATGCAAATACTTTAGTATGTTATTCTACAAGTAAAACTGAAGAAGAAAGTTTAGATGAACATAGGTCCGCACATGTTTCGTTACGGAGTTACGGCTAAGATAAGATTTTGTCTGAAATTTATCAAATTCGCTTATTTGAAGCTATTGCAAAACTGTACGAGGTTAAAGTAAATCTCGATTTCTATTTATTTTGTTGTTATTGGTCTGGTGAATCTAATAAAACATGTCCCAGATATGTATCAGCAGTAGTTTTCCAGAACATCCAGAAAGCAAAGATTATTATACAAGTAAATTGGTTTACTTGCCATTAAGAATGTAGAAACGTTTATGTCACTCTTGGCAACCGTTAGTGAGTTGTTTCAGTCGTTCCCTAACCTTGAAACGAGTTAGTTTTCTGTATTGTTCCGTGAAAGAACATAACAACAGTATATTTAAGTGAAACCACATAGGGACTCTTGTAGTTTGTACATTATTTATGAAATAGGGATGCCTTTCAAATTTCCAACAGAGGAATACACCGAAATGGTGTTTATTTATGGCAAATGTGATGGCAATGCTACGGCTGCAGTTAACGAATATCGCGTACGTTATCCAACTCGGAGGATTCCGAATGCCTGAAGCATTAGTGGAGAATTTCGAATGTTACGGGAGACAAGTTCTATACCCATGGTTGATGATCAGTACGAGCACTCGATAGGTGAAGACGACGATGAGGATATTATGGATGTTGTTCAACGTAGCCCGGGTACTAGTACACGACGTATCTCTCAACGATTAGACATTTCACAATCTAAGGTATGGCGTACACTGAAGTACAATAATCTGTATCCTTACCGTAAATAAAAAGTGCATCATTTACATCCGGGAGATCCTGCTCTTTATTTACTGATGAGGCACAGTTTACTCGAGATGGTATAAACAATTTACATAACGAGCACGTATGATCTGAAGTAAACCCACATGCAACATTGCAACGCAATTTCCAGCAGCGATTTAGCATAAATGTGTGGCGTGGTATAATCAACACACACTTTATTGGACCATTCATTTTCCCAGGACGTTTAACGGGCGAGACATACTTACAATTTCTGCAAGAAGAAATGCCCCGCTAGCTCGAAGATGTTCCATTTGCTAAGCGGTTGCAAATGTATTTTCAACATGACCGCGTGCCTCCACAACGCCGTAACCACACATTTAAATGAACATTTTCCCTAGAAATGGATTGGTCGTGGTGCTACACATTTGTGGCCACCCAGATCGCCCGATTTAACACGAACAGTTTTTTTCTGGACAGGGATGGATGAAAGACGTAGTTTATGAGAACAAAGACAATATACGTGAGGCATTACTTGCTCGCATTATGAATGCAGTAGATGAAATTAAGAACAACACTGCGAAACTGAAACGAGCAACAAAATCTGTTCATACACCCGCAGCTAAATACTTTGAACTCGGTGGAGACATTTTTGAACATTTATTGTAAATGTATTAAATTTTCTACAACTTCTATTGAAAACTTCGTGCAATTTTCTGGAATTTAAAAAACGAATTGGGCCAAGTAGTTAATAAATTTAAAAAATTACGAAATTACTTCTTTGCTTCTCTGGTCATTCTACATTACTACTGCAGATACAACTCTGGGACATGTTTCATTAGATTCACCATATCAATAACAAAATAAATAACTAAATAAATTTGAAACGTGCTTTATTTAACCTCGTGCAGTTTTGCGATGGCTTCATGTTAGCGAAGTTGGTAAATTCCAGACAAAATATTTTATTAGCCGTAACTCCGTAACTAAGCATTTGCGGATCTACGTTTATACGAACTTTTTCTTTAGTTTGACTTAAAGAATAGCATGTTAAAATATTTGCGTATCTTCGCGAATCGCCCTGTAGATCAGAATCTAGTTGCCACGATGAGTAGGCTGAAGTTCAAGAGGTTAGCCAGGAAGAATCAATACGCGAAGAAGTGAGTCTCGGAAGTACTAAGGAATGAAGAGATACGCTTGAAGTCATCCAAGGGTATAGATACTGCAATACGGAATGGTTCAGTAGACAGTACAATTGAAGAGGAATGGACATCTCTCAAAAGGTCAATGACAAAAATGAAAGAAAAGTAAGTACAAAGAAGGTAGCTGCGAAACATCCATGGGTAACAGAAGAAATATTTCAGTTGATTGATGAAAGAAGGACGCACAAAAACGTTCAGGGAAATTCAGAAATACAGAAATACAAATCTCTGAGGAATGCAATAAACAGGAAATGCAAAGATGGTGAGACGAAATAGCTGCATGAGAAATGTGAAGATATCGAAAAAGAAATGATTATCAGCAGGACTGACTCAGCATATACAAAAGTAAAAATACTCTTCGGTGAAATTAAAATCAAGGGTCGTAATATAAACAGTGCAATGGAAATTCCAATGTTAAATGCAGAGAAGAAAGCCGATAGGTGGAAACAGTGCAATGAAGGCGCTGTGGAAGGGATGAATCGCTTGATGTGATAGAAGAAGAAACAGTAGTCGATATAGAAGAGACAGGGGATCCAGTATTAGATTCAGACTTTAAAAGAGCTTTGGAGGACTTAACATCGATTAATACAGAAGGGATAGCTAACATACCATCAGAATTTCTAAAATCAACAAAACGACTATTCACGTTCGTATGCAGAATGTATGAGTCTGGTCGTCTACCATGTGACTTCCGGAAAAATATCATCCACACAGTTCCGAAGGCTGCAAGAGCTGACAAGAGCATGAAGTATCGAACAATCAGCTTAAAGCTCATGTATCCAAGTTGCTGACAGGAGTAATGTACAAAAGGGTGGAGAAAAAATTGAGAATGTTTTACATGGGGATCAGTTTGACTTCACGAAATGTAATGGCACCACAAAGGCAATTTTGACGTTGCTATTGATAATGGAAGCCAGACTAAAGATTTGTCGACCTAGAAAAAGCGTTCGACAATTTCAAATGATCAAATAGTGCAAGACGTTCGAAATTCCGACGAACGTAGGGGTAAGCTATAGGGAGCGATAGGTAATATATAACATGTAAAATAACCAAGAGTGGATAATAAGAGTTGAAAACCGAGAACGAAGTGTTCGATTTAACAAGGGTATAAGACAGGGTTATTATCTTTAGCCCTACTGTTCAATCTATACATCGAGAAAGGAATAACGAAAATAAAAGAAAGGTTCAGGAATGGCATTAAAATTCATGGTGAAAGGATGTCATTGATACGATTTGCTGATGATACTGCTATTCTCAGTGAAAGTGAAGAAGAATTACATGGTCTGCTGAATGGAGATGAACAGTGTAATAAGTACAAAATACGGATTGAGAGTAAATCGAAGACGCCGGCCGGTGCGGCCGAGTGGTTGTTGGCGCTTCAGTCTGGAACCGCGCGATCGCTACGGTCGCAGGTTCGAATCCTGCCTCGGGCATGGATGTGTATGATGTCCTTAGGCTAGTTAGGTTTAAGTAGTTCTAAATTCTAGAGGACTGATGACCTCAGATGTTAAGTCCCATGGTGCTCAGAGCCACTTGAACCAGTAAATCGAAGAAAGACGAAAGTAATGAGAAGCAGTAGAAACTTAGCATCATAATTGGTTATCACTAGTAGATGAATTTAAGGTACAGTATTCTGCTACCTGTGCAGCAAAATAACACATGACGGAGCAAGGAGGACATCAAAAGCAGACTAGCCAGAAAAAAGGGTATTCCCGGCCAAGAGAAGTCTACTGAGATTAAACATAGGCCTTCATTTGAGAAAGAAATTTCTCAGAATGTGCGTTTGGTGCACAGCATTCTATGGTAGGGAAACATGGGATGCGGGAAAATCGAAACAGAACGGAATCGATGCATTTGAGCTGTGATGCTACAGACGAATTTTGAAAATTAGATGGACTAATAAGGTAAGAAATGAGGAGGTTCTGCGTTGAATCGGAGAGGAAAGGAATATGTGAAAAACACTGACAGGAAGTTACAGGATGACAGGAAATCTGCTCGAACCGACCTCTCGTTTATGTCCCATAAATGTTCAGTGTGGTTCATGTTGGGCCATCTAGTTGGCCAAATCGTTCGATCGACTTGTGCAGAATGTTCCTCAAACCATTCTCAGTGAACTATGGTTCGCTGACAAGGCATATTGCCATCCATAAAAATTATCCCTTAATGGCTGAAATTGGTCTCCAAGTAGTCGAACATACCAAAGGACCCAGTCGATTCCATGTAAACAGAGCCCACACCATTATGGAGCCACCACCAGCTTGCACAGTATCTTGCTGGCAACTTGGGTCTATGGCTTCGTGAGGTCTGCACCTCACATGAATCCTACCGTCAGCTCTTACCAACTTTAATCGGAACTCATCTGACCAGGCCATGGCTTTCCATTCGTCTAGGGTCCAATCAATATGGTTAGGGTCCCAGAAGAGGAGCTGCAAGTGATGTCGTGTTGTTATCAAAGACACTCGCATACGCCATCTGCTGCCCATGCCCACAGAATTTTTTTATTCTGACCGGTTTGATGCGTCTGCCACGAATTTCACTCCTGTGCCAACCTCTTTATCTCAGAGCTGCAATTGTAAACTACGTACTCAAATACAAGTGATCCAATATTTTTCATCCACTACTGTTTTTAAACTCTGCAGCTCCCTCTGGTACTATGTAAGTTATTGCATTAAATGCGCAGCGTGCACATCGAACCAGGCAGAAAAAAAATTTCCATGGGCTAGGGCAGCGGATGGCCAGTAACGGGTTATAGTCGACGCTACTAAGTCTAGCATAGTTGAAAGTTACCGGTAGTGGTAATCTGATAATCGTAATCAAGTTGATAGTTTATTTACTTATACATTGGCTGTAAGAAAACGTTATGGCCAAACTATCAGGAAACATTCTCATACGTTGAATAAAAAACTATGTTATAAGAAGATTGATCCGGTTATGTTTTATTTCCATGTTACAGCTCGGTTTCAGTAACTCAGCATATTAATCATCTACTTTGAAACGAAGCCCACTTTGAAAAAGCATTTTTGCATTAAAGTGAGATCTGAAACACTGCGGAATGATCCATCTGCTAGAGTATCACACTGCAGGAAAATTAGCCGCTGATTGTGTTTGGACACGCTGTACAAGGTACGGATAACAACAATTCCTTACGTAGCACTCTCCAGACAGTCATCTTGTCAACGTCAGTTGTTGCAGCTGTTGTCTCACGCTGACACTAAGGATGTTCAAATGGATCTGAGCACTATGGGACTTCTGAGGACATCAGTCCCATAGAACTTAGAACTACCTAAACCTAACTAACCTAAGGACATCACACACATCCATGCCCGACGCAGGATTCGAACCTGCGACCGTAGCGGTCGCGCGGTTCCAGACTGTAGCGCCTAGAACGGCTCGGCAATCCCGGCCGGCACTAGGGATGTCGTCAACTGCAAGAACTCTAGGTGAAGTGTCCTTATAGGCTTCCTCCAGTCGCAAGTAGTAGGTTTAAACGTCCAGCGGGCTCTAAGACGACGTTCAGTTGCTTCGAACTACCTCCCGTGGAGGCAGCACCGTTCTTGAAATCTCTCTGGCCGTTACCATCTGCTTATCTGTTGAGCAAACGGTCATCTACCGACATCGCTCCATTGGACAGTACCAAAAACCAAGAACGTGATGAACAGTAAACTGTTGATGCTGTGCGCTTCATGTTAGGAGAAAAATACGGGTAATCGCTTGTCAACACACGCAACGAAGTAAATCGCATGTGAACATTGCCTTAGTTCAATTGAAACAGGAAACACTGGCGATGAGCGTAAGAATTACATCGTACATGATGACCAATCGTAACCAAGAAGGCACTTTGAATATTTCATGTAAGAAAAGGTTTCATGTCATGCTGCTGCATTCTGTTTCTGTGTGTTTCCCATGATTATTACAACTGAATAGGAAAGAAAAAACGATCTCTAACGTAGAAATAAAGCATTCCCGGACCTAAGACCGTCTAAAATGTTTCATTCCTCTGTGTGTGAGGAATGTTTCGCGAAAGTTTGGCCATGCCTTCTAGCTACATTATATATTACGTTGAGCATCTATATCACAATAACATTTTAAATAATTAATTTAAGACCTGTAATACGGCAAGAACGCTCTCAGTGTTTAGGAACTGCAGGGCAGTTAAACCAAAGGAAGCAAACGTCAGAGGCTACACTGAGGTCCTCCTTTCCTCAACCTCCAAAGGTCGTCCGGTGACGGCCATTCTGGCAAAACGCTGTTCGCAATAACGCATGCGTCGCTTGTGTGGCCTTGTAACGCGACCACCTCAAGACTGCAAAACACTCCTCCAGTTCCCAACACAGAGATCAAAGCAAAAGGACGCTACGCAGTAATAACCAAGGTCGGCAGGCTTTGCATCAATACGACCATGGGCCGGCCGAAGTGGCCGTGCAGTTAAAGGAGCTGCAGTCTGGAACCGCATGACCGCTACAGTCGCAGGTTCGAATCCTGCCTCGGGCATGGATGTTTGTGATGTCCTTAGGTTAGTTAGGTTTAACTAGTTCTAAGTTCTAGGGGACTAATGACCTCAGCAGTTGAGTCCCATAGTGCTCAGAGCCATTTGAACCAATACGACCATGGATACATGACTACACCACAAGCTATTTCGTGTCGTCGAAGAACGATACAGATATTCAAGAAACCCACAACAAGTTAACGTACTGGTTAAAATCTGATTTTACATTTGCAGTCTTTTGGCAGCACATGACTGACCGAAACTTTACACAGTAGACAGAATGCCGAAAGGTTCTAAGGTATCGTCATCATCATCAACAACAACAACAAGGTGAGCCACATGGTCGGTTCCGTTTTTTCGCTTCAAGACAAGCGTTTTCATACATTTTAATGCTATGTATCATGTGGCTAGAAGGCACATACAAGAACACCATCTTCTATCGTATTTTTAAGTAATTAGCCCCATCTTTGCTTTCAAGGGCCTCCTCCTTCTTGTGGCGTTTCTCCGTAATTTTATAGCACTTGCAGAACATGTAACTAACTGCAGAGCAGAGCACAGCTGCACCGCTATGGAGGATCTGCTACTGCTGCAGAGTTTTCAAACAAACCATTCGATTAACTCAACATGCAGAGAATTGAAAAACGAAAAATATTATTCAAATGTGTTCCATCATCTTTCGGGCGTGCACTCGGGACAGCGACAATTCTTCTTGCGGTATTTCGGCCCGAAACCTTCCAGCCATCTTCAAGGCCAGTCGGACACTGAGTTCATAGCGTTTGCGCGTGCCTATTTATACGGAGAGTCACGTGATACAAAGCTGCTGAGGATTGAAAGCGCATGCGTCAAAGATATCAAAGTTGCCACTACTGCGCTAGTCATAGATAAGATGTATATAGCAAAGGTAAACATATAAGCGGAGAGTGCAAAATAGTGCTGCTGCGAATCCACTGTGCTTGTAAATAAATAATTAATCTTTAAAAGTGGTAACATCTGTCGGAAGTGAAGATGCAGAAATTCTTTCCGAACGAAGGTGTGAAATAAGCGGTTTCCAAGCATTGTCAAGATGAAATCCTTCGTCACGGTTTAGCAGGTTGTCGGCTAGTTGTATTTCTACAGCTTCCTTAACAACTGAGTCCCAAAAAGATGAAGCAGTAGTTAAAATCTTAACAATCCATGGCATGGCCAGTAGAAATGCAATGTTCGGCAACTGCTGATTTGTTGGACTGAAGAAGACTTGTGTACCGCTGGTGTTCGACGCATCGTTCCTGTACAGCGCCCGTGGTTTGCCCTATGTAACGTTTACCACACTCACAAGGGATTTCATAACCTCCCGCCTTTCGCAAGAGCAGATCATCCTTAACGGATCCCAACAAGGCTGCTGTCTTAGCTGGTGGGCGGAATATCACATCCACTTTATGTTTCTTCAAGATTCTAGCGATTTTAGAAGAAACATTACCCACGTATGGGAGAAAGGCTGTAGATTTCACTTCCCTTTCCACTTCCTCATCCTTTTCCTGTGATTTTTCTGCAGTTTTTATTTGCAGGGCTCTCTTAATCTGCTGTTGCGAATAGCCATTTCTCCTAAAAACTGCCTCCAGGTGTACAAGCTCATCCTGCAGGCTGTCAACATCAGACACTACATGAGCCCTGTGGACCAAAGTTTTAAGAACACTCATAATTTGCGACGGATTTTGGCAGTTAGACACCTGCAAGTACAGGCCTGTGTGTGTGGGCTTACGGTATACGCAATGACCTAAGGATCCATCTTCTTTTCGGCGAACCAGCACATCCAGAAACGGTAAACAGCCGTTCTTCCCTCGCTCCATAGTGAACTTGATGTTTCCGTGAATGGAATTGAGATGTTCCAAAAACTCTATCAGGTTATCCTCTCCGTGGGGCCACACTATGATTGTGTCATCCACGTATTTCCAGAAGACCGTCGGTTTCAATACTGCTGAGTTGAGGGCTTTCTCTTCAAAATCCTCCATAAACAAATTAGCCACCAGGGGAGAGAGAGGGCTCCCCATAGCGACACCGTCAATTTGTTCGTAATATTGTTCATCAAATAAAAAATAAGTGGAGGTTAATGCATGCTTAAACAAAGCTGTTATATCATCCTCAAACTTGCTGCTAATGAGATACAGGGAGTCAGCCAGAGGTACTTTGGTGAACAACGAGACAACGTCAAAACTAACTTATAAATCTGTGCTGTTGAGCTTCAGACCTTTCAACCTACTGATAAAATCGGACGAGTTGCGGATATGATGTTCACATTTCCCCACAAACGGTCTCAACAGAGAGGCTAAATATTTTGCCAATGAGTACGTTGGTGCACCTATATTGCTAACTATTGGTCGAAAAGTCACCACTTCTAAAATCTGCTCCATACATGGATTAAGATTTTCAGTTTCTTCTGAACTGGACGTTCGTAGAACTTTGTGTACCTTGGGAAGGCCATATAATCTGGGGAGCACAAAGCTGTGTCCCTTCAGTTTGTTGGCGACTTCTTTAGGCAGAGAACTGGAGTTCAGAAGCGATGCAGTTTTCCTCTCAACCCGAGATGTGGGGTCCTTGTCAATCTTACGGTATGCAGACTCATCCAGTAAGTTGTGCATCTTCTCAATATAGACGTCTCTCGGAAGCAAAACTGTGGCATTACCCTTGTCTGCAGGAAGTACCAAAGACTGGGAATCATTCCGGAGATTACGGAGTGCAGCTCTCTCAGCTGAGGATAAGTTGCTTTTTTGTGGACGAGATCTTGTAAGAGTTCGGCACACTTCACGTCTTATTTCTTCTGCGGAATCACCAGGTAACTTTCAGACAGCTTCTTCAATACCTGAGATAAAAAATGTTAACGGCAGGGGCTTTGGCGTGGGAGCGAAGTTGAGACCCTTTTCTAAAACTGACATAGTCGCATTGTCCGAGTCCTTATTTGTAAAATTAAAAACAGAAGATTTAAAACACACATCTTCTTGCGACTGAGTAGTCAGACGGTCGAATTTCGTCACTTGTCTTGCAGTGGAATCTTGATGAGTCCAGTCTGATTTTGCCGATGTTATGCCATCAGTCCATTCCCAAGAAATTGGTGGGAGTTTAGCTGCTATCTTCAGATGTAAATGATAAATCTCTGCCGAGAGCAGATTAAGAAAGCCCTGCAAATAAAAACTGCAGAAAAATCACAGGAAAAGGATGAGGAAGTGGAAAGGGAAGTGAAATCTACAGCCTTTCTCCCATACGTGGGTAATGTTTCTTCTAAAATCGCTAGAATCTTGAAGAAACATAAAGTGGATGTGATATTCCACCCACCAGCTAAGACTGCAGCCTTGTTGGGATCCGTTAAGGATGATCTGCTCTTGCGAAAGGCGGGAGTTTATGAAATCCCTTGTGAGTGTGGCAAACGTGTAAGAGGTCCGAGCAGATGTAATTTCGATGTATTGCTCATGCGCTGCCTGCGATATGCAAGGTCTCTGACCAGAGAGCAGTGTTGACTGCAGTAGGAACTGTGTAGCTGTAGTAGCAGTAAGTTATTGCTAGTCTGGAGTCTGTTCTGGTCTGGTCTGGTGTATCGTGTTGGCTGGGCCGATCGCAGTGCAGCGATGCCGGAGCCTGAGTGTTATTGTATAAGGTAAAAAGCTCCCTCGCGCATATGTATTAATGTTATCTCAAGTCGCATGTAAATGTTTTAAAACTCTCGTAATAATAATCTTGCTCATAAAAAGTAACTTTTAACAACCATTCATTTCAATTTAAAGAATTTACTAATTTCGCCCATCCATGATCATCCCGATTATTGCAATAGAAAAATCAGTTGTTTCCTTTCATAAATGACAGATAGGTCGGTCAGCATTGCACAGAGTTGTGCCGGAAAAATTTATTGTAAGAGCAGATATATCCGGCGACATCATTGAGGTAAGAATTTTTCCTTTTTTATTCAGAATGATCTTTCAGGTCCATGACGCAGCACTGCTGTCGTCCAAAATTTACCAGATTAAATTCACAGTGAATTACTGAAAAGTCATAAATGAGCGACAATTTAATTGAGAGGTTAGTTACATTGTTTTATTACCAATTTGCTGAATTTATTTTTTTATTGGGACGTTACACTGAATGTTACGACATAATTATAATTTTTACTGTTGAGAGGTTTAGGAATTTTTCTGTTTTTGAGGTTACGCTAAATGTGAATGAATTTTGCGCTTAGATTAAATCAGAAAGAATTTTGTGTGGAGGTTAATGTGAGGAAGAATTTTGTGGGGAGGTTACACTAAATTAGAATCTTATTCATATTATTTATTAAATTTTTTGGGGAGGTTACAAACGTTACATAGGGCAAACCACGCGCACTGTACAGGAACGATGCGTCGAACACCAGCGGTACACACGTCTTCTTCAGTCCAACAAATCAGCAGTTGCCGAACATTGCATTTCTACTGGCCATGCCATGGATTGTTAAGATTTTAACTACTGCTTCATCTTTTTGGGACTCAGTTGTTAAGGAAGCTGTAGAAATACAACTAGCCGACAACCTGCTAAACCGTGACGAAGGATTTCATCTTGACAACGCTTGGAAACTGCTTATTTCACACCTTCGTTCGGAAAGAATTTCTGCATCTTCACTTCCGACAGATGTTACCACTTTTAAAGATTAATTATTTATTTACAAGCACGATGGATTCGCAGCAGCACTATTTTGCACTCTGCGCTTATATGTTTATCTTTGCTATATACATCTTATCTATGACTAGCGCAGAAGTGGCGACTTTGATATCTTTGACGCATGCGTTTTCAATCCTCAGCAGCTTTGTATCATGTGACTCTTCGTATAAATAGGCACGCGCAAACGCTATGAACTCAGTGTCCGACTGGCCTTGAAGATGGCTGGAAGGTTTCGGGCCGAAATACCGCAAGAAGAATTGTCGCTGTCCCGAGTGCACGCCCGAAAGATGATGGAACATTTTGTCCGCCGGGAAAACTTCAAGAATCACCTTATTTAAATGTCTTTGAGAAACGGTTAATGGTTATGGCATGCGTGCTGACCACGAGTATCATGGAAGCACCGATGCTCGTTGGCAGAACACTTCGTACCTTCACTCGTCTCTCCTGAAAGAGGACGAGTAACAGTAAGTGAAATGATAATTAAATGAAGACCCTAAGGTGCCGACAGGCGTAAATATAGATAATTTCGTTCTAGAGAGCTGCACGGTCACCGAAAGAACAGATACTATAGCCGGCCGAAGTGGCCGTGCGGTTAAAGGCGCTGCAGTCTGGAACCGCAAGACCGCTACGGTCGCAGGTTCGAATCCTGCCTCGGGCATGGATGTTTGTGATGTCCTTAGGTTAGTTAGGTTTAACTAGTTCTAAGTTCTAGGGGACTAATGACCTCAGCAGTTGAGTCCCATAGTGCTCAGAGCCATTTGAACCATTTTTGAACAGATACTATCTTCATCTATTCATATAAAAGTAAAGGCTCTACTGGATGAAAAAGAATTTATCATCTGTGCCTCATCACAAATGTAGATTTTTTTTTTTCATTTTAACGATTGGAATGTTGCACTCTCATTTCACGTACCTGTTCCGCCTTTATATCGCTTTCGTAAGATATGTGAGAGTCTAAGTTACTTTATAACCCGTCACAGACATAAAGGTCAACAGCCGACTGTTTCCTCTTGCAGGAACAGTTTTTCCTGCATCACGGTAGAGAACATATCAGAGTATGTCGTTTACCGGGAGAACTGAAGCTTGACGCTGGCGATCGTGATTGAGTGATGCCGTTTTATTCACGCACATACTGAAATTTCACTCCCCCGTGATCACACCACAGGAGGGCGCGAGAGAGGAGGTTTGAAAAAGCGTAAGTACCTTCTTCTGCTTCAGATTACATTCAAATTTCGTCGAATGCTTTTGAACCGCTCCTGTTGGTTCCACCCTATAAAACAGAGCACTGCACTCTAAAAGCCCCTGGTGACGTTCAATGGTGTTGCAGTCCCACTAGGGTTGAAACGCCCAGGGGTTGGCAGCATTGTCAATAATATCATCCTGTTGCTTATCGCACTACCTGCTGTCGTTTTTTACCGTGAAATGTGTGGGAATCAACGTCCGAAGGAAAGACGTGGTTTCATTGACGCTCTTTATTCTATACGCTGAGGCTTTTTCATGTCGATTCTGAGTAGCGGTGAACCTGAAATGTTTTCCTCGGCGATCCGTTAGAAAACCGCATCATTTCAACGTTAGGACTCGCAGGTCTGGCCTCCATCGCAGAGGTGTCAAAAGAAAAGGTGAAATGTGTGTAAGAGGAGCTGTGCAGGCGTTCCTATCTTTTGCCCCGTCCACGATAAAATCGCGCACAGTTGTGAAATTTGGTGCCAATGTGAC
The DNA here is from genome assembly GCF_023898315.1 of Schistocerca nitens. Taxonomy (NCBI): domain Eukaryota; kingdom Metazoa; phylum Arthropoda; class Insecta; order Orthoptera; family Acrididae; genus Schistocerca; species Schistocerca nitens. The sequence continues at coordinate 677,878,477 of NC_064617.1, read as the reverse complement.
ACCGTTAACACCTACAGCTAACATGGACTTAGGAACTGTGGTCTTTCCTTGCTGTTTGAAGAGCCACCGAGCCGCGCTTTTTGCACCATTACAGAGGAAGGCTATAGGCACCTTAGAGCCAAGTTTCAAACTTATGCGCCGCAGTGGGAGGCAGTTACTGAGTTTCAAAGAAGCGAGCCTTTAACTCTGCTGCGCAGTATATTAGCGTGCGCATCATTGCTGATGTACAGCAATTCCAACTGCAACAGGTAATGTGTCGTCGTAGCTATCTTCCCAACTGAATACAGAATTTACGATCACAGTATTCCAAAAGAGCACTACAATTATTTGATGAATATAACGATGGATTTGTGCGTTGTCATGTGGAGATATCTCTTTACAGCCGCACATGAATTATTCAGACGAGAAGTTCACGAAGAATTTTAGACCTACCCCAGTAAGAGATACACCAATAAGTACTGAGTGGTGGTAAGAATGAGTCGGGTGATAATACTGACAGCTGTGTCAGTCGTACTGATTACTTCATGTGATGTTGTAGAGATACTGCACAACTGTATGTGTATTAGTCAATTGCTACATATTTCAGATTACTCGTGATAAACGACATACACCATCTGTTCCGTAAGAGTAATGAAACCGCGCAAAAATACTGCGTCAGTCATCTTCTCGACCAGTTCATTCTGAAACACACCGATAAGAAATCAGTACACAATTAATACCATGTGACATGGTGAAGTTACAGTTCGTATGTATTTATTTAGGTTGTGAATAATCTTTAAAAAATGAGAAATCTTTAGAAGTCAAAACATGGCTCTGAGCACTATGAGACTTAACATCTCAGTTCATCAGTGCCCTAGAACTTAGAACTAGTTAAACCTTACTAACCTAAGGACATCACACACATCCATGCCCGAGGCAGGATTCGAACCTGCGACCGTAGAAGTCGCGCGGTTCCGGACTGAAGCGCCTAGAATCGCTCGGCCACCGCGGCTGGCTTTTAGAAGTCAACAGCAATGGAAATTTGAATAATGAACACAGATAACGACTAATAATTTAACAATTCCACACATTCCTGATAAATTTAAAACCTACTGCACCATTTCTGATTTACACAAGGGGATAGCAATCGGCTGCTTTTTTTTCCCTTCCTAAGGCATGATGTATGTAACAGTTGCTATGATTACAGCAGAAGTCTACCAACGTGCACGTGAGCCTGGTATTAATAGGCAAGCACAAGCAGTAGCATTCTTCTTCCATTCGTTAGATAAATACGAAACTGCTCGATGGCTGTAGTAACTGGAGGGGAAGGGAGCCGGAGGTAGAGATGCAAGAGGATGACTTGCAAGGAAAATAGTTGGTATATATATATATATATATATATATATATATATATATATATATATATATATATATATATATATATGAATGAAAGAGTAAATCAATTATGTTTACCAGTGTAGTCTTCATCAGGAAAGAGAGGTGTGGGTTTAAATATAAGACTGTCTCCAGACTATGGCTTTTTGAAAGCAAGTTTCATGTCTCATTAAATGATAACCACTGCCATCATATCACAACTTACACACTAAAGGATTGATTTCGTGATACACGTATTAAGGATACCGAGAACGTTTTATACACTTTTATATTCTTCTTTTTGACTTTTCTGAATTGTACACACACACTGTGTATACACCGCTCGAGGAATTGTATCACAAAATAAAGGTAACGAAGGAAAAACCCCTTATTTCGTGTGAAATAAATGTTTTGAGGCCAGAGTTGATGGTTTTGTGTCGGCGAGGTACACTATGTGATCAAAAGTAAACGGACACTTGGCTCAAACTGACTTACAAGTCCGTTGCGCCCTGCAACGGTAATGCTGGAATTCAGTACGGTGTTGGCCCACACTTAGCCTTGATGACAGCTTCCACTCTCGCAGCCATACGTTCAATCAGGTGCTGGAAGGATTCTTGGGGAATGGTAGCCCATTCTTCACGGAATGCTGCACCGAAGATCAGTATCGATTTCGGTCGATGAGGCCCGGCGCTCCATATCATCCCAAACGTGTTCTACAGGATTCAGGCCAGGACACTGTGCAGGCCAGTCCATTACAGGGATGTTATTGTCGTGTAACCACTCCGCCACAGGCCGTGCATTATGAACAGGTGCCTGTTAGTGTTGAAAAATGCAATCGCCATCCCCGAATTACTCTTAAACAGGGGTAAGCAAGAAGGTGATTAAAACATCAATGTGGGCGTATGCTGTGATAGTGCCACGCAAAACATCAAGGGATGCAAGCCCCCTCAATGAAAAACACGACCACACCATAACACCACCGCCTCCGAATTTTACTGTTGGCATTACACGCGCTGGCAGATGACGTTCACCGGGCATTCGCCAAACCTACATCCTGCCATCGGATCGCCATTTATGTACCGTGATTCGGCACTACACACAGACGTTTTTCCACTGTTCAAGCGTCCAATGTTTACGCTCCTTACTTCAAGCCAGGTGTCGTTTGGCATTTACCGACGTGATGTGTGGCTTATGAGCAGCCGCTCGACCATGAGATCCACGTTTTCTCACCTCCCGCCTAACTGTCATAGCACTTGCAGTGGATCCTGATGCAGTTTGGAATTCTTGTGTGATGGTCTGGATAGATGTCTGCCTATTACACATTGCGACCCTCTGCAATTGTCGGCGGTCTCTGTCTGTCAACAGACGAGGTCGGCCTGTACGCTTTTGTGCTGTTCGTATCCCTTCATTTCCATTTTATCACGTCGGAATCAATGGACCTTGGGATGTTTAGGAGTGTGGAAATCTCGCGTACAGACGTATGACACAAGTGACTCCCAATCACATGACCACGTTCGAAGTCCGTGAGTTCAGCAGAGCACCCCATTCTGCTCTCTCACGATGTCTAATGACTACTGAGGTCGCTGATGTGTAGTACCTGGCAGTAGGTGGCAGCACGAAACACCTAATATGAAAAATGTATGTTTCTGGGGGTGTAAGGATACTTTTGATCACATAAGTATAATCGTGTCTTCCTCAAAGTACGCTACCCATCACTAGATGTTTTGCAAGTAGTTGTTTGGTTCGAGTCGTGTTGTAGGCAACGTTAATTTTCGTCGTGTTTGTGTGCCTTATTGTACTGTCAATGCCGGGCACATATCATGGCGTTTTACCTTTTTGCAAACGCGAATTCACTTACATGTTGCCGGCCGAAGTGGCCGTGCGGTTAAAGGCGCTGCAGCCTGGAACCGCGAGACCGCTACGGTCGCAGGTTCGAATCCTGCCTCGGGCATGGATGTTTGTGATGTCATTAGGTTAGTAAGGTTTAACTAGTTCTAAGTTCTGGGGGACTAATGACCTCAGCAGTTGAGTCCCATAGTGCTCAGAACCATTTTGAACTTACATGTTTACTGTTATTGCGCTGTTGGTACATACAAATGATGTAATACATTTACATTTTCTCTATTCCACCACTTGTTAGCAATGGAAGACTACTATTCGGCGAGTTCAAAATGGTTCAAATGGCTTTGTGCACTATGGGACGTAGCATCTGAGGTTATCAGTCCCCTAGAACTTAAACGTAACTAACCTAAGGATATCACACACATCCATGCCCGAGGCAGGATTCGAACTTGCGACCGTAGTGGTCGCGCGGTTCCAGACTGAAGCGCTAGAACCGCTCGGCCACAACGGCCGGCAGTCGTAAAGTCAGTATTGCCTCACGTGTTCCAACATTTCTACGGAATCCAAATTGATCTTCAACGAGGTTGGCTTCTATCAGTTTTTCCATTCGTCTGTAAAGTACATCGCCCTTGTATAGACCCTCTATATACTCCTTCCACATCTCTGCTTTCCCTTCTTTGCTTAGAACTGGGTTTCCATCTGAGCTCTTGATATTCATTCTCCTTTCTCCAAAGGTCTCTTTAATTTTCCTGTAGGCAGTATCTATCTTACCCCTAGTGAGATAAGCCCCTACATCCTTACATTTGTCCTCTAGCCATCCCTGCTTAGCCATTTTGCACTTCCTGTCGATCTCATTTTTGAGACGTTTGTATTCCTTTTTGCCTGCTTCATTTACTGCATTTTTATATTTTCTCCTTTCATCAATTAAATTTAATATTTCTTCTGTTGCCCAAGGATTTCTACTAGCCCTCGTCTTTTGACCTACTGGATCCTCTGCAGCCTTCACTACTTCATCCCTCAGAGCTACCCATTCTTGTTCTACTGTATTTCTTTCCCCCATTCCTGGCAATTGTTCCCTTATGCTCTCCCTGAAATTCTGTACAACCTCTGGTTTAGTCAGTTTATCCAGGTCCCATCTCCTTGAATTCCCACCTTTTTGCAGTTTCTTCCGCTTTAATCTACAGTTCATAACCAATAGATTGTGGTCAGAGTCCACATCTGCCCCTGGAAATGACTTACAATTTAAAACCTGGTTCCTAAATCTCTGTCTTAATATAATCTATCTGATACCTTCTAGTACCTCCAGTATTCTTCCATGTATACAACCTTCTTTTACGATTGTTGAACCAAGTGTTAGCTAACCTAAGAACATCAGAAACACATCCATGCCCGAGGCAGGATTCGAACCTGCGACCGTAGCAGTCGCGCGGTTCCGGACTGAAGCGCCTAGAACCGCTGGGACACCCCGGCCGGCGTATTCGACAAGTGAAATGGTAGATATGATATTGTGCTATGGTTTAGCAAACAGACGTAGCCAGCATGCCAGTGGGCTGAAAAACATCCACAGCAGAGAGTGCCCTCTGATTAGCTGTTCGGCAGACTTTTCCAATGTCTGACGGGCACATTTATGCTTGAACTTTGGAAGACTGGAGGAGCGTGGACCAGTTCGGTGGAAGAAATCCCTGAGACCAGTGTGCGACGATTAACAGCAGCATTTTGTGTGTGTCTGACTCTCTACACCGTGTTCGGGGCGTAAGGCCACAGGATCGTTATGGAAAATGGTGGTTCGGTCAGTGGCTGTAGCAGAAGTTTGCCGCAGATCCACTGTTCTCATCCAAGATTTTATTTATCGATGAGGCAGGGTCCACAAGAGATTGTGTTGTGAATTTCCGTAACCAGCATGTATTCGCAGATGTAAAGCCCGTGCAATTCATGGAAGAGGGCCCCAACACTGATTCTGAATCAACGTATGGGCAGGCGTACTTGGCGACAGACTACTAGGGCCACACGTGCTACTACAAAGATTAACTGGGCGCATTATGTTGACTTTCTGTTTATGTATTGCCTGCCTTGACAGAGGCTGTGCATTGCAGCGACGATTACAAATGTGCTCTATATACGATGGAGCATCAGCACGCATTCGTCATAATGTAAGCGAGCATCGCCGTAGACTTTTCAGAACCTCAGGATAGGTCGGGGAGGGGGGGGGGGGGGAGGGAGGGGAGTGTCGCATATCTTGGCATGCTCGTTAACCAAACCTCAATCTCCTAGACTTTTGGCTATGCGAACGCTTGAAGGAATCGGTCTACGCCACGCCAATCAACGATATGCGGACACTACAGAAACGCATCTTCAAAATGCACTCCAGTAGGTACAAAAGCAATAGGGTATACGTCAAAGGGTGCGTCATTCTGTACGATGGAAGGCAGAGGGGTGCGTTGTCATGAATGGACGCCACGTCGAACACTTCCTGTAAACACTGTTTATCGCAAAAAGTAACCATTTCCGGACCCATGTTTATTGGATTATTTTTCTTGTTTCAACTGGTACTACCATCTCTCAAAATATTTGAAACATTTTGTTTTACTCCCTGTATATGATCGAATAGAAACCCCACGCCTCAAAAATTGCAATATAGTCGGATGCCAGTCACACAAAAGTATAAAGTGGTGAAACAAAATCGCATACCCCAGAAAACATTACTTGGAGCAACCAAAGGGTCAATCTCGTCGTTTTCCTACTGCGATTTGGAGTAACTGGGGAACCTAAGACTGAAAATCCGGTCAGAACACGTGTGCTACTCTCTTCTGGAAGTAGTGAATTTAGAACATTTCTTTCTGAGTAGGTACATTCATTTTCACTCGTTCGCCTTCTTTAGGGTTCCGTGCCTCAATATGTGAAAGCGTAACTCTTATAGGATCACTTTGTTGTCCGTTAGACTGCCTGTCTATCTGTCTGTTCGATTCTTGAGAACTCTTTTTCTCAGGGACAAGCAGACTGCCAAGTTCAGATTTATGCAACATATTAAGGTGTATGATCCCTTTGTGGTGTAAAAATTTTAAACTTCCAAGTCAGTTCAGTCAAAAGATATGGCCATTTCTGTCACATATTCTGATACTCGAAAACTCACTCATCAAAACCTATAGGGTTATGTTATGTTAACCGGGGACCTAGAAACGACGGTGAGGCTCCGTCCCCGCCGCAGCTGCAGTGGTCCGCAACCCCACGACGACTACCGCAGTCCACTTCATCCCTCCGCCGTCCCACACCGAACCCAGGGTTATTGTGTGGTTCGGCCCCCGGTGGACCCCACAGGGAACGTCTCACACCAGACGAGTGTAACCCCTATGTTTCCGTGGTAGAGTAAGGGTGGTGTACGCGTACGTTCAAAAAATGGCTCTCAGCACTATGGGACTTAACATCTGAGGTCATCAGTCCCCTAGACCTTAGAACTACTTAAACCTAACTAACCTAAGGACATCACACACATCCATGCCCGAAGCAGGATTCGAACCTGCAACTGTTGCAGTCGCGCGGTTCCGGACTGAAGCGCCTAGAACCGCTTGGCCACCACGGCCGACTACGCGTACGTGGAGAACATGTTTGCACAGCAATCGCCGACACGGTGTAGCCGAGGCGGAATAAGGGGAACCAGCCCGCATTTGCCGAGGCAGATGGAAAACCGCCTAAAAACCATCCACAGACTGGTCGGCTCACCGGACCTCGACACAATTCCGCAGGCCGATTCGTGCTGGAGACCAGGCGCTCCTTCCCGCTCCCTGCCGCCGTTGGATAAGCAGCTGCAGCAGCAAGTCGTATACTCTTAGCTCACTTATTTGTTACGTAGTTTAATTCTTAATTTCTTTGCGTGTTTTTGTTATTTGCGTTGTTTAATTCATAAATTTCTGGCGTATTGTAGTATTTGAGAGTTGTAGCATCGCCTTTTAGTACCTGAATAGTGTAAAATCGCGTAGTCTCCTTCCGCCGCCGAGCAGTGTGTCAGCAGTGCGCAAGTAGCAGCATTACTGCATTTACTAGGCAATCTTGTATTTTAATAACCGTTTAAATTTTGTGTCGAATTGTTTGTGCTCTCTGTAGATTAGTTCAGACGTTCTTTGCACAACAGTTTTTAGCATGGATAGGGACTGCAACTGCTGTGTTCGGATGCAGGCTGAGTTGGCATCCCTTCGCTCCCAGCTTCAGGCGGCTATCTGATTTGGTGAAGACTGCCAGTCTCGCTAGCGGGATGAAAGCAGAGCTCACCATCTGCAGCATCGTCGACAGGACTGACTGCGGACCTTTGGTACAGAGCCGAGTGGAGGGTCTGAATCGGAGGCTGAGACGGTTCTGCGACCGTGTGGGCTGCAGATTCCTCGACTTGCGCCATAGGGTCGTGGGGTTTCGGGTTCCACGGGATAGGTCAGGAGTCCACTACACGCAGCAAGCGGCTACACGGGTAGCAGGGGTTGTGTGGCGTGGACTGGGCGGTTTTTTATGTTAGATGTCCTCGGGCAAGTACAGAAAGGGCAGCAGCCTCAAAGGGTGGGGGGCAAAGTCAGGACATGCGGGGGCCAAGCAGCAGTCTGAATTGTAATTGTAAACTGTCGAAGCTGCATAGATAAAGTACCGGAACTTCAAGCGCTGATAGAAAGCACCGAAGCTGAAATCGTTATAGGTACAGAAAGCTGGCTGAAGCCAGAGATAAATCTGCCGAAATTTTTACAAAGGCACAGACGGTGTTTAGAAAGGATAGATTGCATGCAACTGGTGGTGGCGTGTTTGTCGCTGTTAGTAGTAATTTATCCTGTAGTGAAGTAGAAGTGGATAGTTCCTGTGTATTATTGTGGGTGGAGGTTACACTCAACAACTGAGCTAGGTTAATAGTTGGCTCCTTTTACCGACCTCCCGACTCAGCAGCATTAGTGGCAGAACAACTGAGAGAAAATTTGGAATACATTTCACATAAATTTTCTCAGCATGTTATAGTCTTAGGTGCAGATTTCAATTTACCAGATATAGACTGGGACACTCAGATGTTTAGGCCGGGTGGTAGGGACAGAGCATCGAGTGACATTATACTGAGTGCACTATCCGAAAATTACCTCGAGCAATTAAACAGAGAACCGACTCGTGGAGACAACATCTTGGACCTACTGATAACAAAGAGATCCGCCCGCATCTCGTGGTCGTGCGGTAGCGTTCTCGCTTCCCACGCCCGAGTTCCCGGGTTCGATTCCCGGCGGGGTCAGGGATTTTCTCTGCCTCGTGATGGCTGGGTGTTGTGTGCTGTCCTTAGGTTAGTTAGGTTTAAGTAGTTCTAAGTTCTAGGGGACTTATGACCACAGCAGTTGAGTCCCATAGTGCTCAGAGCCATTTTTTGAACAAAGAGATCCGAACTTTTCGACTCTGTAAGTGCAGAACAGGGAATAAGTGATCACAAGGCCGTTGCAGCATCCCTGAATATGGAAGTTAATAGGAATATAAAAAAAGGGAGGAAGGTTTATCTGTTTAGCAAGAGTAATAGAAGGCAGATTTCAGACTACCTAACAGATCAAAAGGAAAATTTCTGTTCCGACACTGACAATGTTGAGTGTTTATGGAAAAAGTTCAAGGCAATCGTAAAATGCGTTTTAGACAGGTACGTGCCGAGTAAAACTGTGAGGGACGGGAAAAACCCACCGTGGTTCAACAACAAAGTTAGGAAACTACTGCGAAAGCAAAGAGAGCTTCACTCCAAGTGTAAACGCAGCCAAAACCTCTCAGACAAACAGAAGCTAAACGATGTCAAAGTTAGCGTAAGGAGGGCTATGCGTGAAGCGTTCAGTGAATTCGAAAGTAAAATTCTATGTACCGACTTGACAGAAAATCCTAGGAAGTTCTAGTCTTACGTTAAATCAGTAAGTGGCTCGAAACAGCATATCCAGACACTCCGGGATGATGATGACATTGAAACAGAAGATGACACGCGTAAAGCTGAAATACTAAACACCTTTATCCAAAGCTGTTTCACAGAGGAAGACCGCACTGCAGTTCCTTCTCTAAATCCTCGCACAAACGAAAAAATGGCTGACATCGAACGAAATAAGTGTCCAAGGAATAGAAAAGCAACTGGAATCACTCAACATTGGAAAGTCTACTGGACCTGACGGGATACCAATTTGATTCTACACAGAGTACGCGAAAGAATTTGCCCCCCTTCTAACAGCCGTGTACCGCAAGTCTCTAGAGGAACGGAAGGTTCCAACTGATTGGAAAAGAGCACAGGTAGTCCCAGTCTTCAAGAAGGGTCGTCGAGCAGATGCACAAAACTATAGACCTATATCTCTGACGTCGATCTGTTGTAGAATTTTAGAACAAGTTTTTTGCTCGCGTATCATGTCGTTTTTGGAAACCCAGAATCTACTCTGTAGAAATCAACATGGATTCCGGAAACAGCGATCGTGTGAGACCCAACTCGCTTTATTTGTTCATGAGACCCAGAAAATATTAGATACAGGGTCCCAGGTAGATGCTATTTTCCTTGACTTCCGGAAGGCGTTCGATAGAGTTCCGCACTGTTACCTGATAAACAAAGTAAGAGCCTACGGAATATCAGACCAGCTATGTGGCTGGATTGAAAAGTTTTTAGCAAACAGAACACAGCATTTTGTTATCAATGGGGAGACGTCTACAGACGTTAAAGTAACCTCTGGCGTGCCACAGGGGAGTGTTATGGGACCATTGCTTTTCACAATATATATAAATGACCTAGTAGATAGTGTCGGAAGTTCCATGCGGCTTTTCGCGGATGATGCTGTAGTATACAGAGAAGTTGCAGCATTAGAAAATTGTAGCGAAATGCAGGAAGTTCTGTAGCGGATAGGCACTTGGTGCAGGGAGTGGCAACTGACCCTTAAAATAGACAAATGTAATGTATTGCGAATACATAGAAAGAAGGATCCATTATTGTATGATTATATGATAGCGGAACAAACACTGGTAGCAGTTACTTCTGTAAAATATCTGGGAGTATGCGTGCGGCACGATTTGAAGTGGAATGATCATATAAAATTAATTGTTGGCAAGGCGGGTGCCAGGTTGAGATTCATTGGGAGAGTCCTTAGAAAATACAGTCCATCAACAAAGGAGGTGGCTTACAAAACACTCGTTCGACCTATACTTGAGTATTGCTCTTCAGTGTGGGATCCGTACCAGATCGGGTTGACGGAGGAGATAGAGAAGATCCAAAGAAGAGCGGCGCGTTTCGTCACAGGGTTATCTGGTAACCGTGATAGCGTTACGGAGATGTTTAGCAAACTCAAGTGGCAGACTCTGCAAGAGAGGCGCTCTGCATCGCGGTGTAGCTTGCTCGCCGGGTTTCGAGAGGGTGCGTTTCTGGATGAGGTATCGAATGTATTGCTTCCCCCTACTTATACCTCCCGAGGAGATCACGAATGTAAAATTAGAGAGATTCGAGCACGCACGGAGGCTTTCAGACAGTCGTTCTTCCCGCGAACCATACGCGACTGGATCAGAAAAGGGAGGTAATGACAGTGGCACGTAAAGTGCCCTTCCGCCATACACCGTTGGGTGGCTTGCGGAGTATAAATGTAGATGTAGATGTAGATGTAGATGTAAAGCCGTGCGTAAGACCACACGGCCAAACGGGCGGGCAACCTATAGGGTACTCCCGTTGACCTAGAATCATGAAATTTGGCATGAAGCAAGGTTTCACAGTAGAAGGAATGGAAAAAATTGGAAAATTCTTAATCTGTAAGACCACGAAAAAATATTTTCTGTCATTTTTTATCCGTCTGTCTGTGTGTCTGTCCGTCTACTAAGACCCTTTTTGCCTGAAACTGTTTGACGTATCAATTTGAAATTTGTGTCACATACTAAGATTTATAGTCTTTGGTGGTGTAAAAAGTTTAAGCGTCTAAGCCAATGCAATCAAAAGACACGGCCATTTATGTCTCATATACTGATATTCGAAAACCACTTATCAAAACTTATAGGGTGCTTTCCGTTGACTTAGTACCATGAAATTTGTCACGAAGCACAGTTTCACAGTAAAAGCAACGAAAAGTATCCGAAAATTCTTAATTTGTAGTTAAATAACATGAAAAAATTTTTTGTCATTTTTAACTGTCCTTCTTTTTGTCTGTCCGTCTGTTAAGGTGTATCAGGTTGAAATCTATGTCACGTACTAAGCTCAGTAGGCTATTGGCGGTGTAAAAATTTTGCACTTCTTAGTCAATTCAGTCGAAAGATATGGCTATTTATGCCACCCATTTTGATATTTGAAACGTCGCCCATCACAACCTGTAGTGTATTTCCCTAGTATCATGACATTTGGCGATAATCAAGCTTTTACAGTACATGTAAAGGAAAAAGTCCAAAATTGTTAATTTGTAATTACCTCACAAGAAAAAATATTTCTTTTGTCACAGGTTATCCAACTTCAAACATGAAATTACAACTTTCCCAAAAGCCTCGGAATCCCTGGGGCTGATATCTTTCCAGTATCAATGTCGGCGACAGGTGAAAATTGTAAGTATCCTCGATTTCTGGAAGGGATAAACTTCCTATATACATAATTAAGTTATTACGGGGCTTTCAGTGTGCGGATCCTGCACCTGGCGAATCTTTCATATAATTGATCATTGATAAATGAACTAAAAAAAATCTCTAAATAGGGAAGCTAGAAGAAGAAATTTGTTAACATCGAGTGTAGATTTAAGTGTCAGGAAGGCTTTTCTGAAGGTATTTGTATGGAGTGTAGCCAAGTATGGAAGTGAAACATGGATGATAAATAGTTTAGACAAGAAGAGAATAGAAGCTTTCGAAATGTGGTGCTACAGAAGAATGCTAAAGATTAGATGTGTAGATCACATGAATAATGAGGAGGTATTGAATAGGATTGGGGAGATGAGAAGTTTGTGGCACAACTTGACTAGAAGAAGGGATCGGTTGGTAGGACATGTTCTGAGGCATCAAGGGATCACCAATTTAGTATTGGAGGGCAGCGTGGAGGGTAAAAATCGTAGAGGGAGTCCAAGAGATGAATACACCAAGCAGATTCAGGTTGCAGTAGCTACTGGGCGATGAAGACGCTTGCACAGGATAGAGTAGCATGGAGAGCTGCATCAAACCAGTCTCAGGACTGAAGACCACAACAACAGAAGTATTGTGCTCAATAACGACATAGAATTTTAGCTGGGGAAGTACCATGTGTGGACGGGGGAAGAGGGAGGATAGGGGTGATCGGTGAGTGTGTGTGTGTGTGTGTGTGTGTGTGTGTGTGTGTGTGTGTGTGAGGGTGGGTAGGGGGGGGTGACGTATGTTACTTTTGTCAGTTAACGGTGAAGTATTTTTGAGTCTTCGCTCCCTGCCGTTCTGGGTACCCTTGCTATTAGTCAGCAGCAGTTACTAGTTCTGCCTTACTTCAGATTGCTGCTGTACATCCGTCCGTGTTGATGGGCACGATGCGACGTAATTTAACGAATATCAGTTCCCCTCTAGGTACGCCGGCGCACAATTTTTTAAAATGAAAATTCATAAAATTTTCCAATGAAAACCCTTATTCTTACGACATGCACAACATTAGAATAGAAGGCAAGACAAGGAATTATCTGGACGAGTGTTGTATACCGGTAGATATCAAACTCAAATGAAATCTAAAATCTTAAAAATTCGAACTAAAGCTGTTGGTTACTTGAATGAATCTTAGATTAGAATGGCCTCTAGGCAGTCCGAATGTCTTTCAATCTTTTCAATTGATTACCAGCTGTGCTACAAAAGCTGGCAGGTGAAAATTGTTCGTGAAACTGTTTTAACAAATTCATTTAATTTAATTTTACAGTTTCATTTTTAACAACTCGTAGAACATATATACATACAAATGTAAACATTACGACTGAGATACGTTATTTGTGAAAACTAAATGGAAATTATGGGCGCATTGTTTACAAAAATACAGGCTAGTATGACGAAAAGAGAGTTCCAGGTAATTGGGATTCCTTATTTTAATTCGATGTCAACCGGCCATCGTGTCATCCTCTACCATGTGGCGTCAATGTATGATGTGTGGAGGGGAATGGGGTCATCACACTGTGCTCACACGCAAAGGACTAGAAGACTAGATTTCCAGAAAGGTTTGACACTGGCCAAAAACAGACAAACACAATGAACGAAAGGAAGTGTAACTCTGTACTGAACAAAGAACGTCAAAACTGGAACTAGGAACTGGTGACCACCCGACAAACTATGAGAATGACCCAGAGAGACCGAGACGGAAACTAAGAGCGGTGGACAGGAGCCTGAAGCGAACGATGAACTTTCTTCAATTAGAAGTCTCTCTCGGTGTTTCCATGCAGTTTACTCAACAGTTCCTTTGGGCTTGATTCTTTGCGTACGACCAACTTCTATACGTCCCTCGGTCAGATGTCTTGTTAATCATGAACCCTTTTATACCAGTTTTCCCCTGTTTATGGACACATGTGTCAAAAAGCGCCGGCCGGAGTGGCCGTGTGGTTCTAGGCGCTACAGTCTCGACCGAGCGACCGCTCCGGTCGCAGGTTCGAATCCTGCGTCGGGCATGGATGTGTGTGATGTCCTTCGGTTAGTTAGGTTTAAGTAGTTCTAAGTTCTAGGCGACTGATGACGTCAGAAGTTAAGCCGCGTAGTGCTCAGAGCCATTTGAACCATTTTTCAAAAAACGCCACGTAATGTCGAACACACTTTTTTTGGTCATCAGTCTACTGACTTGTTTGATGCGGTCCGCCACGAATTCCTTTCCTGTGCTAACCTCTTCATCTCAGAGTAGCACTTGCAACCTACATCCTCAATTATTTGCTTGACGTATTCCAATCTATGTCTTCCTCTACAGTTTTTGCCCTCTACAGCTCCCTCTTGTACCATGGAAGTCATTCCCTCATGTCTTAGCAGATGTCCTATCATCCTGCCCCTTCTTCTTATAAGTGTTTTCCACATATTCCCTTCCTCTCCGATTCTGCGTAGAACCTCCTCATTCCTTACCTTATCAGTCCACCTAATTTTCAACATTCGCATGTAGCACCACATCTCAAATGCTTCGATTCTCTTCTGTTCCGGTTTTCCCACAGTCCATGTTTCACTACCATACAATGCTGTACTCCAGACGTACATCCTCAGAAATTTCTTCCTCAAATTAAGGCCGGTATTTGATATTAGTAGACTTCTCTTGGCCAGAAATGCCTTTTTTGCCATAGCGAGTCTGCTTTTGATGTCCTCCTTGCTCCGTCCGTCATTGGTTATTTTACTGCCTAGGTAGCAGAATTCCTTAACTTCATTGACTTCGTGACCATCAATCCTGATGTTAAGTTTCTCGCTGTTCTCATTTCTACTACTTCTCATTACCTTTCTCCGATTTACTCTCAAACCATACTGTGTACTCATTAGACTGTTCATTCCGTTCAGCAGATCATTTAATTCCTCTTCACTTTCACTCAGGATAGCAATATCATCAGCGAATCGTATCATTGATATCCTTTCACCTTGTATTTTAATTCCACTCCTGAACCTTTTTTTATTTCCATCATTGCTTCCTCGATGTACAGATTGAAGAGTAGGGGCGAAAGGCTACAGCCTTGTCTTACACCCTTCTTAATACGAGCACTTCGTTCTTGATCGTCCACTCTTATTATTTCCTCTTGGTTGTTGTACATATTGTATATGACCCGTCTCTCCCTATAGCTTACCCCTACTTTTTTCAGAATCTCGAACAGCTTGCACCATTTTATACTGTCGAACGCTTTTTCCAAGTCGACAAATCCTATGAAAGTGTATTGATTTTTCTTTAGCCTTGCTTCCATCATTAGCCGTAACGTCAGAATTGCCTCTCTCGTCCCTTTACTTTTCCTAAAGCCAAACTGATCGTTACCTAGCGTATTCTCAGTTTTCTATTCCATTCTTCTGTATATTATTCTTGTAAGCACCAAACATGAAATTTCGTAGCCAGACGGAGTGGCCAAGCGGTTCTAGGCGCTACAATCTGGAACCACGCGACCGCTGCGGTCGCAGGTTGGAAGCCTGCCTCGGGCATGGATGTGTGTGATGTCCTTAGGTTAGTTAGGTTTAAGTAGTTCTAAGTTCTAAGGGACTGATGACCACAGCAGTTAAGTCCCATAGTGCTCAGAGCCATTTGAACCATTTTTTTTTTTTAATTTTGTTTGCTGCAGTCAGTCTGACCTTATTAGCGCGAAATATAGTGTCATTGTGCGCCTGATAAACTCATGAAAGCGTGGCTACAAATTATGGTAAACGGCGAAGAAGATGCACGCAGCGTTGGGGCAAGAGCATGGAACAGAGCCACAGGCAGAAAATACTTCCGCAACAGGTTAGACGCTTACAGGTCTACTGACAATACGCATAGCAGATACAATACGCTTCCTCAGCACCTGTCCATTTCCTTCATATTCGCTCTTCCGAGATTCCCACGGGACGTCGAACGTGTTTGTGCATCTGCACCGAAGAATGTGGATTCATTGCCTAGCTATGCCTTTATAATTATAGGAATGTGTGGTGTCTGTTCTTTCGGAACGTCCGACCTCGTGTGGGGATCTCGGAAGAGCGAATATGGAGGAAATGGACAGCGGCTGCGGGTAGATGGCGCTCGATGGGTGTGTGAATTGGCCGCGAGGAGTGCCGAGATGGTCCTTGCAGCTGCGATAACACTGTGTCGCGGACGGCGCAGTTGTTACCGCTCGTGCCTAGCAAGCAGGAGATCGCAGATTCGAATCCCGATCCGGTACACATTTCTGCGTAATGTCCCAGTGCAGCTAACAGAAGTTGTAGCTACTGCAGATTTTTGCATTGAGTTTTGTTACGTTATGGCAAGCTGTTTTGGAAGCCTGCAGTATAGTAGCATTCGGCGGCGGCCGACTTGTGGCCTGCCGTATGCGTCATAGCCACACCTGTCGCTGAAGCGGACCGTGAGAATGCTCATAGTGGTGTGTACTAAAATCACTTATTCACCTCACCTAAGAAACTAAATAACTATGTTAAATATTATCTGTTTTATTTCAAATTTGGTACATGACCTTTTGTTATGCAGACGAACTTTGTGTCAATATTTGATACCGCTAACTATAACAGTTTAGGAAATATAAAAAAAAAATTAAAAAGTACTTAACCGGCACTTAAGAAAGTAAATTCAAATAGGATTCAGTGTGGAACCACGCGACCGCTACGGTCGCAGGTTCGAATCGTGCCTCGGGCATGGGTGTGAGTGATGTCCTTAGGTTACTTAGGTTTAAGTAGTTCTAAGTTCTAGGGGACTGATGACCTCGGAAGTTAAGTCCCATAGTGCTCAGAGCCATTTGAACTATTCAGATAGGACCAATAACAGTTTATGTTTCTTTTCTTATTTGAAAACGGTAATAGTACTCTCATTGAACTGATTTGTCTTATAAAGGTTTTCAAATTCTAAACATTCGATAGTTTTTCTTTCATAATGAAAATAAGTTTAAAAGTTAATATTTATATTTTGTGTTAGGGTGAGAGTCAATGAGAGTGACTGTGATTGTGCATGTGTGACATACATCAAATTTCAATTCTACATTGTATTACGCCTTATGTAACTAGCAAGTGTTACGCCACGAGGGATTCATGAAAACTGTAAATCCCCCTATGACGTACGAGTGTTTGCTTTCCAGTTCTAAAGTATATTTAAAGCATAGTTTTAGTTTTCGTTTGGCTTGGTTTGGTGGAACACTTTGTTAATATTTGCAGCATGAAATGACTGTAAATTCATCTGTGAATGTTGATTGGTGTAAAACAGTTTAAGCGCGAATATGATCTTGAGAGATTGATCTGATTGGCTGTTCATTCTGATCAACCAATCAGAGCAAAGTCTTTCCCGCGCACTGGAATGAGTTATATGCCCTGAAAGCAACGGCATTGAGACAGTCGTGGACTAGCTGCCGGACGAGAAGGTCATGTTAGAGGTGTCCGAAAAAGTTATTTGTAAAATGAAGAAGTGACTGTTATTTCGCGTTGTGTTTATATCGCCGTGCAAGCAGATGTGTTTATGGACAGTTCTGTGAAGTTTTGGAGATTTTGGAGTGTTTGTTGCAGAGAAAACTGCTTGTGAAAGTATTGGCCTTTGTGAAGAGTTCTGCGTGGCGTGTTCAGTATGCATTTACAGAACATCTTTTGGCGAGCATCTTCATTTGAAGAATCCACTGAAAAGGACCGAGTGTGAAACTCATTTCGTAGCAGAGTATTGACTGCATCAATCTCGTAATATTTCGGGTTGGACTTAGTACATTTTTGGCTGTCTTGGGTGTGATATAAGCTGCATGAACTAGTAGTTGATGAGCTATCGACGTAAATGTGGGATTGTTGACACCATAACTAGAAGACAATAAATGGTTCAAATGGCTCTGAGCACTATGGGACTCAACTGCTGAGGTCATTAGTCCCCTAGAACTTAGAACTAGTTAAACCTAACTAACCTAAGGACATCACAAACATCCATGCCCGAGGCAGGATTCGAACCTGCGACCGTAGCGGTCTTGCGGTTCCAGACTGCAGCGCCTTTAACCGCACGGCCACTTCGGCCGGCTAGGAAGACAATAAAAAACATTAGTATCGGGAAGCGGACATTTTCAATGGAGGAAGGAAGCACCACTTTTGCCCGTTATTACTAGAGATTTACAGGTTTATTTTGTTACCTGAGTTACGCGGGCTATGCAGTCGTAAGTATGGACGATGGTTTTATCCAGCACTGCTTTTAACATCGTCTACATAGTACCTAAGAACGCAGTGCAACGGATGGTGTACGAACGCTGTACTGAGGTAGGTGTACATTAATTTGCAGCGTGCATCACTCAGTGCTAGCGACCTTTATAACACCGCTCCGCTGCTCAGTGATCCCTCCGCTTTCCTTTCCTTTCTTCCCCTCTCCACCTTCAATTAACATATAATATACTGTATAATAGCTGCGGATTCTTCGTGGTATCTGTTCTTTCGGACATGTCCGAAGGAACAGACACCACACATTGTTACTAGTTCATTATGTAACAAATCTTCAAGTTTCTTCTCCATTCTTCTCTTCATTACTTTTCTCAGCATCTTAAGTGCCGGAGCTGATAAGCTCATCGTGCGACAGTTCTGGGCTTTATCTGCCTTTGCTATCTTCGGAATTGTGTGTATAACATTTTTCTGAAAGTCTGATGGTATGTTTCCAGTCTCGTGGATTCTATACACCAACTTATATCGTCGTTTGTTTGTCCCTTCCCCCAATGAGTTTAGAAGTTCAGAATGAATGTTCTCCGATGCTTTTGCATTATTTGATCTCATGTCTTCCAAAGCTCTAATCCTTATGACCCTTGGCGTGCGATTTGTCGATCACGCTTGTGGCGAGTCAGTGATCTTTGCTCTTGGTGGAGAGGTGGCGTCTTCGGTGGTTGTCATCAGGGGACAGAATGAAGGTGGGTGGACATAGAGCCGCGCAGGTGAGGGTAGAGCTCTCTGGCGACAGTGCTATTAGACTGGTAACAAGTGGTAGTGCTGTGGTCTGCAAACATAGTGAGCGCGGTGTTCTCGGCAAGAACGCTCAGCTGTATTTCCGGGTTTGGCCTAGTGCAGGAAATGGCAGTGCAGTGGGGAGTGCATTTCATAACAAGCAGCAAGCAGCAGGGCCCAGTCTCCTCAAGAGGTATGAATTTTTCAGGAGGGTTAGCTGGCCAGGCTCATAGCAGACGGTTTCACCTCTGCAGCGGTTTGTGTTAGCAGAAGCCGTTGCAAGAACGGCTTAGCAGTTCGGCAGCATGTTCAGACTTGCACTCGGTCATGCTGTGGTTCGTACTGTGTTGTTCGACCACCTTACTTCGAGCGGACTGCGTCTGTATTAGAATTGTGAGCATCTTCCTTCACTAAGTTCCTTCAAGAATTTGCCGCTTCGTCTAGCGAGCTAACTGTCATCCGATCTGTCGCACGGTGGTTTCTTAAGAGTTCACTGAGAGTACATTGTAATCTAAGCTGCATTCAGAATAACGTGCGACATCAAGTAATACTCATATGTGTCCCGTTGCCTAGCACGGAGGGGCGTTTTACAGTTTACCAAAGGTTCCTGTGTAATTGTGACCGGACTCAAGGGCGGGTACTGTTATAATCAATTTATGGCAGCGGTTAATCATAATGTCTCTGTTTCTGGCCTATAAACTTCCTGAGCCGTTGGAAAATTATTTCAAATAAAGTACTTAAAAGCTGGTAGCTCACTCAGCTGTGGCCATTGTGTAATAATTTTGTCTTCAAGATTCATGTACTTCCGGCTGTTGAAATTATTTGTTGTATGTGCTGTATTAACTGTGTTTATGTTTCTATGTATTTAGTGTGTTAAAGATAACTTATCTGTTCTATTTTAAAAGCCTTGAAACTATGAAAGTTTACATGAAGGGCGTGGCATACATATACTGAACAAATGGGATTCGTTATGACCCTCCTACAATTTGTACGGCAGAGCCGGCCGAAGTGGCCGTGCGGCTCCAGGCGCTGCAGTCTGGAACCGCGAGACCGCTACGGTCGCAGGTTCGAATCCTGCCTCGGGCATGGATGTGTGTGATGTCCTTAGGTTAGTTAGGTTTAACTAGTTCTAAGTTCTAGGGGACTAATGACCTGAGAAGTTCAGTCCCATAGTGCTCAGAGCCTTTTGAACCATTTGTACGGCAGAGCATGCAAGCCGCCATTTCTGGAAATTACAGTCGTAAACTTTGTATGTTCTTTTCTTTAAAGAACGTCTTCTAAACATTAATGATTTACTGTCTTAAAGTTGAAGCATCGTCATTGTATTATACCAGATTTTAGTGGCTGAAGAAATTATTTAAATTGCTTAAAGTTTTTTAATTGTGAGTTCAGTAATTGCTTTTGGTTGTCGTTGTCTAAATTAAACTCATTTTGATCAAAATTATTATTTCCTGTCGTCCATTGCGATCGTACTGTATTGTAATAGGAAAGGTTAAAGCTGTGTCTACACTCTGCGTTTTTCAATATTTCAGTAAATTTGCTTAAATTATTATGGATTTTTATTAAAGCCCAGCATCTTACCAGTCCACTACCAACCTGCCTACCATTTCAACTTGATCCCGTATGTCTTCCGCATGAACTCCCATTTAGTCTTCTATCACGTCATCAGACTAGCATTCAGTATACTCTTTCCTTGTACCCGCTCTCCTCTGCATTTGACAATTGAATTCTCAATGCATTCTTAATGTTGCCGTCTTTGCTTTTAATTTCAAGGAATGATTTTTACAAGCTGAATCAGTCCATACGATGACCCATTTTTTTGTTTTTTCAAATCTTTCTTGCAGCCGTTGAACCTGGTTTCTCTGCACTTCCAACTTACTTTTTTCCTAAGTGACATATAAAGTGTGTCCCAAAAACACACCGACAACGCTTAGCATGTTCAGCAAGAATGCACAATGATCGGTTTTCAAGTAGGAACCCGTAACCAGAAAGGCACGGCTTGGGCGCTAGAGAGCGTCGCAGTCTGAGATATGTGTGCGTTCCACATTACGTCAATAAACCCAACAAGAGTAATACATCTCACTGTCAACGTTACAAACGGGCTTCGAACTGCGTGCCTCCTACGGCAATGCAGAGCCTACATTGGCACTGGTGAGTCTCTCGCACATAAGGGAATACGTGCGGTTGTCTTTGAAGTATTTCAGTCACTTCGTGGATTCGAGCATTATGTCGTCCGCTCACGTAACAAGTGTGCCATTCGCCGTACTCTTCATACCAAACCACCCCACAGGAAACAGATGAGAGGTGTAAGATCTGGCGACAGTGATGGCCAAGGAACTGCTCCATCCCCACCAGACCATAAAGTGGTATATGCCACGTTGAGGTAATTCCACATATCTACATCAAAGTATGCCAGGGCTCTTTCGTGCTGCAGCCACATTTCCATCCGATCATTTATTGTCACTGGATTCAATAGGGAAGGCAAAAAATTTCTAATAATAGCGACAGTTGTAACGTACCTGCAACAATGTAACATACATGCAACAAATAAGCCCATGTTCGTCTGTGAAAATGGACACGATAAGCAACCTGAGCTATCAGTAATCGGAATCTAACCTGCATAATACTGGGTGTATGTTGTACGAGTGTCAGTTTCACTGTCATTTAAGCCCTCAACACATCGTTAAATGAAAAACTTGAAACTAACATTTGGATACGCTATCTGTCTATGCATTTGAATATGAAAAACTACAGGAACAAATAAACCTGTAACAATGAATATCTAAGCTATATGACTGCGTTTTTGAACAAAAATTTACAAGTGATACAGAAGCTGGCTTGTGTAACGAAATTTACTGGATTAGAGAACATGACATGTTGTGGTGTGTTAGTGTCTCTGCTTTGACCCTAAGTTTTGCACTCACCTCTCCCGATGACTGCCTTTTTCCATGTGGTTTGCAGCAATTCGCAGCAGAATGTAGCAGCAACGGCTAAAGCTTGCTGCTACTAAGAATGAATTTAATAAAAAGGAGTTTGTTTGGGTCCCTGTTAACCAGTAAATAACTTGTAAGAAGGGATTTCATAAATTAAGTCTATTTAAAAACTTCAGAAATCTCATGACCAATAATAGGCAATGACAACTACACAAGTATCAATAATGGCAGAGTGCCAGATTAACAAATTATTTCAATTTCAAAGTTACATTAACGCTTAGTAGCCAGAGCATATTATTTAGATGTGGAGAATAATTATTATCATTTGGAGGATAAGGAGGTTTCTTTAACTGACAAGCAAAACATGGGATTATTGCGAAATCGGTCTAACAATCCCGAGCCTAACCCTGCAATTGCTTTTGCGCTACGCTTGCGAATTTTACCTTGAATTCCATCTAAATCTCTTCTGGCTATACAAATGAAATCGGGCCTTGAGTGTGGTAAGTTCTGACATCACCGACTTGAGGGCAACGTGACACATCTTCTGTCTCCGAGCTCTCGACCGACATTACTACCTCCAGTCTCGCAGACAGACCTCGTCTCGCAACAATGCTTGGAATCGCGCTCTCATGTCTCGCCCTCAGATTGTTAGTATCGATACCTGAGTGCTTACTCAATCTAAGAATAGCGTTAAGTTGGCTATATTGTTTCCAGTGTAATGGAGAGTTCTGACATACACCTTACACAGTTGAAGACATGGAAGTTTGGGTATGGCCGTGGGTCCTGGTGTGATCGTCACATTGTAAGGAGACAGCTCGCGATAAGTGGGAAATCCATGTGTGAGTCCCGGCCTGGCACAAATTTTCGCTGTCGTTATTTCATCATACATCTGATGTGGTCCATATTCGCAACAGTGAATACGTTTGATGTATCTCTAACAAATACCTGAGGTACAGCGGTCCTGTTAGGCTGTGTGGCAGTAGATTTAGCCCAGTGATATGGTCACCAATTATTCTTGGCCAGATGTTAATACAGACCCAGTGTTGATGATTTTGAATCGTCCTCGCATGCGGATTTTCTTCCGCCCAAACATACAGGTTGTGCAAGTTCAATGAGTGCAATGTCAATTCCAATGTTAAATGTAGAGGAGAGAGCCGATAGACTACTGTGCAGTCCTCTACGCGGGTGAAGGTTCTCCTGATGTGATATAAGAAGAAACTGTAGGCGATATAAAAGAAATAAGGGACTCAGTATGAACCAGAATTCAAAAGAGCTTTGGAAGACACAGGACGAAAATCTTAACATTCCACCAGGATTTCTAAAATCTTTCGGGGAAGTGGAAACAAAATGACTATTCACGTTGTTGTGCAGAAAGTATGAATCTAGAGCTATACCACAGGACTTTCCGAAAAATATCATCCACACAATTCCGAAAACTGCAAGAGCTGACAAGTCCGCGAATTATCACTCAATAAACTTAACAGCTCGTGCATCCAGGTTGCTAACAAGAATAATATACATAAGAATGGAAATGAAAACTGAGGATCTGTTAGATGGCGATTAGCTTGGCTTCAGGAAAGGTAAAGACACCAGAGCAGCAGTTCTGACATTGTGGTTGATACTGGAAGCAGGACTAAAGAAAAATAAAGACAGCATTTTTCGGCCTGGAAAATGGTGCAAGATGTTCGAAATTTTGTGGAAAAAGTGGTAATGTGTAGCAAGAGACACGAATTATACAATATGTACAAGAGCCAAGAGGGAATAATAAGAGTGGAAGACCAAGAGCGAAGTGCTCGGATTAAAAAAATGTGTAAGACGCGGTTGTAGTCTGTCGCCCTACTGTTCAATCTAAACATCGAAGAAGCAATAATGGAAACTAAAGAAAGGTTCAAGATTGTGATTAAAATTCAGGGTGAAAGAATATCAGAGATAAGATTCGCTGATGACATTGCTATCCTGAGTGGAGGTGAAGAAGAATTACAGGATCTCCTGAATGGAATGAATAGTCTAATTCGTACAGAATATAGACTGAGAGTAAATAGAAGAGAGACGAAAGTAATGAGAAGTAGCAGAAATGAGGACTGCGAAAATCTTAACATCAGAATCGATGGACAAGACGAAGATCTATTTAAAGAATTCTGCTACCTAGGCAGCAAAATAACCAGTGTAAGTAGGGTGTTTAGGTTTTTATGTTGGTAACGCCACGTAGCGCTCTATATGAAAATCACTGACTGTGCTGTGTGAAGGCTGTGGTTGGTTTGCATTGTTGGAGTATATGCTATTGTAGTGTTGGGCAGTTGGCTGTTAACAGCACGTAGCGTCGCGCAGTTGGAGGTGAGCCGCCAGAGAGAAATGGAGGAGTTTTGAGAGCGGATGATCTGGACGTGTGTCCATCACAGACAGTAAATTTGTAAGACTGGATGTCATGAACTGATATATATATATATATATATATATATATATATATATATATATATATATATATATATATATATATATTCCTGGAAATTGAAATAAGAACACTGTGAATTCTTTGTCCCAGGAAGGGGAACTTTATTGACACATTCCTGGGGTCAGATACATCACATGATCACACTGACAGAACCACAAGCACATAGACACAGGCAACAGAGCATGCACAATGTCGGCACTAGTACAGTGTATATCCACCTTTCGCAGCAATGCAGGCTGCTATTCTCTCATGGAGACGATCGTAGAGATGCTGGATGTAGTCCTGTGGAACGGCTTGCCATGCCATTTCCACCTGGCGCCTCAGTTGGACCAGCGTTTGTGCTGGACGTGCAGACCGCGTGAGACGACACTTCATCCAGTCCCAAACATGCTCAATGGGGGACAGATCCGGAGATCTTGCTGGCCAGGGTAGTTGACTTACACCTTCTAGAGCACGTTGGGTGGCACGGGATACATGCGGACGTGCATTGTCCTGTTGGAACAGCAAGTTCCCTTGCCGGTCTAGGAATGGTAGAACGATGGGTTCGATGACGGTTTGTATGTACCGTGCACTATTCAGTGTCCCCTCGACGATCACCAGTGGTGTACGGCCAGTGTAGGAGATCGCTCCCCACACCATGATGCCGGGTGTTGGCCCTGTGTGCCTCGGTCGTATGCATTCCTGATTGTGGCGCTCACCTGCACGGCGCCAAACACGCATACGACCATCATTGGCACCAAGGCAGAAGCGACTCTCATCGCTGAAGACGACACGTCTCCATTCGTCCCTCCATTCACGCCTGTCGCGACACCACTGGAGGCGGGCTGCACGATGTTGGGGCGTGAGCGGAAGACGGCCTAACGGTGTGCGGGACCGTAGCCCAGCTTCATGGAGACGGTTGCGAATGGTCCTCGCCGATACCCCAGGAGCAACAGTGTCCCTAATTTGCTGGGAAGTGGCGGTGCGGTCCCCTACGGCACTGCGTACGATCCTACGGTCTTGGCGTGCATCCGTGCGTCGCTGCGGTCCGGTCCCAGGTCGACGGGCACGTGCACCTTCCGCCGACCACTGGCGACAACATCGATGTACTGTGGAGACCTCACGCCCCACGTGTTGAGCAATTCGGCGGTACGTCCACCCGGCCTCCCGCATGCCCACTATACGCCCTCGCTCGAAGTCCGTCAACTGCACATACGGTTCACGTCCACGCTGTCGCGGCATGCTACCAGTGTTAAAGACTGCGATGGAGCTCCGTATGCCACGGCAAACTGGCTGACACTGACGGCGGCGGTGCACAAATGCTGCGCAGCTAGCGCCATTCGACGGCCAACACCGCGGTTCCTTGTGTGTCCGCTGTGCCGTGCGTGTGATCATTGCTTGTACAGCCCTCTCGCAGTGTCCGGAGCAAGTATGGTGGGTCTGACACACCGGTGTCAATGTGTTCTTTTTTCCATTTCTAGGAGTATATATATATATATATATATATATATATATATATATATATATATATATATATATATATATATATATATAATGACTTTTGAACACTATTAAGGTAAATAAGTTGTTTGTTCTCTATCAAAATCTTTCATTTGCTAACTGTGGCTATCAATAGTTAGTGCCTTAGTTAGTTTGAATCTTTTATTTAGCTGGCAGTAGTGGCGCTCGCTGTATTGCAGTAGTTCGAGTAACGAAGATTTTTGAGAGGTAAGTGATTTGTGAAAGGTATAGGTTAATGTTAGTCAAGGCCATTCTTTTGTACGGATTATTGAAAGTCAGATTGCGTTGCGCTAAAAATATTGTGTGTCAGTTTAGTGTTGATCAGAATAGGCAAAGAGCGAAATGTCTGAGTACGTTCAGTTCTGCTCAGCTGTTTGAAAATCAAATAATGTAAGAGGTTTATCAGCACAGTAATTCATAAATTTTTCTAAGGGGACGTTTCACCAGTTACGGTGGACACCAAGTGCAGACTAGTAGTGGCAAAAGTGGCCTTCCTGACCAAGAAAATTCTACTAATATTAAACACAGGCCTTAATTTGAGGATGAAATTTCTGAGAATGTACTTTTGGAATACGGCATTGTATGGGAGTGAAAGATGGACTGTGGGAAAACCGGAACGCAAGAGAATCGAAGCATTTGTGATGTGGTGCTACAGCGAATGTTGAAAATTGTACACAGATGGCTCTTTTTGGTGGTCTTCGCTGTCGTAAATTTCTATTTTTCACTCATCATTGATATTATTCATTTATTTAACCTGAGTTGATTAGAGAAAACAGGCCCTCTGTTACATCGGCCCGGGGTTTCGCGCACATTTTTAACATCATGTTTTCCTTAGAATTAACAATTTTAACGTCACAAATAGTTATTATTATTATTACTATTATTATATTATTTGACTGTTTGAAGTTGCAATGAGAGTAAATATTGTTGTGAACTAATTCAGTTAAACCTGGCAGTAGGTACTTGCACTGCAGCAGCTGCTGCTACTAATAGTGATAGTAATAATAATAACGACAATAGCGACAGTAATCATGCTGGCATATGTAAAAAGACTTTATAGATGTACAAGATAGAATTTTCCTGATAAAGCTTGTTCTGGGAAAAGGAAATTTAATGAGACGGCACCAACTAAAAACACTGGGGAAAGAGGTGATCTGGTGGGGAAAAAGGACGTACGATGGCAACGAGTGGGTACAGGGAAATGGTAATCGTTATGATTACTTTAGTAGATAAGTCATTAGCTATTTTATGAAGTAGGAAAAGTTACTCATTTCTCTAATATATCGCGGAAAGTTATTTCAGAGTCAGGTTCCTGCTACTGAGAAGGACTTCGAGAAAGTGGCAGAACGATGGAGTGGTGACAGAAATAATTTGCTCTGATGGAAACGGGTGGTTCTGCCATGTTGTTCAGATAAGGGCGTTAAAATCGAGGAAAGATATGAGGGACAGCGTTATTGATAAGACAGTAGAGATTACAGAGTGTATGGAGCTCCCTGCGCTTGTCTACATGCAGCCAGAATAGCTGTGCCTGTGATGGTAAAAATATGATCAATGAGTTGAGCATTACCGATAGAATGAATGCAGACACTCAGCCAGACCAGGTGCCATGAGTTCTCCTCAGAAAGGTCTTGTGAGGCGACATGGCTGTGATCAGTAATATCATCTTTGCTTTCAACATCATCGAAGGTTGTTTTGACTTTTCTATATGCTGACTGAGTTCTTCCAATAAACTTGTTTTTTTTTCGATTTCTTCACTTTTTCTATGCACCCATTTCGTCTTAGGTACCCTGCATTTCCAGTTTATTTCATTCCTCAGCGACTTGTATTTATGTACACCTGAACCTCCCTGAACATATTTGTATTCCTTCTGTCATCGATCAACTGAAATATTTCTTCTATTACATATGGTGACTTGGCAGTTACCGTCTTTGCACCTATGCTTGTCTTTAGTTTTCGAGATTGCCCTTTATAGATATGTCCATTCCTCTTTAACTGACTGCCTAGTGAGCTATTACTTGTTGCAGTATCCATATCCTTCCCCCACAGCCACATTCCAGTCTACCATGAATTACCTGTTCAATATCCTCATATACTTACTCTATCTCTTGATTTTCTGCTAGCGACGGCGACATATAAAGCTGAACTATCGTTGTCGGTGTTGGTTAGCTGTCGAATCTGATAAGAATAAGCGTATCACAAACTGTTCGCAGTAACACACTGTCTGCCCTACATTCCTATTAATAACGAATCCTACTCCCGTGACACCATTTTCTGCCGCTGTTGATATTGCCATAAATTCATCTGACCGGAAATGATTCCCATTATATCTAGATTGGGCTTT
Organism: Schistocerca nitens; assembly: GCF_023898315.1. Taxonomy (NCBI): domain Eukaryota; kingdom Metazoa; phylum Arthropoda; class Insecta; order Orthoptera; family Acrididae; genus Schistocerca; species Schistocerca nitens. The sequence continues at coordinate 677,850,570 of NC_064617.1, read as the reverse complement.
TTAACTTGTCTTTTAGGGTTTCTTAGCTTCCCTATCACATTCAAACTTGCAACATTCCACGCTCCGTCTCGTCCCCGTCTAAGAGAATCAAATTTCTACGCCACAGAACCAAACCCAAGACGTCTTACAGGAAGAGAAAAGATTTTGCTAACATATAGAGGAAATTCAGAACTTCGTATTAAACGAGACCGATTTTAACCGCTCCCACAGGGATAAGTAAGAACGTTAATTATACCAACTCCGCCCCAAGGAAAGAACTACATCTCCAAAGCAAAACGAAAATGTTTACCAAGGAAGGCTAACAAATTTCTAAGAAGCAGCTGCTTCGTTAATTAATGTTTTGCGACCTCATGGAAGACAGTGAAACCAGAGCCATCCCAAAGAGAGGAAGGGACCTGACGTTACCCAGCAACGACAGACTGATCAGCCTGCTTTCAGCTCCTTGGAAAATGCGAAGAAGTCTCTGTTGATCGATTGTGGACGCGAGACAGCGGCTGGTCATATTTAACAAGGCAAATCGCCAAACAGCCGTGCGATTTGAGAAGTTATTTTATTTTGATTACCCGTTTCGGTTATTTTAGTATTCCACCTTCAGGCCCCAAATGCATCTCACGAGGTACATATGGGGCCCAAGAATGGCATATTGAATTGCAGAAAGTGATTGACAAATTACAATAAAATAACTTCTCAACTAGCACAACTGTTTGTCTATTTTGCTTGTAAAATACGAGAAAGAGTGCTATTACAAACAATTAAGAGACGCATAAAAGAACGAAGCATCATCAGGATGGAGCAGTTCGGATTCCAAGGCCATAACTACAACTTTTACAAATTATCGAACATATACAAATAAACTTGAACACTCTCAACTTCACCATAGGAGTACTATTACATGTAGAAAGAAGCATACGATGAAATTTGAAGACAGAGTCTGGTAGTAACATTAGGCTGCCAGATCCCTAACATTAACATTAACATTAAAGGGGGCTATTAATAAAAGCGACAAACTGGAGGGACGGATTCGTGACTGGAAATACAAGGAAGAAAGGCCCTATGAACATGTATAACATATATCCGGAAACGCATCGTCGCCACGGCAGACGGCGCTGAAGAATGAAAGTTCCTCTGACCATGTGCAGTGTGTTCCTTGTGTGCTGCAGCCTGTACAACTGACGCAGTGCACCGTAAGTAGCAGCGTGGTGGAGTCTCCACGTTGGGAACAAGCCTAGATGGTCTTTGTGTACGACCAAGCAGAAGGCTGGTTCATATGGCTCTGAACACTATGGGACTTAACTTCTGAGGTCATCAGTCCCCTAGAACTTAGAACCACTCAAACCTAACTAACCTAAGGACATCACACATATCCATGCCCGAAGCAGGATTCGAATCTGCGGCCGTAGGAGCAGCGCGGTTCCGGACTGAAGCGCCTAGAACCGCTCGGCCACACCGGCAGGCCTCCAAGCAGATGGAAACGGTCGAGAGGCTGCACAGTTACCCCAAAACAAATACCCTCACAGACAACAACCACATCACACAACATTTAAAGCTTCTTTTTTGGTCGTTTCAGACGGACGAACGTGCAAGGAGGCGGCGAGCGGTGCGCACACCAGATTTTGAGGACAGAGTTTTACAGGTTATTGAGAGGAAGCTCCAGGCAAGCGGCCAGCCAGCATGGCGTAATCCAATGTACGATTATGTGTATCTTGTATGACAACTGCTACTACCCCTATCACCTGCAGTCCCATGGAGGACGCTTTGATCGTCTGTTGTGACGTGGATGCGATGCAGCTCTGTACTGTGCTCCGGAACAATATGATATCGTTGCACGTACACCGTCCATTTCCGGACACATGTTCATTGGACCTTTTTTCCTCCATTTCCATCAGGAATTCATCCTTGCAGTGTGTCGGTTTTATTAATGTTCTTCTATATACTACATAAAAACCATCTGCAGATTTCTACAGGACAGGAAACTTCTTACACAAATCGAAGACAAAATCTTAGACATCAAAACCAGGACGGTGGCCACACCGCAGGAACTGCGGCATCGACTCTACATTTTAACATACACAAACCGAAAAAAAAATCGCAACACCGAAAAAACTTAATGTGGATGAATGAAATTTCTGGAATATATTTCCTAGGTCAAATATTTAAGTGATTTGCATTGCAAGTTCACAGGTTAATGTAAGCGCGAGATAAGCCTCAGCAAATGTGAAACGCTGGTACATTAGTAATCGGTGTAACCGCCAGAATGTTGAATCGAAGTACGTGAATGTGCGTACACTGTGTTTTACAGGTGCCGGATATCTGTGGGACAGAGTTCCATGCCTGTTGCACTTGGTAGGTCAACACAGGGACGCTTAATGCTGTTTGCGGATGACGCTGAAGTTGCCGTCCGATGGTGCCCCAAATGTGCTCAGTTCGAGACGGATCTGGTGGTCGACCAGGCCACGGCAATTTGTCGACACTCTGCAACAGCTGTATGTAGGAAAACACCCGCTGTAATTCTGTTCGCTAAAGTCTGGAACCGCGCGACCGCTACTGTCGAAGGTTCGAATCCTGCTTCGCGCATGGATATGTGTGATGTCCTTAAATTAGTTAGGTTTAAGTAGTTCTAAGTTCTAGGGGACTGATGACCTCAGCAGTTAAGTCCCATAGTGCTCAGAGCCATATGAACCAGCCTTCTGCTTGGTCGTACACAAAGACCATTTAGGCTTGTTCCCAACGTGAGGACTCCATCACGCTGCTACTTACGGTGCACTGCGTCATTTATAGAGCCTGCAGCACACAAGGAACACACTTCACATGGTCAGAGGAACTTTCATTCTTCAGCGCCGTCTGCCGTGGCAACGATGCGTTTCCGGATATATGTTATACATGTTCATGGGCCCTCTCTTCCCTGCATTTCCAGTGACGAATCCGTGCTCAGAGCCATTTTTTGTAATGCTGTTCATGAACGGCAGCAGAACAGGTCGAGTCACCAGATGGACATAGAAATTTGCAGTCAAGGTGCTTGGAATAGCCATGAGACTGGTGCACGAGGGTGCTCAAGCTGGTTTACGGAATCGTACCCCAGACCATAACTCCAGGTGTAAGTCCAGTGTGACCAGCGCTTACAGGTTGGTTGCAGGTCCTCAACTGGGCTCCTTCTAACCAACACACAGCCATCATCGGCACCAAGGCAGAGCCAGCTTTCATCAGAAAACGTAACAGATCTACACTCTGCTTTCCAATGAGCTCTCGCTAGACACCACAGAAGTCGCAAATGGTGGTTGTTTGGGGCCAGTGGATTAGACTCTACAGGGAGTGTGGCTCGGCGCTGTCCTCGATTTTTCCTTGATTTCGGGCGGTTTGTTGTGGCACTGTGGTGCCAACTGATGCTCATATTGCTACTGCAGCTGCAGCACGATGCGCCAGACGCATAGGCGGAACACGATGGTCTTCCCTCTCGGTAGTGCCACATGGCCGTCCGGTCTTTTACGAGCGTACCTTCTCGTGACCACCGCTGCCATCAATCACGTTCAGTGGCTACATTCCTACCAAGTCCTACTGCATTATCGCAAAAGAACCGGCCATCTTCTCTTAGCGCTATTCCACAGCCTAATTCAAACTAAGTGAGGTGTTAATAGTGGCGTTTTTGTCACCGTAAAGGCATTCTTGTCTAACATCAACTGACGCAAGTCCAGTCTCAGAAGTCACTGACGCTCACTGCCGCTACAGCGAGTATTTAAAGCAAACCTGATATGTATCCTCATACAGGCGCTACAAGGGTCACTCTTATGCGACTGGCGCGAAATCTGAACAGACATCGTCTTTAATTTGTAGAAACACACCTACCAACTTTCGTTTCTGTCACGCAACTCCCCCTTGGTATTGCAAATTTTTCCATCAATGTATATGTCAACGACGTGCCAAAGATTCCCCACGTTAGCGCTAGCGTATATGCAGAGAGGAAGAAACATTCCACAAGGAATCACGAGGAGGAAAAAAAAAATATTTCAGTCATCAGTCTTCTGACTGGTTTCATGTGGTCCGCCACGAATTCCTGTCCTGTGCCAACCTCTTCATCTCAGAGTAACACTTGTAACCTAGGTCCTCAGTTATTTGCTGGATGTATTCCAATCTCTGTCTTCCTCTACAGTTTTTGTCCTCTATAACTTCCTCTAGTACCATGGAAGTCATTTCGTCTTAACAGATGTCCAGTTATCCTATCCCTTCTTCTTCTCAGCGTTTTCCACATACTCCGTTCCCCTCCGGTTGTGTGCAGAACCTCCCCATTCCTTACCGTATCAGTCCACCTACTTTTCAACATTCGTCTGTAGCACCACATCTCAAATGCTTCTATTCCCTTCTGTTCCGATTTTTCTCGCAGCCCATGTTTCACTGCCATACAATGCTGTCCTCCAAACGTACATTCTCGGAAATTTTTTCCTCAAATTAAAGCCTGTGTTTGATTCTAGTAGACTTCTGTAGGCCAGGAATCCCATTTTGACAGTGTTAGTTTGCTTTTAAGTCCTCCTTGCTCTGTCCGTGCCGGCCGCGGTGGTCTAGCGGTTCTAGGCGCTCAGTCCGGAGCCACGCGACTGCTACGGTCGCAGGTTCGAATACTGCCTCGGGCATGGATGTGTGTGATGTCCTTAGGTTAGTTAGGTTTAAGTAGTTCTAAGTTCTAGGGGACTGATGACCATAGATGTTAAGTCCCATAGTGCTCACAGCCATTTGAACCATTATTTTGCTCTGTCCGTCTTGGGTTATTTTGTTGACTAGGTAGCAGGATTCCTTTACTTCACCTACTTCGTGACCATCAATCCTGACGTTAAGTTCTCGATGCTCTCATTTCTGCTACATCTCATTACTTTCGCCTTTCTTCGATTTACTCTCAGTACGTATTATCCTACGAGGCAGAACCATGTGTGGAAATTAACGAAATCCTTATCGTCCCAGCTAAGAAAGTAAAGATCCTCTTTACAGAAAACAGATCAATACTCAGGACAAACTTGGAAATCCGAAAAAACCAAAGGATGACTAACTGATAACCTCAGCTGCCGACAGGTGTTGTTGATATACCTCGATGTGGACAGCTGAAAATGTGTGCCCCGACCGGAACTCGAACCCGGGATCTCCTGCTTACATGGCAGACGCTATATCCATCTGAGCCACCGAGGAAACAGATGAATAGCGCGACTGCAGGAACTTATTCCTTGCACGCTTCCCGTGAGACTCACATTCCTAACTGTCCAGAATTTTACAAATGTATTGTACCTTATAGACATTTGCCCACCCACTCATTACTCGCGCACATCATTCCAGGAAAAAGCTGCACGGTCTTCAACAGTAACTGTTCTTTCGAGAACTAGTTACTGTCTTCGTATGTGTAACCAAAGGATGCCATGGTGTAATAACGTCAAATATCTATGGATTGTACTTACACACACGACACAATATCAGCAACGAAAGCAAAATTTGACTAAGATGATCGAAACACTGATAACTTTCTTCATCAGTATGGTCTTGAGCGCTGTCACGAAGCTAAAGTTTTGCATAGTTACAACACAGCCAACAGTTGTACATGAGACGACTTCATGGGGAACGAACTATATCTCCATCATCAGAAAATTACATCCTCTACAGAACAAATGCATAATGTGATGTCTAGGAGGCCACATATGAATAGTGTCCACTGAGAACTAGGACAGAAATATCTCAACGAAAAGATTAGAGAAAAGGTAAAGAATTTTCAACAAAGTAGCCGCAAGCAGAGACGTTGTACATTAGCTGTGAAAAGTAGGAAGAGCCAGGCCACTGAGAACCAAGAGCAGTTACTGGAGACTGCAAGTTAAAATTACTAAACAACTATTAAAAGAACTAGACAGCATAAATGGTACAATTAACCAAAGGGAACAGATTGCTGCTGGCAAACCTTTCGGGGTATGAGGTCGTGATCGAGAGTAATGTAGAAAAATGGGCGTGGCTGGAGTTACACGTGAGAAACAGAGACGATCCTTTTCAAATATAAAATTTAACTGTCGATTGCCGTCTTGTCAGAGACAGAAATCTGTTTAGCGGTTTTGCAGAGCTGCTATCCATATATCGCTAAGTTTCATGGTTCCTTGTGTCCTATTAACATTATCTGTATGTTTATATATTTCAATGGCTTCTCTACATAGCCGTGTGTAATAGTTCGTGGTCGCAGGTAAAAAATTGTTTCAGAAAACTTTGGTTTCTGACTTTCTCGTTGAAGGACATGCTCTGCTACAGCCGATTTCTTTATTTTCCCTAGTCAACATAGAGTTTCGTGTTCCTTTAGCCGTGTAGTCAAGCTTCTCTTGGTTGTTTCAATACAAACTTTACACACATACGCAGAATTTTGTATACTCCACATGCTGACAGAGGAGGGCATTTATCCTTCACAGATCGGAGTGCTTGACCTATTTTCTTTGTTGGTCTACAAACCGATGAGCGACGCCTCTGACGATGTACAGCGCAGTTCTGGGCGAAACGTTAGGAACAGAAGAGTTTCGTGGACCACGACCTTTGACCCGAAGGTTTATCAGTAGGAATGTCATCCGGTCTTGAAAGTCTTCATTCTATCATAAACAAGAGAGTTCCACCAAACCAGAAGAAGAAAGGCCCAAATAGTGTGCCCAACGCTCCTGTGGAAGTGACAGAGAGGTAACCTACCCATTAATCCAGTGGCAGCAAAGAATTCTCCACGTGAGCCGTGTCGTGGCACAAGTGCCACTGCTGTGTGGCCTGGCCGTACACTTGCCTCGGCAACACGCCACGCTTTGATTTTTATGCGGTACAAAGTGTCTACATATGGACAGACGTAGACAATTTCGCATTCATGTTGCCACAGAACAGTGACTTATTTAGTTTCGTGATGAAAAAAGCCTTTCGAAGACATAAGTTGATATAAATATTTTTATCATGTTTGCAACCTTATTACGGACACGTGCAAACCCTTACTGAGGAAAACAACGTAGACCTCCTGGAAAGTTTTAACGTAAAGGAGACTGCCACTGAGATGGGAATCACACTGCAGATCGCCATCTGGACGTTCACAGAAACACTTTCAATTGAAACGGCAAACGGCCTCGAAAATACATACAAGAGTGAGGGTGCCCTCCAAAAGTTTAGAATGCTATTCTTGTAATTCTTTCAAAGCCACAACGAATTCTTCCAAACTCGCGTTTTCTTTGGCAGCCTTACACAGTCTAGCCCACTTAAAATATGAGATCGGAAATCCATCCCAGACGTTGTAATATTCGTTCTTGTTTTCCTTTTCCCTTCATAAATCCAACACTAGCGGGTTTAAAGCCAAGTAATTGTATCAGGCACGCCCCGTGACGTAACAAACGTACTTTGCAGTAATATATGTAGTCTCCATACTCTTCGTTCAATTACATCGAAAACTGTTACAGCTTACAGCGTAGTAATGCGTGCTACTTCAGAAAATTATTATTCGCATCACCAATTTCATCACGTGCTCCATTCCAGCAAATTTATCACAAAGTACTTCTTGATGTACAGAACATTGAGTCCCGTCCGTCGATGGGAGTAATAGTTTAGTCTTTCATTCTTAATTATGTCTTCCAATTCCTTCTGTATGGTGTTGCAGTGTCGTTCCAAAGCAAATTCGATGCCCGTAGATTATGATACAGTATAATAGATATTAAGAATTCTCAACATTCTGTTCTATCACTTGCACTCATTTTTACGAGCTTGTGACGACAGACCGATGGACTGCCTCGTTTTGTGCAAAAAGCCATTGGATCTGTGAACTTCCCTTGTAACACGAATATATAGCGCTAATGTCCGCCCCGATAGCTGAGTGGTCAGCGTCACGGATTGCAGTCCTGCGGGCCCGGGCTCGATTCCAGGCTGGGTCGGGGATTTTCTCCGCTCAGGGACTGGGTGTTGTACTGTCTTCATCATAATTTCATCCCCATCCTTCGCGCAGGTCGCCCAATGTGGCGTCGAATGTAATAAGACCTGACCAAGGCGTCCGGACCTGCCAATGACACCAAGCGCTCATTTCCATTCCCATAGGGCTAATGCCACGATTCTGCCAAAATGAAGAATGTCGTTCCGACCGAAACATGCCGAACTATAGTACTAAGTGAAATATCTCGCTCTACCGAATACTTCCGAGAAGGGCCGAGCAAAGCAGTTGGAGCTCGCACATCGGGCTCGCGTGGTGTATGAGACGCTGTGACTGGCCCCGCTCTAATCTGTCACCGCACAAGAACAAATCACCAAAGCGATAAATCCTTAGAGACGACAACACACAAAAAAGGTATCTAATGGGCTGAATCTCAAACAGCCTGCATTGTTCCTTGGAGCAGGAGAAGAAAAAAACGGCTCTGAGCACTATGGGACTTCTGAGGTCATCAGTGTCGTAGAACTTAGAACTACTTAAACCTAACTAACCTAAGGACATCACACACACCATGCCCAAGGCAAGATTCGAACCTGCGACCGTAGCGGTCGCGCTATTTCAGACTGCAGCACCTAGAACCGCTCGGCCATCCCGGCCGGCCTAGAAGAAAAGATAGCCGACGCGTGGCCGCAGGTGCCGACCGCGGAGAGTACGCCATGAGGGGGAAGGGAATTTAGGACGGTCGCCCGCCCTCAGGACCTCAGTCCGTCAGCGCACCTGACGATGGCGACATGTCTGATAGCCGAAATATTGTGCCCGTTGGACACTATGGACCGGCGTACAACCGTGGACTGTTAGAGCAAGAAATACGCCGGAAGAAGTTGCAGAATCACAGAATCACAAGACAGATATAGTTGCATAGTTCCCGTAAAGTTTAGCCGACAACATTCTCAGGTAAGACGGCAGCCAGAAGGCACGTGAAGTACTGTGTGTGCAGATCCGACAGGGCGTGGAACCCACAGCAATTACGACGTAGTGAAACCGCTTCTGGACCAGTGTGTACTTTCCTCGATAGAGACAAGGAGCATCGGACCACCGGCCAAAGACGTGCCACGGTCATACCGACCGACGAGGAAGTGCCTCGGGCAGAGGCCGCGCCGTGTGTGCCCGGGGCTAGGGCTGTGGCTGCGGCGGCGGCGGTGGCGGTGCTGGGGCATGGCCGTCTCGGCCGTGACATTTGTCGACCCCGCGGCCGCAAGCTGCCGCTGCTGGTGCCGCCGCCGCGGCTGCTACTTTCGCCGCTGCGCCCGGTCGGCCAGGTGCGGTGGGCGGCGCCGCCGCTGCAGCCGCCGACCGCAAGTATTCCGGTAGGGCGGCGCGCGAGCCACTCTTCTGCAGGGGCGCCACAATACAGGCCACGCGCAACCACAGTCAGTGTCTGGCCCACACTCGCCGCCGAATACGAAGCCGAAAGCCAGTCACGTCCAAAGCGGCTCAACTGATTCCAGGGTACTAATTACTCTTAAACAATAATGTTGGGTAGATATTTAGTCATCCTCAGACGGCATCAAAAATGTACAATTGTTTGAACGCCGCAGAGACTCCCGTAAGGGGGACGTAGAAATAGCCATCCCTGGCGTAGGGAAACAACGAAAGAAGAACTTTCGGCATTGCAGCGCGTCAGCAGTCGTAAGTATCGAAATAATTATGAAAAATCCGCCGCGATTGCAAAAACTACCTGGTGTTTTCCTAGGTTTCAGCGTGGGTAACCACGCCTTCCTTCAGATCAAATATAAAACAGCTTGCCTAAATAGGAATAGTCAAAGGCTAAAATCAACACCTACAGCGGCAAGCCCCATACAATTTTTTACAAACACGGTACATATGTACCAAGTCAATAATATTACTTATCTCAACCGTGTGTGTGCTGCCTCGCCCCAGCCAACGTACGATGATCACAGGCTCTCCACCGGGAAATGGTGCATATTACGGAAATAAGGTTCAAAACTGAGACGCTTAAAGTAGTTGATGAGCTTTGTTTATGGGGTAGAAAAATAACTGACGATGGCTGTAGTAGAGAGTATATAATCTGGAGTCTGACATTAGCAAGAAACTTATTTCTGAAAAAGAGAAATTTGTTAATATTGAATATAAATTTAAAAGCTTGGATGTCTCTAGTAAAGACATTTGTCTGGACTATAGCTTTGTACAGAAGTAAAATATGGGTGATGAGAGACAAGGAGAAACAGAAGTTTTTGAAATGTGCTCCCAGAGAAGATTACGTAGGTAGAACGAATAACTAATAAAAGCTACTAAACCGAATTGGGGAAAAAGAAATTTGTGGCACATCTTAACAAAAATAAGGGATGAGTTGATAGGACACATCCTGATGTATCAAAGTATATTGAGTTTCGTAATGTAGGAGGTGAGGGAGGGGGGGGGGGCTTCAGTATAATAAAGGGGTGTCGGTTTCAGTAGCTACGCGGAGAAGTACAGGCTTGCACAGGCTAGACTAGCGAGGAGAGTTCCAACAAACCAGTCTTCGGACTGGAGACCAAAAGCAGTCATAACATTTTAATGATCACCTCGAAAATATAGAGTACGTAATTTAAATTTTGTTTACTTACAAGTAAATGGCTGAAATAGTTGGTATATATCTAAATCTCCACACATCCTACCGATGAAATGAGATGCATCATTTTGTTTTGTGTCCTCTAGCCACGTGCTACAGCGCTGTAGCGCAATGGTTTCGATGTGTACCAGGGGTGTACGCATGTTCATGGAAACTAACAAAATACTGAGGGTTACGAGCAAACTGAAACTGTGCACCAGACCGGGACTCGAACATGGGACCTTCCCCTTCCGTGAGCAAGTGCTGTACAAAAGGACGTATCCAAACAAAACTCATGACCTGTCCTCACCCGATTCCCCTCATGAGGTAGTGGAGGATGCTAAGGTGTGAGCACAGGTAGTGAGACATATTTCCATACTTCAGTCGGTGAGCATGTGTCCGGGAAAGCTGATGTCCCAGGCTCGAGTCCCGATTCGGCACACAGTTTTAATCTGCCAGGAAGTTTTTAAACTAGCCCGCACGCCACTTCAGGGTGAAAAATAATTTTACGATATAAAGCTGGTAGAGCGAAGTTTCCAACCGGTTTCTCATACACAAACAGCAGTTGACCGGCGTTGCCTGGTGAAACGTTGTTGTGATGTCTCGTGTAAGGAGGAGAAATGCCTACCATCACGTTTCCCACTTTCATAAAGGTCGGATTGTAGCCTATCGCGATTTTGATTTATCGTATCGCGACATTGCTACTCTCGTTGGTCGACATCCAATGCCTGTTAGCAGAATATGGAATCGATGGGTTCAGGAGGGTAATACGGAACGCATTGCTGGATCCCAACGGCCTCGTGTCACTAGCAGCCGAGATGACAGGCATCTTATCCGCATGGCTGTAACGGATCGTGCAGCCACGTCTCGATCAAATAGCTCAGATGGTAGAGCACTTGCCCGCGAAAGGCAAAGGTCCCGAGTTCGGGTCTCGGTCGGGCACACAGTTTTAATCTGCCAGGAAGTTTCATATCAGCGCACACTCCGCTGCAGAGTGAAAATCTCATTCTGGAAACATCCCCCAGGCTGTGGCTAAGCCATGTCTCCGCAATATCCTTTCTTTCAGGGGTGCTAGTTCTGCAAGGTTCGCAGGAGAGCTTCTGTAAAGTTTGAAAGGTAGGAGATGAGATACTGGCAGAAGTAAAGCTGCGAGGACGGGGCGTGAGTCGTGCTTGGGTAGCTCAGTTGGTAGAGCACTTGCCCCCGAAAGGCAAAGGTCCCGAGTTCGAGTCTCGGTCGGGCACACAGTTTTAATCTGCCAGGAAGTTTCATCATTGGGGAAAGTGGCAACCAAAAGCGGGTCCGTTTACTATGATATGTAGAATGTATGAGACTGATGATATGCCATTACACTTCCGGAAAAACATCTTCCACACAATCCCGAAGATAGCAAGGGCCGATAAGTGCGAGTGTTACCGCAAAATGAGCTTAAAAGCTCATGCATCCAAGTTCCTGACAAGAATAGGATACAGGAGAAGGAAAAAGGAAACTGAGGATGTGTTTCATGACTGGGTATACTAACTACTGCGTCTCAGTATATTTACTCATTAATGAAATTTGTCCTAAATGATATATCTCTTTTTCCAACAAACAGCTCAGTTCATACATACAATACCAGGAACAAAAATGATCTGCACAAGGGCTTAAAAGCACTTACTTTAGTTCAAAAAGGGGTCCACTACTCAGGAACACTGATCTTCAATAATTTGCCAGTAAACATAAAAAATTTAGTTAGGAATAAAGATCAGTTTAAAAGGAGCCTGAAAGACTTACTAGTGGCCAACTCCTTCTACTCCATTGACGAATCTTTTAGTAGAAACAAATGATGTATTGTATATATTCATACTATTAGTATTGCATATTTCAGCTTTTAAAAAAAATGACATGTTCCACATCCACGAGGATCTCCTCAGCACGAATCTATGGAATGAAAACTAATCTAATCTAATCTAATCAAAAAACGATCGGTTTGGCTTCAGGAGAGGTAATGGTACCAGAGAGGCAGTTCTGACGTTGCGGTTGATAATGGAAGCAAGACTGAAGAAAACTCGAGACACATTTATAGGATTTGGCGATCTGGAAAAAAAGTTCGACAGTGTAAAACAGTGCAAGATATTCGAAATTCTGAGAAAAATAGATATAAGATATAGGGAAAGACGGATAATATAGAAAACGTACAAGAACCAAGAGTAAACATTAAGAGTGGAAGACTGAGAACGAAGTTTTCATATAATAAAGGGTGTAAGACAGGGATGTAGTCTTTCCTCCCTACTATTCAGTATGCACATCGAAGAAGCAATGTCGGAAATAAAAGAAAGGTTCAGTAGTGGGAATAAAATTCTGGGTGGAAGGATATCAATGATAAGATTCGCTGATGACATTGTTATCCTGAGTGAAAGTGAAGAAGAATTACATGATATGTGAATGGAATGAACATCCTAATGAGTACAAAATATGGATTGAGAGTAACTCGAAGAAAAACGAAAGTAATGAGGAGTAGTAGAAATGAGAACAGCGAGAAACTTAACATCAGGATTGATGGTCACGAAGCAGATGAAGGTAAGAAATTCTACTAACTAGGCAGCAAAAATAACCAATGACGGACGGAGCAAGGAGAATTTGAGAAGCATACTAGAAATGGGGAAAAGGGTATTCCTGGCCAAGAGAAGTCTACTAGTATCAAATATAGGCCTTAATTTGAGGAAGAAATTTTTGAGAATATGCGTTTGGAACACAGCATTGTATGTAGTGAAACATGGACTGTGGGAAAACCGGAACAGAAGAGAATCGAGGTATTTGTGATGTGTTGCTACAGAAGTATGTTGAAAATAAGGTGGACTCGTAAGTTAAGGAATGAGGAAGTTCTCTGCAGAATCGCCGAGGAAAGAAACAAGTGCCCTCGTAGGGGCCCGTATCAAAGCAGCCGGAAGACTGGTGCGTGTGTGTGTGTGCGTGTGTGTGTGTGTGTGTGTGTGTGTGTGTGTGTGAGGGAGAGAGGGAGAGAGAGAGAGAGAGAGAGAGAGCAAGAGAGAGAGAGCAAGAGAGAGAGAAAGAGCGAGAGAGAGAAAGAGAGACACTTGCTGTTTTCAGTGAAAGCTTTTGTGGGTCATGCTAGGCGACACCACGACAGGGAGAAGAGCGAAGGTGGGAAGTGGTTGGACTCGCGTGCGGGCGACTCCTGGGAGCGGGTACCGCGTTCCGCTGACAGGCAGATTACGGTAATCCGCGAGGTAATGACGCTGCCACGGCTGTGACTCGCCAGATTAGCTCTCGACACCTCCCCCGCCTCGCCCCACCACAAGACCCGGCGTCACGCGAACGTGCCCCGCCTGACGTTCCTCGTGCGAGTGACGACTGGAGCCCCTTGATATTAGCCGGTGAAGGTGCTGCGGACCTGACATTAGCTCGCAACTACGTGCTGTCGCCTGTGGCGCAGTCGTACATCGTGCTTTATTAAGGCCTCTCTCTGCGGAGAAAATTAAGAGTGGAAACTTAGCGAGTAGTTACACAACGCGCTACCGAGAGTTAGAAAATGCTACGTCAGCTCACTACACGACATCCACATTAAGAGAAGGTTACGGGCCATTTCTTGGATATGCCCTAGAAATATTTCTGATGGAAGTACACTATTGGCCATTAAAATTTTAAAATTGCTACACCAAGAAGAAATGCAGATGATAAACGGGTATTCATTGGACAAATATATTATACTAGAACTGACATGTGATTACATTTTCACGCAGTTTGGGAGCATAGATCCTGAGAAATCAGTACTCAGAACAACCACCTCTGGCCGTAATAACGGCCTTGATACGCCTGGGCATGGACTCAAACAGAGCTTGGATGGCGTATACAGGTACAGCTCCCCATGCAGCTTCAACACCATACCACAGTTCATCAAGAGTAGTGACTGGCGTATTGAGACGAGCCAGTTGCTCGGCCACCAATGATCAGATCTGGAGAATGTGCTGGCCAGGGGAGCAGTCGAACATTTTCGATATCCAGAAAGGCCCGTACAGGACCTGCAACATGAGGTAGTGCATTATTCTGCTGAAATGTAGGGTTTCGCAGGGATCGAATGAAGGGTAGAGCCACTGGTCGTAGCACATCTGAAATGTAGCGTCCACTGTTCAAAGTGCCGTCAATTCGAACAAGAGGTGACCGAGACGTGTAACCGATGGCACCCCATACCATCATGCCGGCTGATATGCTTGTATGGCGATGACGAATACACGCATCCAATGTGCGTTCACCGCGATGTCGCCAAACATGGATGCGACCATCATGATGCTGTAAACAGAACCTGGATTCATCCGAAAAAATGACGTTTTGCTATTCGTGCACCCAGGTTCGTCGTTGAGTACACCATCGCAGGCCCTCCCGTGTGTGATGCAGCGTCAAGGGTAACCGCAGCCATGGTTTCCGAGCTGATAGTCCATGCTGCTGCTAACGTCATCGAACTGTTCGTGGAGATGGTTGTTCTCTTGTAAACGTTGAGTCAGGGATCGAGACGTGGCTGCACGATCCGTTACAGCCATGCGGATAAGATGCCTGTCATCTCAGCTGCTAGTGACACGAGGCCGTTGAGATCCAGCACTGCGTTCCGTATTACCCTCCTGAACCCATCGATTCCATATTCTGCTAACAGTCATTCGATCTCGACCAACGCGAGTAGCAATGTCGCGATACGCTAAATCGAAATCGCGATAGGCTACAATCCGACCTTTATCAAAGTGGTAAACGTGATGGTAGGCATTTCTCCTCCTTACACGAGACATCACAACAACGTTTCACCAGGCAACGCCGGTGAACTCTTGTTTGTGTATGAGAAATCGGTTGGAATCTTTCGTCATGTCAGCACGTTGTAGCTGTCGCCACCGACGCCAACCTTGTGTGAATGCTCTGAAAAGCTAATCATTTGCATATCACAGCATCTTCTTCCTGTCGGTTAAATTTCGCGTCTGTAGTACGTCATCTTCGTGGTGTAGCAATTTTAATAGCCAGTAGTGTATGTAGATGGTTTTGGGAGTAATTTACTTGTGTGTGATTGAACTTGCTCCCATTCTGACACCTGACAGTTTAAAAAAATCTTCGCTCGAACTTACAATTTTAACAGCGTGTGTCTCGTGCAGCCTCAAATCTTTACTCCTGTTCCACTACGGCAAACTGCATAAAACCGTATTGCACACTCCACTCAATTTCTTAAACCATAAGACAAAAAAGAAAGTTGGGTATCTATTAGACGTCGATCAATGTCGTTTCAGGAAAGGTAAAGGCAGCCCTCAAGTTGCGCTTCACAATGCAAGCATCACTGAGGAAAAATCAAGACACGCTCGTAGGATTTTTCGACCCATAAAAAGCGCCCGAAAATATAAAATGGCGCAAAATGTTCGGAAATAGGAGTAAGCTTTAGGTACACAAGGATCATATGTAATGTGAACAAGAACCAAATGGGTAAAATGAGACTGAAAGTACAAGAACGAAGTGTTCGAATTAAAAAGGATGTAACTCAGGGATGTAGTCTCTCATCCTAATATTCAATCTGTGAATCGAGGAAGCAATGACGGCATTAAGAAATGTTCAAGAAATGGATTAAAATTCACGGTGAAAGGAGATCAGTGATAAGATTCGCTGATAATATTGCCATCCTCAGTGGAGGCGTAGAAGAATTACAAAATGGAATGGAATGCAATGAACAGTCTCAGAGAGAACAGACAGAGGAAACCGGAAAAGAACAAAAGAAGTGAGAGTTAACAGAAATTAGAAAACCGAGAAATATAGCAACAAAATTGAAACGATACGAAACAGCAGTACCTGTTTTGTGAAAAAGTACGATGCAATGTTCCTTTGCACATGCATGCATGTATGCGTTACAGAGCTGAAGGTGATTTATATTCGCAACTGCAAATATATTTAACGTCAAACAAAAAAAATCGTGATCACAAAGTAGACGAACGTAAGGAATCCTGATACCTTGAAAGCGAAATATCCCATGAGTGACGAAGTAAGGTGGTCGTTAAAATCAGATTAGCACAGTCACAGCGGGCGCTTCTGGCCAAGAGAAGTCTGCTGGTATCAAACATTCACCTTGATTTGAGGAAGAACTGACTGAGAATGTACGTTTTGAGCACAGCCTTGTACGGTAGTGAGTCATTGACTGCCGATACTCAGAAGAAAATCGAAGCACTTATGTTGTGGTACTGCAGAAGAATTTTTAAAATTAGATGGAGCGATCAGATAAGGAATGAAGAGGCTGTCAGCAGAATCGGCGAAGGAAGGAAAACACTGACAAGAAGAAGGGATGTGACGTTAGGAAATCAGTGAAGACATCAGGGAATAACATTCACTGTACTACAGGGAAGGGCAGAGGATAAAAGCTGTAGGGAAAGACGTCCGCATATAACTGAGGACATAGGGTGCAAGTGCTACTTGCCCGTGAAATAGTTGGCTCAGGAGAGGAATTCGTAATGGGCCCCATCAAACCAACCAGAAAACTGATTACTCAAAAAAAGTGCGAATTGGATGAGATAGATTAGACGTTGGTTCTAGACAGAAAATACTGACAGGACTTGGAACAAAGTGATTTTGCAACTAATTATACTATATGGGAGATTGCAATCTAAGACAGCTTGCAATAAATGATGTACTGTTTCTTACTGTATGCAACCACTTTCTACACATATGGAGTTACCAGTAGAATTCAAGACAAGTTGTGTAAGAAAGTACCCAAGTTATATACAGGTTACATTTCCCACAATCCCGTACAGATTGGAGATCTCTCTCTCTCTCTCTCTCTCTCTCTCACACACACACACACACATACACACACATACACATACACAACTCATAAAGCAGTAGCGATTAAAAGAGTACAACCTTGAGCATACCAGACATGGAACAATATACAACACGCACACGGGTTACGGAATTTTTAGGCGAATCATCAGTGTATGAGATCATCAAATAAAAAAAAAGAAAAGACGAAAAATCAAATAATAACGAAAAGGTTTCCATACCCCGACACTTTAACTTCTACACTCATTACACTGGTTTATAACAAAGCACAGACACTATTTCCAATCATACGTTACTACCAGAGATTTGTAAAAATACGTTATAAATTATTCAGTCCAAGATTGAAATAAGACGACGACAACACTGTGCAGAGAATAATAGACAAATGTGAACAGTAAATATAGAATGACGCGGTAGCAAAGTATTTTCAGCTTCAAGAAAACAGTCGGTTCGGAACATGGGACTAAAGTACCTTCCAAGAGTGTATGCGGATCCGTGGCGCCTCAAACATAATACGTGTCCATATATTCTGTTGAGGTATCTGGATCACTATCAGAACAGAAAACAAAAGTATTCGCCTGAAGTGATTTAAAGAAACTGAGGCAAACTTTTATCAAAGAGCAAAAACTTTTTTCCACGACAGCCACAGCATTGAGATACTTGGTGAAATGCATGAGACAGATTTTGCTGTTTTACAAAATATTTATTCTCAACCGGTTTCAATCAGTGATCATATTTACAGTGCTGGCACAAAACTGAAACACAGTGAAAATTATGAATCTCAATATAAATTACAACTTCATGAGAATTATTAGTAGGAAAAACTGAGTTTACTTACGAAAAACATCTATTTTGACTTCACATATCATATGCTCTACATAGCCAAAAAAGTGTGTGACACAGCTGACTCGATAACGTCAGACAATGACACTTAACACCATAATACCGGCTTAAGCAAGCAGAAAACATTGAAAACATGTAACAGCAGTAAGTGCACGGCCCCATTGTTCATGCACAACAACACCCAGTAGATTAAGACACAAGTGGTGATCAAAGAAGCTACAAGCCAAAGTCAAAGAAGAAGGCCGATGATCAAGATGAAAGAATACTGCAGTAGCATTATGTGACTCTTGTATTGCATATTATTGTATATGCCATTGTATTTTTTCTTATATGGCGGTTTTCACCAAGTGGTTTGTTTTTATCATGTGACATCATATCATGTAACATGGTGAGACTATTGTAATACATAATATTGAATTGAAATGAAGTAACAAAGGAAAACAGGAAACAATAAATAAAATTAGAGGGAAAAACATTTTTATACATTTGTACTAGCTTTAATCGTATTTCTTTTATTGTAATTTTAGTGCATGTCTGTCTCTCTGTGACTCATACACATATTTTGGAATTTGTTCTTTGACCTTGATCTTTGTCCTTGATCTTTGATCTAGTTCTTTGAATTTGGCTTGTAGCTTCTTTGGTCAACATTTGCATGTTGACGTACCGGTGTGCTGTGCGCTTGCTGTTGTTACATGTTTTCATGTTTTCAATGTTTTCTGCTTGCTTAAGTCGGTACTATGGCGTTAAGTATCTTTGACATTTGCAAGTCAGCTATAGAGTATACTCTTCTCGTTAAATAGCATGTATGACATGTGAAATTGTCACAATAGATATTTGACGTAACTACACTCAATGTTTCCGACTAAAAGCTCTCATGAAAATTTAATTTGTGTTGATATTCATATCACTTTGTCTCCATTCTTGTGCCAGCACTGTGAAGATGATCAGTGATCTAAACTGGTTGTGAATAAATATATTGTAAGACAGCAAAATGTGTGTCACATATTTCTCCAAGTTAATCAAAGAGAACAGACAGAGATTCCAATATTGCTCCTCCTGAACATAGCGGTAGGCAGAAACACAATTACACAGACAGCCCAAGGACTCTGTGGTGGGGAGTAGAGGGGGGGGGGGGGGGCGGAGAGAGTATGGAAAGGTGGAAAGGGAAGAGAAGGGACTAAAGTAGTATTGGCAAGTAGACACAGAGAGGGAGAGACTGACAGACGGACAGATAGGGAGGCAAATAGAAAGAGAAAATGCATAAAAAGGGAGAGAGATTCAACTAGAAACAAAATGTGTGTATATGTGTGTGTATGAGAGAGAGAGAGAGAGAGAGAGAGAGAGAGAGAGAAAGATGTATTGTTGTGTGGTGTGTGTGTGTGTGTGTGTGTGTGAGAGAGAGAGAGAGGGGGGGGAAGGGGGAGGAGAAGTAGGGGAAAGCACGGAGCAAGAAGAGAAGGAAGAGATGGAGAGGTGAAAGGAGTGGGTAAGAAAAGGTCTGCCTGCGGTGGGACCGCGGGGGGGGGGGGGGGGGGCGGGTTCCATACACTAAGATCTTAATGATAAGGCTTTTTGTCATGACTAACATACAGTAAAAGTTCTCATTTCAAGAAAACCCTAATTATGGTTTCATACCAAACCATTCATTTGTTTTTCTATGCATAAGTTATCCGGGAAACGTGTACCGTGTTTGGCAGCGTCAATGAGTGCGACCTTGGGATGGAAAGTTGGAACGCAATGGCTACTTGATTGTCAGTGGCAGTGAATGCTTAATTACTGTTGTAAAAGGAAGATAAGCATCGTCTACACTTAATGTATACTATTTTATGACGCCGTAAGCTAGTGTTCGCTGACGGAACAGGGAAACATCTGTAAAACAACGGGAAAGCAAGTATTTAAAAGGTTGACACATACAAGGTAGACAAACCACAAAAGTGGTAGGAAATTTCAATTCATGGTAGGTGAACGGAATAACTTATTTGTCATAGATTCTTGCGATAATCAATGTAAAGGAGAAGAAAAAAAGTAACAAAGGACATCAAGAGAGAAAAATGTATGCCATTAAAATATAAAAAAGAAACGTAGAAAGCAAGTACAAAAACTGGAAAGTGGAGACATGATCAAGAATAAAATGCAGAGTAAATAGAGGTTTGTTACCCTTCTTTCTTACTGTTAATTTCGTACCACGTTTAAAATACAGAACTTAGTTCTAAGCCCGCAAAATCAAGTAATTTCCTTTGATTTTATGATCCCACCTCCAATTTTTCTACAATAAACTTAACAGCTTTATATGCATTCAAGGAAACGTTTATTTGTTTTCCATTCCTTATTCGTCAATACGATTTTTGAGGAGTGCCTTGCTTAATACTCGAGAAACAACGCATGCTTACAGCTACTGAAGCGCTCAAGGTATAACAGAGGAAAGAAAGGAGAAGGTTAAGCCAATGCCGTATGCTAGCTTTGTCCTCTCGAATAGCTCGTTAATAGACCTTTACATCCTCAGATGTTTGCACTGACTAATCTACACAGAGCTCGAACAGACAAATCGTTGCGTGTGAATGGAGCCTCGACTGAAAAGATCGTATGTGTTAGTATGTCTTCGGCCTGTGCGAAGTCTGGCGGCGCTTAAATTGAACCCGGCCAGACGTGCAGACCATATGAAGTGCTTTACTACTTCATGAATGGCACGGCATGTTTTCGGAATGCTGTGATTCAAAGATGGACGTGAAAGAACAGCAGAAAATTTCAGATAAACATAACTTCTTCCATTTGCCAAGTATCTCAATGTTACTTTAAGTCTTCCCTAAGCACTTACTGATTTGCTCATTTACGTGTCATTTCTCCTTATATACGGTGTAACATACCACAGCAACATAAAGAATGCCTTTTCGTCCCAGCAAGTTAAACCAGTCCTATTTTGCAATATTTAGGTCAATTAAAAGATTAACATGAGAAAACGTTACGTGTTTCAGAAGTCACCTTGTGTCCATCTTCTCCATAATGATGTCTTTCTTTTCGTAACTTCCGATGTAACGGCCGTAACAGAACACTTGTAAGAAAATTTAATTACCTGCGCCATGGTGGGAAAATATTCTCTACTCTTGGACTATTAAAGCAGCATTGCGTTAGGAAGTTGTAAATGCGAAGTGGTCACTACAAACCAGAGGTGCGGACGGTTGTTGCGAATATGGTCTGCTCAGACAAACTTAAGAGAGTTAAGAACCTTTTAAAAGACATCTCTGAGCATAGGTGTCTCTAACAGATGAATCAGTAAGAACAGTGCCGATTAACCTCGCTCCGTGCCATACAGCAGAAGATAGTTTCTCTTCCGTCCTTGAGTATGCTATTCAGAAACGTCAGCTAGTGGAAGCAAGGCCGTGAAAACTGAAGTAGCAGTCCATAATAGCTTGGGATGACTCAGCCAAGTCTTATCTGGCTGCAGTGTTACCCACGTAACGTGAACATCTATCATATTATCATACAGGATCAGACACGCCAACATGCTGGAGCAAGGCCTTGGACGACTGATAATACTAAAATGTCTGAGTATTTTATTGTATAATCCTCCTCCGAAGGTTTTTGTTATCTATCGAGACACTAAAGATGTTGATAATCTTTTTTTTAATATAGCAATATAAGGCTTTTATTGCCATTCAAGTAGCTCTCGAAAAATGAAATGCAGTGCGATAACTTAAAGATGCTGCCCCGAGTCTTGCACGATTTGAGGATAAAACGGTAACTGAATCTCGGGTTACTGTATGTGCTCCATTTGATGTTGTGTTTCTATTCTTTACAAAATTTGGTAACCTTGAGATTTACGCAGTGTGTCACAGTTCCGTTATAACTGCTTTTTTGAAATTCCAAACTGCAGGGCTGTCTTGCGGCGCGTTGTGGCGTTGCGATCCTTGAAGTTTCAACAACAGCCGTGTGGAAGATCAAAGAGTGTAGCATCGCTGCAGCAGGCATCCTGGTCGCGAATTCAACACTACGTGTCTGACACTCCTCGTGAAACGGTGGTGGAGCAGCCAGCGAGGCAACATCACGTTTTGTGTTTGTGAGCGAGAATTCGTCGAGTTTAACCCAAATACCGAGAGGTAGGTTCCTGTTCGCCCTCCACGACAGCACCGCAGCCCACAGAGTGATCTTGCGCGAGTTTTTGGCTAGCAAAGGGATCACAGTCCTGGATGAGCCGTCGTATTCCTCGGATTTGACTCCGGTGGACTTCTGCCTGCTCCCTAAATTGAAGTTGGCAACGAAAAGGTAACGTTTAGACGCATTTAAGGACATCCAAGAAAGTTGTATTGCAGCAGTAAATGCAATTCCAGAATGCGACTAGGGTGAGTGTTTCAAGATACTTTATAAAGCTATTTCAGCTGTTTATTGATTCAGGGGGAGACTATGCTGAATAAACATAGTGGTTTTGTGAACATAATTGACGACTTATATATTTCATAGCCACAGCCGTAACGCAACTGGGACTTACCGTCTGTAACTCAACATTATCACTATGTGGCGCTTAAGAGACGTATGCTGCCGCCTTCCTTTTTGCAAGTGCCTCGTCTCCTTCCTGGTGAAACCAGATTTATGAAAATCTGTAACCTCAACGTGGATTACGCGATTCTGAGCGTACGCAGCCTCTCTAACGGAGACGTGATTTTGTTAGCGTATATTCGGTATACGATGAACGTCACCGATCAAGTTTAGGTTCCTGGGTGCTGGCTGCTGTTGCTACTTGCTGTAATTGTTGTAGTCCGTGTTATGAAGATTTTGGTAGAGTTAATGGACTTGTGAAAAAGAATGGGCTTTCCACTATCGAGATTCGTGACTGAAGTGAGTTTAGGCAATTAGCAGAGTTAGAAGTAGTTTCATATTTCATTAATTTAATGTGTTTTGGATTTTTATTATTGTTAGGATTTCTTGCAATTCAGGGCCATCCTTTTGTGTTAAATATTGGAAGTAGTGTTGTCAATTTATAGCAGTCAGATTGCGTTGGGCTTGTATATTGTGAATAATAAATGAATAGGTTAAGTTTAAGTTGTCTTTGTCGGGGAAAATTCTGTAGGTCAGTGCTTAATAAAAAGAAATAATTAAAGAGGTAGTTTCACCATACGCTACGTGCATATCGGTCAACTCTGCATCAATAAACCTATCCGCACTGCTCACTATCACTAACATTGTCGTAAGACAAATGCGAGACCGAACCGCTGCTTCCTGGACTCGGGTAGGCGCACCGGCTCCGGATCGAATCTGCCCGGCGGATTAACGACGAGGGCCGGTGTGCCGGCCAGCCTGAATGTGGTTTTTAGGCTCTTTTCCACATCCCGCTAGGTGAATACCGGGCTCGTCCTTACGTTCCACCTCAGTTACACGCATCGCAGACATTTGTAACACGTCCGCACTATTTCACCATTTACACTAGACGCAGACAGTTGGGGTACACTGTCCTGGGGGGGAGGGGGGGGGGGTACGGGGTGGCGGCGGGAAGGGCATCTGGCCATCCCTAACACTGACATTGCCAAATCCGTTGTAACCACGCCGACCCTGCGATCGCTGCGGGACTATGGCGTAAACGAAAGAAAGGAAGACTTGTATTTCACGATAAGGAAGTTGGACAGGAGAAGAAATGATTAGCGAACACGTAAATGCAGTAAGCAGAGGTTTTGCTTAACTTGTATCTTTCTCCAAGCGTTGTGAGGAAACTTTACAAGAGAAAAAACAGCAATAAAGTGCGGCTATTACAAGAAGCAAACTGAAGAGCATCGAGCAGTGTGAGGCTGCCGCTACTAATGCACAATCGAAATGTTGAAGGCGACTAAGACTGAAGCTTGTCAAAGACTGCGACTGAGAATGGGCCGACCACCCAGTATCGCAGCGGCAGAGAGAGCTCACAGTTGGAGCCGCTGAAGGCGTGGCCCAGGGGGCACGCATCATTGGATCCACCGGGTCCCCAGGCGACCGCTATCTTTGGTCGGAAACGTCTGTTTCTGTTGTCAACTGTGAGACACCGTTGGAGGTGATATCGACCTGCGATACCACTGTATTGAATCGATTGCTGAGAGCGACAAGTAAAGTAGGCATTACGCCTACTGTTATCAACAGCAAGTATCGCGAGTGAATGCAAGTTTGTTTCCATACAACAGACACAGGTAACACCGTAGAAATTTGGAATGTTGTTCAGACATTTTCAGTGAAATACGTTTGTAAAGATAAACTGGGATAAGGAATCAAACGAAATGCAACTACTCTATTGAGATCCTCTGGAGACTGTGCGTCCGGTCTACCAAAATTTTCTGAAAATAACGTTGCACAACCACAGAAAATATGTCAGAGTTCAGCTTCACCCTGTATTTAATTGAGCTCCAAATTAATTACAAAAATTCACAAAATCGAGAGGTCTGCTTATACTTTGTACCATATTACAACTGTTGAGAGATCGGCAGTACGAAATGCGGCAAGGCAGCTGGGGACCCACGCAGAAATGAATATACCGGACTACGCGGTGCAGTAGACTTAATAATGAAGAACTCATCCGAAATTACAGGTTGGGAACGACTTTCTAATACGCAGAGTCCGGGAGTGATGTCATCCACCCGCAACTGGTGGCTGCTGCTGCTTGTAGCGCCGCACACAATGCCACAGATGGCGCAACGGCCGCCGCGGACCGTGCAGCTTCCGTAAAAGCGAGAGGGCTCGCCAGGTCCGCCTAGCGCATTTTCAGCTCAAGCACAGGTCTCGACTTCCGCTTCCGGTACGGACTGCAAAGGGAAGTAAACGACTGCTGAAAATGGCGGCGCTAGCTCTGTTATAGGGAACCCTGGGATATTCGTCTTAAAAAGTCAGTGTAAAGAAATGAAGATAGTGGCACTGTTGCGTGAGTCCAGCTGGCAAGGGAACTTTCCCAAGTGTAGAAGAATGATGTTGATGAAACTTGGCGCGTGTGTAGAGGGGGCAAAACAATGCAATATATATATATATATATATATATATATATATATATATATATATATATATATATATATATATATATATATATATATATTTGTGCCGAATTTCACTTTTAAGGGGTAAACCATACCGCGAAAGGTAATTGGCATCCTAGGTTCAGAGGGAATACCTTCGAACCGATGATACCTACAAAACGTTTTTCATATGAAAGTTGATACGTAATTAACCTTCTCGATAACTGTGTAATCAATTTAGGCAATTATTTGAAATTTTACAAAACACCCCACCTCGATTAATTAATTTTGAAAAATGAAAACATTTGTTTCAAGATAAATTAAAGAAGCTTTCAAGATGCATGCACCGATGTATAGTAAAGCTGGTTTCTGAAACACCATTTTCGACATACGTAATTAAAATACCTAAACATTAATTATTTTTGTAATTATTAATTATAATTATATTTGTTTTATGTTTTAAACTGGTTTTACGATTTACATGCATGCTTTTTTTATTTTGCCGTTTCAGATAGGCTACGTGTATTTTTTTTTTATTGAAAACATTCAGTAACTTATTATTGTGATACAGAATCATTACAGTAACGATAATCTGTAAGGAAATGCTTAAGACATCACTTTCTCTTACACCATGCACGTAAAATGAAAGAAATTTCTTCACATAATATACACTATGTGATCAAAAGTATTCCGACACCTGGCTGAAAATGACTTACAAGTTCGTGACGCCCTCCATCGGTACATCGGTAATGCTTGAATTCGATATAGTTTTGGCCGACCCCTAGCCTTGATGACAGCTTCCACTCTCGCAGGCATACGTTCAATCAGGTGCTGGATGTTTCCAGAATGAGATTTTCACTCTGCAGCGGAGTGTGCGCTGATATGAAACTTCCAGGCAGATTAAAACTGTGTGCCCGACCGAGACTCGAAATCGGGACCTTTGCCTTTCGCGGGCAAGTGCTCTACCATCTGAGCTACCGAAGCACGACTCACGCCCGGTCCTCACAGCTTTACTTCTGCCAGTATCGCGAAAGGCAAAGGTCCCGAGTTCGAGCCTCGGTCGGGCACACAGTTTTAATCTGCCAGGAAGTTTCATATCTGCGCACACTCCGCTGCAGAGTGAAAATCTCATCCTGGAAACATCCCCCAGGCTGTGGCTAAGCCATGTCTCCGCAGTATCCTTTCTTTCAGGAGTGCTAGTTCTGCAAGGTTTGCAGGAGAGCTTCTGTAAAGTTTGGAGGGTAGGAGACGAGATACTGGCAGAAGTAAAGCTGTGAGGACGGGGCGTGAGTCGTGCTTCGGTAGCTCAGATGGTAGAGCACTTGCCCATGAAAGGCAAAGGTCCCGATTTCGAGTCTCGGTCGGGCACACAGTTTTAATCTGCCAGGAAGTTTCAGGTGCTGGATGGTTTCTTGGGCAATTGCAGCCCATTCTTCACGAAGTGCTGCACTAAGGAGGTATCGATGTCGGTCGGTGAGGCCTGGCATGATGTCGGCGTTCCGAAACATCCCAGAGGTGTTCTATAGGATTCAGGTCAGGACTCTGTGCAGGCCAGTCCATTGCAGGGTTGTTACTGTCGTGTAACCACTCCACTACAGGCCGTGCTTTAAGAACAAGTGCTCGACAGTGTTGAAAGATTTAATCGCCATCCCCGAATTACTGTTCAACATTGGGAAACAAGAAGGACTTAAGACATCAACGTAGGTCTATGCTGCGATAGTGCATGCAAAACAACGAGGGGTGCCAGGCCCCTTCATAAAAACACCACCGCCTCCGAATTTTACTGTTGCACTACACACGCTGGCAGATGACGTTCACCGGGCATTCGCCATACCCACACCCTGCCATCGGATCGCCACATTGTGTACAGTGATTCGTCACACTGCACAACGTTTTTCAACTGTTCAGTCGTCCAGTGTTTACGCTGCTTACACAAGCGAGGCGTCGTTTGGTTTTTACCGGCGTGATGTGTGGCTTATGAGCAGCCGCTAGACCATGAAATCCAAGTTTTCTCACTCCCGCCTAACTGTCATAGTACTTGCAGTGGATCCTGATGCAGTTTGGAATTCCATTGTGATAGTCTGGATAGATGTCTGCCTACTACACCCTCTTCAACTGTCGGCCGTCTCTGTCAGTCGACAGACGATGTCGGACTGTACACTTTTGTGCTGTACGTGACCCTTCACGTTTCCACTTCACCATCACATCGGAAACAATGGACCTAGGGATGTTTAGGAGTGCGGAAATCGCGCGTTCATATGTATGACACAAGTGACACTCAAACACCTCACCACGTTCGTAGTCCGTGAGTTCCGCGGAGCGCTCCATTCAGCTCTCTCATGATGTCTAATGACTACTGATGTCACTGATACAGAGTACCTGGCAGTAGGTGGCAGCACAATGCACCTAATATGAAAAACGTATGTTTTTGGGGGTGTAGGGATACCGTTGACCACATATTGTACATGACGGGGAACTCAATATAAAATGAAATTCAGTAGGATTGAAAATTGTCGCTGCTGATCCTCTAAACATCGTGATTTGTATCAGGCAGGCTTCAGCACGATAGTAAGCCTTGGAGGAGAGAACTGATTATGTAGTAGTGACTGCAAATCGATTATATTGTTTCTCAAGCGGACATTGACATCATAATCATTCAAGAGAACTAACCACAGCGGTAGCTTTGCCCTCGAGGCCTTTGAGATCACCAGACAGAGAAGTTCAGCGTCCTCAGGTGCGACGCTCTGAACGGTACTTCCTCATTGAACACTCGAATTATAACAATAACACAGATTTTCACCCTCAAGTATCTTTTGTCGTGGTCGATGGCATTACAAGGACATTTCTGTCTTCTGACACGGATTCTGGAATTCTTAGTCCAAATTCAAGATTAGTTTCTTATAAAACTATGAAAAAGCAGGTCTTAAATGTGAAAAAAAAAACATTTTGAGCGTCTTACCCGAAGACAAGGAACTTGTTTGTCTGGTGATTCCAAAGGGTTCGACGACTGAGGCACAGTGAGTGAAATAAATAATTAGAGTAACAATAATAGATGAAAGCTACTTTTCAAAAGTCTTCTTCATAAGTTCGTTGCAAAGATGTCTTTAATCTGCTTGGAAAATTTATTACACAATTTTATTCCTTGGTAGAAAGTGCTGTTTTGAGTTACATGTTTATTCTTTCTTGGTTCATGAAGCCTTAGCTTTGGTGTCGAGCTGATTCTTGTACAACATGCCGCTAGTGAAAGTGAACAAACCAACTTGTAACACCTGCATAACATACCTATGATGTAATGCTACTGACACTTCATATCATATGTGAAAATATTTCTGTTTTTTTAAAAGAATTTTGTATGCATTCATATTTGTGTATTTTAGCTACGAAATTTATTTTATTTTGTATGCAAAGTGATCTTAAAATTGCAACTGGTAGGAGAAGGTAAGAGAAGCTCCATTCCAGTGCGTTGGAGGTGGACGCGCCGGGATAGAAGACCACAACAACACACTAGGACGAGTACTAGTCTAAGATAGATGCAACTGGAGAGCGAGGCGACATTTCATCTAAAGTTTATTAACTGACCCTCAGCTGAAATCGACATTTGTGTATGGCAACGAGGGATGATATGCCTTTCTACAAATTATGCTTCCGTCACCAAGAAGATGTTTTCTAGAGCATATTGAATAACGAGCTACTGTTGCATATACATCCACATATACATGAACACCTATACTCTGCAGGCCAGTGAGAAGTGCATGGCAGAGTGTACGTCCCATTCTATCAGTTATTAGGACTTCTTCCCATTCCAATCTCGTATTGCGAGTGGGAAGAACTCGCAACCTACATTCTCAGTTATTTCCTGGATGTTTTCCAATCTCTGTCTTTCTATACAGATTTTATCCTCTAAAGCTCCCTGTAGTACCATGGAAGTTATTCCCTGGTGTCTTAACAGAGGACATCCTGTCCCTTCTTCTTGTAAGTGTTTTCCACGTACTCCGTTCCTTTCCGATTTTGTGCCAAACCCTCTTACTCCTTACCCTATCAGTCCACCTAATTTTCAACATGCGTCTGCAGCACCACATCTCAAATAGCTCGATTCTCTTCTTTACCGATTTTTGCAGAGTCAATGTTTCACTACCATACCGTGCTGTGCTCCAAACGTACATTCTCAGAATTTTTTTTTCCTCAAATTAAGCCCTATGTTTGATGGTTGTAGACTTCTTTTGGCCAGGAATCCCCTATTTTCCAGTGCTAGTCTCCTTTTGATGTCCTCCTTGCCCCATTCGTTACGGGTTATTTTGCTGCCTAGGTAGCAGAATTCCTTAACATCATCTAATTCGTGACTATCAATCCTGATGTTAAGTATCTCGCTCTTCTCATGTCTGATACTTTTTATTACTTCCGTCATTCTACGACTACTCTCAGTCCATATTCTGTACTCACTGGACTGTTCATTCCGCTCAACAGATCCTGTAATTCTTCTTCACTTTCACTGAGGATAGGAATTTCATCAGCGAATTTTATCATTGATATCTTTTCGCCTTGAATTTTAATTCCACTCTTAATGATTCTTTTATTTCCATGTAATTAATCTAACTAATCGTGCCCTCACGATCCCTATGAGCGACATGTGGGGGTCGAAGTAGATTCCTAAAACATTATTTGAAGTGGATTCTTGAAACTTTGCAAGTAGACTATCTAGGGATAGTTTACGTCTATCTCCAAGAGTCTTCTATTTCGATTTCTTCAGCATCTCTGTGACACATTCCCATGGGTCAAACAAACCTGCGGCCATTCGTGCTGTTCATCTTTACATATGTTCAATATTTCCTGATAGTCCTATCTGATAAGGGTACCACACGCTGAGCAATGTTCCAGATAGGGTCACACGTGTTATTTGTAAGCAGTCTCCTTTGTAGACAGACTGCATTTTCCTAGTATTCTACCAATAAATCGAAGTCTACCACCTGCTCTATCCGAGACTATGCTTAGGTGATCATTTCAGTTCATATCCCTACAAATTGTTAAACGGTATTTGTAGGAGTTGGCCGATCCCATTTGTGACTCACTGTTGTTGTAGTAATGGGATACTACATTTAAGAACATTTAAAGCAAGTTGCCAATCTTTGCAGCACTTTGAAATCTTATCAAGATCTCACTCTCTCTCTCTCTCACACACATACACAAACACACACACAAACCACAGTCACTTATATACAACAGAAACAAGAAAATCACACTTTTCGCGAAGAGAAGGTGTCATTGTGTGCGGAAAAAGAGAAAATTTCCTATTTAAGTGCTGAACCTTCCCCTCAGGGTCTCCGATCCAACGATGCCATAAGCCTTTACGTGTTGTTCAACAACGTGTCAGTCAAAAGACAACTCGTCTGACACTTACCGTGATCCTTCCTAGGGATGGGAAAAATCAACCGATTAAAACAGATACCGGTATTTAGTTCTGACTAACCCATACTTTTCGGTACTTGTTTGGTCTCGGTTATGATTTTTTTTCATGTTTCTTTTTTTTTTTTTGCTAAGAACCAGAGAAAAAAACGACATAACAATTTTCTATAGCAGCCGTGCTAAGATTTCTGGTTTTTGAATGTAACATTTTTTTAAAAAAAACGAGTAAAGCTTATTGGTAAAATTTCCATTGCTTTTGAAATATTGTGTTATTATAGGACACGGGAAAAGCGATTAGCACTATTTTACTAACAACGTCGACTGTTGGAGACTAGCAAACAAACACCTGATACAAGAATCGTTAAGAATTGCTAGAGACAATATTGTACCTGTTGCCATGTGGCGTGACCTGTTAGACGGTACCGCTATCCGTGTACGTGCATTGTGCAAAACTTACCACTAGCTGGTCTATACGGTGGTTCCTCGCTGTCATCTTTGGACACCAGCTGTGTTACATAATGGTACCATACCTAGTCTAAGAGTATTTTACGAAGTGCAATAGCAATGAAGTGAAATTCTCCATTTGCTTTAAAAGATTAAAGACGGGAGGAAGCACAAACAAAATTGTGACGTCATATAAGGAGAAAACACCCTCGATATTCCTTGGAAAAAAGGGACATTTGACTGATGTATCCATAATTTTATCGTCGTACTATAAACTTGTGATAATAACTAAAACCTTAATTTTGTGGTTACTTTAGGATGAGAAACTGATACCATCCAAAAGTCATCTACTTGTGACATTTCCCTCTCGAGGTCTCCACGCCGGCCTCCTTCACGTTCGCCAGCGTTGCTGGAGACTATGAGATCGATTTATGCCACAGCCCGTATCAATCGATATCTCCTACGTCTTCATCTACATTAGAATTTTTCAGCCTCTGTTCGAAGTCTGTCTTTACTACTGGAAATAATAGCAATAAAAAACCGAAAATCGGTTATTTCGGAAACGGATTATTTTGAGCGCTTTTAACATTTGGGTTAAAACGGAGACGAAAAAACAGGTATTACAGAAAATCGCTTGTTTCAGCTATAACTGATGTCTCTAGTCCTTCCTCATCTCTCCAAACCATCTTCTGCGCTTCCATTCGCTACGCCTCAAATCCCTTCGGCTGTTGGCTGTTCTTTTCGAAAACTGGAGATCATTAACACAAAGAGCCACAATAAGGGTTTTCTAAAGAGCAACCAAAATGCAACTGAAAGAAGTCAAATTTGAAGCATTGTGCTTTCTGTTATGGGAAATTTAATAACACCAAACCTTAGGTCAGAAAACAATTTATTTGAAACTGCTTATGTAAGTATTAATATTGTTTAATAATCTGACCCCAAGTATATGTGAAACAATGCTTAGTTAATTTACAAAGATTTGACTCAGTATTATTTAACTGTACAACATGTATTTTTCTTCATCAGGTCTCAATTTGCACATCTGCATCTTCATTGTGCTGCACCTGAAACAGCGATGTACACACCGTAACCATGCAATGGCGTCTCTGACAGAAGGAAGCACAATTATTGAGTTGTTAATGTTCTTCTTTGGAGAACTTCTATAGTATAACGTAGTGCTAAAACACGTCGTCCCACTTTCATGCGGAAATAAGAAACGTCTATAACAGAAAGAATTGTGCTGATTAGGTGAAATAATAATACAATGTTCAATTTGTAAAACATACAATAATAAGTTTAAATTTGTTGTATACTGTCTTTTTTAGAAATTTCCCTCTCATGTTTCGAGGAGTCATAACATACGGCGCATTCAAGTGATCTGCACCCCATTTGCAATCAGCATGAATGGGAAAGCATTGTCAGCAGAGACGGCTGGGTATTGTATGTGCAATGGTGTCACGACGTTTCTAAAGATTACTCGGAGAAGTAGGATAGCACGCATAACACACAGAAAAACAAACGTCATCTTCTGCTTGTACGGAAAACAGAATGCAGTCGTAAGCGTCTAAAGATATGCGGGAGATAAGAAGCGGGGACAGGGCTGTAATCCATCCCTCAAGTTAGTCAATCTGTATAACGAGTAAGCAGTAAAGAATACCATAGAGAAATTTAGAAAGGGAATATTGAGGTTCAGGAAGACGAAATAAAAATTTTATCGTCTTTCGACGTCATTATAATTCTGTCGGGTGGCAGAGGACTCGGAAGATCAGTTGAACGGAATGGATAGTTTCTCAAAACGGCTGCAGTATGAATACGACCAAAAGTGAAACAATGGTGGTGTAGTGCAGTCGAATTAAATCAGGTGATGCTGAGGAAAGTAGACATGGAAAAATAAAATATTCAAAGCAGTAGACTCGTTTTGAGATTTGGGGGAAAAAGTAACCGTATCACATTGAAGCACTGTTATGGTATGTTGTTCATTTTTACATAGGAACCGTCTAATCACAACTCAGTGAAACACAGTTTTTGTGCCATACACTTTTCCCCTTTATTCTTTGTAAGACATCTTCAATTGAATATTTTTTTATACTGTTATGTTTATATTTACCGTAATATTATACACAACTGACGACGAGACTACAAAAGTTCAACTATGTTGAAATATTATTCTTATTTCTCTTTTCTTCAAATTGTAGAAATTAGATTTCTTAGCTTACCCTTCGTTTTAAATAACTATCGTCTGCAAACTGATTACCTTGGAGGGAGGAATGGATCGGGGTGCATTCAGCCTCGTTATGTCAACTGACGAGCTACTAGATTGAGAGGTAGCGGATCCAAGGTCGGAACGTCGGCAAAGGACGGGAGTGCGGTGTGCTGATCCCTTAACCCTTCACACCGCTTCCGATGACGAATGAGGATGACACGGCCGTCGGTCAACTATTCTTTAAGGCCTGATCGAGGGATTTTCACTTCCCTTCGTTTCCCGAGGATTGAAGGCGTTGGTGCAGTAACCAGGTATGTCCAGTTCTGACCGGAAATAAGATTTTATGCCCATTGTGGTTCTGAAATTTCGCCGAAAGTCTGGCGCAAGAGAAAGACCTGTCCATAAGACGAATTCGAATAACATAGGGAATCGACTGGTCAATGTGCGTTGTTTGGGGCAAGAAACGGATATGTCCAGGGCTTGCTTTCTCATTGCACCAAAGCGTAGTCAGATTTTGGTATGCAAAATACGTTCAAGAACTTCACTGGAGTTGATGTTACAAAATAGTTATATTTAGACTTATCATACCGCCTAAAAGGCTGTTTAGATCTAATATTAATGTTGCCGATGATGAGAAGTTTACTGGTTCATAGTGCAGGTTCTTTGGATACTCCAACGCTTAGAAGCATGTAGTTCACCGTAGTGCGTCATTATCACAATTTATTTATCATGAATTCTTCACTCAGAAATCCTCAGATACATTGTATTTTTCTGTGGGAAAACATAATAAAGTGCATCTGTCAGTTATAGCTTAAAAATGTAAAGATGCGCTGGAAGTTCCCAAGAAATATGTGCCAGCCTTAAACATGGAATTTTATAATGGTTATGACTGTTATCAGGAAATCCTTTTTTTTTAGTTCTCAGACTCCTGATAACATTCAGTAATTTGTAAGTGCTAATAATTGTTATTTCTTTAGTTATTACCATATTCTTTAGTTGCTATCACATTCCAAAAACTAGGTTGTTTGGTGCAAGAGCGAGACAAGTCCTCGTATATGAGATTCAATAATTATCATAATAAATCCCTTTCCGCTTTTATCATAGGATATTACGGTGTGTTAGTGGTCTAAATGAAGATGGGGAAAAGATAAGAACAATTAAAATTTTTTCTAATTTGTGGACAGTTTCTTGAGTTTTACTCTAAATTATGTAAACGTGACTTGCCCTGTTATTGTAGCAAGGCCTTCAATTGTTTCCTGATTGTATTTATCTTGGCACGATTTTGTGACTTTGTCCTTATATTTGAATTAACAACGTCATGTACGTTTTTGTTCATGTCTCCATAATACGATATGTGGTATCGCAACTTCAGTTTCATTTCTGTTTATTTCTGAAGACTGTAAATGTGTCCCTTCATGCTCCACCTGTCAGTTATAACTACCGAATAGCGGTGGTCTTGAGCAGGCGCTTGCAGCAATTGTCTCTTGCTGGTTTCACGCGCTAACATTCATGCTATGAACATCTTTTGGATGATGACAAACTACCCCTACATCGATGTTGTTGTCGTTAACACTGTACTTAGGTGTAGTTATAGCGTAAAGAAAGCAGGTTTATTAATATTTTTTTAATAAAAATGTACGTTTTTGAAGTATTTTTACGATATTTTCAACTTACCTGAAAGGTTATTTTTCAGTTTACTTACGTTAATCTGGAGATTGTTGCCAATCAACTGAAACCGGTAGTTATCTAATTATTATTGCATAATACTGTAATTAAGACAATGAAAATTTATGAGGACGATGAGTGCAGATCGTAAGAAAAGGGGTTCTGGAATAAAAGAAAAGGCGTTGCCCGCAAAAGGCAAGGTTAAAGCTTTTGCTCCCGATCTGGCACACAGTTTTAATGTACTAGCAAATTTTGATAGCATGTAATGTAAATTTAAGTGTTAGAAAGTCCCTTCCGAGAAGATCTGTCCAGAATGTAGAATTGTATGACAGTGAAACGCGAACGATAAGCAGTATAAACAAGACCAGAATAGAAGCTTTTGAAACATGGTACTACAGGAGAGAGCTGATTATTGTATGCGCAGAGCAGATAGCTAATAAGGAAGCTGTGTTCTGAACTAGGGAGAAAAGGCTAACGTATATGACGGAAGGAACTGTGGTTCAAGTTGATGTAGGTTGCAGTAGTTATTCAGAGATAAATAGATCCGCACGTGATACACTAGCGTGTTGAGTTGCATGAAACCAGCCTTATTGCGAAATACCACAACAAGAATAACGACGTCCCCTCCGGAGACTTGCGGCAGGCCATTCCATTCAAAAGCGGGCCGAATGGTTATCCTGGAACACAACGAGGTGCGTCGCAAACACGTGCAGGGTTTACTGGTTTCTGTGGCTGCGAAGTATCGCAGGGAAGGCGCAGCGGGTGCTTCGAAGTTGTGTTGTAACTACAGTGACGGCGGATGGTGATAATAAGATCTCTGACCTCACGCCCGCCGCAAGCGCACCGGGCTGAAGAACAGACACGCCGCGGCGGAACCATCGACTTAATTGAAGCAGTGTGCGCGACTTCTGAAATGCCAGAATATTACGGCACTGGCTTATATACATAAAGCGTAATGTCAAGGCGGACGAGGGGCATGTCCCGCCCGTCGTCTTCTTTCCCACTGTGCAGCCGACACTGCTTCTCCAAGAATTACATACCCCGTTCTACGTAACCATGCCTCAAATATCTCCATCTTCGACTTTCCCGAAATATATTCAGTTTCATGCAAACTTGTTTCTCTACTCGTATTTTACTGCAGAATGCACTATGTTACTGAATCTTGGTCTTGAACGGCATGAACTGTAGAATGGCACACACGGGGATACCCTTACGCCAGCCGTTGACGTCTCCCATTTGATGGAAACGATCTTCAGTCTGATACATATTTATCGACATTGGCCTAAAAGTGTCATTATCTATAAGGCCAAACGTGTTAACGGGTAATGAATACTTCTCCATAATACCTTCAATTTAATTCAACAAGCTTTATTCGTTCTTTTCATTGCTGTGCTTTGGCAAGAGTTGCAGACAGAGACAGGAGACCATCTTTAGTTGGCCAGAGATACCGCGAAATTTCTCAGTCAATATATTTTCCTCAAGTCTATTAAATATATAGGATCAATTGAAGAGATGTACAAGAAGGACAAATATGACATATAATAAAACATTACTTGTTTTCTGTCCGTTTACCAGCATGAGCCCAGCCTTTCATTTTCATTGAACTGAGAATGACAAATAAACGTCACGTTCCTTTTCTTTAGTGCTCAATGCTTCATTCGGTAAAAACTGATCACTGATACACTGAAGAACCAAAGAAACTGGTACACTTGCTTAATATTGTGTAGGGCACTCGCAAGCATGCAGAAGTGCCGCAGTACGACGTGGCATGGACTCGACTAACGTCTGAAGTAGTGCTGGAGGGAAATGACACCATGAATCCTGCAGGCTGTCCGTAACAGTGCTCTTCTGAACAGCACGTTGCAAGGCATCCCAAATATGCTCAATGATGTTCAAGTCTGGGGAGTTTCATGGCCAGCGGAAGTGTTTAAACTCAGAAGTGTGTTCCTGGACCCTTTCTGTAGCAATTCTGGGCGTGTAGGGTGTCGCACTGCCCTGCTGGAATTGGCTAAGTCCGTCGGAATGCACAATAGATATCAATAGATGCAGATGATCACACAGGATTCTTACGTAAGTGTCACTTGTGAGAGTCGTTATCAGGGGTCCCATATCACTCCAAGTGCACACGCGCCACACCATTACAGAGCCTCCATCAGCCGGAACAGTCCCCTGCTGATATGCAGGGTCCAGGATTAATGCGGTTGTCTCCATACCCGTACACGTTCATCCGCTCGATGCAAATTGAATCGAGACTTGGTCGGCCAGTCACCAGAGGTACACGAGTCGTCCTTCGGCTTCAAAACCCCATATTGATCATATTTCATTGAATGCTTCTCACGCTGACTCTTGTTGTTCCCCAGCATTGAAATCTGCAGCAATTTTCGGAAGGGTTGTACTTCTGTCTCGTTGAACGATTCTCTTCAGTCGTCGTTAGTCCTGTTCTTGCAGGATCTTTTTCCGGCTGCAGCAATGTAGGAGATTTGATGGTTTACCGAATTCCTGATTTTACGGTACACTCGTGAAATGGTCGTACGGGAAAATCCCCACTTCATCGCTACCTTGGAGATGCTGTGTCCCATCGCTCGTGCGCCTACTATAACACGACGTTCAAACTCACTTCTTTCTTGTAACCTGCCATTGTAGTAGCAGTAACCGACCTAACAACTGCGCCAAACACTTGTCTGATATGGGTGTTTACATATCTCTGTAATTAAATATGCATGCGTATTCCAGTTTCTTTGGCACTTAAGTGTATATAAGGAGTTTGATAACTTGGGACTCATAGCATAGAAGGCGATATAGACGGACCACGATGAATTTATGCATAAATATGGAAATGAATTTGTGCAATTTGTAACCAAGTTCAGAAAGACCCGTTTTGAAGTCTCAGCTCATCTCAGACGCCAATGTTACATGATTTTGATGACTTGTCCGCATAGCTGAACGAGCCGCGCTCATTAACGACACAAATAGAAGAGACATATCCGAAGCGGGACCTAGCTGTGGATAACGAACTTTGGTCTGGTACACCAGGCAGGATGAGTGTGATTTTCATTCAATCTTCCATTCTCTTTTAGGTCAATGCTGGGCTGGTCCCAAATTTCCACTTCAGAAGATACGTTACACGAACACTTAAGAAAAGATAATACAAACAACACAAATTAACACGAATCAAAGACAGACGGTGCAGAACATCGTTTGGTTAATTGGCGAGTGTGACGACAGGAGGAGTATCAGGTCTTAAAGTTAAAATGAAACAGTTTTACCAAATCTTGACAACAGCGCAACCCCCACGACGAGAAAAATACGTCTGTATCATTGGATTTATCTTGCACTTTTCTGAATCTTCATAAATACGTTTATACCCCACATCGAAAGGGTGCACACACAACAACGACATACTGAAAACCACAACTGTCCCTGAAGCAGGATTTAAACCAGCGGTCTCCTGTTTAACACCTCCCTCCTTCCCTCCCTGAATTCCTGCAGCCCCTCCTCGGCTGTTTTCCTCACTCGTCGCTACCCTCCCCGCCCCCCCCCCTTCAGAGACGTCCCCCCCCACCTCATCCCCCTTTCTGTCCCCTCCCCTATCCTCCTTTTTCCCCATTTTCCCTCCCCCCCCCCCCTCTGGCAGATCCTCCCAAGCTTTTATTCGTTATCAGTATGAAGCGTTAGTATTGTGTATCATCTAGTGACGTGGTTTTCATTGTGTGTTCGACCTGTTTCTCGTCCATGACTGTTCTATGCTACAGCGTCCATCACGTAGCTGTTTTCACCGTTCTACGACTTTTATGCTCCGGCCGTACTTTGCCTGGTGCCTTTTAATCTAGTGTGTGTTTTTTGTGGAACATACTTTTTTTTAGATTTTTATCTCCGATTTACAGTCACCGCTTTGTATGCTTTCTTTCCTTCTGTTCCGCCTTTTTTGCTTCTATATTCCGCCATGTTTTCTTCTTTATATTGTTTTACCTGTCTTCCAGTCTATTTATGTCTCTCGGCTGAAGAGCAGCACTGATGCTGCTGCCAGCCAGCCCCTGATGGGGAATAGAAATTACAATAAAGGAAAAAAAATGTTTAACAGCCAGCGACTCTAACTTGAAACAATTACGGCTGGGAAGTGAAAAAGACATTAACTGTTCGTAACTATAAAATTTATTTCACTTAGTTTTGCATCTGTAGTTGTAAGCGGCGGATTCCTCAAAAATGGCTCAAATGGCTCTGAGTACTATGGGACTTAACAGCTGAGGTCATCAGTCCCCTAGAACTTACAACTACTGATCTAAGGACATCACACACATCCATGTCTGAGGCAGGATTCGAACCTGCGACCGTAGCTGTCACGTGGTTCCAGACTGAAGCGCCAAGAACCGGTCGGCCACACCGGCCGGCGTCGGATTCCTGCTGGATATTTGTACTACAAGTACAAAGACTTAGAGTTGCAAGGGGAATATTCATTAACTTTCACAATGTTTAGATGTAGTCAAAGCTGTTCTGCTGGATTTACATTAGTTAGTCTCAGGGAATATTGTCCTCGGTTCTGAATGGCCGCTTCTAGTATCTGATGATAGTAGCCCTGGCGCTCCAGGTTCGTCGTACGATCGGCGTATCTTCCCCCTGTCTTCTGCCGGGTCTCTGCACGCGCCGTTTCCTATAGAGGTCCGGAAGTATACTAACTGCTGCGATGTGGGCGCGGTCATTTGCAGCGACCTCTCTCTTCAAACCTGACGCCGCCGAACAGTGAAGGAGAATACGGAGCTAGAGTAACGCTCACAGGTAGCCGGTCCGCAGTTATCTTACTCGGCTCCCTATACGGCGGCGCTCTTGAAACGTCACGTGCAGTCAGAATGGACACTGCCCGACCAACAGTAAATGTTCACACAGACACACTGCGCAAAATAGTTACAGGGAGACATTTTTAAACCCAGTCATTTTCCCCTGTTGCGACATAGCAGTTTGAAATTTGTCTCCAAGGTGCCTACAACCTTCCTCTGTAACTTAATACTGAAGAGGCATGGCGCCACGAGACGTCAACATCGAGTTCGGCGACGCTTCAGTCAGCAAGGTGCGAAAACGGCGCCAAAGCCCAGAAGTTCCAATGAGGAGTAAGTGGGTTACTGACGTCACATTGGCACCAATTTCACTACAGTTTCGCCCAGCGCCAAGTGGACGTGTCTCACGATGATAAGGACGCTACGTCTCATCCTTTCACCGCATCTCACCCTTTCTCACGACACCTCTGCAATGAAGGTCAGGATTTCGTGATTGTCTTGTCGGTGATTGAGGAATCTACTTCAGACACACCACCGCTCAGAATCGCCCCGGAAAGTCCTCTGGATGGCCATAACAGCCCCAATGAACCTACCTAATCCCTCGGTGCGTTCACCCCTACAGCACCCAAGAACTGAGTGGCGGTGGCGCTATAGTGCTGCTCTAACGCCTGTTTGCAGTCATGCGGAGTCTGAGGGGTGTCCAAGGGGTTTCCTGACCGCATGCGCCTAGGAATCGGCCAAGGATCGCTTCTATTCATGTACATTTTTGAAATGCTCAACAGAGATGGTCAGCTGGCACCTTGGGTGTTGCCCAACTAGGGGTGGAGGTCTTAGAGAACCCTTTTGCCATTGTATTCACGCACGTGTCAATGCTTCCAACCACGTTCAAATTTTATCGAATGGTTCTGAACAGTCACCAGTGGTTCCACTATGTATAACACAACAAAAACCGCGGTCGCGCTACGCTCCATCATGTGGTGGTATTGCAGCCCTACAGTATCCTAAGAATGAAGCGTCTTTGGGGGGGGGGGGGTCATCAGTCTCAAAGATTGTTAAGATCGTCGTTCCGTGCAACATCACACTGCAGACTGTCGTTTTAGACCATGAAATGTGTTTAAATAAACGCTCCAAGGGAAGGGGTGGGTTCATGGGCGCCTTTTACGTCACCTCCCGAGGCCTTTTCGGTCGATTCTGAGCTGTGGTGGGTCTAAAATGTTATCTTCGGCCACCCATAAGAACACCGCGTGTTGTTAACCGTAGGCGTCGTTGTTCTGAACTTCATCGCAGAAGCGTAAATAGAAGGGTGAGATATAGCGAAGGGAGGGTGGACAACCATCTCGTGTGACACGCCCACGGTGGCACTGGGCATAATTGTGATGGAGTTTGGTTCAAATGTGACATCGTTAACTCACCTTACCACATGAACTTCTGCGTTCTCGTCTTTTTTCTCGCTTGTGTCGATACCTTGCTGTCTGAAGCTTATCCGGGTGCGTGGATGACGTCACTGGGTGCCACGCTTTGACTCCATTACAGAGAATGGCTGTAGACACCTGTGGGCCAAATTTCAAACATCTGCCTCACAACAGGGGAAAAAGTCGGGGTCTCAAAAAGTGACCCTACAATTCTTTTGCACAATGTAGTTTAACCTCACAGTCGACCGTATATTTACGCTTAAAT
Source organism: Schistocerca nitens (assembly GCF_023898315.1). Lineage (NCBI taxonomy): Eukaryota > Metazoa > Arthropoda > Insecta > Orthoptera > Acrididae > Schistocerca > Schistocerca nitens. The sequence continues at coordinate 677,809,319 of NC_064617.1, read as the reverse complement.
TAACGAAAGTCAGTATATTTTGTCTTACACACTTTTCTCAAGGTTATATAATTTTTGTGATAGGAATTCTTTATAAATCTATCTTTACTATTTATTGAAGGAGTGAAGATAATACTGCTTCGAAGTTTATGTTGGTGTAGTATTCCTGAAAAAATACAGACAAGGGCAACGCCGCTAGACACTTCGCGCACTCAAACGGTGTATCACTTTTCATCTTTCTTGCTTTGCACACTGCACGGTACCAGGAGGGTGCTTTCTTGATGCAGGTGGAGAGGATAAAACTAACAAAACCTGAAAATGATTGCTTATAACTCGCAAAATATCGAAAGAAATAGAGTATGTTTTACATCACTAAATATATTGATTTCTCAGCTTTCCAACGGCATATAACATGTCATGCTGTCTATTAACAGAGAAGATGAAATACTAAGCAGAAGTTATATCTGCTCAGTTCGTCTCACAAGCGGCAGTGTTAAAACGTTCTTGAAATCTGAGACCCTCTGCGAACAGGCTGCACGAGCCACTGACTTAATCGACATACCGGGTTCTACTGACTAGTCATTATAATAGCTATTAAGTAATCAAGATTTCCAATGGACTCCTACTAGACGCGTGAAGTCTCATGGAAATTTTGACTTTCACCACGCCTTGACGCAGCTATATGCCAAGAAATATTTACAGGCTGTTAATAATTACTAGTCACTCTAAACTGGTATAGCTATTATACAGTTTATGTGAACATCGATTGAAATAAACTTTATAGGTTACAGTAATGTGAACAATGACGTTCTCTGCCAACAACGCGAACAAAAATTAATGTGTCCTTTCTAAGTCTCTGCTGTCAGAGCTTCATCACTGATGATAGATTACGTCACTGATCAGCAACGTCCATGCTTCAAGACGATGGATTTACAGCGACCGTCGGCAGCGTAGCACGAAATGTGGAAGTAATTCAATAAGAATCGAACCTCACAGAGTTGGCAGATCAAAAAGTTTAATATAGGTAACCATATGCAAATTGATAGAAGATATCTGTCTTGGTACTACGATTATTCCCACTTCAATTTTTTTCTTCCAGTGCGAATGTCCGGTTGTCTTCTAATGATTACCGTCTTAAACGAGAAACCTAGAAAAAAGTCGGGTCAGTACAAACAAGTTTAAATATGGAATTCAGCTTTACTAGGGGTTTTGTTCCGTTCAAAAATAGGGACAGTTCGTGTGCTTACGTTAAATTTCATGTTATTTCATGTTATTAACGTTGCGGTTCGAATCGTTCGCTGTTATTAGCTGGTTCACTTATCTGAATGAGAAACAGGATCCGTGTCTTCTAAAGGCACATCGTTTCACGTGAGAGAAATTAGTATTTCTGTAGGACGAAGTACCCTGTTACAGACTTCGTAAGGGACGTCGTACTTAAGTGTAGAAATACTTAATTTCGCTTCATAAATTAATTTAGTACGGACGTATGTTCACATAAATCGTCTTGTATCTTTCAACTGAATGGAAAGCCTCTATACATTTACCTCATCTGTTCGCGGAATATATCAGCGACGGGGAAGTAGTATTGCGGGTCAGCCGCCAGATGGCACAGCAGGCGCAGGCGGCACGCATCGGGCTCCACCTGCAACACGAACGAGGATAGTCATTTTACCTCTCTGGTGACGAAGTAATTTCCGGAACATCTCATTTATTTTAACATGTGTTACATGTCCCCAGGGTCAAGAAGAACGAAAAGCGCTGCAGCCATAAGCAAAGATTCTCTATTCTGAATACACAAATTTCAGAACGTTTGAAATGGACTATCAGCAAACCAGGTAAAAAAAATTGTTGGATGTTTTCCGCATTCCATGCCGACTTGTAATACTTCTGTCGCTTATTCCGTTTCTCAATGTACCGTCAAAATAGCATACACAGGAAACCACACAAAACTATTATAATTAAAACTAATAACAATCAAACTAAAATACAGATGATAGCATAATTTTGACCAATAGAGTTACTAATGTCTTACAACTTAGAGGCATTCATTTTTCTATTTGTGTGGTTACTTTCAAGTTTCGATGGTTTGAATCTTCTAATAATTATTCATCTCAGATGAGATATCTCGAACAAAATGTTCTCCATGCCAACTAACGTGAAGTCCGAAACAGTCGGTCATGTTCAACCGACCTCGCGCTTCTCTTGCACACAGCCTGAAAACCATGGATCGAGCTAAGAGATAGATAGAGTATTTCTTTACTTCCGAAAAGCATTTAACTCACAATTAATCGAGCCTTATTAATGAAATTATGGTTTTTCATCAGTATATATATGGTATCATGCGGCAGGCCACGACTTGCTTTTCTGTGCTAAACTTCATCTCCGAGTACCTCTTGCTCCCACGTCGTCGATTTTTTATTCAATACTTTCCGATCTCTATTTTTCTCTACTGATTTTCCCTCTGCCAGTAGTTTACAGAGTATGGAACTAGATGTCGCTATCATAGAAACGTCAAAATGATTTTGGACAGGTAAAATAACAATTCCGGGAGGATCATAAAATGATCTCTGAACAGTTTCCTGATCAACCATAAAAAGAAAGATACCTATTTTGGTTTTCGAAATCAATCTATTCCATTTTAGTTTCTTGTTCGAAAATGGAAGATGTTCACCAGACAAATCCACAGATTTTTGTAGATTTGACAAGATTTCACGGATTACAACTGAAATTTTAATTTTTGAGTTATTTGTTGTTCTTGCAACAGCACGATGATGTGGCTATTAAAACGGCATCCTAGATATAATTACCAAATTCTGGATGGCACAATATCCACCATGTGCGGAAAAGCAGAAAAATGTCAAGAAAGACAATAGAACGAAAGGAACACAACAGTCTATACCTATATTCGTTCCCAACTTTCCTACGTCCTTGGTATTTTTGGAAGTTGTCGGGTATCATACGAGATTGTGCCACAGACAGCTCCATCGGACAAAAGCGACGTACATTCGCCTCCTCAGTGGTGAAGTTCACTGGAATTACAATATATACGATGGCAGTCATGGAGATTACTACTAGTATTTCTATTAGATTTTTAATTATAGGTTTCGGGTTATGATTACCATCTCTAGTTCTTTAATTTTACTACACATAATTTCGTCATGATTCTCCGCATACGATGTGCATCTGGAGGGCCTCGGCAAGTCACAGGTGCATTTATCAGTCCATACAAAGTACTCTGGCATTCATTTGGTATGCATAATTTGTAAAAAGATAAACTTTAATTACATAACTAAGAGACCTGAAGATAGCAAATAAGCGACGAACCCTGCAATGAAAATGTCATAAACAAATAAAATTATCATAAAATGATCCCGTACTAACAGAGAGTATTGTTGATTTATAGTTACTGAAGTTATTAACATTATTATTATTATTATTATTATTACTAAAAGGATAAAAATAAAATAAATAAAAGAAACCAATTTAAAAAGTTATTATTCACTCCATTTTTCTTCGCATTTTCTTTTCCTTTCTTCCGCCCATGTTGTTCTCGATTTCTTCTTTCTTTGACTTAAAAGCCTTCTAAATTTTGTAATTTATTCTTAAAAAACTTTATTGCCCTTACTTCCGAATCTTTGACATTGTTTTCTTCCAGTTACTTTCTTATTTCTCTAATTCATGCTATTGTGGATCACTTTGCTTGGAGAGCCTATTCTCATTCATTCGATAGAGATGTCCAAAGAAGTTTATTTTCTCCATACTTTCGTAGATCTCGTTACTTCTCACTTTCGAACATTTTTAGTTTTTTTACACTCATAGTTTTTTCTAACAATCCATATTTAAAGTACCTCTATTCTTTCCAACTTATAATACATCGTCAAGCAGTCACATGCACATAAGCATTTTGGTCTTACCACTGTAATATAGTGTTTTAGCTTTGTTTTTCTAGCTGCATACCTTTTTTGTTTCTTTGGTAGACCGTAAGCTCCTTCCATCATATCATCATTATTATTATTTCTTTACTTTCTCAGACGTTAAGTCTGGTTGAGAATGGAAAGTGACGCGGACCTTGATCAAGCGTCACTTCCTATTAACTGTACGGTATGTGTTATATTGCATTTAGGAACTTTCGGGTAATTGAACATGTATCAATAATTATGGATTTCTGTAGTTGTATATATGTGTTTGGATGTAGCTGTATTGCATTGATGTACTGGTGGATATTGTGTGGTATGACTCCTGTAGTTGATACTATAATTGGTATGATGTCAACTTTATCCTGATGCCACATGTCTTTGACTTCCTCAGCCAGTTGGATGTATTTTTCAATTTTTTCTCCTGTTTTCTTTTGTATATTTGTTGTATTGGGTATGGATATTTCAATTAGTTGTGTTAATTTCTTCTTTTTATTGGTGAGTATGATGTCAGGTTTGTTATGTGGCGTTGTTTTATCTGTTATAATGGTTCTGTTCCAGTATAATTTGTATTCATCATTCTCCAGTACATTTTGTGGTGCATACTTGTATGTAGGAACTTGTTGTTTTAAAAGTTTATGTTGTAAGGCAAGCTGATGATGTATTATTTTTGCGACATTGTCATGTCTTCTGGGGTATTCTGTATTTGCTAGTATTGTACATCCGCTTGTGATGTGATCTACTGTTTCTATTTGTTGTTTACAAAGTCTGCATTTATCTGTTGTGGTATTGGGATCTTTAATCATATGCTTGCTGTTATACCTGGTGTTTATTGTTTGATCCTGTATTGCAATTATGAATCCTTCTGTCTCACTGTATATATTGCCTTTTCTTAGCCATGTGTTGGATGCGTCTTGATCGATGTGTGGCTGTGTTAGATAATACGGGTGCTTGCCATGAAGTGTTTTCTTTTTCCAATTTACTTTCTTCGTATCTGTTGATGTTATGTGGTCTAAAGGGTTGTAGAGGTGGTTATGAAATTGTAGTGGTGTAGCCGATGTATTTATATGAGTGATTGCTTTGTGTATTTTGCTAGTTTCTGCTCGTTCTATAAAGAATTTTCTTAAATTGCCTACCTGTCCATAATGTAGGTTTTTTTATGTCGATAAATCCCCTTCCTCCTTCCTTTCTACTTAATGTGAATCTTCCTGTTGCTGAATGTATGTGATGTATTCTATATTTGTGACATTGTGATCGTGTAAGTGTATTGAGTGCTTCTAGGTCTGTGTTACTCCATTTCACTACTCCAAATGAGTAGTTCAATATTGGTATAGCATAAGTATTTATAGCTTTTGTCTTGTTTCTTGCTGTCATTTCTGTTTTCAGTATTTTTGTTAGTCTTTGTCTATATTTTTCTTTTAGTTCTTCTTTAATATTTGTATTATCTATTCCTATTTTTTGTCTTTATCCTAGATATTTATAGGCATCTGTTTTTTCCATCGCTTCTATGCAGTCGCTGTGGTTATCCAATATGTAATCTTCTTGTTTAGTGTGTTTTCCCTTGACTTTTGCTATTTTTCTTACATTTGTCTGTTCCAAAAGCCATATTTATATCATTGCTGAATACTTCTGTTATCATTAGTAATTGGTTGGAGTTATTGATATGTTGCTGCCAGTAGTTTTAGGTCATCCATGCGTGATTTTGTGTTGGTATGTTCCAGAAATATTGTATCCATAATTTGTATTATTTAGCATGTTGGATAGTGGGTTCAGAGCAAGGAAGAACCAGAAAGGACTTAATGAGTCTCCTTGGTATTTTCCACGCTTAATCTGTATTGGCTGTGATGTGATATTATTTGAATTTGTTTGGATATTAAGTGTGGTTTTCCAATTTTTCATTACTATGTTTAGGAACTGTATCAATTTAGGATCTACTTTGTATATTTCCAATATTTGTAGTAACCATGATTTGGGTACACTATCAAAAGCTTTTTGGTAATCAATGTATGCGTAGTGTAGCGACCTTTGTTTAGTTTTAGCTTGGTATGTCACCTCTGCATCTATTGTTACTCTTTACATCCACATGCTCCTTTGCAACAGCCTTTGTTCTTCATTTATAATTTTCTTCTGTGTTGTATGTGTCATTAACTTCTGTGTAATGACTGAAGTTAATATTTTGTATATTGTTGGTAGGCATGTTACGGGGCGATATTTAGCTGGGTTTGCTGTGTCTGCTTGATCTTTAGGTTTCAGATAAGTTATTCCATGTGTAAGTGTATCAGGGAATGTGTATGGGTCTTCAATGTAGCTGTTAAATAATTTAGTTAGATGTGAATGTGTTGAGGTGAACTTCTTTAGCCAGAAATTTGCTATTTTATCTTTTCCAGGGGCTTTCCAATTGTGAGTAGAATTAATTGCTTGGGTGACTTCACGTTGCAAAATTATCACTTCAGGCATTCGTGGTATCATCTTGTATGTGTCCATTTATGCTTGTATCCACCGTGCATGCCTGTTATGCTGTACCGGGTTTGACCATATGTTGCTCCAGAAGTGTTCCATGTCTGTTATGTTTGGTGGATTGTCTATTTTAATGTGTGTGTTATCTATTGTCTGGTAAAATTTCTTTTGGTTTGTGTTGACTGTTTGGTTTTGTTTCCTTCTATTTTCAATTTTTTTGTATCTTCTAAGTCGTTTGGCCAATGCTTGTAATTTTCATCTAACTGCTCTATCGCTTGATGTTGTCAGATTTTATGTAACCTTTTTCGTTTTTTGTCTGATATTTCATTTCTTATAAATTGTGTTAGCTGTCCGACGTCTTTTCTCAGTTTTTCTATTCTGATCTGTAGCCTGTGTTACCATGCTGGTTTTGTGGGTTTCTCCTGTGTCTTGGTTGATTCTGATCTCTGCCTAGTGTGTACATTTAGTGTAGTGAGTGCTCCTATATAAATCAGTAGTTGTAACTCTTCCATAGTTGTATTTTCATTTATTTTGTTGTGTATGATTGTGTTGATAGTTGCTATTATTGTTTCGACTTGTGGGTTATTTGGTGGTCTTTGCAAGAATAGTCTAATGTCTGTATTTGTGTCTTTGTATTCTATATATGTCAGCTGAAATTTTTCTTCTGGCTGTCTTAAGATTTCGTTTTCCTCTGATTGTTTAATTGATGCGTGTTGTTCTTTGTTTGTTTGCTCTGAGATGTTTGAGTCCATTACTGTATTTTCTTCTTCTTCTGATTGCGCATTATTTTGTTCGAGTATTTGTTGTACTTGTTGTTTGATGTTATCTAATTCTGACTGGGGTATCCTGTTATTTTTGATTATTACACGGATCTGATCAGCTAGTCGTTGTTCTGTTAAAAATTTTAATTCTCGGTATCTGGTAATAAATATTGTGTATACTTGTGATCTGTATCCAGTTGTGTTTGTTCCTAAGTTTGTTGCTTGGTAATAACAGAACATGAGGTGTCGGTTAACTTCATCTGACCATCTCATCCTCTGTCTTTGTTTTCCTTCTAGAGTGGTTGGAGGAAGCATATCCTGCAAAACACCTCTATTTGGATTTAAATCATTTTCCGTGTGGCTAGCAGTGTCGTTACCATTGTGGACGGGCATAGGGTTAAAGCGCCGTCCACGACCATGACAGCGCTCGTCCGAGGCTTCATTAGTTCTGTCCTGAACCAACTAATCACACTAAAAGGGGGGTTAGCCCTATTAGTGGTTTGTTCTTTTCGTCGCCTTTTACGACTGGCAGAACATACCGGAGGCCTATTCTTTTCCCGGGCCTCCACGTGTTTTATTATTATTATTATTACTTAAATTACTAGTGAAATTTTTAATTGTTGTCACTTTAATAACATGTGTAGGTTATAAAGCGGTAAATAGAATGCCTGTAAAGACGTTTTTGACTGATTTGTTAATCCATTCTCGATTAGCTTGATAATATTTCCCTTTTGAACACCAAACCTTTAGTTCTCACTAAGGACTCCAGAAGAGTAATCAGTAACTTCTAATAAGTCACAGGACTGCAACTCGTGGGTAAGTTCTGAAATAAAAAGCAAAGTGAAAAAGTGGCAGAAATAACACGTGATGTAATAAGGCTGTTGCAAAATAACAGGTCAAGAGACAATAGGAAACGCCCTAGAGCAAAAGGAGTTAGCTTAGAATTTGATGAGATTTATTACAGACTGTTGGAGACTTATTGTCTGCCAGTTCCGCAGTGATGAAGAGATCCGAAAAATCTTGATAGTTTAATGTTAACGTATACACAATTTACGGAAAGGATTTTAAGTATTATTAGCGCAACAATAAATTCTTTTGCGTTATCATTTTAGTCAGTTTTTTTTTTCGTTTCTGGGCAATCGGCAGTTTTGTAGCACACGATTGTGTTCCGATGAAGGACGTTCATACCCTAGGACAGCAAAGAAAAGACAGTAGAGTTTATCTCCCGACGACTTGAAGGTAATTAACTCGGTTGATTGTGATTGGGAAGTAAGGCTCTGTGGTCTCCGAGCCATGGGCAGAGGTGATTCATTGGGCCCCACGGAACACCTCAATGAGGACGGACTGAGGAAGATGTTGAGGCTAATCCTCCAAAATAATACTCCAGTTTTTGTACGAAATACCTCAGGTTTGCAGCTTAGTGACGCTGACGTAAATTTATTGTAGCTCTCAAAAGTTTCTTCAACTGAGAGTGTGTATCATTCCTTAGTGAGCGCCGGCCGGAGGGGCCGAGCGGTTCTAGGCGCTTCAGTCTGGAACCACGCGACCGCTACGGTCGCAGGTTCGAATCCTGCCTCGGGCATGGATGTGTGTGATGTCCTTAGGTTAGTTAGGTTTAAGTAGTTCTAAGTTCTAGGGGACTGATGACCGATGTAAATCCCATAGTGCTCAGAGCCATTTGAACCTTAGAGAACAAATTGTTTTCACTTACATAGCACTGCTAGTCTACCAGCTGTGACAGTTTCAGTTTCTGGAGGAAAAAATTCCTGTAGCTTGTTAATTCTAGGCAGTGATTGTGGCGCTATTTAGGTGACTATTTATTTTAATTTGTAATACAGTCAATTTCGTATCATAAATTCTGAAGAACTTCTATCTGTAAAATGCCCTAGTGTTGTCATTACGGCACCACATTGTACGTAATCAAAGGATACAACAGCATTCGGCCGCGGTGGCCGAGCGGTTCTGGGCGCTACAGTCCGGAACTGCGTTGCTGCTACGGTCGCAGGTTCGAATCCTGCCTCGGGCATGGATGTGTTTGATGTCCTTAGGTTAGTTAGGTTTAAGTAGTTCTAAGTTCTAGGGTACTGATGACCACAGATGTTACGTCCCATAGTGCTCAGAGCCATTTGCAGTGCTTGTCACTACGTACTTTAAGTTAAAGTCCCCCGCCTCGGTTTTCTGGCAGTATGTGAAGGTTAATCACAGGAACTACACTCGGTGTCTTTCGGAATGTTGTTGCGTTGCGTTGAGTTGTTTGGGGGAGGAGACCAGACAGCGAGGTTATCGGTCTCATCGGATTGGGAAGGACGGGGAAGGAAGTTGGCCGCGCCCTTTCAAAGGAACCATCCCAGCATTTTCCTGGAGCGATTTAGGGAAATCACGGAAAACCTATATCAGGATGGCCGTACGCGGGATTGAACCGTTGTCCTCCCGAATGCGAGTCCAGTGTGCTAACCACTGCGCCACCTCGCTCAGTGGATACATGGTACTTACAGGAATTTTTATTTTGCTCAGGGCACAAACAGTGTTCAAAATGAAGTGGATACAAATTTACAGCTAACGGGGATGTAAATGTATTATATCACCTGCAAATGGGCGAAAACCCAAAACGTGTTTGGCACAGATAAAAGTGTATAGAAATGTCAGGTTGCTGTATTTCCTCAAGTAATTACATCCATAAAGACAGAGCTCAACCACAATTATTAACGAAGAAAGGCTTCTTCCTCTAACTTAACATCATCTAAAAATACGTCTGACAAACTTGGGGCCCGATACAGCATTGTTGAAGGCTTATAGATACCCTCTGTATAAGTTTGAAGATCGTGTCTGATTCGCTTACGTAACGGAGTTCGTATAAATGGCAATGAAATAAATGGTGCCATGCGTAGAAAGAAACAACCGGGCTAAGAAATGTTCCTAAGCTACTCGCAATGTAAAAGCGTTAATGACAACACTCTCGGGCATTTAAATCAGCCATTAAGTTCGTTAGCAGAAAGAATTAAAGCCGTGTTGGTGACACCGTTGACCTCGGAAGGGGGCTCCAAAAACCAGTCCCGCCAACGAGTGAGTCCAAATTTACGCTGCTTCTGCCGTGCCAGACGGAGAACTTCGATAGGGGACACGGATCGGCACTACCCGCCAGGCGCGCGGGCAAGTTGTGCCAACGGACCAACCAGCCAGCCAAGCCGGTGACGCTCCGAAGAGAGGCAAAGCGAGCCGGCTGGCCCTGGCTACGCAGCTGGGTGTGCGCGTCCTATGTGGCTCGCACCGACCGGGCCGTGGGAACCACTGCTGTCAACTGGCGCTGCCGGCTTGCGTGGGAGGCGGGCGGCCACCACCGCGCCCTACACACTCTCGCTTCACACTGCTCGCGGGCTTCGCCTACACCAACCTCCGTGCAAGTTGGCAACGCTCAGAGTGAACGGCCCCTAATGCTTCCGACTAGGGGAACATGTAGAAGAGTATGAAAGAATACTGTTTCATTTCTTTCTGCATCTGACTAAAACTTGCAGTTACATTTAACAAATTAACTCTTCCGTGGCTACATTAACTAGCGTTTCGGCTGTTACTGTAAAAACTAGTTTCCTGCTTTTGGAATGGATACATAGGTCAGACCACATTTCTAAATTTCGATTGTCGTTTACAGTTTCATAACTATTTTAAGTGGGACGCAGGCGTCCCGCTGCACTCGACAAGGAATAAATGCCCCCCCCCCCCCCCCCCCAAAAAAAAAAAAAAAATTCCTCCTGGAGTCCAAGGGGTGATTCACGAGGAAAATTACATAATTTGTGAGGTGATTTAACATGTGAAAATAAACCGAAAAAGTCCTATGAATATGTGTCCGATTTTCTATCGTTGTGGAACACAAGAGGTTGAAGATGACACACATCCGTGAATGATTGTGAAGATGAGCGTGAACATTACTTACCGAAATGCTGTGTAAGCGCTGAGGTGGACAGATTGATGGTGGGACAGATATCTGATCTATCGAACATGAGGTGTTCGAAAGGTCCCGCAGCCATCTCAGTGCTTTTTTCAATGAATTGGAGGGTGTGATGTGCTGCTCGTCCAACATCATCTCGGCAGACCTTAATGCCGGCAACAGCATCGGTGATGCGAGCCATAAGTTCTTCATCTGTATCCATCTTCGTAGCGTACACATCCCCCTCTAAACAGCCCTACTAAAGAAGTCTACTGGGGTTAGGTCGGGTGATGTGACAGGAGAATGAATGGATATACCGTGGCCAATCCACCGTTGAGGAATGTGTTATTCAAATACTGGGATACTTGTCTGGTGTAGTTAATCGGTAAACCGATATGATGGAGGTACATTTACTGTTGTTGATTTAATGTCAAATCTTCCGAAAGTGCAGGTAGGTCTAATATCAGGAAATGTGCGGATGCTACTAATGTCAGGGACACAGGCCCTATCACCAGGTTATTAACCATACAACACTAGACGTTCTCTGAGAACCTAAATGGTTCAAATGGCTCTGAGCACTATGGGACTTAACATCTATGGTCATCAGTCCCCTAGAACTTAGAACTACTTAAACCTAACTAACCTAAGGACATCACACACATCCATGCCCGAGGCAGGACTCGAACCTGCGACCGTAGCGGTCACGCGGCTCCAGACTGAAGCGCCTAGAACCGCACGGCCACACCGGCCGGCCCCCGAGAACCTAACTTGGAATCTCGTTTCCCTTGTGTCATGTGGTTCTCCACAGCCTGTGTACGAGAATTGCGAGTGCTCATGGATCAGTGAATTGATCCCCCATAGCCAATCCACCGTTGAGGAAACTTGTCTGGGATACTAGTCTGGTACAGCGATTTGGTGATCCATCATTTTGGAGGTATATTTGCTGTTGTTGGTCTAATGTCCAATCTTACAAAGCTGCAGATAGGCCTTATATCAGGAAATGTGCGGATGCTACTAATGTCATGCAATTTGGCAGGAACACAGGCCCTATCAACAGATTATCAACCATACCACACCAGACGTTCACTGAGAGCCTAACGTGGAATCTTGTTTCCCTAGTATCAAGTGGGTTCTCCATCGCCCCTGTATGAGAATTGCAGGTTTTCATGATTCTACTGCAAGTAAATGTAGCTTCATCGCGAAATAGAGTGCACTGCATGAAGTCTCTGCTTACAGCCAACCATTCACAAAATTTGTGTCCGCTTACTGAGTGACCCGAAAGCAGATGTTACACAGGCTGCACATGGAATGGATACAAGCCGTCAGAATATATCACACACTCGCATTTTTAGAATATCAAGCTGATGGCTAAGCCTTGTGTACTGGAGGTGGGACTCCACTGTACCATTGCAATAATTTCTTCCTTCTCCTCAACTGACTGGATTTCCTCACGTTCTGATGTTAAGCCTCTGGTATTGTCACAGCCGCATGGGTACTACTATTACAGTACCCATATACAAATAATATGTCTGCATATTCTGCACGGGTGGACTTAACGCAGCATGTTGGTATTAACAGCATAAGGACTTGTTTCATTAAACAACGGTCAAGCACGACACGCTCTCGGCCTATCGACTGTTCACTAATCCAAGCCACGATTGCACACTGAGTACGCTTGCAGCTGTTGCCTTGGTGCGACGTCGTCTCAGTGCTGCCATCTGTCGAAGAACCCCCATACTTCTTGTAGGATAGGTCAATCATCTGTCCCACTATTATTCTGTCCATCACAGTTCACAGTTCCTACAAACCATCTCGGGAAGTAACATTCACACTTGTCTTCATATTCATTCATGGATGTGTGTAATGATCGAAAATCGGACACATGTTCCTCGGACTTCTTCCGGTTATTTTCACGAGTGGAATCACTTCGCAACTTCTGTGACATTCCTCCTGAATCACCTTGTATACGTTCCATTTAAAGTAAATTCTTTGCTAGGGATTAGGATCTGTGTAATGGAGGAAGTAAGTGCCATTATTATGTCAAACAAAATTATTTATGTAAATAAGTTATACACAACTGCAACCAGTCACTTTTTTTCAATAATAATGCTTTATTACATGAATCGGTTTTCGAACCTTTTCAGGTTCATCTTCAGATGATTTCGGGAGGATCCGGGAAGTTAAATCATTACTGGTAGTAGCATAATGCTGGGTGCTGGTTCTATGGCAGAAAGATGGGTCACACTTTAATGTATCGCCATGACTATAGCTTATCTGTCGACATGGATGTAAATTTAGTTTTTACTTACTGCGACAGTATAGGCGGCTTTTTTCGCAGTAAGTAAAAACTAAATTTACATCCATGTCGACAGATAAGCTATAGTCATGGCGATACATTAAAGTGTGACCCATCTTTCTGCCATAGAACCAGCACCCAGCATTATGCTACTACCAGGAATGATGTAACTTCCCGGATCCTCCCGAAATCATGTGAAGATGAACCTGAAAGGGTTCGAAAACCGGTTCATGTAATAAAGCATTATTATTGAAAAAAAGTGACTGGTTGCAGTTGTGTATAGCTTATTTTCATTTAATATACAGTCACGGTTCTAAAATATCCGTAATGAATAAGCATAAAATTATTTATTCACTGTTTAACATTTTTATGAAATTGCTCAAAACACGGCTAAATACTTAACCGTACTTTTCAGTAGCTACATGTGAAATTAGCTTTTATCTCTTGCTTCCATTTGCTGCATTGTCTGCAAAGTCTCCTAGTGCTCCTTACTGGAAAATATTTTCCAACTGCATATAAGCCCACATTATCATCCGTAAAAAAGGCTATGAATGTGCAGTAAAATGGCTAGATAACAAGTCAGTTACAGTTCTGTTAACCGCTCATCCCCCGAAGATATCAAATTCGTCACACGAGAAAACAGAGATGGTATAATCTCAGCTATATTCTGCCCTCTATCCGTAGTACAGTACACAGTTCTAATGGGAGCTGGTATTGGCAGTAGGTCAGTAGGTCAATCAGATGATGGCATAGTCTTTTTTATTTTCTTTTGGATGCTTCAATAGTAAACTGTTTCACCAGCAGGAACTGTAATAACGGGGAAAAATGCGCCGAAATTTCCTTTCACATTGCTCTTACGAAACAGCTTTCAACTGGGAGAAATATAAAAAGAAGGAGAAGGCAGTCATTCATAAAAAAATAAATCTGGAGTTTGTAGAGTTTTCCGTTTCATGTAAAGTCAAGGGATATAAAATAACATTCTATTACCGAATAAAATATATAAACATAAAAATTTAGATTCAAATATCAACAAAAGAAATAAAAAGAAATTCTCGACACATACTGCCTATAAGGCAAATCATTAACTGAATTTAAAAATGTTTTATCAGTAAATATGTGCACAAATGTGCATATTTCAAGCAAAAAATATAAAAAAAACGATAGATACCTTTACTGAAGTTATCTATTGCGGATAGTAAAAAACACATAAAGCCGCCAAAACGCAGGGTACACAATGCACAACTGATATATTAAAGCGATTTCTCGCGCATTATGTGCCAAACAAAGAGACTGTGGTCTCCGGACACTTGATACATTCAACACTATATCACAGCACCATCAGATGTGGAACGTTCATATCTCTGTGAACTCAGGGAAATTAATTTGTATGTAGGACATATATGTCCCACTGGTCACGGAAACGTTAATCCTATCTTTTGTAATGACCCGTTATAAACCTGCAATGGTTGCACTGAATTAATACGCTAAGCTGCCCAACTCTGGGGTTAATTTCACTATAACTCGTAGCTCGCAACAGCAGTAACAGAAAGCAAACTCACGGCAGTTTGCGGATTATCTCCTCCACTGAAAACGTATCATGACAGCGCTGCACACAGAAGAACCTTGCAGCGTTGAACAGGAAGCACAACCAAGCTAGTCTCTCTCTCATCCAGTTCTCCTTTATCCCATTCCAACAATGCGTGTTACCAACACGACGCCGCACTGAGCTCCTACTGATCTTTCGATGTTCGTACTGACCATAGACTGTCTGCATGTCGCACATCGATTACTAGGCACCGAATATATTATCAGTGTGGTCCCTTTTTATAGAAGACAAAGAATACTAGAATGAAAGTTGAGATCTGTCACAAGCAAGTTTCAGCGGTACCAGTAGTCAGTCAAGATAATACCTTCTCGTCTAATTATGGCACTCTATTATTTATGTTGGTAATACAAAAATTACGGCAGTCCTTATCGTAAAAAGAAAATAACATTTCAAACTGTTTCGGAATTAGCTCACTATTTGTTCATAAAGGTTTACTGTACTTGCCTCGACAACTGGTACATTAGTCCAGATTTGGTTCACAAACTAATGAATAGTTCACAAACAAATGAGTATCAACATCGATATTGTTGTTAGAATGTGCTAAAACAGAAAGGAGTTCGCAGACTTTATGAAAAGTGAAAAGGTGATCGAATACGTAACGCCGTACAGAAACAAGCAGATCTCGATTTAGGACGAGTGAGACACGTTTTGCTGGTTGGTTCCATGACGATATATTTCAAGAAGTAAATTCTGGAAATTATAGGAGGTATGGATAACTGTGATTCCCTATTGCAAAACAACCAGATGACGAGGATTAGGCTGGACAAATATTATCAGAAGATTTTTCACCGTATATTGAACGTCGCATACTTTCATACATACGTTCTGCACGGAAAACGTTGCGGTTAAAAAAAAAGAAGCAAATTGGAGTTCATGATTAGTCTCTACGAACAAGTAGCCGTATCCTTTTCACAGCAAGGGTCATCAAATGGATGCCCAACCATAGCACCAAAAGAGTTTCGTCTTATAGGCACGCATTTTGTACAGTTTTTGTCAAGCACAGTGACGAAAGGACTGACAAAAAAGTGTGGAACATGCACTAAAAGCGGTCTTCGAAAACAGATATCTTGTTGGTGTGCAGAATGTGGAGAATGTCTATGTGCATCACCACGTTTAAAATTTTCCACACTTAAAACGACCTCTAATTATGTCAAATAATATTTAATTCTCTTCTTTCATTTCTTATAGTAAAGCATAAACCACATTAGTTTTCTACATAAAATAAAATCAACAAAAATATATTTTAATGAGAGAGCAAGGCGCGTGCTCAGGGAAGTTACCGCAGAGGCAGAGGAGCGGATGAAAAATTCCCACGTAAGAGGTTAATAAGCTTGTTCTTCCTCCCTCCGTCCCCCCCCCCCCCTTGCCCCGCTCTTTCTGTCTCTCTCTCTCTCTCTCTCTCTCTCTCTCTCTCACTCACTCACTCTCTTCCTAAGGTATATCGTTTTCAGCTAGTATCGACTGTTCAAAAAAATGGTTCAAATGGCTCTGAGCACTATGCGACTTAACTTCTGAGGTCATCAGTCGCCTAGAACTTAGAACTAATTAAACCTAACTAACCTAAGGACATCACACACATCCATGCCCGAGGCAGGATTCGAACCTGCGACCGTAGCGGTCACGCGGTTCCAGACTGAAGCGCCTTTAACCGCACGGCCACACCGGCCGGCAGTATCGACTGTGATCGCGGGAAAAATTTTAAGGCGGAAGCCAACATATACCAATGTTATTATTCGACCTACCGCACATGGAGGGTCGAACTCTTATGGTGGTGCTCCGTCCGCTACAGTACCAATGTAGTCGTCCATTTATCTATTTCTGTGCATTGTTCGCTTATCGAAGAAGGCTAATCTCTGTTATGTTTGCTAGTATCTGTGAAATATTGATCGATGATATTCCCTGGGATTACACGCAGTGAAAATCAAGCAATATTCACATCCCCTGTTGGTGATCGAATCGGAAGAAAACTGTTTTGTGTTTTGTTTCCCGATGTTTCTTCAGCGCGAGTGAATGGTGGAGTCAAACATTCACCGTCCACTGTCAGTAGTGAACAGTCCGCCACCAGCAATACAGGGTGAACCTCGGGCACTGTCAGTCATCCGTGTTAGCTAAAAGTCAGAAAAACCACAAACCTTTCAGACTTGGAAACATCACCCACTGGATGTCATATTTTATCTTGACGTCACATTTTGCAAAGAAAAATCACACTTGCAAGAGATCAGCCACGCAACAATTTCCAAGCGAAAATTAGGATCTTAACTATAATTGTACGCCGTTATATCCTTCACAAAGGATACCTTTTAAACTATAGCATCGACTGATTGTCACTCGCTCCGTCCCATCGTAGACGCCTAACACTCGAGTGCGAAGCGCTTTCTAGAGAACACGATACACTACGCGAAAAGTATTAAGTAATGAGAGTACACAATATGGAGAAAATTGGAAATTTGTGGAAAGTTCCTAGGGGACCAAACTGCTGAGGTCATAGGTCCCTAGGCTTACACACTACTTAATGTAACTTAAAACTAACTTACGGTAAGACCCACACCTGCACCCGTGCCCAAGGGAGGACTCGGACCTCCGACTGGGTGAGCCGCGCGAACCGTGGCAAGTCTCCCAAGACTGCGCGGCTACACCGCGCGGTTACACACTATGTCTACCTCACAGAGATATCCGTTCAATATTATTTTAAGTATATTCACTTTCTGATGATATTCTGCAGTTATATACACACGCCTCAAAATCAAAATGAATAAACCTAAACAGTTGAAATATTATCATGAAGTGAAATTAATAATTTTCGATTTACAATTTTATCATGCCAATTACTTCGAAGACTAGTGAATCACTTGCAAATGTGCTTTGCTGCAATAATGCCAGCTTTAAAATCCAAAGAAAATAACGCACAGCAGCGATGTGAATAATTAAATAGCACTACACTACTTCTTTAATGACACACTAACTCGTTTCGTTCATTTACCAAAGTCGAAACAGTAATTCACAACCCTCTTAGTTTCTCCACTATGTAGCACTTTGTAATGAGGCATTAGGCGGACTCAGTAGGGCGGAGCGAGTGATAAGCAACCGGGGTGCGAGAAACATCCAAAGCTGTACTTTCAGAAAATCACAACTGCTTACTATTAGAGTTATGGCCCAAGTTTTTGAGCGGGATTGATTTTTGCGGTTGATATCCTGCACGCCTGCTTTTTTCTTCTTTAAAATACGAAGTCACGTTGGTGATGTTTCCTTGTGAACCTAGCGAGAACAAGCAACACGTCACGAACTGAGTGCGAAAGACTTAACATTTTTATGCAACAAATATTCATTTATTTTTGTCGTATATACATCTGTGAAGTTCTTAAATAAAGTTTCTGCTGCGTATTTAGATTCTGTTTCGTCTTTTTCCAAGGAGCTAGCCTTTTTTAGCATCGATCTACCATCATAGGTTTCATTGTGTTATAGATAGAGAAAATGTGTCTGGTATCCTGAATCCAAGAATATAATTTACACTGGCTTCACATTCTTTTGCTACAAATTTATGCCCACTGTACCTTCTTCACGTTGCTGACCAAGTGCTTGGTCAGGGCTAAGAATCGGCTCCAACTCGGTTCTTGTATTTTGTACCTACTCCAGTATTTTGCATCAGCCCCACCCCCCCTCCCTCCCCCCAGCCTGATCGCTATTGTGACAACGTGACCCGACTGTGTCTTTTATGGATCAGAATGCTTTAAAAATTATTATGTGTTCTGTGCATTTGAAAGTGCTCTTTAGCAATATTGCCTTCGTTTTACATTCATGGATTTAATCTGGATTGTAAAGTTAATTTCAGTTACTCATATCTTTTCTGGTGGTGCACTTTTGTCAAAAGTGAGTACAAAAAGAAACGTTGCTGACAAGCGCTCTTCTTGCTTGAGTTAACACGAGGTGTGTCTCAAAAGTAATTGCCGACTAGCTACGAAATGTTACCAGTGATGGTGATCACCTTGCGCTTCCACGATAGTGTATTCAGATTCTCCGAACTTGATTGGTTAGGATCAGTAATGTTGATATTGCTTTTTCTTTGTGTATTGGCGATTTAAAGTGGATTTAGAACCAAACAATCTCTTTACGGTGGTACTCCTTCGAGTAATTCAGTATCTTAATGCAAAAGGGAATACCGTGACTGTAGACGAAATCTCCAGTCGGAACTTCAGTCTGTACCGAGCCATTATTCAAATTCGCGAAAGCCAAAAATGCGACCTGTTTTGACGAGTTTCGTAGTATTGAGAGCATAAACATCTGTGGAGTACTAACTGATATTTGTCTTATTTCACGATCACGCTCGCGATCTATGAGGGGCGTTTAGTAAGTAATACAACACAGTTTTATTCCTGCAGTAGGTTGGTTTTATTCAGGATTCCAATACACCATATTATTGCCCACTCTTTTGGCTAGAAAACCACCTTTTTCAACATAACCTCTGTTCAATTCGACGGCGTTGCGAAACTTACTGGGAGAGCCTATATTCCCGCGTGTAGCACTCCACTGGTCGACGTCGATCGTGGCCAAGGTCTTGCTATTGTCAGTATCCTCCCTATCATCCAAGAATTACTTCCCGCCGTGTGGATCACAATTGGGTCAAACAGACGGAAGTCGGAAGGTGCGAGAACCGGGCTGTAGGATGGATAAGGAAGACCAGTCCAACGAAGTTTTGTGAGCTCCTCTTGAGTGCGCAGACTTGTGTGAGGCCTCGTGTTGTCATGGAGGAGTCTTTGATTGTATACCGTGGATCAGCACGAATGAAAGTGTCCGCACTTTCCAACATTGCGCGAGTCACAGCTGTGTGTGGCCTGGCCTACACGTGGGAGATCGGACACGTTTGCGATGATGACGGACGCCTCTCTCAACGAATCACAGTACTTTTGTTCAGAGCCAGGTCTCCGTGTACGTTCTGCAAGCGCCTAGGAATATCTGCGATGCTCTTGTCTTCCACCAAAATAAATTCATTAACAGCTCTTTGCTTCGAATGTACCTCCGTTACAAATTCTGAAGACTACGTATAGCACTGCCACCTATTGGAACTTCAAAAAACCATGGGGGCTGAAGCTGGAATATTCGATGATGTCGCACAAAAAATTCTGCACTTTTTCAGCCGAAATTGGCCGAGAAACAAATGTCCTTCCATTCATATTGACCGCCCGACGTAACTGTAGTGCTTACATTGTTCATATAATCCTCTAATTTCCACAGAAAATTTTCAAGCACCAGTCTTACACCCTGAGCACCTAAAGAGTGACTGTCATGTTTTGGTAAGTCACACGTTAAGTGTTCGCTTTTTGACGTTAACAAAGGAAATTATGAAATCCTCGGTTCTGGTCTAACTCAGATGCCATGCAGCGTTAAAGTGCTAGGAGAATGACGGCGGTTATGTAAATAAACCAGTATAAGATTTGTGTGTGAGGTAATTTTTCATCTGTATTTGCTGTGATCTGTCATGGACGCCACTTCCCTTTACGATTTATCGAGAGGATATTGTGTCATGGACTGCGGTACCTGTGCTGCCATGCAAGAATATCATCGGCTTTCTGACCGATGAGGAGGGAAGGAAGAAAATGGAAGATAATTTCTGGAACATCTAAGATCATGAATTGTTCGTTTGTCTCGAGTTGACAGTGTATAGCCAACGGGGAATTGTGTTCTAATCAACAGTCATGGAAACTGGTAAGCTCTGCATCCAGAATTATCCTGACTACTGCCTTTCGTGAAGGTTAACGGACATGCAACACTGGAAGACCTTGACGTATAAATAAACCGACGACACCAGAGTTGTCTCTACTGACGGCGGTCTACCGCCCTATGACAATCAGAGTGTGGTATCGACAGCAACGATACCACGGAATAGTTTCTCAAGTTGGCACTACGAGAGACACCGACGGCAGCGCCTTCTAGCCCAGGGATTCCCAAAGTGATCGATATAGACCCCTTGGGGTCTATATCGGTTTCCTAGGGGTCGACATAAACGAAAACTGACTTTGGGGGTCGACGAGGTCTGAAACTCAACCCCTATTAAATTAACACAAGTTCTTATTTAAAACTTTCAAGATGGTAAGTACTGTATTGTTTATGTTGTGTTACGTGTACTAAGAATAATTAATATTTTTGAAGGAAATAGCATTATTGTAGTAATGTAAAGTCTCAAGTTCGTACAAGATGAAAAACTCGGTAAGTCTGTGTGGACAAGTTTGTGCAAGATAATGAGTTCGGGCGTATGTCTTTCAGGCGCGTTTTGACTTGCTCTCTATTTGACGCTTACGCGACTTAACACGAACGAATTCATGATCAAGTTCAAACATGTTCCCGATATTTTACTATTTAACGAGCTTGTACTTAGGTTGAAAGTTCATTTGCGTTTTGAAATTCGTTGGAGCTTGAACGATAATAACTCATATAAGTACCCATTTATTTCAAGAGATTACAAAGTTATTACATAGCTAAATTAAGTGAAGTAAAGTGACTGAAAAAGTGGTAATCACAACATACAACATATTTTAAATAGGTAGGTATAAAAGTATTTGTTACTTACACTTAAGTTGTTAAGTAGGTAGGTACCTAAACTTTGAAGTGTTCAGTTTGCTTTGGTTTTCGTTCTTATGCTGATAGGTTCCTACTTACCTAATACGAATTTTCTATACCTAATTACCTACTATAGCTACTTACCTAATATCCAAGTTTATCAATGAGTAAGTCAGTAATACCTAACAAGAATCCATTACCTGGGTGTGATAAAAATACTGTGCAAATTTAACAGTTTATTATTGTTTTTTATTTAGGTAGTTTTTTATTTGCAGGATTACTGAGAGTTTGATGATGGCGGACACGAAAAAAAATGCAGACAATAGAGTTTGGAGTACTTGAAGTTCGGATTTATTGCATCTCCATCAAATCAACACTTGCCGATGTGACTCATATGTGAAAAAGTAGTCAGGAACGATGCCATGAAACCTTCAAAAATGGATGACCACTTATCAAGAGTACATGCTGACAAAAAAAGTAAGCCCTTGTCATTTTTTCAAGCAATTAAAGAAAAACTAGACAAAAGGCCATCCATAAGATCGATGTTTGCGTCAACATCTATTAAAGACGATGATGGTTTACGAGCGTCCTATAATATATCTTTACTAATAGCGAAGTCGGGGAAACCCCACACAATTGGAGGTCCTTAACAATGTATTGGTCCTTAACAATGTATTGCACAAACCCGCACGTGATATTTTAAAGAGAATACCTTTGACCAATAACACCGTTCAGAGACGCATAGCCGAAATGGGACGCGATGTGGAAAACATTTCATGCAAGTTCTTACAGACTAACAGATTCTCTCTCCAGTTGGACGAGTCTACATTACCCGGCAATGAAGCTCTGTTTATCAAAGATGAAAATATGTGCCAAGAACTGCTTTTTGCTACATATTTAGAGACTGATACCAGAGGAGAATTGATTTTTCATGCCGGGGAACATTTTTTTACTGACAAAGCTATTCCATGGAAGAACATTGTTTCTGTTGCGACTGATGGTGCACCGTCATCGTGGTTTTATAGCTCACTTAAAGCGACAACTGCCTGATGTACTGGTCATTCACTGCGTGATTCACAGGCAGCATTTAGTAGCAAAAAAGCTGAGTCCTAGATTGCATAAGTATTTACAATATGTAATAAATACTATCAACAAGATTCGAAGCAATTCTTTGAACTCTCGGTTATTTGCTCAGCTATGTGAAGAAAACGACGAAGTCTTTACTCGATTACTTCTGCACACTGAAGTTCGCTGGCTATCAAGAGGCTCTTGGTTAGAAAGATTTTCAGCCATTTTTGAATCTGTGTTGGAGTTTTTACAAGAAAAAGATCCGAATTTGAAAGAAAATCTGAACAATTGTAAAACAGATATTTATTACTTGACTGATATCATTGGAATGTTCAACAAAGTTAATTTGCAACTGCAGGGTGACAATCTTAACTTGATTAAAACAAAATCAATAATATCGGCCTTCGTGGGTAAACTAATCGTTTATCAACAAAATTTAGGCAGAAAAGAATATTCGCAGTTTCCGCATTTGTCAAAATTACCAGAAATGCTTCAAGATGATGACATTTTATTATATGTCACTCACTTGGACGCATTACACAAGGATTTTACGGAGAGGTTTGAGGATCTTTTAAATTTACAATTTCCTTAATAGATAATAAATCTGTACAATACCACAGCCATAGAAGAAACCAATGTGATAATGCAAGAAGAGTTGATTACCATCAGCACAGACGAAGAGCTTAAGCAGAAGTTCAACCAAGGCTATCAGAAGTTCTGGTTGCAATGCAACATTGGAACACAGTATCCTACATTGTGGAACATTGCTGAAAAATACCTTATCGCTTTTCCATCGTCATACCTAGTTGAAAAAAGCTTCAGTGTTGTAACAAACATTTTGACGAAACAAAGAAACCGTTTGAAAATCAACGAACGTAAAGACCTCACCAATATTGAACCGAATTTAGCTAGATTGGTAGATAGTCACCAGGTTCATCCATCACACTGAATGTTTTATTTTCTCTTTGCGAATTAATACTTTTTTAAATATGATTTCCTACTTACTTAAGATTCTTTAAGTACTTAATTTGTAATAATCAATTTAAATTAAACTTGATATTTACTGAATTGTATGTCTTTTTATTTTGTTAAATTTTGATGAGAAAATGAAGTCAACTTTACTCACATAACCAAGTGCAAAGCTTTCCAATTGGTACCTTAGTACCTAGGTATTTTGTATCAATAGGAAAAAACTAAATATAGGCCACCTTATTCATAATAGTCGGTTAACTTAAAGCATTGCTAATTCTCACCCTGTCTTCTTCTATTGACCTAAGTCAGAATGAAAAATAACACTATGTAACAGCTGTTTTCAGTTAGCAGACCATTATGAATAAGGGGGTTGATCTTAAAAGTGGGTAATTTGGCCATGGGGGTCTGAGGTAACAGTTCATTTTGGAAAAGGGGGTCACTTGTCCAAAATAGTTTGGGGATCCCTTCTCTAGCCGGTGCTGTCGAGGTCTAGGAGCTCCGCGATTGCTTCAGCTCATTTCATCAGGTGCAGACAGCCGGGACACTTCGCTTCAACTTCGCACCACATTGCAAGTTATGTAATATGTTTGTGTGGTGTCACTGCCAGACACCACACTTGCTAGGTAGCCTTTAAATTGGTCGCGGTCCGCTAGTATACGTCGGACCCGCGTCTCGCCACTATCAGTGATTGCAGACCGAGCGCCGCCACACGGCAGGTCTAGAGAGACGTCCTAGCACTCGCCCCAGTTGTACAGCCGACTTTGCTAGCGATGGTTCACTGACAAATTACGCTCTTATTAGCCGAGACGATAGTTAGCATAGCCTTCAGGTACTTCATTTGCTACAACCTAGCAAGGTGCCATTATCATTTGCTATTTATCTTGTGATGCATGTACCGTCAGACAGATGTTCACCAATTATGGATTAAAGTTAAGTATTCCAGAAGCTACGTACTTTATTTGCTAGTCTCAATACATTGTCCTGTTCCAGACCTCACACCATCCTGTGTGAGCTTTAACGTGTGCCTTTCGGCTTCACCTCATAGTGGCTTGGCTGTCTTGCCAAGTCACAACAGTTGACGACAAGGCCAATTCGCGTTCGTAACTATACTTTCTGATTTACTTGTGTAATGGCTTCGCCACAATCTCCAGATATACTGTCCGAATTTTATCGCTTACAGAACCAGCAGACGCAGGCCTCGTTGGATGCCCTAGGACAGCTCGTCCAAGGTCAACGTGCAATGCAAACCGATGCGGCGGCAGCCGCTCCACAGCTCACGCAGCCCCAACACGCAGTTGCACCACCTTTTCGTCCTTTTGATGCGGCACTGGAAAGTTGGACGGAGTGGTCACGCCAATTTTGATTCCATCTCGCCGCCTACAGAATTCAAGGTAATGAGCGGCAGCCTTTTCTCCTTTCTTGCGTCGGAGTGGCCACATACCATGTGATAGTGAAATTATTTCCCCGACGCGACGTAGCAACTCTGTCCTACGACGAAATTTTGTCTGCATTAGATGCATATTTCAAAGAAAAAGTCAATGTAGTTGCAAAAAGGTATACCTTCTTTCGTACAAAACGTACCGCCAGTCAGACTAATAGAGAGTGGGTTGCAACCTTGCAAGGCCTTACTAGGGATTGTGCTTTTGAGTGTGAATGTGGACTCCCTTATTCAGATACTATGGTACGTGATGCTATTGCACAGAACGTTTCTGATGTTCGTATATGGGAACAGATTTTGAAACTGGTCAATCCCTCCCTTCAACAAGTGGTGGACATATTGGATCGGCAGGACACACTTGACTTTGCTCAGGAATCATTTGAAACTTCGCCAGCCGTGTGTCATGTTACCCGGCCCGCCAGGCGAGCTGCACGGAACCGTAAACAGCCCTCGCGCCCGGCCGCGCAGCTGCCGCCAGGCTCTCCGCCACGTGTGCCGCGCAAGCAAGCAAATGCAGTGATAAAATCATGCCCGCAGTGTGCTACTAGACATTCGCGTGAGAATTGCCCATCACGCCAAGCTATTTGCTTTTTCTGTAAGAAAAAAGACATGTTCAAAGTGTTTGCCAGAAAAAGCGCAGATCGGACACTCACAACCATTCCCGGCCCCTTGCTTCATGCCGGAATCGGAATCGAACCAAGGATACTCAGGCTCGTGAACCTTCGCCCATGGAAATTCATGTAGTTCATTCCACTCCGCCCAGTGTTACTTTCTCTCTCAGTGACTGTGTTCGTCCCACAAAAAGTGTGCATCGACATCGCCGGAAATCCCGTCATGTCGCAAGTGATTCTGTACCAATGTCAGTTCACGTTGCACGAGACAGTCACTCTTGTCGTCAGCAGGACAATAAACTTTTTGTAGACTTGGACATTAATGGCAAAGTGATACCATTCCAGATCGATACCGGAGCTGCAGTTTCACTGATCAATCAAGACACGTACAAACAGCTGGGCACACCTCTGTTGCGTGCCGCAAATGTTAAGCTAACTACATATTCAGGTCACGGGCTCCCTGTGTTAGGACAGTGCAGCCTTCTTGCAACATACAAGGGACAAACAAAACTTGTGTCATTTTACGTTCTTCGTTCTTCTTCTGCAGTGAACTTGTTTGGTTTAGATTGATTTCAGTTGTTTAACTTGTCTATAGTCAATCAGGTCCTATCAGTGAACCAGACTGTGCCTTCAGACCGTGTTTCTCGTCTATGTGAAGAATTTGCAGACATTTTTGCACCGGGCCTTGGTTGCGCTAAGAACTATAAAGCACATTTGGAACTGAAAGTAAACGCATTGCGTGATGAGGTCGCAAAAATATTACACGATTTTGAATCACAAGGTGTGATTGGACGTGTGCAGGCTTCTCTCTGGGCATCACCCTTAGTAATATTGCCAAAACCTTCCGGAAAATTGAGACTTTGTGTGGACTTCAACGCAACAGTGAATCCCCAACTAGTGATTGCAACTTTTCCTTTACCCCGCCCGGAAGATCTTTTTGACAAACTGTGTTAGGGTAAATATTTTTCGAAGTACAAAACGTACCTAGCAGGCGCGTACTTGCAAATACCGGTGGACGAAGACTCCCAGCGCGTTTTGGTGGTTAACACGCATCTTGGTTTGTACCGATTCAAATGACTGCCATTCGGGTGTGCATCCGCCCCTGCATTGTTTCAGCAATATTTACAAACTGTTTGTGCGTCGGTCCCTACTTGCAGCAAACTATCTGGACGATATTGTGATCTCCAGAAAGACGGAAGAAGAACATTTAGCCAATCTCAGAACATTATTTCAGGTCTTGCGACAAAATGGTCTTCGCTTGCCGAAGGACAAATGTGTGTTTTTTGCTCGTGACTTACCCTATCTGGGACATGTCCTCAATGCGCAAGGCATACATCCCAGTCCAGAGAACCTCCGTGCCATACAAAACTTGCCTTCGCCGCAGAATTTGAAGCAGCTACAGAGTGTGCTGGGAAAAATTGACTATTATCATCGCTATGTGCGCCACGCCTCTTCCATTTCAGCTCCGCTTCATCGCTTACGCCGTAAAGGTTTTCCGTTCGTCTGGACGACGGAATGCGAACGCGCCTTTCGCCAGTTGAAATCGGCGTTGCTTTCCAATACTTGCCTTACGCCATTCGATCCCCAGAAACCCCTTTTGTTGATGGTGGATGCATCGGATTTTGGGATCGGTGCTGTGCTTGCGCACAAAGATGGTTCGCACGATCGCCCTATTGCCTTTGCGTCCAAATTGCTCTCGTCTGCGCAAAGAAATTATTCACAGATCGAGAAAGAAGCATTGGCTCTCGTATTTGGTGTTACAAAATTTCATGATTTCTTGTATGGTCGTCGCTTTACCATCACCACAGACCACAAACCTTTGACATCGCTTTTTCATCCGAACAAGCCTGTACCTCCACGTACAGCACAGAAATTCATTCGCTGGTCTATTTTCCTCTCGCAGTACCGCTACGATATCTTGTATCGGTCAACTGCTAAGCACGGAAACGCCGAGGCGTTGTCCCGTTTGCCTGTTGCTGAGGATAGAGCATTCGATTCTTCCGACCTTTCTTGCATGTTCATTGATGCGGAAACCGATGACGTGGTCGAATCGCTTCCGATTGATTTTCGTCGTGTAGCTACAGCCACAGCTGCTGACCCTGTCCTTGCTACCGTTCTGCGTTTTGTTGCTACGCAATGGCGGTTGTCAAAGTCACGGATCGAGGATCCGTTGGTTCGCCGATTTTTTGCTCACAAGGAGAGACTTTTTGTTCGACGTGGTGTTTTGCTGTTGCGTTCTGATAATGATCAGTCCAGGGTCGTGGTTCCACGTTCGTTACAGTCCTGTGTCTTACGGCTTCTCCACCAAGGACATTGGGGTATAGTGAGAACGAAACAACTTGCTCGTCGGCACTGTACTTGGTTCGGAATCGATGCTGCGATTACGAATATGTGCTCTTCTTGCATGGCGTGTGCCGAACAACAATCCGCGCCAGTACGCACATTCTTTGCATGGCCAAAAGCCACTTCCCCTTGGCAACGCTTACACATCGCTTTTGCTGGTCCATTCTGGAATGCTCGATGGTTGGTTCTGGTCGATTCATTCAGTAATTTTCCTTTTGTTGTCCGGATGTCTTCCACGACGTCATCTGCCACCATCCAAGCGTTATCCGCTATCTTTTGCATTGAAGGTCTTTCACAGACTATTGTTTCCGACAATGGCCCGCAATTCATGTCCGCAGAATTTCAGTCATTCTGCAAGGCCAATGGTATTCAACATCTGACATCCGCGCCGTTTTCGCCTCAGTCAAACGGTGCCGCTGCACGACTGGTCCGGACTTTCAAGTCACAGATGTTGAAGTTGAAAGAGTCGCATTCTCGGGAGGACGCGTTATTGCTCTTTTTGTCCTCGTATCGCTCTCAGCCCCGAGATGGTCGCTCGCCGGCTGAGTTGCTCCACGGTCGTCCTCATCGAAACTTGTCCGCCGCATCAGGTTCCTGTGCAGCGGCAGACACCTGCTTTTGCTCCGGGCGACGTTGTCTACTATCGTAACTATCGAGGTTCACGGCGTTGGCTCGAAGGGCGCATTCTTCGCTGCCTCGGCCGCGCTATGTATCTGGTTTTGGGGGCCTCTGGTGAGGTGCGTCGGCATCTCAATCAGCTGCGCCTCTGTCGTCGCACGGGTTCTGTCGCTTCCCGTCTGCTTTCAGCGACGGTGCCGTCCGGTCAGCGCCCTGGGGACCCATCTACTGGCTCGCCTCAGCCCCAGGTGTTACCGACTCTGCTTTCCATTTTGCCCCATGGCGACGCGCCGCCGCCTGTTCTCCCGCCGGCGACGCCCGCCGTGGACGCGTCGCTGCAACCGCCGGGCGCCTCCCTGGGTCACGCGCCGCCGCTCGCTTCCCGTGACCAGTTGTCCTCCGCCATGGAACTCTTGCCCGCTCCGGACCACATGGCGTCTTCGCCCGTCGGGTGCCCCGACCCGATTGAGGTCGACCCTTCGGCCCCTCCCGTCTCTATATGGGCGCATACACCGCATGTTGGCGTGCACCCTTGACTAGGTTTTCAGGCGTTTCCTAGCTCCCCTCGGACCGAATGGCAGGGTGCGGGTGGCACAGCCTCGCCTGTTGTTAGGCTCCCCACCTCGTCGCATACGTCAACAAGGGGTCCTCCCCACGGCGGGCGGAAGCCTTATCACACAACCGTTCGCCGATTTGCGGGGGAGGAATGTGGTGTCACCGCCAGACACCACACTTGCTAGGTGGTAGCCTTTAAATCGGCCGCGGTCCGCTAGTATACGTCGGACCCGCGTGTCGCCAGTATCAGTGATTGCAAAAAAATGGTTCAAATGGCTCTGAGCACTATGGGACTCAACTACTGAGGTCATTAGTCCCCTAGAACTTAGAACTAGTTAAACCTAACTAACCTAAGAACATCACAAACATCCATGCCTGAGGCAGGATTCGAACCTGCGACCGCAGCGGTCTTGCGGTTCCAAACTGCAGCGCCTTTAACCGCACGGCCACTTCGGCCGGCCTCAGTGATTGCAGACCGAGCGCCGCCACACGGCAGGTCTAGAGAGACGTCCTAGCACTCGCCCCAGTTGTACAGCCGACTTTGCTAGCGATGGTTCACTGACAAATTACGCTCTCATTAGCCGAGACGATAGTTAGCGTAGCCTTCAGGTACTTCATTAGCTACAACCTAGCAAGGCGCCATTATCATTTGCTATTTATCTTGTGATGCATGTACCGTCAGACAGACAGACAGACAATTATGGATTAAAGTTAAGTATTCCAGAAGCTACATACTTTATTTGCTAGTCTCAAGACATTGTCCTGTTCCAGACCTCACGCGATCCTGCGTGAGCTTTAACGCGTGCCTTTCGGCTTCACCTCATAGTGGCTTGGCTGTCTTGCCAAGTCACAACAGTTTGCATATGTTTATCCACTAGTAAAGGTGCTTTAACTGTATCGGCAGTACCGACGTAATTTTCCTTTTCCCGTTCCTACCCAAGCGCCGCCTCCAAGGCGGGATACAAAACAAGGTACAGACCGTTGCGGATTATAAAAAAGTTAAACCCGAAAAAAAAATTGAGTTCCACACATACTCGATGGATTCCAAACAAGTTCTGAGAGTAACACTAAAGCATCTACCCATCGATGCTAAGCAGGAGGACGTAAAGAAAGAGTTAACAGAGGAAGGGTTCGTGGTGTTCTCAGAATCCACCTCGACAGGAGTGGGAAATCACGGCTGCAGGAAGGAGCCGAGGTTATTGGCGGTGTTAGAAAAGAACGAGGAGACACAAAGGGTATTTCAATTGCGATACCTACTGAGCTTCCGGATAACAGTACAGCGGTACATCAAGCCTGAACTTCCTGGCCAATGTCGCAGATTTCGGAACTCTAGTTACAACTGCGAGGCCCACGAGAAAGACAGGCCGCGGCGTGTTAAGTCACGAAGGTAGGCCTGACTCTCGCTCGCTCAGCTCAGCAAACTACGCTTCTGCACCTGTTAACTCGCAATTGCACGTTTATCTACAAATGAAAATTGCATCTTCTGCTGTGAATCCGCTATTATGGAGTCTTATTGTTTATTAGAACTACAACGATCGAAAGTCCATATGCCTACTAATAATTTGTTACGGTTGTACTGGGTATAATAAAATTGTATCGGTTGGATGAGGCAAGACATCTTGGATGATATGAGGACTGTTAAGCAGTAGAGACTAAATGCTATAAACGAACTGTTACACCATTTATGCAGAGCATAGATCTTAAATTAATGGCTCTGAGCACTATGGGACTCAACTGCTGAGGTCATTAGTCCCCTAGAACTTAGAACTAGTTAAACCTAACTAACCTAAGGACATCACAAACATCCATGCCCGAGGCAGGATTCGAACCTGCGACCGTAGCGGTCTTGCGGTTCCAGACTGCAGCGCCTTTAACCGCACGGCCACTTCGGCGATCTTAAATTACAGCCACTGCGCTGTCGTGTATTTTGTTGCACTACTAGTGATCAGTAAGACTCTCTAAAACCAGATTTCAGTAGAATATACAATTCTCGTTAGTACGTAAACACTTAATTACGAGTTAACTCGACGAGAAACACGTTTCGTTTGATGAGCTGAGCGAGCTAGCTAGCTCAGGCCTACTACCCTCGTGACTGACGCGCCGCGGCCTGTCTTTCTCGTAGGCCTCGTAACAACTGTAACTTACAGCCGAGATGCTTTACTTGTGCGGACCCCACCTCACCAAGCTACGCAAACAGCAGAGTGTGGGAAGCCTATCTGTGACAATTGTAAAGGCCCCCAACGTGCTAACTTCCACGGTTGTGAAGTGCGGCTGCGGACAACTGCCACTATAATAACAGCCCTTCAAGTGTTCTAACTCGCCAATAGTCGAATTGTGAAGTGCGACCAGAAAAATTCCCGTTATGCGTGCAAACAGGGCAGCTATGCCCGTCCCCTCTACAACCGCGGTGTCCACTGCGATTGTGCAGGAGACGACTCTCCTCCCACCCTCACCAACATCTTCCTCACCCGCACCACAAGTACCATCAGCACCACTAGTTCCGGAGGAGACAACAGTAACAACTAATGTAAGTGCAGTCCGAGCACGGGAGCCGCCTCAGGCGGGGCCAGGCGCGGGCAACGTTTTCGGAAATTCTCTGAAGGAATTCAGACACGGGACGCTGTTTGCGGGGCTTAGCCTGGGCGCCGTAATCTAGAAAGTGAGAGAGACCATAGCGGCGGTCTGAGTCGCTAAAGATAGATTCGGGAAAATACTAATAATCGCAGAAGCAGCTATGATACTCGTCTTTAATGCATCGTAACAGAACAAGAGAGTTGAAACTATTAACGTGGAATGCAGACAGCCATAGTCTTCCAAAATCCCGGATAGATCGGCAGATTCCCGGGTTCGATTCCCGGCGGAGTCAGGGATTTTCTCTGCCTCGTGATGACTGGGTGTTGTGTGATGTCCTTAGGTTAATTAGGTTTAAGTAGTTCTAAGTTCTAGGGGACTGATGACCATAGCTGTTAGGTCCCATAGTGCACAGAGACATTTGAACCAAGCAATAGATTGGCAGAACATACGTGTCACGTGCATTCAGGCGACGCATCTATCGCAGGCCGTTGAGGCCGAGCGGTTCTAGGCGCTTCAGTCTGGAACAGCGCGACCGCTACGGTCGCAGGTTTGAATCCTGCCTCGGGCATGGATGTGTGTGATGTCCTTAGGTTAGTTAGGTTTAAGTAGTTCTGAGTTTCTAGGGGACTGATGACCTCAGATGTTAAGTCCCATAGTACTCAGAGCCATTTGAACCATTTGAGCTCATCTATGGTCGAGCTATCGATTGAAGGTGCGCAACTACTCGGTCCGCAGGGTCGACAGGCAAGACCGCGGAGGCGGAGGAGTCGCCGTCCTTGTGAGGCGGAGAATTTGCCACCAAACAACCTTAACCACGGTCGAGGCGGCCGGTATAGAGCTAAAAATCGGCAATTAAATTATTGAGGTAGTCTCGGCATCCAAACACCCAAACAAAAACTGCGGCCCACAGAACATTCAGAGCTTAATCGGCATCGGCGGTAGAGTTATAATAGCAGGGGAATTGAAAGACAGACGTGTGGACTGAGAGAGACACTACAAATGGCACCGGTTGGAGACTGAGGAGTTTTATCGAGAGCAATCCCCAAATGGGAATTATTGCTCCCGGGTATCCCACTCACACCCCCTACAACCCTGACCACTCACCAGATATCCTACATACCTTCTTGTGCAAGGGCTTGCCTTGGAAGGCTGCGCCAACAGCCCATTACGAGCTGAACTCAAACCACAATCCGGTTAACCTGGAATGTGCCAATGTCGAAGACAGAATTTGGAGAATGGCAAAAATAAGATTTCAGACTAACTGGGAATAATATACCGCCATGGTAGAACAACACCTGGAAGACATACAGGTAATGCGGAACGAAGGAGAGGTGGACACAGCAGTAGAGTATCTTACAAACGGCCTCCAGACCTCTGCTCGAGAGACAAGCAGCAATATAACCACCGAACCTGGTGCTGGGACATGGGCCCTGATATCTGGGACCTGATAGTCACTAAGCGGTGCGTGAGGAAGGACTAGCAGCGCTATCGCCATCTTGCAGATCGTCGAGGCGGCTTGGAGCCTAGGTAAAGCAAAGACTAATAGAGCACAGAGACCTCTGCTGGGAAGAGGTATTCAGGAATGCCCAACAAGACATGAACCAAGTATGGACGACCACAAATATGCAGAAGGCTACTCCCAGGGTAGACAGGCCACTCCGAGGTCTAAATGGGGCAGAAACACTGGCGACACCACTAGGGTCACAATTCCGTACTAACGCCATCGAAGATGACAAGAGTGACAGGCAAGAAGAGATAATAATCGGACGAGTGGCTCAATTTAGGCAAGACAGGCTAGAGACGGAATTTACGCCGGTTCTCGACCGACTTGTGTGCGCCTACATCAGACGCTTAGGGAACAATAAATCTCCCGGTCCTGACAAGGTCCGAGATCCATCCTGAAACACACGCCTCCCAACGCAATCACCTACCTCACTATACAACCAGTGCCTCTACCTAACCTACTTCCCAACAGCCTGGAAAACTGATCAGTTCATAACCCTACTTAAACGCAATAAGAAACGTATCTTTACGCCAAACTATCGACCCATCTCACTCTTGTGCTTTCTAAGGAAAGTACTAGAGTGCCTTTTCTTCAGAGCCCTATCCAGATTCCCTCGAGACAATAACACAATCATCCATGAGCAGTTTGTTTTCCGACAACAAAACAGGAGCATCCATCAGTCCTTGTGTCTGGTGGAACACATATACAGGGCGAGAGACCAGAAACACACCACAGGAGCAGTCTTTCTCTATATCGAGAAAGCATTCGACAAAGCCTGGAACGATGGCTTAATCTACGAGTTGTACCAGTTAGACATTCCAGGACATATGATCAACATCACTGACTCGTTTCTGGCGGGGAGGCAGTACCACGTCAGGTGCGGCAAACACGTAAGCACGATCAGGGACGCTGTGGCAGGTCTCAGTTCTCGGTCCTACATTATATTCACTATACACTAACGTGCCAAATTTGGCAGGTAGTGAGACAGCGACGTAAGCCGATGACACGGAGGTTTTCAAAAGCAGCGACAATCTCGACTTCATAGAACGAAAGCTACAGGAGCACCTCAACAAAATTGTGAAATGGTGCAACATATTCCCTGTGCTAAATAAACGACTGACCTTCCCGAAGCAGATAGATTCAGGAGCAGAGGTTGCACTGCTTTTATCCAACCATAAGAGCTCCTTAAGTTTGGAGGACTCAACATGGAGATGAAACGAAGATTATACAGGTCGGCTATGTCCCCCCCCCCCCACCCCACCCCCAACTATGTTATACGGATCTGAAGTTTGGTCTACGGCAACAGACTGGCATCTACAGACACTCCGAAACAGAATCCTCCTAGTCTTCGCTGAGGCAGACCGTTACACTCCAAACACACATTAAGGACCTCTTACAACCGTCGATCTACACTCAAATTAATCGAACGTCAGAAAAACTCTATGAGAAGACTTCGACATCCACAATCTAAATCACCAGCTAGGTACACAACACCACAGCGCTTCTGATAAGAGACCAACCTCCATTATACCATTATACTCAAAAACATCATTCATCCATATTAGAGTCAGACAGGCTTCAGTAGAATATAAATGTAGATAGTCAACAGCTGCAGTCGTCTCTACCAGAACAGTTCGCCGAAACCTGTTGCATGTGGATCTTAGGGCGGAGGGATGTCGGAGTGTCTGACTGTCTGTTATGCAGTTCGTTTGTGATGGACTTTTAAAAGTTCTGCCAAAGTAAGGCATCACTGTTAGATTGCTCTTTATTTTCTTCTTTCCATAAATACCATGCAAGTTCCGTAAATAAAGTACTGCATAATAATATTTCACCTCAGCTCGAAATATAAGCATGAGTGTGGAAACTGCAGCAGACAGCGATTATTCAACAGCAAACAGGATCCTACCTCGGATGCAGCTGTGGAAATAATGGGCTTGCGCTTTCCTGTTCTCAGCTGTTACGACAATATGCATGCTGCAAACTTTCACCTCGCACGATACGTTTAGCGTCAAGGTGCTACTGGCGGGAGGTGCTTAAAAAAATATAAGCCAGCCAGGCAATGCTTCTCGTTAACAGATAAATTGTTAGTAAAGCGTGTGTAGTCGGTGTCTACGAGAACAGTCAAGAGCTCTAAGCTCCTTTACCGTTCTTTATATTTTTAAGCTGTCACTGCATCAGAGCGACCACAGTTTAGATGTTTTACTATGAATGTAAATCAGCAACTCATATGACTCTGGCAGAAGAAAGAAAAGACAAAGAAGATTTAGAATAATCGTACCAGTACAACATGTTTACTAGAACTGACTGTATTACTTTTTCTTGTTTCAGTGCACTACCTACAGTTCACAAGTAAATGATATCGAGGAATTGTAATAGAAGCCTTAAGCACTGGAATTACTAATAAATGTTGTTGCAGTTCACACTACTGTATTTCGGTTCAAAGAAAACAGTGGCTTTACTGGCTGCAAACAGTGAAGTCAAATAAAAGTTTGTCATTTGTGTCTCGGTGTGTCGGCCGCTGTGTCAGAAAGGGTCTAGGCGCTTCAGTCCGGAACCGCGCTGCTACTACGGTAGCAGTTTCGAATCCTGTCTCGGGCATGGATGTGTGTGATGTCCTTAGGTTAGTTAAGTTTAAGTAGTTCCAAGTCTAGGGGACTGATGCCCTCAGATGTTAAGTCCCATAGTGCTCAAAGCCGTTTGAACCATTTTGTCTCGGTGTCATTTCTCCGTTATCTTGAATATCTGTGGTAAAATTAACCATAATTTCCTTTCCAACTGAGAGGAAAAATTATAAGAGAATTTTGTAACTAAATAAAAAAGACCACTTGAATTTCCCTTACAAAATCTCTAAAAACAGCTTCTTTCAATCCGTTCTTTGAAGTCACGTATTTATGATATTTTCTTGAATTTCATTGGTGTTTGATTTTCGTACAAGATGGCAACGAAATACGTTATTTGGTATAATAATGTACTGTAATCTTCAAGTTATGAAGCAATCAGTGAGAGCAAACTTTAAGCGATATTTATTCACCTGATACACAAATAATATTAAACTGAATTATTCAACCTAAGGTGATTGTGAGAAAGAGTTACGACGCAACATGTCGTTTCCGAGCCTTCTACGCATGAACTTGACGTCGGTTTGCAGTAGGGTTTTGGAGCATATATTGTATTCAAACATTATAAATCACCTCGAAGGGAAGGATCTATTGATACGTAATCAGCATGATTTCAGAAAACATCGTTCTTGTGCAACGCAGCTAGCTCTTTATTCGCACGAAGTAATGGCCGCTATCGACAGGGGATCTCAAGTTGATTCCGTATTTCTAGATTTCCGGAAAGCTTTTGACACCGTTCCTCACAAGCGACTTCTAATCAAGCTGCGGCCCTACGGGGTATCGTCTCAGTTGTGCGACTGGATTAGTGATTTCCTGTCAGGAAGGTCGCAGTTCGTAGTAATAGACGGCAAATCATCCAGTAAAATTGAAGTGATATCAGGTGTTCCCTAGGGAAGCGTCCTGCGACCTCTGCTGTTCCTGATCTACACTCCTGGAAATTGAAATAAGAACACCGTGAATTCATTGTCCCAGGAAGGGGAAACTTAATTGACACATTCCTGGGGTCAGATACATCACATGATCACACTGACAGAACCACAGGCACATAGACACAGGCAACAGAGAATGCACAATGTCGGCACTAGTACAGTGTATATCCACCTTTCGCAGCAATGCAGGCTGCTATTCTCCCATGGAGACGATCGTAGAGATGCTGGATGTAGTCCTGTGGAACAGCTTGCCATGCCATTTCCACCTGGCGCCTCAGTTGGACCAGCGTTCGTGCTGGACGTGCAGACCGCGTGAGACGAGGCTTCATCCAGTCCCAAACATGCTCCATGGGGGACAGATCCAGAGATCTTGCTGGCCAGGGTAGTTGACTTACACCTTCTAGAGCATGTTGGGTGGCACGGGATACATGCGGACGTGCATTGTCCTGTTGGAACAGCAAGTTCCCTTGCCGGTCTAGGAATGGTAGAACGATGGGTTCGATGACGGTTTGGATGTACCGTGCACTATTCAGTGTCCCCTCGACGATCACCAGTGGTGTACGGCCAGTCTAGGAGATCGCTCCCCACACCATGATGCCGGGTGTTGGCCCTGTGTGCCTCGGTCGTATGCAGTCCTGATTGTGGCGCTCACCTGCACGGCGCCAAACACGCATACGACCATCATTGGCACCAAGGCAGAAGCGACTCTCATCGCTGAAGACGACACGTCTCCATTCGTCCCTCCATTCACGCCTGTCGCGACACCACTGGAGGCGGGCTGCACGATGTTGGGGCGTGAGCGGAAGACGGCCTAACGGTGTGCGGGACCGTAGCCCAGCTTCATGGAGACGGTTGCGAATGGTCCTCGCCGATACCCCAGGAGCAACAGTGTCCCTAATTTGCTGGGAAGTGGCGGTGCGGTCCCCTGCGGCACTGCGTAGGATCCTACGGTCTTGGCGTGCATCCGCGAGTGGCTGTGGTCCGGTCCCAGGTCGACGGGCACGTGCACCTTCCGCCGACCACTGGCGACAACATCCATGTACTGTGGAGACCTCACGCCCCACGTGTTGAGCAATGCGGCGGTA
Source organism: Schistocerca nitens (assembly GCF_023898315.1). Lineage (NCBI taxonomy): Eukaryota > Metazoa > Arthropoda > Insecta > Orthoptera > Acrididae > Schistocerca > Schistocerca nitens. Next base: position 677,771,517 of record NC_064617.1, on the reverse strand, counting down.
CGTCCACCCGGCCTCCCGCATGCCCACTATACGCCCTCGCTCAAAGTCCGTCAACTGCACATACGGTTCACGTCCACGCTGTCGCGGCATGCTACCAGTGCTAAAGACTGCGATGGAGCTCCATATCCCACGGCAAACTGGCTGACACTGACGGCGGCGGTGCACAAATGCTGCGCAGCTAGCGCCATTCGGCGGCCAACACCGCGGTTCCTGGTGTGTCCGCTGTGCCGTGCGTGTGATCATTGCTTGTACAGCCCTCTCGCAGTGTCCGGAGCAAGTATGGTGGGTCTGACACACCTGTGTCAATGTGTTCTTTTTTCCATTTCCAGGAGTGTATATAAATGACCTGGGTGACAATCTGAGCAGTTCTCGTAGGTTGTTCGCAGATGATGCTGTAATTTACCGTCTAGTAAGGTCATGCGGAGACCAGTATCAGTTGCAAAGCGATTTAGAAAAGATTGCTGTATGGTGTGGCAGGTGACAGTTGACGCTAAATAACGAAAAGTGTGAGGTGATCCACATGAGTTCCAAAAGAAATCCGTTGGAATTCGATTACTCGGTAAATAGTACAATTCTCAAGGCTGTTAATTCAACTAAGTACCTGGGTGTTAAAATTACGAACAACTTCAGTTGGAAAGACCTCATAGATAATATTGTGGGGAAGGCGAGCCAAAGGTTGCGTTTCATTGGCAGGACACTTAGAAGATGCAACAAGTCCACTAAAGAGACAGCTTGCACTACACTCGTTCGTCCTCTGTTAGAATATTGCTGCGCGGTGTGGGATCCTTACCAGGTGGGATTGACGGAGGACACCGAAAGGGTGCAAAAAAGGGCAGCTCGTTTTGTATTATCACGTAATAGGGGAGAGAGTGTGGCAGATATGATACGCGAGTTGGGATGGAAGTCATTAAAGCAAAGACGTTTTTCGTCACAGCGAGATCTGTTTACGAAATTTCAGTCACCAACTTTCTCTTCCGAATGCGAAAATATTTTGTTGAGCCCAACCTACATAGGTAGGAATGATCATCAAAATAAAATAAGAGAAATCAGAGCTCGAAAAGAAAGGTTTAGGTGTTCGTTCCTCCCGGGCGCTGTTCGGGAGTGGAATGGTAGAGAGATAGTATGATTGTAGTTCGATGAACCCTCTGGCAAACACTTAAATGTGAATTGCAGAGTAATCATGTAGATGTAGAACTTATGCAACAGGAAATTATTCCATTTTTTTCAATTTTTTTTAGGAGTTTGAAATATTCTGTCGTTAAGAAGGTGACTTTCTGTGATTGAGAACAGAATGCTTTCAAGCTGTATCTTGAATCGCTGTTTCTCTTTGTGGCATCACTAGATATGATTCGATTTCTCTAACTCGAAGCGTTAGTGGATTTTGGAAGTTCTTCAGTGCGCGATAAATGCTTTTGTATCTTTGTAGGCTTACAAACCAGTGTTCCATAATATTTCAGAATTTTTTTAGGCATTATAATGAGAACAACAGCATGAGAGGTCCTTTTAAAATACAACAAAAGAGCACAGGAGGCTAGGGCGACCAGTTCTTCAATATAGGTTGCCGCGTTAGGAATCCCTGTCAAGTAGGCGAGATAGCAGACATCTAAAACATTTAGAGACGTGCTGGAAAGTTCGTAACAGTCCTGTACAGCTCATGCGAAAGTGTAGCAGAAATGTTCGAGGAAATTAAAAGGGAATCCTTAGATAAAGAATTATGTAGTTCTCAGCAAATCCTTGTGGATAGATTTACAGGAGAAGCCTGTCAACTATTCTGCAGCCAGCATGGTTTAACTTGCGCAGAAGTCATGAAGAAAATGTAAGAGAGGTAAGGGCTCGCATAGATGCTTGAATTCATTTTTCTATCGCTCAGTATGCAAATGGAATAGGACAGGAATTCAATAATTTTAGTATGAAGTGCCCTCCGCCAAGCACTACACGGTGGCTTGCAAGATATGTTATATGCATTGACTAACAGCAATATTTATTCGATCATAAAACAGTTTCCACGACAAATATTACCAATTTAGCGGTAAATATTATTATTTATGCAACAGGTACACTAAATATTCGTCATCTCATTTCAAGAATTAGATGCTGCTGTTACATATTCCAGTCTCTATCATCCATCCATCCATCTCTTATGAGGTCAGCCTAGCTCTTTCTTTCAATTAGGATGAAAATACATGATCTTCTCTGGCAATATGTTTGATCTCTTTTCTGTCATTGTGTCAACATGATCCTTCCATCTTCTTTCTTGTCAATAACTGAAAAGATTTTTAAATCTGATCTCTTATTTCATTCCTTATTTTATCCATTTTATTGCAAGCTCTTACATATCTCATGTACTTCATCTTTGCTGCCTGTATACGTGACTTTTTTTCTGCCCATGATTCGGAACCATATACACGAGTAGGTACAGCCATGTGTTTATTGTCTTGGTTTTCTTCCCAAAGTTCTTCCCATTGTTCCGCAGATAGCTTGAAATTTATTAATCTTCTTTTCAATATCTTTGCCATCTGGCCAGGATGATAATACCTTGAGAGGATTCTTTCTATGGTTACGGTGAAGACTGGAACGGTTGACGAGGTAACGTGGAACCAGGCGCTGAGTAAAGAAACTCGAAAAGCGGAAGCTGCAGATCTCTGTGCTGGGGTTTAATTAACAAAGAAAAAGAGAGGACGTAGATCATCTTAAGTCCTGGTCGACAGCCCGGTCAAAAATGTACCTAGCAGAAGGCACTGTTATTTAAACATGGTCCCCCAGGGTGGAGGTCGTGCTGTCTGCTGATTAGTCATTCAGAGTCCATCCCACTGGTTACCCACTCACAAAAAAAAGAGAAAAAACATAGCTCAAAGTCTCTTAGGAATAAACTGCATATTTCTGATACACAAAATATTAACGAAAATAATATACACAAGTGTGATAGGCGTACTATATCTGCGTGATAGTGTGAATATGAATTCGGTGCAGTGGTTAATTTGAATAACATATGCAATATCATAAGAATACCTTGTAATATTTTATTTCTCCATATTACTCTTCTTTCTTTCCCTTACACCACATCCCCTCAGCGATCGCAGGGGCGGCGTGGTTACAACGGATGTGGCAATGTTAGTTTTAGGGATGGCCGGATGCCCTTCCTGCCACCACCCCGTACCCCCCAGGACAGAATCAGCAGCCGGCCGCGGTGGTCTCGCGGTTCTAGGCGCGCAGTCCGGAACCGCGAGACCGCTACGGTCGCAGGTTCGAATCCTGCCTCGGGCATGGATGTGTGTGATGTCCTTAGGTTAGTTAGGTTTAACTAGTTCTAAATTCTAGGGGACTTATGACCTAAGATACTGAGTCCCATAGTGCTCAGAGCCATTGTTTTTAAACAGAATCAGCGTACCCCAACTGTCTGCGTAGTGTAAAATGTGAAATAGTGCGGACGTGTTTCAAATGTCGGCGGCGCGTGTAACTGAGGCGGAAAGTGGGGACCAGCCCGGTATTCACCTAGTGGGATGTGGAAAACCGCCTAAAAACCACATCCAGGCTGGCCGGCACACCGGCCCTCGTCGTAATGCCCCTGGCGGATTCGATCCGGGGCCGGCGCGCCTACTCGAGTCCACGAAACAGCGCGTTAGCGCTCTTTTTTTTTTTTTTTTTTTTTAAAGGAACAGGGATGTTTTTATTTATTTATTTATTTATTTTCAATAAAGATCACTCTGTTAAAAGGAACATGTAGATCATTTTATCGTATAGTATGTTTATTACATATTGAGTGGTGAGAGAAGCGTGAGGTTCATTATCAGCTGTCAAATGTGCACACCGGCTGCACCCGGCACATCCCAACTGCGTGGGGGGTCAAGGAAGACTGCCTGAAGATAATTGGCAAAGGTTTTCCGATAGTGTGACCATCTATGAACCTCATTGTGGGCTTGCTGCAAGAAATACCAAAAGTCAAGTCGCGACTTGGCAGCATCCCCATAGAGGTACGCTATCGTCCAACCTTTGATCCAGATGATCGACTGTGATTTAGTCGCCGGAAAGTACTCACTCTCCGGATGTAAGAAGGAAGCAGGGGTAATATGTTGCGGGGTCACACGGAGGTAGCAAGCCACCATCTGTCTTCCTAGGAGCCAGACGTCCTCCACCGCGATACAAGTTAAACGGTGATGGTCGTCATCCACTTGGTGACATTTCGGGCATAGTGGAGTGTCCACTAGTCCAATTGCATGGAGCCGTTGGTTGGTGTTGAACTTGCCACAGGCGACAGAGAACCACAGTGCCCGAACGAAGGTAGGAAGGAATTTTTGGTGCACATGTCTCCAAATCTTCGGCCAATGCAACCTGGGGTGTTTGAGTTCAATGACATTACGAGTTATCCGTCGTAGCAGCCAAACATAAAAATCCTTCGCGCATGGCGGTCTCGTGCGCGGAAGCTTGTCTCTGATATAACTAAGTTCCACGATAAATGTTGAAACATGCGCAAAATGTGGCGTAATGTTGCCCACCGCCACCGGAGGTGTGAGGGATGCTGGAACCAGGAGATGGAGTAGGCGGGATGTAAGGGAATCACGTCCGCTACGCCATTGCTTGTACATCGTGGCTAGAAGGAGCGCCGTCGCTCGGCAGTGAACATTCGTAAGTCCGAGTCCCCCCTTGTCCGTAGGGAGAGTGAGTGTTTCGTATCGCACCTTGAGGGGCGATCCAATCATCACAAAATAGCCTAGTGCTGATTGAAGTCGACGTCCGAGCGTGAGTGGTAGGGACAGGATCTGCGAAATATGCACCATTAGAGAAACCACATAAGTGTTCAGATACTCGACTCGCTGCAAAGGATCAAGGCGCCGTAGGAGATGTTGTCGGACCATGGTACGTGTTGTCTGTAAAATACGTTGGTAGTTAACTGCCGCAGTATGTTTTACAGATGAGGTAAAGTCTATGCCGAGATAGCGGAATCGTTGCACATAAGGAAACGGACTAACTTCTTCCGGCGTAAGGCCCCTTCCAACCGGCATTGCCGCCGATTTGTTCATGTTCACAGCACTACCCGCCGTCACACTGTGGCCCAACAACAGTTCAAGAACCGTCTTCACCTCTTCCTCAGAACGAACGAGCAGCAGGAGGTCGTCCGCATAGGCACGACATTTGAAGGTGTAGCCCCGTAGTTCCATCCCAGAAAGAGAATTTGTTAGCCTCCCAATTAATGGTTCCAACGCTATCGCGAACAGCAGCATCGAAAGAGGGCAGCTCCCGCACATCTGAAGGCAGTTGCGTAATCCGCCGTTGCATACAGTTCGACCTGAGGTGTCCCTCCTGGCCACAGCCAGAACATGTACGTGGTTGACCATCGTAAATCACCACCGCCCGACAACCACAAATTGTCAGATAGGACGGTACATGCTTCTGAAGATCAATGGTGATCTGTCGCACTCCGTTAAGAACGGGGTACGTGGCGAATTGTGTCCAGCGTTCTGCCGTGTGATCATGTACCGTGCCGTATGGCTTAAAAGCCTCGATAACTTCTTCAGCCGGGAGCTCAAATGGCAGCTCAAAAACACGTATAGTCCGTACCGACATTCCCGTCACTATGGCAAAATCGGAGACCTGCTTTTGTCGCCTGTAGAATTGTCTCACACGCCGCGTCATTTACCATCTTAACATACACCGTGGGACTAACGATGGACAGGTGAATTCCGACAATATCGTTTGGCGGTATCTTGACTTCCTCTCGAATGAATCGTTCCACTGCTAAAGGCTTTGGTCGTTCGTAATCTTTGCAGAAATTGAATCGTAGTGTAGTTTTCCTGTACTTGTTCGCCATGATCGTTGTTACTAGCCCGCGCGCAGACTAAGTCCACAAGTAAACAAACACTCGCACACGCCGCACAGGCGGAAGTATCGGACCTCCGCTTCGCACGGCCGCTAGCACCGAACTGATGCCACCGCTCTCGGCTACTCTGGCGGGTCTTTTTCCTATCTCCATATTAATACCACAATTATATTTTGTTTAGTCGTTGCTTTTAACCTCAGTTAATAAATTATGTGCTAAAGATCTAATACGGTTTAATAAAAGACCATGGAAATGAAATGAGCGTTTGGCGTTATTGGCTGGGAGGCCCCTTACGGGGCAGGTCCGGCCGCCTTGGTGCAGGTCTTATTACATTCGACGCCACATTGGGCGACCTGGCGGCGGATGGGGATGAAATGATGATAAAGGCAACACAATCTCAGTCCCTGAGCGGAGAAAATCCCAGACCCAGCCGGGAATCGAACACGGGCCCTTATGACGGCAGTCCGTCCGCTGACCATTCAGCTCTCGGGGCGGAAATAAAAGACCATGAAACTGGTCTAAGCGGAATTTGAACAATATTGGGAAAATAAAATAAAAATTAAAACTTGCGAGCATAACGTATCACTGAAAAATTTTGTGGCATCAGAATTAAAGAAAAGCAGTTTCTAATTTTCATACAAAAAATGAACCGGTTTTGACCTTACGTTACTGTAATATCAGATTAGAATAGGATATCCCGTCGTTTGGGAACAGTTAGATGGTGCACTGATCAATCTAAAACTGTATGCAGAGGAACAGAGATCCAAAATGATATGTGGCCATTCCTATGTTACATTTTTTGAAGGCGATGGGCAAAAACTGTTAAGTGTTTCATGAAACTCATGGCAGCTGTCTGTATGTCCATTATTATCACTATCGGTTTCGTTTAATGACTACCATCACAATATAAAATTTCATACTGCGTGTTTCCATAAGAGCGTGCAAAACTTTAACAGGACGTAGGGGCTGCTCCACTGAACAATTTCAGGCAGGGAACCTGTTGTCAGAGAAGCCGGCTTAAGAAGATAATAGGAATAAAATCACATTAATGTGTTCTCTCTTATTTACTTTAGTTACAGTTAACTGCCAATATCATCATTGACACAATGAACGTAGCATTTGTACTGTATCCTACAAAATGTGCTGAAACTGACGGCCATCAACCTCAATGCAAGCAAGACTTCGGCGAACGAGATTCTGACGCACCCTGGCAAATATCCCTGGTGTGTTTCGAATCACATCACAGGCATTTCTGGCAACTTATGCACTGGCACTGCGGTCTCATACACAAGTGATTTTACATAGCTCCATAGGCAATAATCAAGGCGTTTCAGGTCAGGTGACCTCGCAGACCATGGAATAGGACATCCGATTTTAATCTAGCGACCAGGAAATATTATAGGGGAACAAACACTGGTAGCAGTTACTTCTGTAAAATATCTGGGAGTATGCGTGCGGAACGATTTGAAGTGGAATGATCATATAAAATTAATTGTTGTTAAGGCGGGTACCAGGTTGAGATTCATTGGCAGAGTCCTTAGAAAATGTAGTCCATCAACAAAGGAAGTGGCTTACAAAACACTCGTTCGACCTATACTTGAGTATTGCTCATCAGTGTGGGATCCGTACCAGATCGGGTTGACGAAGGAGACAGAGAAGATCCAAAGAAGAGCGGCGCGTTTCGTCACAGGGTTATTTGGTAAGCGTGATAGCGTTACGGAGATGTTTAGCAAACTCAAGTGGCAGACTCTTCTAGAGAGGCGCTCAGCATCGCGGTGTAGCTTGCTGTCCAGGTTTCGAGAGGATGCGTTTCTGGATGAGGTATCGAATATATTGCTTCCTCATACTTATACCTCCCGAGGAGATCACAAATGTAAGATTAGAGAGGTTCGAGCGCGCACGGAGGCTTTCCGGCAGTCGTTCTTCCCGCGAACCATACGCGACTGGAATGGAAAAGGGAGGTAATGACAGTGGCGCGTAATGTGCCCTCCGCCACACACCGTTGGGTGGCTTGCGGAGTATAAGTGTAGATGTAGATGTAGATGGTAGCGGACATCCACATTAAAATGAGGTAATGCTCCGTCATGTTGTATCCTCATCCTCTCACGAACATCCTGGGGTACGTTCTCCAACAATTCAGGTAGAACTCATTGTAGAAATCTCAAGTACATGTGGCCCTTCACACGTCCAGGTAGACGATATGGCCTAATGAGATTGTCGCCTACAGTGCCGGCCCAGATATTCACAGCAAAACGTACTTGATGGTGTGACCCTACTACAGCGAGAGGGATCAGATGAGGTCTCCTCAGTAAACAGCACGATTTGGAGGAAATCAGTCCATTGTTGGAGCAGCCGCTGACACCATGCGACCCTTGGTGCACAGTCAGTAACAATCGTTGTATGGATTCAAAGTGGGTAATATGGGTGTAATTGATGTTCGTGGAGTATTCGCCAAACGCTGGTGTGTAAAGCGCCCATTTCACGTGCGATGCGACGAGTACTTGTTGTTGGGTCATCTGGAACACGTTCCAGCACCTCCTCTTCAAAGTCGGGTGTGCGAATGGTCCTTATGTTTTCAGGCCCCTCGGTTTATCTTTGCAATCAATCAGTCTCCCGAATTTGTCGATCGAGAGAAATAAACAATCGTCGTGACGGATGACACCTGGTAGGAAATCATTCCCTTCAAAGCCTTTCAGCAGCAAGAGCATTGCAACGTACTTCCCCATACACAAGGTGCATGTCAGTGAGTTCTGCAAAACTGTACCGGTACTGCTCTGTCGTATTACACTCTACATCTAGGAAAAGCACTGAGTAATGAATGGGTCTGTCGTTGACTCATATCATGTTCTGTCATGGGACAATGTAAATACGATGCAACAGAACCACCTTATGGACAAGGAAAGTAAAAATAAAACCTGCATCATGATTTCATAGTAATCAGGCTCGTCCTCCTTCTTTCCTTGCAGGAAATAAAGAATGTACATATAAATAAACAGCACAGTACTTATAAACTTGTACGCATGTTAGTTGTAAATGGGCTATAAAACATGTATTTTACTGCCACATCTCCTTGAGTTGGCTTCTCCGACCCCAGGTTCTCTACCTGAAATGTTCAGTGGAGCAGTCTCTATGCCGTGTTACATTTTTGCACTCTCTTACAGAAACACCCCGTATATTTTCAGTAAAATTTTTCTATTTTACTGAATGTGACAATGGCCGCGGAAGCCTACGTTTATACCCTGTATATTACTTACATGTTTTCTAATGGCAGCATGGGGCTGTATTAACAACACTGCCATGTTCATGTGGCTTGACATAATACGTAAATAATATAAGAAGTTCTATACTGTAATCATAGGAGCAGAAATCGCTTTTTTTTTTTCTTTTGGGTCATCAGTTTCTGACTGGTCTGATGCGGCCCGCCACAATTCCTATGTGTGCCAACCTTTTCATCGCTGAGTAGCACTTGCAACCAACGTCTTCAATTATTTGATGACTGTATTCCAATCTCTGTCCTCCTCTACAGTTTTTGCCCTCTACAGCTCCCTCTAGTACCATGGAAGTCGTTCCCTCGAGTCTTAACAGAAGTCCTATGACCCTGTCCCTTCTTTTTCTCAGTGTCTGCTTGTATTCCTTCCTAGTCGATTCTGCGGAGAACCTCCTCATTCCTCACCTTATCAGTCACCTAATTTTCAGTATTCTTCTGTAGCAACGCATCTCAAATGCTTTTATTCTTTTCTGTTCCGGTTTTATCACAGTCCATGTCTCACTGCCATACAAAGCTGTGCACCAAACGTTCATTCTCAAAAATGTCTTCCTCAAATGAAGGCCTGTGTTTGAAACTAGTAGACTTCTCTTTCTGCTAGTGCTATTCTGCATTTTATGTCCTCCTTGCTCCTTGTTGCCTAGGCAGCAGAATTCCTTAACATCTTCTACTTCATATTCACCAATTACGATGTTAAGTTTCTCGCTGTTCTCATTGCTGCTACTTCTCGTTATCTTCGCCTTCTTCGATTTACTCTCAATCCATAATCTGCACTCATTAGACTTTTTGTGCCATTCAGTTGGTCCTGTAATTATTCTCCACTTTCACTAATGCTAGTAATATCATCAGCAAATCTGATATACTTTCATTACTATTGATAATGAAGGACACACAGACGTCCTGATTTAGTTATTCCACTGGCTTAGTATCAGGCTTTGCTCGGGCGCATATTTACTCCAGATTGTGTTAATCCATCTTCTCCTTCCTCCTCTCTCAGTCGGTTTCCTCTGCACCTCCTCTCTACCCATGTCCTCATCCCGTCTCTCTCTGCCCATCTCCTCCAACCCGTATTCTCTGTGTATCTCCTCCTGCCCCTTTTTCTGTCTGGTACTCCTTCCTCTCTTTGTCTATCTGCTCCTCCCCAATCTCTCTATCCATCTACTTCCCCCACCCTGTCCATCTGCTCCTATCACCTCCGCCTATCTCCCACTCCCCCTCTATTTCCTCCTGCCCACTATCTCCTCCTCATCTCCTCTATTCCCCCTCTATCAGTCCATCCCCTCCTTCAGCTTTCTCCATCTCTTCTTCTCCCTCTCTGTCCATCTCTTTTCCCTTCTCTCTCGGTCCATTTCCTCTTCCCTTTGCCCATCTCCTCCTCTCCATCTCTGCCCAGTTCCTCCTTACCATCTCTTTGTCCATCTCCTTGTCCCTCCTTTTTCAGTCTTTCTCCCCTTCTCTCTGTCCATCTCCTCCCCCTATCTGTGTCCTATCCTCCTTCCTCCTGTTTGTCCATCCATCTCTTGCCCCGTGCTCCCTACAGGTTGTCACCTCACGTCACAGTACATCTAACGAGATATTAATTTACTTGCTTCCTCAGTTTGGTTGAATTTGGTGGATGGGTTCAGGAGCTTTCTTTTTTCTGTGGCATTGTCCACCTATGCTCATGTCACTTAGATTTAAAAATTTTCACTCATTTTTGTACACATATTTCACCTGTATCTTTAGTGCATTTCGCCCTGCAGTTTCTTTTCCATACAGTTCAATGCTTGTGACCATTTATCTCCTGAACTACATGCCATACAACGATATAATTTTGTAGGTGCATTAGTAATTCAAGTGGGTACAGTCTGCAAAGGGAATTTCTAATAAAATTAGAATTAATACAGTTAGAATTAAAATGTCATGCCTGGTGCGGCAGTTTTAGTGCATGAACAGTGAAAATGTTGTAAGCGATAAACAGATTTGCCTTCAGCATTTTGTTGGGTTTGAGAGAAAATCAAAGTTTCGTAAAGATTTGAAAGTATGTGAAGGTTTGCTGTAAGTCACCAAGTGCTCTCATTCTCAAATACTGGATGAGTGAAGTCTGGGTATTCACTCGTCGTGTGGTACACTTATTTTTCACTCCCACGCCCACCCTTTTGTAGGTAGGTGGTTCTTAACTCAGCAGCGATTCTTTCCAGACACTAAGCGATTTGTGTACCTAGTGTGGTTGAAATCGGATCAGTGGATTAGAAGGGGATGAAGAACACACACAGTCATACATATATAAATTTTTATAATATGTATGTATGTCGCGCCTAAATCACTTAAGACAAATAAGCGCAAGGTTAGTTGACTACACGGCAGCCGATATCCTGCCCAGTGCATGTCTGAGTGGTTCTCCTCCTGTAGTGGACCTACCATACCACAAGATTCATCCGCGAGGCACCTTCCTTGTGGAAGTCACTATCGCCTTGAGCCTCGCCGTAAGACTGGGCGCAGAGCCAGGCCGTCCAACCGCGGCGACGGCGGCGGCGGCGGCCAGCGGCGCCACACGCTGGAACCCTTCCGGGCGCCGCTACAGGTCGCCTGCCGACCTCGGGACGCGGGGGCGTCTGGGCAAGGGTCAGGGTTCGTGTCCCGGTCGCGGCAAATGTCAACAAGCCGAGCCGGCCCCTACTCCGACGCTAATTACGATGCTGCCGCTATAAATAAGCCGCCAACCACTGGACGCTCCTTCCAGGAAGCTGCAGCTGCGGCTGCAGCTGGAACGGTACCTCTCAGCTGACCGACCGTGCGTTTGCACTGCTAGCCTCGCTTCCTAGAGGCTGTTAGGTAACGACTGTGTTACACAAGTTTCCCAGGACAGGACGCGCGTATTACCTGCACTTTCTGCGCGCGTAATTTCTGTTTACTATTACTTGTCGAGAGCATTTTACGTCCTTACTGTAAAGCTTCGTTATTTGAAAAATAACTAGTGGAAAAGTTAAGAAAAGTAGACTATCAAAGATGTGCTACGCTACATTTGGATCTATACTTCACAAGGCACCTTATGGTGTAGGGCAGAAGATAATTTGTGTACCACTTTCCCCACATTTCTTGTTCCATCCGCGATTGGTGTGCGAAACGATTGTCGGTTAAGTCTCCTTGCGACATCGAATCTCTCTCTCGCCTTTCCCTCATGGTCTGTTTGAGAAACACGCTTGGGAGGAAATAAGATATTGGTTGACTCTTCTAGTGATGAAGGCTCTAGGAATTTTAACAACGCCTCTCTCGTAACATCTGCCACTGGAGTTCAGTGATCATCTCCGAGGCGCTAACTAAACGAAAGTTTGACGAAATTCACTGCTCTGCTTAGGGTCTTATCCATTTCATCTACTAATGCTGTCTTGTAGGGCTACTCTGAGGATTCTTCCAACGAATCTCAGACTGGCATGTAAGTCTGTTGTGGTTAGTCTGATTAGAGCTTTCCGCTCCAAATTTTTCCCTTTTAATGCACGTTACGTTTAAACTGACGGAAAAAAATCGCAACACCAAGAAAGAGTTGTGCGACATTAATGGAAACTGGTAGGCGTGTTTCTACATCTGAAAGACATCTATCCAAATGTGGCACCAGTCGAACAAGTGTGGAGCTAGTAGCACCTCTATGGGGATGCCAATCAGGTTTGTTTTAAATATACGCTGTAACGGTAGTGAGCGATAGTTACCTTAGAGGTTGGACATTGTGAGTTGATGTTAGTCAAGAACACATTTAACACGACAAAGACATCTTTCTCAACACCTCACTCAGTTTGAACGAGGTCGTGTAACAGGGCTATGAGAAACTGTAAGTTACTTGTGCGATACGGCAGAAAGACTTGATAAAAATGTAGCCACTGTACATTACTTCTCGCAGCGGAGCTGACGAGAACGTACACTCGCACGGTCACGTGGCACTACGCAGGGGGAAGACCATTGTGTTCGTCGTGTGGCTGTGGCACATAGTACTGCATCTGCAGCAGAAGTCTGAGTGAGACAATGAAGTGTCACAGATTGGTTACTTCAAGGACAGCTCCGAACCAGGCGCTCTATAGCGTGCGTTCCACATACTCCAAACCACCGCCATTTGCGACTTCACTGCTGTCAAGCGGGAGTTCATTGGAGGGCAGAGTGGACGTCGTGTTTTCGGATGATGGCTAGCTCAGCTTCGGAGCCAGTGATGACTGTGTGTTGATTACAAAGAGGCCAGCAGGGGGCCTCCAACCAATCGGTCTGCGTGTTAGACACATTAAGTTATGGTGTTGGGGTGCGATTTCGTATGACAACAGTAGTACTCTCGTGGTTGTCCCACGCATCCTGACTGCAAAACTGTACGTCAGTCAGGTGATTCGATTTGTAGTGCTGCTATTCATGAACAGCATGCCTCGGGGTGTTGTCCAATAGGTTCAGCCCGCCCATATAACGCAGTTGTAACCGAACACGCTCTACAGAGTGTTGCCTTCTCTTGATCGATCACAAGATCTGTCTTCAATCGAGTGCATATGGGACGTCATCGGACAACAACTCCAGCATCATCCACATACAGCATTAACCATCCCTCTACTGAGCGACCAGGCGCAACAGTCATGTAACCCCCCTCGCAATTGAAACCCGGCACCTCTATTACACCGCATGCAGGTTTGCCTGCTTGGTAGTTACACCGATTATTAATGTACCAGCATTTCACTTTTGCAGTGACCTATCTCGCGCTTACAGTAACCTGTGATCTTACAATGTTAATCAATTAAATATGTTATGTAGACAAATGTATTCCTGAAATTTCATTACTTTATACCAATTATTTTTTCGCGTTGCGATTTTGTTTCCGTCAACGAATTTATTTATGTTACAGGTGAACAGATTGAGTGCCAAATAGGAGGAACAAAGTTAGAACAGGTGGACGGTTTCAAGTACCTGGGATGCATATTCTCACAGGATGGCAACATAGTGAAAGAAATGGAAGCGAGGTGTAGCAAAGCTAATGCAGTGAGCGCTCAGCTACGATCTACTCTCTTCTGCAAGAAGGAAGTTAGTACCAAGACTAAGTTATCTGTGCACCGTTCAATCTTTCGACCAACTTTGTTGTATGGGAGCGAAAGCTGGGTGGATTCAGGTTACCTTATCAACAAGGTTGAGGTTAGGGATATGAAAGTAGCTAGGATGATTGCAGGTTCTAGTAGATGGGAACAATGGCAGCAGGGTGTCCACAATGAGGAAATCAAAGAAAAACTGGGAATGAACTCTATAGATGTAGCAGTCAGGGAGAACAGGCTTAGATGGTGGGGTCATGTTAAACGCATGGCAGAAGCAAGGTTACCCAAGAGACTCATGGGTTCAGCAGTAGAGGGTAGGAAGAGTCGGGGCAGACCAAGGAGAAGGTTAGATAATTCCCTCCCTAGGCCAGACAAGACGCCTCCTGAGACGCGGCAAGGTAGGAGTAGGCAAAATGCAACAGGGAATAACAGTATTAATGTGCTAATAGTAAACTGCAGGATCGTCTATAGAAAGGTCCCAGAACTGCTCTCATTAATAAACGGTCACAACGCCCATATTGTACTAGGGACAGAAAGTTGGCTGAAACAAGACGTAAACAGTAATGAAATCCTAAACTCAGATTGGAATGTATACCGCAGAGACAGGCTGGACAGTGAAGGGGGAGGCGTGTTTATAGCGATAAGAAGTGCAATAGTATCGAGGGAAATTGACGGAGATCCGAAATGTGAAATGATATGGGTGAAGGTCACGGTTAAAGCAGGCTCAGACATGGTAATTGGATGTCTCTATAGGCCCCCTGGCTCAGCAGCTGTTGTGGCTGAGCACCTGAAGGATAATTTGGAAAATATTTCGAGTAGATTTCCCCACCATGTTATAGTTCTGGGTGGAGATTTTAATTTGCCGGATATAGACTGCGAGACTCAAACGTTCATAACGGGTGGCAGGGACAAAGAATCCAGTGAAATTTTTTAAGTGCTTTATCTGAAATTTACCTTGAGCAGTTAAACAGAGAACCGACTCGTGGCGATAACATATTAGACCTTCTGGTGACAAACAGTCCCGAACTATTTGAAACAGTTAACGCAGAACAGGGAATCAGCGATCATAAAGCGGTTACGGCATCGATGACTACAGCAGTAAATAGAAATATAAAAAAAAGGTAGGAAGATTTTTCTGTTTAGTAAAAGTGACAAAAAGCAGATTACAGAGTACCTGACGGCTCAACACAAAAGTTTTGTCTCAAGTACAGATAGTGTTGAGGATCAGTGGACAAAGTTCAAAACCATCGTACAATATGCGTTAGATCAGTATGTGCCAAGCAAGATCGTAAGAGATGGAAAAGAGCCACCGTGGTACAACAACCGAGTTAGAAAACTGCTGCGGAAGCAAAGGTAACTTCACAGCAAACATAAACATAGCCAAAGCCTTGCAGAGAAACAAAAATTACGCGAAGCGAAATGTAGTGTGAGGAGGGCTATGCGAGAGGCGTTCAATGAATTCGAAAGTAAAGTTCTATGTACTGACTTGGCAGATAATCCTAAGACATTTTGGTCTTATGTCAAAGCGGTAGGTGGATCAAAACAAAATGTCCAGACACTCTGTGACCAAAATAGTACTGAAACAGAGGATGACAGACTAAAGGCCGAAATACTAAATGTCTTTTTCCAAAGCTGGTTCACAGAGGAAGACTGCACTGTAGTTCCTTCTCTAGATTGTCGCACAGATGACAAAATGGTAGATATCGAAATAGACGACAGAGGGATAGAGAAACAATTAAAATCGCTCGAAAGAGGAAAGGCCGCTGGAACTGAGGGGATACCAGTTCGATTTTACACAGAGTACGCGAAGGAACTTGCCCCCCTTCTTGCAGCGGTGACCGTAGGTCTCTAGAAGAGCGTAGCGTTCCAAAGGATTGGAAAAGGGCACAGGTCATCCCCGTTTTCAAGAAGGGACGTCAAACTGATGTGCAGAACTATAGACCTATATCTCTAACGTCGATCAGTTGTAGAATTTTGGAACACGTATTATGTTCGAGTATAATGACTTTTCTGGAGACTAGAAATCTACTCTGTAGGAATCAGCATGGGTTTCGAAAAAGACGGTCGTGTGAAACTCAGCTCGCGCTATTCGTCCACGACACTCAGAGGGCCATAGACACGGGTTCCCAGGTAGATGCCGTGTTCCTTGACTTCCGCAAGGCGTTCGATACAGTTCCTCACAGTCGTTTAATGAACAAAGTAAGATCATATGGACTATCAGACCAATTGTGTGATTGGATTGAGGAGTTCCTAGATAACAGAACGCAGCATGTCAAATGGTTCAAATGGCTCTGAGCACTATGGGACTCAACTGCTGTGGTTATCAGTCCCCTAGAAGTTAGAACTACTTAAACCTAACTAACCTAAGGACATCACACACATCCATGCCCGAGGCAGGATTCGAACCTGCGACCGTAGCAGTCGCTCGGTTCCGGACTGCGCGCCTAGAACCGCGAGACCACCGCGGCCGGCAACGCAGCATGTCATTCTCAATGGAGAGAAGTCTTCCGAAGTAAGAAAGATTTCACGTGTGCCACAGGGGAGTGTCGTAGGACCGTTGCTATTCACAATATACATAAATGACTTGGTGGATGACATCGGAAGTTCACTGAGGCTTTTTGCAGATGATGCTGTGGTGTATCGAGAGGTTGTAACAATGGAAAATTGTACTGAAATGCAGGAGGATCTGCAGCGAATTGACGCATGGTGCAGGGAATGGCAATTGAATCTCAATGTAGACAAGTGTAATGTGCTGCGAATACATAGAAAGATAGATCCCTTATCATTTAGCTACAAAATAGCAGGTCAGCAACTGGAAGCAGTTAATTCCATAAATTATCTGGGAGTAGGCATTAGGAGTGATTTAAAATGGAATGACCATATAAAGTTGATCGTCGGTAAAGCAGATGCCAGACAGAGATACATTGGAAGAATCCTAAGGAAATGCAATCCGAAAACAAAGGAAGTAGGTTATAGTACGCTTGTTCGCCCACTGCTTGAATACTGCTCAGCAGTGTGGGATCCGTACCAGATAGGGTTGATAGAAGAGATAGAGAAGATCCAACGGAGAGCAGCGCGCTTCGTTACAGGATCATTTAGTAATCGCGAAAGCGTTACGGAGATGATAGATAAACTCCAGTGGAAGACTCTGCAGGAGAGACGCTCAGTAGCTCGGTACGGGCTTTTGTTAAAGTTTCGAGAACATACCTTCACCGAAGAGTCAAGCAGTATATTGCTCCCTCCTACGTATATCTCGCGAAGAGACCATGAGGATAAAAACAGAGAGATTAGAGCCCACACAGATGCATACCGACAATCCTTCTTTCCACGAACAATACGAGACTGGAATAGAAGGGAGAACCGATAGAGGTACTCAGGGTATCCTCCGCCACGAACCGTCAGGTGGCTTGCGGAGTATGGATGTAGATGTAGATGTAGAAGGTACCTGGATTCGGTTAAGAATGATTTTGAAGTAATAGGTCTAACATCAGAAGAGACACCAATGTTAGCACTGAATAGGGGATCATGGAGGAATTTTATAAGGGGGGCTATGCTCCAGACTGAACGCTGAAAGGCTCAATCAGTCTTAAATGATGATGATGATGATGATGATGATACAGGTGAACTGCCAAAGGTGCACGGCGCTCTGCTGATCTTCCGGCTGTGGACGAAGGCGAAACGTGTACTGATGGGGAAACCACTGACCCCACAACTGTATTTGACCTGCTATGTGTGTGTCAACTGCTTAGAGCACCGCATCAGAAGAGTAAACAATGTGGACATGTAAGAGAGGACCATCATGTAGGTTTCATACTATGAACCGATTTTCAGCAAAACCCAAATTTTAAACTATGGCTGTCCTTTCGAAGAACGACGCACGACAAGTTGTACGTGAAATTACGCTGTTTGTGTTGGTGTTTGGAACTAGACACGCACTGGTGTGTTCAAATATAACACTTCCAAATTTTTTATAATTTTCTGAATATCGGTTGAAGTATTACGTGTCTTGTATATTACCTGGTCGACTTTACCGCTTTGCTGACGCAAGTTTCAACCGCCTGCCGCAAGATGCCTCTGGATGGTAAAGTGTAACATCGCGGTGTGTAAAGTAGCTATGTTGGTGCCTGAGAAACAGCGTACCGTAACCGGGCTTCTATTCGCGGAAAACTTCGTCCACGCATGAACCACCCCCTCCTTCAGCAAGAAAATGCTAGGCGGCACGTGCGTTGCGACATTTGCAACAACCTGACGCCTTGTGTTCACTGTCATCGATCATCCTCCATACAGATCCCACTTGGTCCCATACTATTTTAATCTGATTCAAAACTTTAAAAAAACCTTCGAGGACCTTACCATGATAGTGACGAAGCGTTGCAAGCAGGTGTGAAGTTCTGGCTCCGTCAACAAAGCCATACATTCTGCAGTGACGGTCTTAACAACCTGGCCTCTCATTGGGAGAAATGCGTTCGTCGCCTGGGTGACTATGTTGAGAAATAAATATGTAGACATGAAGAGTAAAGATCTAGAATATTAACGAAGTTTGTTTTGTTTCAAAAGCTTTAAGAGTTTTCACATGAAAAATTCGGAGGCATCAATTTTCAGCACGCCCTGATACAGTCCACGAGATGGCTACAGATATCAGCGACTTACAGATTTAGGTTTGTATTTGTAGCACTTATGGTGAGAAAGTTATTTAAACGAATGACCGACAGGGGAGACTTCTTCGTAATATTATGATATGCTACTTTATTTAACACCCTCAAGATATTTCACATTCTACTTGTACCACCGATTGCAACTCCATCTCCTATTTGCAGGCTTTTATTACTTATTCTCTGCATCTGGTAATGGTAATTATTTTGCTATGGTGCGTATAAGCGACAATCCCCCTTTCAACAAATATACCACCAACACCTACATGCACATAAAACTATTTATTTGGAAATTTAATAGCGAATGCATTTAGTGGACAAACAAGTATACCAGAACCGTGTACAAAAGACCAATTACAGCCATCTAACGGTGCATCGGTTTAAAATAAAATATTAATTATGAAGACTAAGACACACACACACACACACACACACACACACACACACACACACACACACACACACAGACAGAGAGAGAGAGAGAGAGAGAGAGAGAGAGAGAGAGAGAGTTGATCGGTTTTACAGAGGGAGCAGTGCTTCAGAACAAACAGCCGTCCTCTATACTTTCACGACAGGGCACTGTTCTGAGCTTAGACGGAGGAATGAGGTCACATATCCTCACTGAGCGGTCGCTCCCGACTGGAGCATGCAACACACGTCCCCTTGACATCGTAAGCAAGAAGTGCACATACCATCAGACTAAACGGTTAATGGCGAATGTAGCGTCGGAAATGGTGAAATCTTTGACCAAACTCATGTCACTGAAACGTAATATGAATGAGAGTGTACAACCGTTGGTCAATTTAATTGAATACCGAGCTAACTTTGCTCTCTGTCTATCTGTAATCAATTTCACCAAACACGCAAGGCAAATAAAGTCATATTATACGCAAACTTGACGTAATTTCAGGAACTCTTAACTTATACAAAAACATTTCCTTGTTAGGCGACCTATTAAGAAAAAAATTTAACCTGCTGTGTTCCCGATAGGTTAACTTCACTGTGAAAGCGCTTTCTTTATTCCCAGCGGATAATTTAATTTATTTTATTATTTTGTGAAAGCAACCGGGATTGCACTCGCTCGTCTTTTATCAGTACGATTCGTTTAGATTAAGCAAGATGAACCAGCACCTTCAAAGTAGTGACCAAAACGATTCAAATAAAAGGCAGAAATACGAAGAGATCTTAAGAGTGAATCCCTGCCTCATTTTTGTTAGTAAATCTTATTTTGAGTGACTTCACGTTTCCTCAACTTAATCAGTAAACTAACATCTCTTTCACCTTTAGGAATAGATATCATTCAAAAACAAACACAGTTTATGTGTATTACCAGAGCTGTCATGACTGTCTGCTAACGCCATTTGTATTAATGTGTTTTATTTGGTAGCTACTTTAAAAATGTCTACCTCTCTTAGTTGATCGAAAAAAATCTTACTGACACAAGACGAGTGAGTGCACTGTTCATTGCTTGCAGAAAATAACAAAATATAAGGAGCGATCGAAAAGTATCCGATTGAGGGCGTTACTGCAGCATATACACTCCTGGAAATGGAAAAAAGAACACATTGACACCGGTGTGTCTGACCCACCATACTTGCTCCGGACACTGCGAGAGGGCTGTACAAGCAATGATCACACGCACGGCACAGCGGACACACCAGGAACCGCTGTGTTGGCCGTCGAATGGCGCTAGCTGCGCAGCATTTGTGCACCGCCGCCGTCAGTGTCAGCCAGTTTGCCGTGGCATACGGAGCTCCATCGCAGTCTTTAACACTGGTAGCATGCCGCGACAGCGTGGACGTGAACCGTATGTGCAGTTGACGGACTTTGAGCGAGGGCGTATAGTGGGCATGCAGGAGGCCGGGTGGACGTACCGCCGAATTGCTCAACACGTGGGGCGTGACGTCTCCACAGTACATCGATGTTGTCGCCAGTAGTCGGCGGAAGGTGCACGTGCCCGTCGACCTGGGACCGGACCGCAGCGACACACGGATGCACGCCAAGACCGTAGGATCCTACGCAGTGCCGTAGGGGACTGCACCGCCACTTCCCAGCAAATTAGGGACACTGTTGCTCCTGGGGTATCGGCGAGGACCATTCGCAACCGTCTCCATGAAGCTGGGCTACGGTCCCGCACACCGTTAGGCCGTCTTCCGCTCACGCCCCAACATCGTGCAGCCCGCCTCCAGTGGTGTCGCGACAGGCGTGAATGGAGGGACGAATGGAGACGTGTCGTCTTCAGCGATGAGAGTCGCTTCTGCCTTGGTGCCAATGATGGTCGTATGCGTGTTTGGCGCCGTGCAGGTGAGCGCCACAATCAGGACTGCATACGACCGAGGCACACAGGGCCAACACCCGGCATCATGGTGTGGGGAGCGATCTCCTACACTGGCTGTACACCACTGGTGATCGTCGAGGGGACACTGAATAGTGCACGGTACATCCAAACCGTCATCGAACCCATCGTTCTACCATTCCTAGACCGGCAAGGGAACTTGCTGTTCCAACAGGACAATGCACGTCCGCATGTATCCCGTGCCACCCAACGTGCTCTAGAAGGTGTAAGTCAACTACCCTGGCCAGCAAGATCTCCGGATCTGTCCCCCATTGAGCTTGTTTGGGACTGGATGAAGCGTCGTCTCACGCGGTCTGCACGTCGAGCACGAACGCTGGTCCAACTGAGGCGCCAGGTGGAAATGGCATGGCAAGCCGTTCCACAGGACTACATCCAGCATCTCTACGATCGTCTCCATGGGAGAATAGCAGCCTGCATTGCTGCGAAAGGTGGATATACACTGTACTAGTGCCGACATTGTGCATGCTCTGTTGCCTGTGTCTATGTGCCTGTGGTTCTGTCAGTGCGATCATGTGATGTATCTGACCCCAGGAATGTGTCAATAAAGTTTCCCCTTCCTGGGACAATGAATTCACGGTGTTCTTATTTCAATTTTCAGGAGTGTATGTAACGTAGTGCGACACAGATGCCGGTCTACAACCAATGACATGTAGATAAGGCTTAGTGTGACATTCATGTGTGTACGACGAGTGCCCGCATCTCGTGGTCGTGCGGTAGCGTTCTCGCTTCCCACGCCCGGGTTCCCGGGTTCGATTCCCGGCGGGGTCAGGGATTTTCTCTGCCTCGTGATGGCTGGGTGTTGTGTGCTGTCCTTAGGTTAGTTAGGTTTAAGTAGTTCTAGGGGACTTATGACCACAGCAGTTGAGTCCCATAGTGCTCAGTGCCATTTGAACCATTTTGTACGACGAGCGTGTGGTAAATGCGGAAACGTGGTCAATGGCGACTTTATTACCAGTTGCGTCCAAACAGGACCAACGTGCTGTTATTCGTTTCTTGGCTGCTGAAGTACAAGGAGCGGTATATATCCATCTGGAAATTTGATGTCAACAGTTTGTTTTCTAACATACCAGTAGTAGAATGCATTGATATTCTGACAGAGCTGATGCACAAGTCTAATGTCAATCCTGTAGAACTGAATAACTTGAGACTGGCCACGCAGACATGCCTCGCACAGAACTACACTCCTGGAAATTGAAATAAGAACACCGTGAATTCATTGTCCCTGGAAGGGGAAACTTTATTGACACATCCCTGGGGTCAGATACATCACATGATCACACTGACAGAACCACAGGCACATAGACACAGGCAACAGAGCATGCACAATGTCGGCACTAGTACAGTGTATATCCACCTTTCGCAGCAATGCAGGCTGCTATTCTCCCATGGAGACGATCGTAGAGATGCTGGATGTAGTACTGTGGAACGGCTTGCCATGCCATTTCCACCTGGCGCCTCAGTTGGACCAGCGTTCGTGCTGGACGTGCAGACCGCGTGAGACGACGCTTCATCCAGTCCCAAACATGCTCAATGGGGGACAGATCCGGAGATATTGCTGTCCAGGGTAGTTGACTTACACCTTCTAGAGCACGTTGGGTGGCACGGGATACATGCGGACGTGCATTGTCCTGTTGGAACAGCAAGTTCCCTTGCCGGTCTAGGAATGGTAGAATGATGGGTTCGATGACGGTTTGGATGTACCGTGCACTATTCAGTGTCCCCTCGACGATCACCAGTGGTGTACGGCCAGTCTAGGAGATCGCTCCCCACACCATGATGCCGGGTGTTGGCCCTGTGTGCCTCGGTCGTATGCAGTCCTGATTGTGGCGCTCACCTGCACGGCGCCAAACACGCATACGACCATCATTGGCACCAAGGCAGAAGCGACTCTCATCGCTGAAGACGACACGTCTCCATTCGTCCCTCCATTCACGCCTGTCGCGACACCACTGGAGGCGGGCTGCACGATGTTGGGGCGTGAGCGGAAGACGGCCTAACGGTGTGCGGGACCGTAGCCCAGCTTCATGGAGACGGTTGCGAATGGTCCTCGCCTATACCCCAGGAGCAACAGTGTCCCTAATTTGCTGGGAAGTGGCGGTGCGGTCCCCTACGGCACTGCGTAGGATCCTACGGTCTTGGCGTTCATCCGTGCGTCGCTGCGGTCCGGTCCCAGGTCGACGGGCACGTGCACCTTCCGCCGACCACTGGCGACAACATCGATGTACTGTGGAGACCTCACGCCCCACGTGTTGAGCAATTCGGCGGTACGTCCACCCGGCCTCCCGCATGCCCACTATACGCCCTCGCTCAAAGTCCGTCAACTGCACATACGGTTCACGTCCACGCTGTCGCGGCATGCTACCAGTGTTAAAGACTGCGATGGAGCTCCGTATGCCACGGCAAACTGGCTGACACTGACGGCGGCGGTGCACAAATGCTGCGCAGCTAGCGCCATTCGACGGCCAACACCGCGGTTCCTGGTGTGTCCGCTGTGCCGTGCGTGTGATCATTGCTTGTACAGCCCTCTCGCAGTGTCTGGAGCACGTATGGTGGGTCTGACACACCGGTGTCAATGTGTTCTTTTTTCCATTTCCAGGACTGTATTTCCAGTTCCAAGGGACTCTTTATAAGCAATTAGATGGTTTAGCTATGGGTTCCCCTCTTAGTCCACTGTTGGCTGAAATATTTGTGGACCATTATGAACAAAATTTTCTAAAAACAGTACCTTTGAGTGCAAACATCAAATACTCGTTTAGATATGTAGATGATGTCCTGTGTATGTGGACTGGTACTGCAAGACAACTCAACACATTCTTGAAAAACCTAAACAGTCAACATAAAAATATCTAGTTCACTATGGAGATTGGCAACAAATCCATAAACTTCTTAGATCTCACCATTGACATCAGTACACACACACATTGTTTCAAAATTTACAGAAAAACAACAACTACAGACGCAGTAATACCTTCTTGCTCACAACATCCTATAGCACACAAACATGCAGCTTTCCACTCAATGGTACACCGTCTCATATCCATCCCCATATCCAGAGATGATTTTAAAGCAGAGTTAGATACAATATAATTTATTGCCACAGCCAACGGCTACAATCCAGTTCTTATTGACTACATCTTGCACAGGATACAAAAACGGAAAATTATGCCCCTCCTCTATGCCCCACCTGCTTCCCCATCCACTGTCTGCAAGAAATGGTGTACACTACCATTTCTAGGTCAGGTATCACTGATTGTAGCCAAAGCACTGAAATCCTGCAAATATAGGCTCTCCTACTATGTCAGGAACACTACAGCCCAGTGTGTTTTTAATAGCAAAGACAAGATCCAGTTATTACCCAACAGTGGGGTATACAAAATCACCTGTTCTGATTGTGACAAATTTTTCATTGGTCAGTCAGGCAGAGACATATCAACTAGGCTGGCTGAACATGAACGCAGCTGGAGGTTGCAGAATTCAGACTCTGCATTTGCTGATCATGTACTGAGTGAGGGTCACAACTACCAGCCAGTGTCACATGTACTTCACTTAGCAAACAAAGGCCATAAACTCAACCTGCTGGAAGGCCTGGAAATTAACAAACATCTTGCTCACAGTCCAGATCTCATTCTAAATGACCAGACACAGGTCAACATTTCCCCTGTCCTAAACTTCATAAAATCATCTTTGTTGTTCATTACTCCCCACACACTCTCTTCCTACATATTCACATTTTCCTGTATTCATTAAGTTCTTCTGTTTTGTTGAAGTTGTCTTTGTATTTCACATAGACAGTGGTTTCAATAGTTAAGGCTTTCGTTTAACTGGTACTTGTATTAATGTCCATGTTTAACACCCCTTGTAGTTGCCTCATCAAATACTGTTCATATTTTACTTTGCTCATTTAGTTAATGAAATCTGTTACACAGCCACTGCTTTGATTATAATGTTAATATTGAAAGGCAGTACCACCACACTCTGAAACTGTAGGTTCCCTCAAACACCTCCATTTTCCAGTATTTATGTATTTCTGTTTATCTTATTGATATTGCTTAAGTTCCTTATGTGTTCCGTATTTACATTGATAACTGTCTCTTCTTTTAATTAGTTGTGTATCACTCTCCATGTTTCATACCTCCTGATGCAGCCTTGTCTAGTACTAATTTTATTTTATTTTATTAGTTTTGTTTATTAATGTAGGCATGCTATTCCTATTTTGTGCTACAGGTTTTCCTGTCTACTCCATTGTTATTTATGTTCTGTTCAGTTTTTACTTTTTCATTGCAAAGATGTTGCTTACTGTATGTTTCTACTTCAGTCTAGATGTGTTACTTTTCTTCCAATATTGTTTGCTAACATTTAACTTCTTTGGTGATAATGCTCAGTAAAAGTCTGAAGATGGCTTTGTAAGCCGAAAACAGGTTCACAATAAAAATAATATTGTAGAACAAAAGCAAACAGGTGCTTTTCATTTATTAAAATTAAGAATGTATATGGGTCAGTATGTCTGTCGAAAACCATTGTTTTGAAATGGGGCGTAAAAAGGTGTTCCGCTGGCTTCTGATAACGCTGGTCCCCATATCGCTAATGTGTAGTGCAGAAGTTACGCCAACTGAAGTGGGAGACCCTCGACCACTAGCCCTATTGTCCTGATCTCTCCCCATGTGATTATCACAATGTCCGTCACTTAAAAAGACCTTGAAGGGTAGACGACTCCTGTCGGACGATGATGTGCAGCAGACAGTTACGGTCTTCCTCAGGCAGCAGGATACTGGTATCTTCAACTTGGTGCATCGATAGGATGATTGCCTCATGCTTATGGCGATTATGGCAGATCCTGGACAGCAAGACCTTCGAACGGAAACTTTTCCATCTCCCCTTATAAATCCTTCTCGTATTCGGCCACTGTGACGAGGCGTGCACAGTAAAGTTAAACAATTGGGTGTAAGTTAAATAATTGGGTATATAATAGAGAAGCTTACTATCGATGTCCTGTCCGTTTACGGACACAGACCACGATGATGAACATGTACTCCTCACAATGACCTTATCTGCGTCGCTACGGCGCGCCACTAGACATCGAATTGTCACCAAATATGTCGCCCATTGTTAGCTCTAGTCATACTATCTCCTCAACTCACATTTCTCAGTCTTCTTTCTGAGGTTTCCAAGATAACGTGTATATGAGGCAAACTCCCCCTTTCCGAGAACTGAATGGTTTTTTGCAGTTTCAGATGCCGTAGGCTCCTCCAGGATCTATACTCTTTTAGAAAGCGAGTACTTCACCTCCTCCACTATTTTTAGATTTGTCTCAGCCTGGACTAGCCTGGTCACGTTGCTTTCGACTGTCTCAGAATTATCATCTTTACTGACTTAATACAAAATGGAACACCCCTCGCAACGTAGCCGTCTCTTCCCTAAACCGCCTTCTGCCGTCCTGCGCTTCTTTTCTATCTCCTTCTAATCGTTTCCTATCTTCCTTGGCATCTCTATCTGTGCCATTTCTTGGTCTGCCTCTGCTCTTTTACAGCCTGTTTTTTATCATCTGCTTTGCCCACAATGAAATAATCCCGTGTTTCCAGATTTTGAAGTGCTCTATGCTACTGCCGGTTTCGTTTCGCAAATGTCGCTAGTTTCGTTCTGTTGAATTGGCGCTACGGCTTCCAGGATTGTAGAGTACGTAACCGCTACTTGAACCTTCCCGCTCAGAAAGTACTGTCATGAGTTAGTCTCGTTCTATTAAATTCTCTCGACTAGTTTCTTTATTTTTTTTTACTCTAAACTGGGCACGACTAGGCCTATCTACACACATCAGAAAAAGTTATGCATCACCCTGTTTACCAAAACTCTTGAAGATAGACGTTGACTATGGATATTGTATCACAGACACAGTCCCTTCGGCTGTTCAGAGATGTCACTAAAGCCGGACAAAGATGTGAACAACCATGCATGAACAGCGCCTATTAGAAGGAGGGGGTCCGACAGCCGATCAGTTCCAGTCAGTCTGTGACGCTACAACGCAGTCCTTGCTATGAATTTTTCGCTTACTTAACAGAGGCAACTGTTTGTATACGATGCATTGTCTAGTGTAAATATGTACTCTAAATGCTATGTTTAAATTATGTAATATTTAACACTGGCAAGTCAGGGCATATTTAGTTAACGTTGAAGTCAGAGAGATTGTTTTGTCGTGCGCTGGGCGCGGGAGCGCGCCAGCAGGCAGTAGTAGCAGTGACGCCGTGCTCGGAGTAAGACGTACAGTCGAGTGCTGCTAGTCCTAGCTGTGTTACATCTAACGGCTAGTGTGTGGATCTAAGTACGACGGGAAAGTAATGGTCGGCATATCTGGAAGCATGGCCGGGCAACTTATTATGGAGTAATGGGCATAGTGCTGAAGAAACGAGGGCTTAAATGTGGAGCGCACTGTGGGCCCAAGTCGCAACAGTAAAAGCCCGCTGCCACGTTGTGTCGCTGCCGTGGACTTCCGTCGATCCGCCTACAACGAGGGAAGTAAGATGTACGTAATTTTCGTAGGATAAAATTGTAGAGGGCTTGCCAGTGACTGTGCTTTTCTCTGAAGTTGAACAATTAATAACAAGCATTTTATAACCGAAGTGTTGCAGTTACATTCCACCAGACAATAACACCAAGTAGGTTCCTTCCGATCCTTACCTTATTGAACCGAGTATGTCACGCCATTATCAAGAGAAAATATGTTAATTATCAAATTATTTGCATAGGCGGTGAAGAGTAAATTTCAGACTGATTATCGTAGTTAATTGTTGCAGTTAATAAGCTTACGCCAACCGTAGTAACTTAATAATAGACGGAAGTAATAAATTTGATTATTAAGATTTATTTCAATGCATATTCAGCTGAAGTTAGTTCAAGGATATTTCATGAAACTATAGAGCTTATTCCACCTGACAATTCCCCAATTAATGAATTACTATCATTCAAAACATAGTTAATCAATTATTGGCAATATATTTCATTATCAGTAGATTAAACTGTGCAAAGTACCTAATTTTATAGACAGAATGACAGTCCATTATTCAAAATCTCGATAGATAATTATCTGTGTTGTCAGCATTGCACTTAGCTGACAAATTATGAACAATATAATTATCAAAATACTTATTGAAAGTTAACCATTAATGTAGTTAACCATTAATGTTTAAGTGTAGTTAGATTGTTATGACATTGTTTTATATGACTACTGAGCCTGACACAGCACTTACGTAAAAAATTCCCGTTCCACCTGCTGCGCTACAAACAGGTAAACTTTATTTTTGACACAATTATTCACGTACTTAGCAGTACTGTCGCTCATCAGTTGAGCTGGCGACCGACGTTTTAATTGATTTTACAACTTAATCATTTCTTTCGGCAAAATTTATTTCCAAATTATTTCCATTATATCATTTACCGATCGTTATTGAATGAAATTACTCATTCAATAACGATCAAGTTATAACGTCTCCTGTTTCCCGCGGAATAATCATTATTTACTTCGGATTCGGATGCCTTATCCCGACGCGGGTCAAAATTCACAATTCACGGTCATTGTCAACAAGTAACATCGCAAATCCCGGGAAGCAGGGGGTGTTATAAGTCCACCGGGAGGGAGGTACACGGTCGTGTTGTCTGTAGTTCAACCATGCCTAGACGGTCAATACCGCTGTTCGATCGCGTCCGCATTGTTACTTTGTGCCAGGAAGGGCTCTCAACAAGGGGAATGTCGAGGCGTCTCGATGTGAACCAAAGCGATGTTGTTCGGCCGTGGACTAGATACAGAGAGACAGGAACTGTCAATGACCTTTATCGCACAGACCACCCAAGGGCTACTACTGCAGTGGATGACGGAGGAACCCTGACAGCAACGCCATCATGTAGAATAATGCTTTTCGTGCAGCCACAGGACGTCATGTTACTACTCAAACTGTGTGCAATAGGCTGCATGATGCGCAACTTCACTCCCGACGTCCATGGTGAGATTCATCTTTGCAACCACGACAGCATGCAGCACGGTACAGATGTGCCCAATAACATGCTGAATGTACCGCTCAGGATTGGCATCACGTTCTCTTCACCGATGAGAGTCGCATATGCCTTCAACCAGACAATCGTCGGAGATGTGTTTGGGGGCAACCCGGTCAGGCTGAACGCCTTAGACACACTGTCCAGCGAGTGCAGCAAGTTGAAGGTTCCCTGCTCTTTTGGGGTGGTATTATGTGAGGCCGACGTACGCCGCTGGTGGTCATGGAAGGCGCCGTAACGGCTGTACGATACTTGAATGCCTTCCTCCGACCGATAGTGTGACCATATCAGCAGCACATTGGCGAGGTATTCGACTTCATAGACGACCATTCGCGCCCCCATCATGCACATCTTGTGAATAACTCCCTTCAGGATAACGGCATCGGTCGACTAGAGTGGCCAGCATGTTCTCCAGACATGAACCCTGTCGAACGTGCGGGGGAGAGAATGAAAAGGGCTGTTTATGGACGACATGACCCACCAACTACTCTGAGGTATCTACGCCGAATCGCCGTTGAGGAGTGGGACAATGTGGACCAACAGTAACGTGATGAACTTGTGGATAGTATACCAGGACGAATACAGGTATGCATCAATGCAAGAGGACGTGCTACTGGGCGTTAGAGGTACCGGTGTGTACAGCAATCTGGACCACCAGCTCTGAAGATCTCGCTGTATGGTGGTACAACATGCAATATGTGGTTTTCATGAGCAATAAAAATGGTCCCAATAAAGCTATAAAAATCAATAATAAGCAATAAAAAGGATCTCTATTCCAATTTTCTTTACGGTTCCCGAACTCTAGGGATCGATGTGATGGAACCCTTTTTTTAAATTTGGCTATGATGGGAGGAGCTCAAAATTACTGCATAGAATTTAAAATGTACAAATAAATCTACACGTAAGATCACCTTCACGTCAAAATACAAACTTCACAAGCAACACAGTGTTAATAAAATCCCCTGAATATACGTACATACAGACCATCAACGCCCAAATTCTCAACTCATCCACACACTACTAATTTAGTGCCCCTTGACTGCTCACTGCATTTCACTGATTCCCTTAAGAGTTCGAGCCTGGCGTGCATCCGCTATGAAGAGATCATTGGCTGTATTCGCCTTATAAATACAGAGTGGAGAAAAATTGTGTCTTGAAATTTTAACCCTGTGAGTTGTGCGTGGTTCCTGTTCATGCTGTTTCTTTCTTGACAGCCTGTTTTTACGGAACTGTCGCCTTGTTTCTTATTCGATTTATTGGTGTCACTAAGTTGCTGGCTTTCCTGCCCGTGAATGGCAGCAGCAGCGCGTATCGGTAAGAGCACTGTCGTATTATCTTTGAAGCGACCGCTAGTATTTCCGGCTCGTCGTGTATCGGGGGTTCAGTCAGGGACGGAACGCCAGTGAGGTGCGGACAGTCAGTACTTGCCGACCACTGGCCACACACATGAACTATCCGACGGAAGGAAATTGGAGCGGGAGCGACCCCTGGTTGGTCGTTCGGTAAGTCTTCTCATTGGGTGACGTGTATTTGGTCTTTTGACCGTTCCTGGGCCTCGTCAGTTGGTCATCTTGTCGGACGTGGGTCGGTTCCTTCCTTGTGTAGATATGTCGTCGCCAATGGGCTAGAGTTACCTCTCCATGGTTGGGTCCGAGCCAGTGTGCCCGGGTCGCCGTGTCTTCGAGTTCCGAACCGACATCTGGTTGAGTCTGGTTGCAGCTGCTGTGAGCTTCGGACAGCCAAGACTCGCTCGACCGTTGCCGTCACACATAACTTGAGTGGGGACGACCTTTGTTGGTCTCTTCGGTCGGTCGTCTCATCGGACGACGTGTATTTGGTCGCCGACCGCTTATGGAAACTCTGTGTGTGTCGACTTTTCATTTCTCATTGTTGTTCCATGGTGATTGGTTTTAGAATCGTCGGAGTTCTTGGTGCAAGTGTTTACGTGGAACTGTCAAAAATGCTTCAAATGGCTCTGAGCACTATGGGACTTAACTGCTGAGTTCATCAGTCCCCTAGAACTTAGAACTACTTAAATCTAACTAAACTAAGGACGTCACACACATCCATGCCCGAGGCAGGATTCGAACCTGCGACCGTAGCGGTCGAACGGTTTCAGACTGTAGCGCCTAGAAACCCCTCGGCCACTCCGGCCGGCTGTAGCCAGTCGGTCGGTTGTGACAGAGAATAGCGTGTGTGTTTTTCCGCGACGTGCTGATGCTGTCCGGCACGGCGTGTAGTTCCACAATCTTTGCGTTTATTCATATTTTTCAGTGGTTATTGTGCCTTGGCTGTATTTAGATGCCAATATTTGAAGCTGTAGTGCTGCTGGTGTCTTCGCCCTCGCTGACATTTTCGCACTATGGGACTTAACTTCTAAGGTCATCAGTCACCCAGAACTTCGAACTACTTAAACCTAACTAACCTAAGGACATCACAGACATCCATGCCCGATGCAGGATTCGAACCTGCGACCGTAGCAGTCGCGCCGTTGCGGTCTGAAGTGCCTAGAACCGCTCGGCCACCGCGGCCGGCTAACGCTAAGGACAACACTCACACCCATGCCCGAGGGAGGACTCAAACTTCCGGCTGAAGGTTAATGGAATAAACCGAATTAATGGCGTTTCACTCAGTAATCATTTAATTTCTAATTCATTATTTTGGAGGATATTTAATTTATGTATTGGCAGATATAGGACCCAATTTCCACACCTCCAACCTTGAAAAAAAAAAAAAAACAAGTTTAAGCTGACACCACGAGTCCCTTATAAGAAAATATACCAACTTTCGTTGTCGGAGCCCTGGTCCGCCTTGCGTACTCTACAAGCCACTACATAATGCATGGTGGAGAGTTCTTTTTACCAATATTATCGATTTTCTTTCCTTTTACATTGCATACTGAACGAGGGAAAAATAACTGTCAAAATTTGTTTTTGCAGATGCCACAATCTCTCTTACCAAATTTACGTGATCAGTACGTGAGGCAAACCGTGGCGACTGCAGAATGGTCACACACTTCCTTCAGGAAATTTACTGAAGAGGGTTTTACAGGAACTACATCATCATTCTTCTGAGGATTGGTCATCGCTGTGGTATCACATGTCGTTACAACTCCACGGGCTTCACAGTTGGCAACGGAATAGCAGGTTGTGATCTGACACTGATAGTAGTTGGGCTGGACCTGATGGACCCAATGGTGCGTGCCTGCTGG
Organism: Schistocerca nitens; assembly: GCF_023898315.1. Classification (NCBI taxonomy): domain Eukaryota; kingdom Metazoa; phylum Arthropoda; class Insecta; order Orthoptera; family Acrididae; genus Schistocerca; species Schistocerca nitens. Next base: position 677,739,151 of record NC_064617.1, on the reverse strand, counting down.
TCATGCCTCCAGTGGCTCTGCCCTACGAGCACCCTCTGATGCCACGATGTAGAACAGCCAGCAGTAGCCATTCATCCCACTTGTGCTTGGAGCCATTTTGCTATGACAGCGCCGGCCGCGGTGGTCTAGCGGTTCTAGGCGCTCAGTCCGGAACCGCGCGACTGCTACGGTCGCAGGTTCGAATCCTGCCTCGGGCATGGATGTGTGTGATGTCCTTAGGTTAGTTAGGTTTAAGTAGTTCTAAGTTCTAGGGGACTGATGACCACAGATGTTAAGTCACATAGTGCTCAGAGCCATTTGAACCTTTTTTTTTCTATGACAGCATACAGTGAGCCTCGTACTTATTGTATGAGCTGGAGTCTAATACTTGCAGCAAAATTTGCGCTCGTGCGATTACAAGTTAAGTACATCTGTTTGTTGTGTTAACTTTTTCACTAATTATTTATGCTCCTGTCCTGCTTTCCTACAGCGACAGTTGCTGCACCCCTGTATAGCCCAACTCTCCTTACCGTTGTGTATGAAGTCATACACAACAGTCACAGTATCTTTTAATCGGTATGTTGTACAAAGAGAGTGCACATTTACAGAATTCTAAGTCTTCAGTTCGCTTGACTAATAAATAGTCTATCTGACCGTTCCATTCCTTATCATTTCTTATTATCACCACTGAATGTGTACTTGATGTGACACATCCAAGATGCTCACCATTAATCTTAAGATTGGATACTACCGGGTTGTGCCTCTTTGTTACAACATTGTGTGGCAGTTTTCCTTATTTAAAACGAGTTGAAGTTCATTACACTAAGTGAAAACTTTCTCCAAGTGTCTCTGTATTTCCTCACGATCGTCCAACGATGATACTTTCCTATGGACAACAGCATCATCAGCGAACACTCAGATAAATCGTTATGTTAATTGAGAACATTACAGGTTCCATTCACCTCACTTGGGATGCAACCGTTGTTACATTCGGTTCTGCCTAGCATTCGGCTTTCAGTACAGCATACGGGTTAGTTGTCGAAAATATAGTACATAAATCTGATAAGACGGAATATATATTTGTTCACCTCCATCTACGGTTTCCAAGATATCACGAATAAAGTGAGCTGTATTTCGCAGGACTGATTCTTTCAGAGAAGTTTTTTTCTTCCAATAAAATCATACTCTTGAGCTTATAATAAGCTCTAGAACTTTTCAGCAGACGAACGTCAGCGCTATTGTTCTGTAGTTCAGTGCATCCATTCCTGAACCTTCTTTGTAAGTAGGAGTAACCTGCGCTCTTTCGTATGAGATCAGCTGTGGAGTGAGGTGTGTCGTCATCGGCGACCGCGTCGTAATTTTTACTCATAGCATTTCATCTCCTTCAAATTTGTTGAACAAATGGTTCAAATGGCTCTGAGCACTATGGGACTTAATATCTGAGGTCATCAGTCCCCTAGAGCTTAGAACTACTTAAACCTAACTAACCTACGGACATCACAGACATCCATGCCCGAGGCAGGATTCGAACCTGCGACCGTAGCGGTCGCGCGGTTTCAGACTGAAGCGCCTAGAACCGCTCGGCCACACAACCGGCTTTATTGAACACAAAACAACTATTTAGATAGCAAAGAATCTCAATCAAACACATTCTGCTCAGGCGTGTACCAAAATTCTTCATTGACTGATAAAAGTACGTCAATAGCATTCATTAAATCACCGCTGAGTGGCACAGAATTTCTGTATACGATTCTGAAATAATAAATCAAGCTCTTCTCTCACGCAAAACATACTCTTCCAAAACAACTCACTTTCCATGACTTTACATGTTTTCCGACGGATCTGTTGCAAATACACTTCTCAGGTTTGCCGCCGGATTGCATTGTGTAACACGCACAAGATTTCATCGATGCGACTGCTCGACATCATCAGGTGGTGGTAGCTGCTGCTGTCACTGCTGCAAAGCGCGACTGATGATAATCGCCTGGCGCTGTCGAAATTTATCATACCGAGAGCAGGAAATACGAATGCACGGGAAGACTTTTGGGAAAAGACCCACGTCCAGCTAGTAGCTAATATGTTAATCCCGTCCCAAATTTTTGCAGTTGGATGTATATAACATGACATGACAAAAACATCACGAATTTTCGCTCAGTTTGAACCCCTACTATATTCCAGGTTAAACTGATAAATTCTCAACGGAGTCTCCATAATACCTGAGCTAACATTATCCAATTCCTTTAAAATAAAGTTACGAATTCAGGACAAAAGCCTCACAGAAAAAAAAGAACGGGGACGATATGTGATGGTTGCTCTAAGGGACGGTGGCCTATATCACGTTATTGCTTACGAGAGTGCTGCCCGTATTCAGAGGCGTCATGCAGTGATCAGCCGTCACATGAAAATAGAAAATTTCTGTAGTTACATAAGATACAGACATATATTTCAAAAGATAATAAGAATTTGAATAATGTGTGTCGAACATACGTTACGTAGGCGATTGCGAAATTGTGTGTTACCAACACATTCGTGACACTGCAAGAGACGTATAATTTCCTTTGAAAGGTGTAACGAAATGAAATGGTACATTAGGTGACGGCAAGGCACTAGTACCACAACATATTCCGTGTGGGTGAGTTGCATGTTAATCTACAACCTGACATTCCAGAAACAAAGGTAAGAACTCGAAATGACAACGCAGTAGATAGAAATAAATTTTAGGGTGGCAAATGATAAGTAGGAGATTCATTTAATCTCCACAACTTAGAGCATACTATGCCTATTTTCCTATCCTCCTTTCAGGGAAAGAAGAAATGCCCGTATAACAGCAGTAACTCCAAACCCCAACCTCTGCTGTTCTGAGATGCCATTCGTGCAGCCTGTGTATATGCAATACACAGGAATAGCACAGGCCATCAAAAGTTCGTCCTTGTGGCAGCGTGAAGTGATCCTGAGTCACATGACAACTACTGTACCCCTAAGGACAAGACCTGCGTGAAGAACGATGGCGTAATAGCATGCTATCGCCATCGACTGCCGTGCGATCGTAAAATTGTCTCTATGCGTACTACAGGCAGGCGAACATATTGGATGTTGGTTCCGTATCCGCTTGGCAGCCAAGTAACTCTGCTGTTTTTCAGTTAGAACAGCGGCAGCAGAATGCATGAGAAAACTGCGGGGAAATTTTTCTCCTCGTCCTCGCAAGCAGTATACGGATGTACTCGAAAGGAAATACTGTAGATTTCCAAGAAAGTCAGTTTGCACTATTCTGTTAACTGAGAAGTTTATCTTTGAGAACGTATTGCATTGATAGATATATCAAACGTTTTAAGCCCTCACTATGCCTCTTTCTCCTTGTTACACCTGCTACAACTGCAACGCTGAATTGGTATTAAAATGGGTTGTATAAGCCACTGCCAAGAGAAGGGTTCTCTATGTTTTGTTTACGTAAAATCGTTACGAATGGTGTTCTAACGCACGGGATGGAATATTGAACGTACAGTATTTTCGGTTCTGGAGTGGCTAAATTCAGCTTGCGGGAAAAGTGAAAGTTCAAATCAGAAACGCGAGACCAACAGTTTCACGAAGTTTCTTCCTAACAGAATAGGACTAAATGCGCCGTTCCCCTTTATCAGAAATTTAAGTTCGTTTTGTCAATATGTGTTCTGTTGGTTACTGTTTGTTGTTGACTGATAGCGTTCACTTTGACGAAAATCTTGCCGCCGCTGACAAAGACTAATAAAGGTGTCCTGGTAAGATAAATTCGTGGGTTCTAGGGCAGCACACACACTACGAAATTAACACAGAATAGTGTATAGTAAAATGCGTCACTCAACTTTGGTGACGCTGGTTACAGTAGTTAAAGAGAGCAGGTTTAGCATATCTGTCTTACGTTGTCTACAGTTCCATGAAGTGAAGTCGGGAGGAAACTAATGTTCTGTCTTGATGTGCTATTCGAAGAACAGCTCCCAGCTAACAGTACTCAGTTAAATCTCTTCAAGACACTACGGACGTTCTGCAGGAGCTCCCTAGCAAAACTCGGACTGACTTATAACTTGCAACTCACAGCTTCTGCTCGTGCATGTCTACTTAAGCACGCGTCTCTCTTCCTTGTGGCGTTGCCGCTCCAGGGAGCGTGATCCTCGTGGATTGGTTTGCGCCAGCCGTGTTCCTTCTGAGGACGGACGTCCATGGTACTTCTGGTAGCAACTGTCGCAAACCCTTCTTGTTTGATTATGTCAGTACACCGCACTGTTGTTATCTAAATACTCATAGATTTTGACTTCGAAGCAAATTCATTTTAACACAGAAAAAAGAAATGAGAGAGAGGAAGTCTTTGTTGCTGCCGCACTTAAAATCTCCGAAGAAACTAAAAGACACAAGAGATATGTGGACTGAGTAAAGGTAGAGTCCTGAAATTCATTGAAGTCAAAAAGAAGATACAAGGTTCTGAAGAAAAGACATTTGCAGTAGAACACCTCATTACATAAAATGACTCTAAAGACGATAGTTTCTCAGATCTGAAATAAACAAAATTGATCTCGCGAAATGACCAGGGCGAGAAAATTCGAGAAACTAGAGATAATGTAGAGTTTTACCGGAAATCATTCTTTCTCCGCGCCATTCGTGACGCTCAGAGATGGGAGATCCAGTTAGTTGTACCAGAAGTACCATCCTCCAAATACCGTCAGCTGAATTTCGGAGTATTGATGTTAAGTGTAGATGTAGATAACGACTTTTATTGAAAGTCTCTTCGGGTTTGCTGCCGGATCCTAAAATCAACTTGACTCGATATTTCGGCGATCCAACTGTTCGCCATCTTCAGGAAATGCTGCTTCTGCTGATGAGTCCCGTTGAGAACTGACGCAAGATTACAATTCGACGTCCTATATAGGCTACCGTTCAGTACACGGCGCATGCGCCGCCCATCACGGTTTCTGGCTTCCAAAACAGGGAGGTGGCGCCGCCCTTAGTGAAACACTGCTGGCAACGATATATCGCAATCAAGGCCGCACCGAAGAACGTTCAGTTTTGATGCGAGATAATACAGGATTCCACGTTTTGCTAAGAGGAAACCCATTGTCCCTGTTGATTAAATTATCAGCCAACCTATGTCAATCGCCTCTTTATACACACTATCATTGTTCTATGGATGTTCATGTAAGGCATCAACATAGGAAACATTGTAGTGACAAACCTCTGCGTTCGTTCCTTGCACGTCTCAGATAAAAAAAATTGATCAAATGGCTCTGAGCACTATGGGACTTAACATCTGCGGTCATCAGTCCCCTAGAACTTAGAACTACTTAAACGTAACATCACACACATCCATGCCCGAGGCAGGATTCGAACCTGCCACCGGAGCAGTCGAGCGGTTCCGGACTGAGCGCCTAGAACCGCTAGATCACCGCGGCCGGCGCGTCTCAGATCATTTGTGCTGTAGTTTTTCGAGAAGCTACGTAGGAATTTCGTCGTTTTTACCGCTTGACTGTCTCTTCTAGAAACCTACTCTCTCGCAACTGTAATATTAAATAACATCGAGGTGAAGGACGTCATACTTGCAGCGTCTTGCACTGCAGTTGGCTGATCATCTCCGTGACGCTTTCGCGCTTACTAAACGAACCTCTAACGGAATGCCTCGCTCTTCTTTCGATCTTCTGTATTTCCCCTATCAGTCTTACCTGTTACGGATCCCAGGCTGACAAGCAGTATTCAAGTATCTGTAAGACGGTTTCGTAGCTACCTTATTCATAGATGAGTACTCTACCAATGAATCTCATTCTCTGCCTGCTTAGCCAGTGATTACTTTTATGTGGTATTTTCACTTTAAATCACCCAGCACACCTACTTATAGACATTGAGTTGCTATCATTGGATCCATCTATTGTTCTCTGTAATCGTGTAATCATCACAATGGGTCTTTCTGCCTAAGAGAGGAAAATATGAGAGAAGATCAAATACGAGGGTAATCCCAAAAGTAAGGCCTCCTATTTTTTTATAAGTACATAGACCTGTTTATTTCTACAATGGTTTACATCAGTTTACAGCTTGAACATTTAGCTATTTTTAGACATAATCACCATTTCTGTCGATGCATTTTTGTAGACGCTGTGGCAGTTTTTGTATGCCCATCTCATACCAGCTCGCCGCCATACTGTTCAGAAAGTAGTGAACCTCTTCTTTAACCTTGTCGTCGGAGCTGAAACCGCTGGGACCACAATTAACGCTGACAGGTACTGTGAGACTCTGAAAAAACTCAAACGGGCAGCCCACAACGAGGGGGGGGGGGGGGGGGACGACGAATCGCGCCAGCGACACTCACCACTCACACTGGGTGGATACCCTCATAGAATCTGTTCAACGAGGATACCGTCTGCATTTTGCCAACGGTGAGCATCGACCACTTTACGTGTAAATGACTTCTTGCCTTAGCAGTGAGGTAACTAGTCGAAAGTGGTGCTTTCCCCTAACGCCGCTTCCCTTGCAATGGGCTGTTAGGAACTTGTTCCCTTGTAATGCTATGGCACCCTGTTGTACTGTTTGTGCAGCGTTATTGGTTTGGAAAAATTTTCTTGTTCCTTTTGAAATCATAGGGTAGCAGTGCCAAGCCGCGAGCAGCTTTACATCTACATCTACAAACATATTCCGCAATCCATCATACGGTGCGTGGCGGAGGGTACCTCGCACCACAACTAGCATCTTCTCTCCCTGTTCCGCTCCCAAACAGAACGAGGGAAAAATTACTGCCTATATGCCTCTGTACGAGCCCTAATCTCTCTTATCTTATCTTTGTGGTCTTTTCGCGAAATATAAGTTGGCGGCAGTAAAATTGTACTGCAGTCAGCCTCAAATGCTGGTTCTCTAAATTCCCTCAGTAGCGATTCACGAAAGAACGCCTCCTTTCCTCTAGAGACTCCCACCCGCGTTCCTGAAGCATTTCCGTAACACTCATGTGAGGATCAAGCCTACCAGTAACATATCTAGCAGCCTGCCTCTGAATTGCTTCTATATCCTCCCTCAATCCGACCTGATAGGGATCCCAAACGCTCGAGCAGTACTCAAGAATAGGTCGTATTAGTGTTTTATAAGCGGTCTCCTTTACAGATGAACCACATCTTCTCAAAATTCTACCAATGAACCGAAGACGACTATCCGCCTTCCCCACAACTGCCATTACATGCTTGTCCCACTTCATATCGCTCTGCAATGTTACGCCCAAATATTTAATCGACGTGACTGTGTCAAGCGCTAAACTACTAATGGAGTATTCAAACATTACGGGATTCTTTTTCCTATTCATCTGCATTAATTTACATTTATCTATATTTAGAGTTAGCTGCCATTCTTTACACCAATCACAAACGCTGTCCAGGTCATCTTGTATCCTCCTACAGTCACTCAACGACGGCACCTTCCCGTACACCACGGCATCATCACCAAACAGCCGCGCATTGCTATCCACCCTATCCAAAAGATCATTTATGTAGATAGAAAACAACAGCGGACCTACCACACTTCCGTGGGGCACTCCAGATGATACCATCACCTCCGATGAACACTCACCATCGAAGACAACGCACTGGGTTCTATTACTTAAGAAGTCTTCGAGCCACTCACATACTTGGGAACCAATCCCATATGCTCGTATCTTAGTTAGGAGTCTGCAGTGGGGCACCGAGTCAAATGCTTTCCGGAAGTCTAGGAATATGGAATCCGTCTGATACCCTTCATCCATGGTTCGCAAGATATCATGTGTAAAAAGGGTGAGTTGCGTTTCGCAGGAGCGATGCTTTCGAAAGCCGTGCTGATGCATGGACATCAACTTCTCTGTCTCAAGGAAATTCATTATATTCGAACTGAGAATATGTTCGAGAATCCTGCAACAAACCGATGTTAAGGATATTGGTCTGCAATTTTGAGGATCCGTCCTTCTACCCTTCTCATAAACAGGCGTCACCTGCGCTTTTTTCCAGTCGCTCGGGACTTTACGTTGGGCAAGAGATTCGCGATAAATGGAAGCTAAGTAAGGAGCCAATGCAGTAGAGTACTCTCTGTAAAACCGAATTGGAATCCCATCGGGACCTGGCGATTTATTTATTTTCAACCCATTTAGCTGCTTAATAACCCCAGGGATGTCTATCACAATATCCTCCATACGGGAATCTGTACGAGACTCGAACGGCGGTATGTTTGTACGATCCTCCTGCGTGAAAGATTTCTCAAATGCTAAATTTAAAATTCCAGCTTTCGTTTTGCTGTCTTCCGTTGCCAGGCCAGACTGATCAGTGAGTGACTAGATGGAAGCCTTCGACCCGCTTACCGATTTTACATAAGACCAGAATTTCCTTGGGTTTTCAGCAAGATCTTTTGCTAAGGTATGACGGTGGTAGTGGTTGTATGCTTCGCGCATCGCTCTTTTTACAGCAGCACGAATCTCTACTAACTTTTGCCTGTCCTCATTCTCCCGATCTTTCTTGTACCGCGAGTGCAACTGTCTTTGCTTTCTGAGCATTCTCCAAATTGCGCTGTTAAACCACGGTAGGTCTTTTCCGTTCGTAACCCACTTTTTCGGCACATACTTGTCCAATGCGTGATTTACAATGTGTTTAAAATTTGCCCATAAGTCTTCCACGTCCATCGTACCGGAAGTAAATGAAGTCGATTCATTTACTAAGCGGGATGCTAACAACTGCTTATCTGCTCTTTCTAGTAAGAATACTCTCCTAGCCTTGTTGACCGACTTTTTAACTTTCCAAACCATAGTCGTAATGACAACATCATTATCACTAATCCCTGTCTCAACACTGACACTGTCGATGAAGTCTGGTCTGTTCGTGACTACCAGATCCAAAATATTTCCATTACGCGTTGGCTGTCGATTTAGCTGCTCAAGACAGTTTTCGGAAAATGTGTTTAAAAGTAATTCACACGACGGTGTGTCGGTACCACCTGTAATGAATCCATAGACATCCCAGTCTATACTAGGTAGGTTGAAGTCGCCTCCGACTAATATAGCATGATCCGGGTACTTCTGCGATACAGAGTGTAGACTCCCTTTGAATGATTCTAGAACTGTCACGGTGGAACCTGATAGCCGGTAATAACACCCCACAATTAAATTTATTTCCCCTAGCCCTGTTAAACGTGTCCAGATAACTTCACAATCACACTCTACTTCGACCTCAGTAGACACAATATTTTGTCAACTGCAATGAAGACACCACCTCCTACGGTGTCTAATCTGTCTTTCCGATCGACGTTCCAAACCTCAGTAAATATTTCAGAACTTCCTATCTCAGGGTTCAGCCAGGTCTCAGTCCCGAGAATAATTTGCGCGCCACAAGCTTCCTGGTGGGCAGTAAATTCAGGAACTTTATTCCGAACACTCTGAAAATTTACTGCTAATATCATGACAACTGAAGTGTCTTTACACTGAGCGCGTCCTGATTTCCCTGCCTGCATTTCGACTGGTGAGTGTTCATCAGGACACCTCGCACTACTGCCTAGCCTAAAAAAAAAAACAAAAAAAAAAAACCATGTGCACGCCACAAGTACTCTAATAGCCGAGTAGCCGCTTCCTTTGTGTAGTGCACCCCTGACCTATCTTGGAGCGCCCTACAATTGGTTCAAATGGCTCTGAGCACTATGGGACTTAACATCTATGGTCATCAGTCACCTAGAACTTAGAACTACTTAAACCTAACTAAGGACATCACACATCACCCAGTCATCACAAGGCAGAGAAAATCCCTGACCCCGACGGGAATCGAACCCGGGAACCCGGGCGTGGGAAGCGAGAACGCTACCGCACGACCACGAGCTGCGGACGTCCTACAATTCCCCACCCAATAGCGCATGTCTAGAAATCTGCAGCCAAGACCGTCACAGAGTCGGCGAAGCCTCTGGTTGAGACCCTCCACTCGGTTCCAAATCAAAGGACCCCGATCCACTCTGGGAACGATGCTGCAAATAGGGAGCTTTGCATGCACCCTGCGTGCGAGGCCAGCGGTCTTCACCAAATCCGCCAGCCACCCGTACGAACTGAGGATCGCCTCAGAACCCAAGCGACAGGCCGATGTGAGCAACTATTTGCAGACGACTGCACCCCGTATGCTCGATAGCCGCAGGCAAGGCCGCCTCCACATCTTGGATGAGGCCCCCCGGCAGACAAACCGAGTGCACGTTGGGATTCTTTCCAGCCCCGTACGCTATTTCCCTAAGGGACTCCATCGCCCGCCTAACGTTGGAGCTCCCAATAACCAGCAAGCCTTTGCCCCCGTGTGCCTGCTCGGGTCCTGCTGAAGGAGCGGCCACCTGCTCACTGTCAGGATGAACGGGCGAGGCCAGCCAGCCAGCCAGCCAGCCTCCACATTGGCCCTCCGCCTCGAGCGACGCGAAGTCAGCGGACGCAGCAAGCGACACCTGGGGTGTCTCAAGCGACGCGCCAGACCCTCCGCCGTCGCTGCACCTCGAGGCAGCCGCCTGAAGGCGGCTGACCGTGGCCAACAGCACGCTCAGCTGCTCGCGAACAGCGGCCAGTTCCTCCTGCGCCCGCACCCAGCACCCAGCACGCACACTGCTAATATCTGGACGTATAGAGTTGCGACAAATAAAACAGCAATATGCGACTGCACAGTTGCGTCACCAGCGCCAGATTGAACTGCGATATATGAACAATTACTTACGAACCAAGCAATCAAATGACCACGACTACGCCACTGTACAGATATTACAATGCGATCCTACCGCTGTCTTAGTACAAATGACAACCGCCTACGTGATGTTAAACTCTACCTTTATTAAAATTTCATACTACCCCTTTCTAATTCGAAAATACGCAAAGATCCGAAAAATTTCACCACGCAAGCACACAAACACACAATGTAATCTGAATTAAACCTGCGGAACTAATACGAAAAACTGAATATACGACTAGTTTCTGCTACAGCTGCTCGCACACGTCACTCTGCAAGCACAGATGAAACTGCACTGGCCTCTGTCTGCTGCTAACTGACTCTACGAAATAAACACAAGGCACTGGCTGTCCAAAGCAAACAACTGACTAACGAGTCCGCGAATTTATACTCTACAGCTATCAATAAGCAATATTACTCCTCTCAAATACGAGAATATGCAAGGATTTTATGTAATTAAATATTTTTATTTATAAATTAGTTGTCTGTTGTAAATTTAAAGCATATTCTGACGTTTAATTCACAACTGTGCCTACTCTTTATCTGTTTCAGAAAAGAACTGTTTAAAATCTTAGATCTGAAATGTTATTTTTAATTGCTCTACTCGCGAGCTTGGGTTAAAGTTTCGTTTGTTTTACAGATATTTCTTTTTAAGGTCGTGCTAGTCTCTGCACATCTGGACAATCTATGTTAATCACGTTAAAGTGACTTTGCTGGTTTAAAGTCACTTTCAGTTTTGAGATAGGGTGGGTTTTCTTTTAAAGCGGGTTTTGTATTAACCACTGAGTTAATAGTAAATTTTTATTTTGTTTGTGTTTCAGGCAGCCCTGTCCATACTGTTCTTTGCCATTGTTAATATTTACTTTGTGGGACGAGGGAAGCTAATACGAGGGCTCTTCGGAAAGTAAGTTCCGATAGGTCGTGATCTGGAAACCACAGTGAAAATCCGATGAAGCTCTGCTATGTGTTGGGCAGTGTCAAATGTTCAAATGTGTGTGAGTTCCTACACGGGCACTCCGCGCGGCTGGGCAGTGTGTCTAGCATGCCAGTCGATGGGATGACGTCGCTCTGCCCAGTTATGAACGCACAGCGAGTACGTAAACACACCTAGAAAATAGTTTCTCCTGCCAAGTACGAGGGCCTGATGAGAAATTTCGCCTGAAGTTATGCAGCCCACATAACTCCCATGCGTTTTCTTCGAGACAATTCTAAACTGCATCCTGCAGCGTTTTCAGTGGGAAGTGTTTAGTCACCCACAATACAGCCCCGTAATTGGCTCCCTCTGTGTTACATCTCTGCTCACATGAAACGCTGGCTATGAAGACAATATTTTGGCACAGACAACGAGCTGTAGACCTCTGTACAGAATTGGCGGGAAGGACAGGTGGCTCCCTACTATAACGAGGATATTTGAAACATGGTACAACACCACGAGATATGTCTAAGTTGGAGGGGCGGCTATGTAGATAAGTAGCGGAAAGTTATAGCTGACAGTTGAAAATAAAACAGCTTTGATATTCACAGTGGTTTCCCTTTCGCGGCCTTCCGGAATTATTTTCCAAATACTCCTAGTATTTTCATGAGCTTCACTAGTATAATTCACTGTAAATCAAACTAAAAATGTTGTTTTCAATAAATGGTTAAAATGGCTCTGAGCACTATGGGACTTAACTTCTAAGGTCATCAGTCCCCTAGAACTTAGAACTACTTAAACCTAACTAACCTAAGGACATCACATACATCCATGCCCGAGGCAGGATTCGAACCTGCGACTGTAGCGCCTAGAACCGCTCGGCCACTCCGCTTTTCAATTAATGAAAATTGTCATAATGTTAACTCAGTCGATCCCACCCTTTCATTTTTTTATGTGCCAGTCTACAACCATTCAAATTCGATTCAAAAATATTTACGTACTAAGTAAGCCGCTCAAAATGGCTCTGAGCACTATGGGACTCAACTGCTGAGGTCATTAGTCCCCTAGAACTTAGAACTAGTTAAACCTAACTAACCTAAGGACATCACAAACATCCATGCCCGAGGCAGGATTCGAACCTGCGACCGTAGCGGTCTTGCGGTTCCAGACTGCAGCGCCTTTAACCTCACGGCCACTTCGGCCGGCCTAAGCCGCTCACTCTCAGAATTGTATTAATTCGTAATTAGTTAGTTTGCAGTTTAGTTTCGTGTACAAAATACAAGGATATGAACACTACCTGAAATAAAATGAAATAAGAAAACAAAATGCATTCTATTTCACATATAGTTTTCATCTCAATGATGCATAATTACAACTTAAATCAACTTTTAACTCAATGTCAAAGATTAATTTGCTACCAAATTACATAAATACGATCTTCATCATAAAAACACGTAATTTCATTAAAGAGACACAGTATCTAATAGATAAAAAAATGACATCAACACGGCTTGGTCGCACTGGAGGTGACATGCCGTTACATTCTTCCAACGACTGAAGTGACTCACACAGCCACCACCCCTCCAGTCCTTTCTGCCGTAAAAGCAAAGGAAAAACTCTGTCTCGGAATCACAAAGCCCTGCTTTTGGTATCACTACTCAGGTCAGCAGAAATTACTAGAAGTCAGAAGGCGCTTGTACTGCTGACATGATGGCTTATGAAATTCGAAGACTCACGAATCAGTACCTTCAACATTTGACTGAAAATATAAAATTTAAAGCTTGCATTATTTATTTTGTGTGATACATACGTCTGCACAGAATATTGTGAAAACACGTAAAACGAAAGAAAGAAATGCATGACAAGACCAGCCCCAAAAACTCACCATATGCTAAGAAAACAAGACAGTGGTACCTCCCAGTAAGTACTGCAGATGTAGAGACCCTACCAAGTGTTAGGTGAAATTAGTAAGAAGCCCCCTTGGTTCAAATGGCTCCAAGCACTATGGGACTTAACATCTGAGGTCATCAGTTCCCTAGAACTTACAACTACTTAAACCTAATTAACCTAAGGACATCACACACATCCATGCCCGAGGCAGGATTCGAACCTGCGACCGTAGCAAAGCCCACTTGGAGCGTTGCATTAGTTACCACTGACAGGTAACTGCAGTGTGGCGACATGTAGGTTATGGCAAAATGTACGGGAAAGGATTCTGAGACAGGCAAGCTGTGCTCTGTGAAACTGGCACCGCACAGTAGTAATAGAGTGAGCAGCATGCTGCCACCAGCGCTATAGCTATGTTGTGAGCTATGTGTCCGCGGGAGCCAGGCAACAGTGCAACACACGTGTCATGGGACTTTACAAATAACAGTAAATTTTGGGACAGACGCATTCGGAGTCAAGCAGTGCTACCACGATGCCAGGACTAACCTAGACGACGAGACGACAGGGAGCCGCCACCTGCATACGTGGGTTCCAGACCCAGGATGAGGCAGCAGCCTGTTGCACTAAGTCCTCTTCAGGTACGCGCTCTGCAGCACAGCGGACTTGCCGTCTACGCCCGCTGCCGCTAGAAACCTGCCAGGCGCCATGCACGGCAGTCGCAGTCATCCCTCTTCGCTGCAGGTGATGTGACCATGCCGGGGTTGCCTGGGCACGGGTATTCAACATCAGGAGAAGGAGCGTGTTACAAAGTTTCTGAGAAATTCGAATTTTTGTGGTCTGAGTAGCGTCAGGTAGCATGTAATCAGGTGAAGGAAATACGACGTACAGTGCTGCGTTGGTGTCCCGCATTTTTAGAATGAATTTGTACTATCACTAGATGCATCAAACCATATGTATTTCAGTAAACCATGGCAGGTTTCGAGCTGCCTAGCACCTGATAATCAAATAGTACATTTATACATTCAGTGAATTTTTGTTGCAGCTTTGAGAGGCTTATTGTACTGTATATCCGTACCAAGATAGGAAACGACAGAAAATAAGCACTACATGTGTTACAGTTTAACGAAATATTTACTATGTATGAGTTACTTAAAGGTGTTACAGGTAACAGATTGTGCAGATACATTTCTTTTGTTTTTTTTTTTCTTTGTTTTGTTTTGCGTAGCACTTGTAAGAGGTATGCGCTATATGCGCTGCCTGCAACAGGCAAGACTTAGGAGAGTCTCTGACCAGAGAGCAGTATGTAGTTAGTTGTTGCTTGTCGCTAGTCGACAGTAGTCTGCGTGAGTTGGCAGTAGTCGGCAGTAGTCGGAAGGAGTCTGCGCGTGTCTGCGCTTGTGTGCAGTCTGCTCTGGTCGGGACTCTGGAAGATGAGTATTATTGTAGAAGGTAAAGAAGCAACCTTGCGAATATCTAATAATGAATGTTAACTGTCATTTAATTTCTTTCAAAAAAATGCCCCAATAATAATTTTTATAATATAAAGTAATTTTTTTTTAAAAAAAGCATTCATTTCAATTTAAAGATTTTATCCAGTGAATAATTAATTCCTTTCACGAGTCACAAAGCATAGGCCAGCATTGCACGAAGCTGTGCTGAAAATTTTTTAGGTAAGAGCAGATATATTCGCAGTTTTTATTGAGGTAAGAATTTTTGCTTTTTTATTCAGAATGCAGGGCCGTGGCGCAGCGCTGCTGTCGTCATAAAATTTACCAGGTTACTGAATTTTCCTTTTTTATTATTTCGGGGTTAAGGAATTGAATTTTGTGAGTACAACAAATGTGAATGCATTTCTGCACAGAGCTTATAAATGGGAACCAATTTTGTTCAGAGGTTACAATATTTAAAATTCATTTAATTATTATTTTTGTGGGGAGGTTACACTTGGATTAATTTAATTTTATATTTCTGTGGGGAGGTTACACTTGGCGACATCCGGCCAGGATCGTATTTCTTTGTGAATCTTCTGATAAGTAGTCATATATCTGCTCTTATTTACTTAAATGTAGTTTGCATCTGGCGCAACGCATTTACTAATTTGTCACTCTTTCTTTCACAGATCATCGGAAATTTGTTGCTCTTTCTTGTAATTGTGTTTGTTGCATTTTTGCATTGTTCTTGTTTCATTTGTGCTTAATTTTGATTTGTGAAAAATGCCGCGAAAAACTGTTAACAGTACATCGCGATGTGTAATGAGTGAAATAGCCGACTCTAATAATTTGCGACACTCAGGGTAATGATGACAATCCTCCATTTACAGACAATCAGTGCGTACCGACCACTAGTAATGATTTTGATCCTAATGATGAACAAATAAATTCAATTGTGTCCTCTGTTAATTTAACGACAATTGATGACGCGGCACGTTCTGTTACAATGAACGCTGCCCAGTTTAACACGCCCGATTTGCAAAATTTGAATTGTGAACAGATGAATTTTTCTAACGAAAATGAATAGTGTACTCAAAATACGACTGATTTATTTGATTCCGAGGTATTGACTAACAGTGCACATCCTACTGGCAAACATTTTCAAGAATCACAGAATAAACAAATGGTTACACAAAGCGTGACAAGTGCACATACACCATCACACAGTACGGAGAATACAGCGGCTAATATTGGCATGGATCAAGTTATGGCATTATTGGTACAATTTGGTGAAAATGTTAAACAACTACTTAATGAAAATTCCAAACAACAGAATGAAAGACAAGACAACAATCACAAACAACTTAATGAAAATCTCAAACAACTTAATAAAAACAAGACAACCTTAATGAAAATTTCAAACAACTTAGTGTACAGAATAAACAGCTTAGTGAACAGATTACAGCCGTTGCCGCGCAACGTCATGATACTAAAGAACAATTACGTGAGGAAATTAAGGCTTGTGCACGAAAAGTAGTGAAGAAATTAGATCTGTTGCTCAAGAATTAAGGAATTCGCAAGCAGCTACAACAGAATCACTTAGAGACGAAATTAGTGCAGTCGGTAAACAATGCTCTGAAAACGCAACACAGTTACGTGACGAGTGTAAATTAATGTCAGCAGAACTTTCGCGCACACTGGATGCAAAAGTAGACGTGAAATTTGAACAACAGAACAGCCAAATTGACGAACGTTTTAATCACCACCTACAGAATAGTGAAACGCGTTACCGTAAATTCATACAGGAACAAAACAAAGTAAAACGACAAGTCATGGAAACAATTACCGCACAGAGACAGGAAGATAAACGTAAATTGTTTACGAAAGCAAAAACACACGTAGGCAACAATATTGCTACAGTATCAGACGAAATTGATACTATCAAACAGTTGAACACTAAATTGCGTGATGAAATTTCCGATCTTAAATCAAAAACAGATACACACACAGTAGGCTTTCAGACAGTGACCGACAGACTTGAACAATTAGAACTAATACAGGATTCCGATGTCATCAAAGCAGACGTTAAAAAATTGAACGAAACCACACGTAAAATACAAAAACAAATTAATGCTTGTGCAACTAAAAACGATGATCAGGTAAAAATACTGACTGAAAAATATGATGAATTGGCCAGTCGTATTGATGTTATCGAAAGTAATAATGACAGCAAATCAGACGATACTTCACCGATTTCGTTTAATCAAACACCTGAATTTCAAAATTTACAGCAGACGATCAGTGAGATAGCTTCGTCCAATAATACATTATGTAGAAAATTGTCAACTTTACAGCAAGAAGTGACAGAGATGAAAAATGTTTCGGTCAATAACACGTCACAGCATACGGCATATTCCGAACATTTGTCACACTCACACAGCCAGTATAATTTAGGTAATTTACAGAGAGTACGTGAGTTAGATTCCGAACAATCACAGACAAATAGATTCTCATACAATCCTGAACCTATTCACACATTCAGAGACGATAACGTTTATTTCAAGCAATTTGTATCTGTAAAAAAATCTAAGGTATTTGAAAATGACAGAGCACAGGTACATGCTTTGAACTGGATACGACAATTTATTTTTGTACTTTCACCGCCATTGCCTGTAATGCAGAAACTAGAATTGGCATGGATACAGCAATTTACTTTTGAACTTTCACCGGCATTGCCTGTAACGCAGAAGCTAGCATTTATTTGCAGAGCGTAATTGACCTCAGGGGATTCATTACGCTTCGATGAATATGTGCCGTAGCGTGCACAGGGCCCCGAGCCGTAGTAGTGCTATTTCATCTTTAGTTTTCTGCACTGCTGCCTTCTCTTCTACTATCCTTTATATCTATTAAAACAGCTCTTTAACTATCGATCTATCTAGGATTAAGGAACGTGTAAAGAAAACCCGATATGACAAATTTTACCGAAAGTGACAGTTTTTATTAGACACTCCCGAGATGACAAGAACTACCAGCGTAACTTTAATAACAAACAAAATTTTTATCATCAGTATGTGTAAAATTATCAGCAACAGCGAACGCATTTTGGTAACAATAGAGGTTTTTCACCGCAATAGCAACAAAACCAGCCGGTTAGCACACCTAAGCAACAATGTAATGTACAAGGTCAACCAAACTTTAATGTTTCGCCGCCAACACGTATAGCGTCAGCTCCAACAAATAGGAACGCACAGTAACAAGGAAATCAGTACGTACAGAAAACACACTATTTCAATTCCTATCGCAATGCACCGTATAGAAATGATTATTATGACAGACGTAAAAGTAATGAGCACAATTTTTCTTTACAGATGAGGATAATGTTGAAGTTTATGTATTTATGCTATGTAGTTATTTAAGTATTTGTTGCAGTTTGTTTTGACAGTATGTCTTATGTCGCATGGTATGATGACTGAAGGTTTTGGAAAGGACAGCTACAGAACATATATATTTATTACACATTTCATTACCTGTTAATTCGAAGTTCACTACTTTTCAGCATAATATGCGTTTCTTCTTTCAGTTTAATTATCCATTTTGTATTTTTTGCAGGAGAAATTATTTATGAAATTAATGTGCTATAAGCAGTTGGTCATTAAACCTGTGTCATTCATGAATGTGATCACATAGACTCTATTTGTTTCATAACCTTGCTACAGCTGACTCATGACGAATGACGTTACCCATCTTCATTTGCAGCAATAAGTCAAAAGCAAATATTGTTATGCCTCAGCAATTAATTATCGATCCCAACGCAATGCATTGTTAGCACAAAAAAATGTATTACCAGTCCCAAATAATGATACCAATTCAAAAGAGTTATGAGTAATCTTGAATGATTTTTTTTCAACCACAGACTTGAGTAATAGTTACAGTATGTTACATTTTAATTATGTCTTATGTCACTTAAATGATGAGTTCTAAGTAATAGTGAATGATATTTTGTAATAATGCATGCATGCTCTACACTCTTTAACTTCTGTTTTGACTGATGACTTCTGATGTTTTGTAACTGGCCAATGAGTGCCAATAATTATTTTTAAATATGTCATATGTCACTTGAATGATGAAAAATGTTTTGTAATATTCAATTCTTGCTGACCAATGAATGCCACTGTTTCTTATACTTTAAATTTGTATTATGTCACTTTTATGCTATATATATATGAATACCAGTAGCTTGATGCTACACTCTTTAACTCCTGTTTTGAATGATGACTTCTGATGATTTGTAACTGACCAATGAGTGCCACTGTTATCTGTAAACAGATAACTTATGAACATTATTCTGTAATACTTCATACATGGTACAGAAATGATCAGTAACTGGGCGATGAGTGCCACGAATTACTCAGATTAGTTGTTAGACTAGTGTAATGATCAATGATGACTGGCATAAGACTTAATGTCCTTCACTTTCGGACCTAATTACCAGAAATTACTGCAATATCCGTTTGTCCAGTCTATCCTCATGCTCATGGAGCACTATATTTGTTTTTTGCACTAATTCTACGATGGTGTACCTTACAAGAACGTGGTGTTGACACGACATGCTGTCCACCACCTTGAGCGATGGAGATGTTATTATGGTCCCACTGTTTGGTGTACCTAATGTACTACCAAAATGATGTCATGGAATATTACTACGACATTTCAGTGTCTTGGCTACACTGATTAATACTTCAGGGAAAAGAACTTCAGATTGTCTCACTTGGTGTTGTGCTTCTGTAGAAAGATATGGACTTTCAGTGCAGCTGCGTGCAACCTAATGTGCTACAACCATGATGCAATCCTTCCCTTTCCTATCCTAGTTCTTGTAAAATAGTAAAAAAAAAGTACTACAGTGCGTGTGCACTTTATGTCATTTCTTAATATGATTTGTACTCATTGCCTATACATTTTGTGATTTCCTGATATGTTCTGTACTACAGTGCATGTGCAATTTTGCCATTTGTTAATATGTTTTGTACTCATTGTGTAAACATTTTGTCTTTGCTTGATATGTTCTGTACTCAGTGCATGTGCACTATATTTTATTTCATGTTCTGCACTTATATATGTATATATTCTGTGATTGTAAACTTAGTTAATTAGGAAAAATTTGTTGCTCATGGCAAGTCCAATTGACTCACCATCGCTGCCAAATTTTTGCCCCCCCCCCCCCCCCCCCCCAGTGGAGGGTTATGTAAGAGGTATGCGCTATATGCGCTGCCTGCAACAGTCAAGACTTAGGAGAGTCTCTGACCAGAGAGTAGTATGTAGTTAGTTGTTGCTTGTCGCTAGTCGACAGTAGTCTGCGTGAGTTGGCAGTAGTCGGCAGTAGTCGGTAGGAGTCTGCGCGTGTCTGCGCTTGTGTGCAGTCTGCTCTGGTCGGGACTCTGGAAGATGAGTATTATTGTAGAAGGTAAAGAAACAGCCTTGCGCATATCTAATAATGTATGTTAACTGTCATTTAATTTCTTTAAAAAAAATGCCCCAATAATAATTTTTGTAATATAAAGTAATTTTTTTTAAAAAAACGCATTCAATTCAATTTAAAGATTTTATCCAGTGAATAATTAATTCCTTTCACGAGTCACAAAGCATAGGCCAGCATTGCACGAAGCTGTGCTGAAAATTTTTTAGGTAAGAGCAGATATATTCGTAGTTTTTATTGAGGTAAGAATTTTTGCTTTTTTTTCAGAATGCAGGGTTGTGGCGCAGCGCTGCTGTCGTCATAAAATTTACCAGGTTACTGAATTTTCCTTTTTTATTATTTCGGGGTTATGGAATTGAATTTTGTGAGTACAACAAAGGTTACAATATTTAAAATTAATTTAATTATTATTTTTGTGGGGAGGTTACACTTGGATTAATTTAATTTTATATTTCTGTGGGGAGGTTACACACTTTGGGACACATTATTCACTTTTTCTCATGGCTTTCTCACACTACAGTTAACAGACTTTGCCACAGACACCAATTTTCATGTTTTATAAATTGTAAGCAAACTAATGTGTGTGATTAAGGTACAGGCTTAGAGATCTTTTTGCCCCGGGTTGAGGAAGATTCTATCTTTCATACAGGAAATATAAACGCGAAATTAACTTAGTCTTAAAAAGTGAGCTTGAAATTAATGTGTAATTAACAAGGTTTATGGAACTAGATTTTGAATGTTCTTTCTATTACAGTTCAGAGTATTGGTGTTGGGATTATTTTTAACAGCTGTTGTCTTGCTTGATATATTGGCTGAACTAGGCATACGGCATTTGAGACTAGCATATTAGTAGTTAATTCAAAATTAATAAGTCATGTGGGCATTTATGAGGGCGTGGTAAGAGGGCTGGAGCGATGGGGAATGAGAAGGAAGAGGGTGAGACTGTTACTGCGAGTGTAAGAGGGGTTGGGTAGTTTAGTTCGTTTAGAGTCACAAAATTCCGAAAGAATTGGGGAAGCCTGTACAGATGAGAGAATGGTGTGTTACTAACAGCAGAAGACGAATCGAAAGGGGTGATGGAATCGAAGAAATATTTCCAGCGAGCGGATCTCCTTTGTGTATCTCAGTGTACGATGATGTAAAGTGCAGTGGCGAGTTGTTATGAACCGCGGAAGCTGATGGGAGTGAGACACATTGAGCTACGACGCACTGTGTTCTTAGTTAGCTGAACCAATGACGGGAATTACTCACTTGAACGTAACACAATCACCACTGAATTGTCTGGATGAACTCTACGCGATGTTCCCCACACAAAACCTACCTCCCAATAGGAATTAGATGACAACCGCACAGGAACGGCGGATCACTGCAGAGCAACTAATGCAACACTTTGAACAATATGTAGACGGTACACGACAGATAATTGACTTCGAGTATCAAAATTTCTACGGCCATAGTGACTCATTTTGTTTTGCATGGCCTTTATGAAGAGCAGACTGAAGTTTAAGACAGTAGTCAGCGAGAATCAGTGCGCAAAGGAGTGGGATGCGGAAGTAATAAGGAACGAAGAGATACGCTTGAAATTCTCGGAGCCTCTAAATACAGTGACAATGAACAGCTCAGTAGGCAGTGCAACTGAAGAGGGATGAATATCCCTAAAAAGCGCAATCGCAGAAGTAGGAAAGGAAATCGTAGGTACAAGGAAGGCAGCTGCAAAGATACCATGAATAACAGAGGAAATACTTCAGTTGATAGATGAAAGAAGGAAGTAAAAACATGTTCCGGAAATTCAGGAAAGCAGAAATACTAGTCACTTATGTTTGAAATAAATTGAAAGTCCAGAAAAGCTAAGGCGAAATGGCTGCATGAAAAATGTGAAGAAATCGAGAAAGAAACTGTTGTTGGAAAGACTGAATCAGCATATAGAAAAGTCAAAACAACCTTCGGTGAAACTGAAAGCAAGGGTGCCCACATTAAAGGTGCAATAGGTATTTCATTGTTACATGCAGATGAGAGAGCGGATAGGTGGAAAGAGGACAGTGAAGGCGTCTAAGAGGGGGAAGACTTGTCTGATAACGTGATAGAAGAAGAAACAGGAGTCAATATACAAGAGATACGGGATCCAGTACTACTATCAGATTTAAAACAGCTTTGGGAGACTTGAGATAAAATCAGGCAGAAGGAATAGATAAAATATCTTGCGAGGGGGGGGGGAGAGGGGGGGGGGAGAGGATGTGGCAACAAAACATCTATTGAAGTTGTTGTGCAAAATGTATGAGACTGCCAATATACAATCAGACTGTCGGAGGAACATCGTCGACACATTTCTGAAAACTGCAAGAGCTGACAAGTACGACAATTATCAGACAGTCAGCTCAATGGCACACTCATCCAAAATGCTGTTTAGAATAATACACAGAAGAATGGAAAAGAAAACTGAGGATGTGTTACGTTCGACAGTATCAAACGGTGTAAGACGTTTGAAATTCTGAGCAAAACTGGAGTAAACTATAGGGAAAGACGTGTAATATACAATATGTCCAAGAGCCAAGAGGGAACAATAAGAGTGAAAGACCAAGAACGAAGTGCTCCGATTAGGTAGAGTGTAAGACAGGGATGTAGTCTTTCGTCCCTACTTTTCAATCTATACATCGAAGAAGCATTGACGGAAATAAAATAAAGATTCAAGAGTGGAATTAAAATTCAACGTGAAAAGGATATCAGAGATAAGATTCGCTGATGACATTGCTGTCCTGAATGAAAGTAAAAGATTAAAAAATCTTCTGAATGGAATGAACAGTCTAATGAGTATATAATAAGGAGTGAGAGTAAATTGAAGAAAGACGAAAGTAATGAGAACTAGCAGAAATGAGAACAGCAAGAAACTTGGTATTACAACTGATGATCACGAATCAGATGAAGTTAAGGACGTAAGATACTAATTAATCCGTGACGGCCGGAACAATGAGGACATAAAAAGTAGACTAGCACTGGCAAAAAGGGCATTCCTGGCCAAGAGAACTCTTCTAATATTAAACATAGGATTTAATGTGAGGAAGAAATTACTTAAATTGGAAATTTGTGGTAAGGACTATGGGACCAAACTGTTGAGGTCACCGGTCCCTAGACTTACGCACTACTTAATCTAACTTAAACTAACTTACACTAAAGACAAGACACACATCCATGCCCGATGGAGGACTCGCAGCCGCGTGAACCGTGACAAGGCGCCTTTAGACCGCACGGCTACCCTGCGCGGCGAAATTACTGAGAATGTACGTTTGGAGCACAGTATTCGATGGTAGCGAAATGCGGACTGTGGGAAAACCTGAACAGAAGAGAATCTAACCACCTGAGATGTAGTGCTACAAGAGAATGTTGAAAATTAGGTTGACTGATAAGGTAATGAATGAGGATGTTCCCGACAGAATTGGCGAGGAAAGGAATCTATGAAAATCAATGACAAGAACGGGCAGAATGGTAGGTCATCTGTTAAGACATCAGGGAATAGCTTCCATAGCACAAGAGGCAGCTGTAGAGGGTAAAAGCCTTCAAGGAAGGCAGATCTTTGAATAAATTCAGCAAGTAATTGAGGGCGTAGGTTGCAAGTGCTAAAGAGATTGTTATAGGAGGACTTCGTGGCGGGCCGCATCAGAGCAGTCAGATGACTGATGACACAAAAGAAAAATATTTTGCATGTGACAGAGAGCTGTTAAGTAGTCTGAAACATAGGTCTTCCAGGTCCCAGCGGACTGCCCCCCCCCCACCTCCCCCCCTCACCCCCCCCCCCCCCCCAAATGTGAGATGGAGAGTATTTTCTAAAAGAGGAAGATGTTGGACTTTGGGGAGGTTGGACTCATGGAGGAAGGCAAGTAATGAGCAAAGATGTGCAGTGGGCACAGGTACAGAAAATAATGGAGTGCTGAAGGAGTTTCAAGGAAGCAGCCATAAAATCTAATGTATGATAAGAAATGTGTAGTATTTAAAATTGATCGCCTAGTCTAATCTTGGGAAGGTGTCATTTGCTCTGTAATTTGACGGTAGTAATAGTTTAGGGTGGTAAGATTCGGGGGGGGGGGGGGTTAGTCTTTCCTTTTCAGTGGGTGGTGTGTTGCCACTTAGGTGAAATTTTTAAGAAGCTGCCTTTGAGCACTGCGTTAGCTGCCGCTGTCCCGTAAAGCTTGTGTGATGACGCGTACATTACGGCAACATGTTTGCAAAATGAGTTTCTAGACAAGCTAGCCGTGCTCTGTGAAAGCTCTACCATGTAACGGTGGTAGCTGGATGAGGCAGGACTGTGGCCACGCCAGGGCTAGAACCGCATTATGAGCTATGTGACTGACAGATGGGCAATAGTGCAAGAAATGCGCCCTGGAGCAGCATAAATAACTGTGAATTTTCGGACAGAAGCAATCGAAGTTCAGCATTACTAGCATTACGCTACAGCTACGCTGGATGACGGGACGACTGGTCATTGTCAGCTGCAGTCATTGGTTCAGGGCTGGGATGGGGTAACAGCCAGACCCTCGGGAATCTGGTGCCACAGGCCAACGGACTTGTTATCTACGCCAGTTGCCACCTGACTCATGTCAGAAAGCATAGAGTTGTGGCACGTGCACGGCATTCATCCCACGTCACCGCAAAATACACGAGTTATGCCTGAATTGCCTTGGCATAGGGGTTTGACATCAGAGAGCTGACGAAGTGAGCAGGAGAAGGAGAACGCCGCTGTCGTCGGAGCCGTGACCTGTTGACAACCTCTGGCTCGCTTCCTAGACCCAAAATCAGCATCGCTGCGCGCCGACGCAAGTACCGTCCACCTGGAGCAGTGGCCAACCACCCGCTGACCATCACTGGCCTGACGCAACGGAGTGAGGCGTGTCCATCTCTCATTGACAACACGGAAATGTAGTAATTAAGGGCAATTAAGTCTCTTCTCAACTACCAGTCTGTCACTGGGCCCCACTGGCCCATCACTAAGACCACCATTAGCCAATGGGGCAAAAGACAGTGATGACAACTGACACACAGCCAATGTTCACATAGAGAACTGAACTACTGTGTGTTCAGTTTGAAGACTAATTTCAGATGCTTTTTGAGGGACAGTGAGGCATATTTTCACCCTTTAGGTAATTTTTGTTGACCACTCACTTGTTAAAAATACATTCGTGCTGTTCGTGAGGGATTTGAAATATTAATTTTACATACGAGTATAACAGTCATACTGATAACCTTTCGCAGTTGGTATGCATAAAACACTTAATTGATTAGCTCATATTTTTTGTTAAAATAATTTCTAGGTATTAGTCTCCGTCCCCGTATAAATGTGACTACAGATTATTATCCTCTCTTTTATACGCCTGAGATGCAGGCGAAATTTATGCGAATAACAATTTATTGCATACTTCCTCAATCGCATTATGCTTTATATTTTCTTCGTAACCGATGGCTGCTTTCGATTTAATGGGTATCCTACCACTTTATTTGTTCAGCAATACTCTGTATTTGTACAGTTTTAATATGAAAAAAATAAAATAAAATCGTTATTCAATAACACGCCCTGCGCTGGTGGCCACTGATCAACAGAAAGACAAAATTTAATAATAAAATAAATGGGTTTTGCTCGTCAAGATCAGCAGTTTCATAATAACAACTAGAATCATAGCGTCTGCATCTATATTCTGCAAACGACTGTGAAGTGCGTAGTATACAGTACTTCATACTGTACCTCGTATAAGGTACCTTTCCGTTCCATTGACTTTTGGAGTATTCAAATGGTCAAATGTGTGTGAAATATTATGGGACTTAACTGCTAAAGTCATCGGTCCTTAAGCTTACACACTACTTAACCTAAATTATCCTAAGGACAAACACACACAACCATGCCTGTGGGAGGACTCGAACCTCCGCCGGTATGGAGTATTGGAAGAATGATTACTTACACGCTTCTGGGCGCACTGTAGTCACTTTCCTTCCTACAGGAGTGATTCTTAGCGGGTATTAGTGTATTTCCAGAATCTCCCCTCAGTTCATGTGCCTATACAATTGGGTCACAAACAATCTGAGAAGCTTGTATGGGTGTTGCGCGTACTTAGTTGTTTTCCTAACACCGAACGAGAGACCGATACAAAAACTGGACGTGGGGCGGGCGGTAGCAGGGAACGAACCCGACCCAAAGGCTGAGCAGTCTGGTGCGCCATCATCTACACTACGAGAACAACTGATTGTAACCGTATCTGGTAGACCTCTTGAAGCTGCGCGCAAGACGACCTGAAAGGCTAACTTCAGTGCTACTTAAGTCGAAAACGGCGCAACTTACCGATTATTTTTTTTAAGAATTATTTCTCACCATACCCTACCCTGAAACATTTTACAAGCTTTTCACACTGTTTCTGCCCATCCGCTATACGTGTTATACCGAAAGTAATTGATGTTCATAAAGATGGGATTCCAGTACACATAATAAAAGAAAAGTAACACTGTAAAACTGTTTCAGAAATGTCGTACAGTCATACCGTGACATGACTGATCGTTGCGTCTCTCAGAGGGTAAGTCCACAAGCTTTGAAGGGCGTCCGCCTTACGGTAGTAACATTTAAAATCGGTCAGTATTACGGGGACAGGCTCGAAACCAGTCGCAGGAAACCGGACAAGAGTCTACCGGAGCAACTCTGGGACTGTTGTTTTGCTTGAGTGCTGCGAAGGCAGAATCCGGCCTAACCTGGCTCAGAAGGAATCGATTTGTTTCCAGTGGACGCCAAACGTACGTCTTGCTCCCGGACTGAACCGGAATCTCCTAAATTTCTGTATACCATCAAAAACTAAGCCGTGTTATGTATCGTTTTCTTCTTCTGTTTGTTTGGTTGTGAAGTATGCTATTGCTAAATGGGAAAGACGAGAATTATTTTCCAACAAGCAGCTACATGAAGGGCGCCGTGAATCATCTATAATCGTTAGCTTTTCCTACATTCGTTTTCCAAATCCATATGTCGTCTCCAGTTTATCTTCATTCTAAACTACGCGTATATTCTTGTCGTCCGGTCGCAGCTATATCAGACGGCGAAAATCCTCTAACGGAGCGAATAGCAATTTTAAGCAAAGGTTACACAATACACATACTTCATAATAATAAACGACGGCGAACTCCGAGCTAGCACAAGTTATCGTTCTACGAACTCATGTTCCGTTTTTTACACTGTGTATGGTTTCTAATTTATTTATTTTGTTCTTGGAAATTAGACAACTACTAGAATATTTTTCTATAACCAGATGATATCCCCATACAGCTTAGCTTTCGCACACTGAAAACTAAAATCATAAATATTAGTTTACGTTCATATGAACTAATTTTCTTCGATCTCTATCATTAATTTCTACACAGCCGTCCATTGATTTCTGTGTCGTACTAATTTATTCACATTTCTGCACTTTATACATCTGACTGCCTCAATAATAGCTATTAGTTACCCAAATCGTTGTTCCTTTAATTTTCTCTGGGATGCTGCAGTATAATTAGCCTACTTCCTTCCATTTTATTTCGCGCGGAAGATCATGAGGGATTTCAACAGAATCTCACTTCCTTAAGTCTTATGATAACACTTGAAAGTCTGTGATTCCAGTGTCGAATTTCTGTGAAATCTCGGACCTTCGGATGCAATGATTGATGAAATTTAGCAAATTTTGACGAGATTATTCTGTCTTTTGCACTACATACAACAAAGCGGAGCATTTATGAACAGCTCGAAACGAGATGAAATTTCAAATTCAATGAACAATTCTGCTGTCGATTAGTGAGTACCATATGAAATTTATCACAATTAGTCACTTTCACTGACTGTAACAGGAGAGAATGTAACGTTGAAAATAGCAGTACGATCGGACTGCAAGGTATCCATTACGAGTCGTGTTTTCACTTAGCGAAACAGGCATCTGTTAGACAACTGTGTGTGCTTTTGGCACCCAGTATGAGTGTATGTTTAGGTACCCCTGCAGAAGTCTTATCATCATTGAGAAGGGCGAGGTTCCCTCAAGAACCTAAATGAAGTGATAGCGAGACAAGAACAGTAAACAGAAAAATTGTAAAGCCAAACTTAAAATATATGTGAAAAGATTGATATTCAAAAGATATTACAGGTTCAAATACAAGGTAGGTCTTAATACCAATTTATAAGAATTATGTTGATAAATACAAGAAAAAATGGTTGCTGGAAGACCATGATGATCTAGCTGCCCACGAATCACAGCCCAGACGCATCTGGTGCGTGACGTTGAAAGTGGTCTGTTACTAGAGGCGACAATGATAGCGGTTGCTTGAGCCTACTACTGATTCAGTACAAGGGTCGCCAGATGCTTGAGCATCAATTACCAACACAAAACCTAAACTTTGTCCGAACAGGTCTCCAAGGGCCCAAAGGTACCGCCCGACCGTCGTCTCATCCTCAGACGATAAGCATAAATATATGCGGATATGGAGAGGCATGTGGTCATCACACCACTGTCCCGGCAGTCGTTAGGTTTCGTGACCTTAGACGCTACTTCTCAATCAAGTAGCTTTTCAGTTGGCCTCACAAGGGCTGAGTGCACCCCGCTTGCCTACAGTGCTCGAGCCGGCCGCGGTGGTCTAGCGGTTCTAGGCGCTCAGTCCGGAACCGCGCGACTGCTACGGTCGCAGGTTCGAATCCTGCCTCGAGCATGGATGTGTGTGATGTCCTTAGGTTAGTTAGGTTTAAGTAGTTCTAAGTTCTAGGGGACTGATGACCACAGATGTTAAGTCCCATAGTGCTCAGAGCCATTTGAACCATTTTACAGTGCTCGACAGACCGCGATGAAATTTTTAATACAAAATAAAGGAATATATCCCATGGTCTGTAGGCTGACCGGAAGCAATCTGTTATTTAAAATATTTGCACTACGGGTGAGTCGTAATAAACAATGTCCCCCACATCTGAGAGTAGCTGATGCGCTTGCGTGATCTATATTCTAGTTATATCATAAGTAACTACCTACAAGATAGCAACAGGAATCTAAAATAAAAAGGAACGCTTGAGGTATTAAACTGTCTCACTTACAAGGAGTCCACCTATGGCGGGTCCGCAGAGTACTAGGAAAAGAAATATAAAACTTCTTGTTGCTGAATCGAATTTGAATGATACGGCAGAATTAACTGTTT
Source organism: Schistocerca nitens (assembly GCF_023898315.1). Classification (NCBI taxonomy): domain Eukaryota; kingdom Metazoa; phylum Arthropoda; class Insecta; order Orthoptera; family Acrididae; genus Schistocerca; species Schistocerca nitens. The sequence continues at coordinate 677,709,607 of NC_064617.1, read as the reverse complement.
TACCCATGATACTAAGGAAATACAGGCATGCATTTGTATTAATATGTGCACTGGGCACGTTAACGAGCAAGTGATGGTAACTTAAGTTTCACTGTGATATACGTTGAGTCCCTAATCGCAAAACAATTGAAATAATAAAATTAAGCATCATGGTGACAGTTGTAAAACGACTCTAACTTGATCACAAGGTTCATAAACTTCATACGACGCTGATTTTAATTAAATCCTAATACTGCAGCGAGAACGCTTACCATTCCTGCTGCCATCTCGGGCCTCGAACAAACAGCAACTGCTCTCCATCGATCTCAGAACCAGAAAGCCATTGTTCTCCACCGTTCTCGTAAGCAAAATGCTCTCGCCACCGACCCCAGAGCAGAATGTCTCCAAACCGAACTGCGACGCCGAATGCCTCCATACTATTCGTTCCTCTACCTCTGGCAACTCACCAACAATAATTCTGCCAAAAATTCGTGTCAGACAGCCAGGACTAATGGTTATTTGTTGACCTATCGGAAGAGAAAATTCGACTCGCCTCCTCATGTCTTATGAGCCTCAGAAAGACCCACGTCACATAATAGCGACAAATGAGAGATCTTGTCTCGGTGGCAGCCTATGAGCAATGAACAAATGCTTGCATCTCCCACTACCCTTCGTACTATTTTCGAGACCATCTTAACCAATCCTCATGGTTCTTGCGAGCACCTTTGGAGTCGCTAAGTCGGGTGTGGGTGTAACTTCCTACTCTCTCAACAGGCTGTCGCCCGCATCTCGTGGTCGTGCGGTAGCGTTCTCGCTTCCCACGCCCGGGTTCCCGGGTTCGATTCCCGGCGGGGTCAGGGATTTTCTCTGCCTCGTGATGGCTGGGTGTTATGTGCTGTCCTTAGGTTAGTTAGGTTTAAGTAGTTCTAAGTTCTAGGGGACTGATGACCATAGATGTTAAGTCCCATAGTGCTCAGAGCCATTTGAACCATTCAACAGGCTGTCAACTTTTGACTGGTCCCGTGAAGTCGATACTGAGTGTAAAACATCACCAACCTCGTTGCTGGTGCCATCGTATCTGCAGGAGGCGCAACTCCACCGTTAATCGGAATGCTGTCCACAACAGCACGTTCCACCAAAATCCTGGCGTGACGGACCCCTGGCGAGTCTGAAAAGGACTCGCAAGCGACTGCCCAAGGCAGAGTGTTCTGTACACAATATAAGAGGTTCTCCATCGTCTGAGGGTCACAAAAAAGCTGCTCTACCTTTAGAGTTACGTGACTGTATTAGGGATTCCGTGTGGTAAAACCGTTACATCAGATGAAAACAAATGTTATTTCGACAAAACTGAGTTGCTTATTTCCTACATTGTTAAGAGGAGTATCGTATTATCTGTATAGCTTCTATTAAAAAGAGCTAATTACTAGGGTGACCGCAATTCCTTCTGCTGTGCTTATGCTGACACGGAAATTACTGTTGGAAACAAGCCTCAACCGCCGGCCGGGGTGGCCGAGCGGTTCTAGGCGTTACAGTCTGGTCCCGCGCGACCGCTACGGTCGCAGGTTCGAATCCTGCCTCGAGCATGGATGTGTGTGATGTCCTTAGGTTAGTTAGGTTTAAGTAGTTCTAAATTCTAGGGGACTGATGACCATAGAAGTTAAGTCCCATAGTGCTCAGTGCCATTTGAACCAAGCCAAACCTCAACCGGCTTTTAATCACGGCAGGCGGGCGTCTCGCCCAAATTGTAGGTAGCCAGGAACTTCCTACGTTCCTTTTATTAATTTGTTTGCCATCCATTGTCAAAAACATGGTTCAAATGGCTCTAAGCACTATGGGACTTAACATCTGAGGTCATCAGTCCCCTAGACTTAGAACTACTTAAACCTAACTAACCTAAGGACATCACACACATCCATGCCCGAGGGAAGATTCGAACCTGTGACCGTAGCAGTAGCGCGGTTCCGGGCTGAAGCGCCTAGAACCGCTCGTCCACAGCGGCCGGCGAACCATTGTCAAATTTGTCTTTCATATTATATGAAATAGGATAGGAGTTAGGAGTAAGGACCCAGGTAATCATTCATCAAACTTGAGGACCTGAAGAATACAACGGCAGACTTCTTTCCAAGAGGTTGGTTATATTCCCAAACATTTAATAAGGGACAAAAGCCAAGGAACAGTTTAAAACATCTGAACGGTACGGGAGGCATCTGACGGATCTATCTTAACTTGCATTCCACAAATTCTGTGGTACTCTGCGTTCTTCGAAGGAGGTTTTCTCGAGCGTTGACGCATGTGAATGTGAAACATCCCCTTAGAAAAATTAAGAATAACAGTGCTGGAAAACCTCTTAAGTTATCTGATTTTCAAACAGCTGAGCAAAACTGATCGTACTCAGACATTTCTCTCTTTACTTATTCTGATCAACACTTAACTGACACACAATATTTTTAGCGCAACGCAATCTGACTTTCAATAAGCCCTACAAAAGAATGGCCCTGACTAACAATAACCTATACCTTTCATGAATCACTTACCTCACAAAAATCTTCGTTACTCGAACTACTGCAATGCAGCGAGCGCCAATACTGCCAGCTAAATAAAAGATTCAAACTACTGAAGGCACTAACTACTGATAGGCATATAGTTAGCAAATGAAAGCTTCTGACAGAGAACAAACAATGTATTTACCTTAATAGTGTTCAAAAGTCATAATATATATATCAGTTCATGACATCCAGTCTTACAAATTTCGTTTTTCTGACGGACACACGTCCAGATCGTCCGCTCTCAAAACTCTGCCATCTCTCTTCGCAGATCCACCACTGCTGGCGGCTCACCTCCAACTGCGCAACGCTACACGGTTCTCATCCAACTGCCCAACACTACAATAGCGAAAATTCCAACAATGCCAACCAGCCACAGACTGCACACAGCAGTCAGTGATTTTCATACAGAGCGCTACGTGGTGTTACCAACATAAAAACCTAAACAGCCTACTTACAGTTTAATATACGTTTGTCTGTGACTGTCTTTTGATATCGAAAATTAGGAAACTTTCTTTTTTTTCCTTGCGTAAGTCAGAATTCACTCAAGTTTCTGTCTTAACGGATGTGCCAAATCGGAAAAATGTAAACCCCTCTAAATGAGGGGCAGAGATTCAGCACTAAGGCCCTCCTCGACGAAGCGGTTTCTGGACATACTACCATCGTACATATTAATGAGGTGCGCATACTGTATTCAATGGCGTCGAAAAATTTATGTTGGAGTTTCTCCCTACCTTGATACTATCTTTCGCACTACCCACAACCGAAATAGAAATGCGGACCCGAGAGTTTGCGTAATTCATAACCAGAAGATTCGGATAAATTACACAACACTCATCCACAATATTATGACCCAATACCTTCGGGGAGCATGAAATACGTACTGAATGCTTTTATCGTCATAAAGTAGATGGCACATAAATTGATGTATACATGATGTCCAATTGGATTTGGCTGTGAGAATCGTAGCTAGGGCTGGAGATTACCCAAGACATAGCCTATAATTTTGATATCGAGTGACTTTGGAGCCGAAGCGAATCGAATTCACCAACATATTCCCCACGCTGGTGCACTGTGCGGTGCTTCTGCAAACAACTGTGGTGGTAGGAATGTAAGTGGTTATGAGTAATACGGTGACCAATTGTTGTTGTCTTGGGTAGTGAAAAATGTTTCCAACGCACTATATATAATCACCCCATAACAATGACAGCAGTCATTAAGCTGCTTACATACCAACACTCCACTCTGGGAACCAAAGCGTGTAACGCCTCGAGATGTGGGAGGGATTGTGCAGTGTTGCGCTATGGTGTGAGAGCGAGGGTTCTAGTCGGATACCCGGTGTAAACAGAAAATTAAGCTGCTGGTGTGTTCCTTCCCTATGGGAAAGAGAATATATGCTTCAAATGTAATCTTGATTAAGTCCACATTCCATTATTTATTTTTTATTTGTTTTTATTCATCCAACGATCATCTCTCAATGATATAAGATTTGTCAAGGTAATAAACTGCCTATCAATAGGCAAAAACACAACACACAGCATACATAACATACTTTAAGAGGATAGGACAGGTAGCCTGCAGGGACAAGAGAGGATTAAGGAATCATCCCACCATGTACCTTACCGACCTAGGAAAACCGCAAATAACGCACATCAGGACGTCCGGAGGTAGCAACTCCATACTCCCGAATATGAGGTCAATGTGTTAACGGCCACACCACCTCATTCGGTAATTCTGAACTGCATAATGTTCCTTCATTTACATTCGGTTCAGGCAAGTTCCAATATACTTCTTCACAGCCCCCACACTGAAGACACCTGCTGATGACTCCTGGATTGTTTCCGGTCACTTAGTTCCACTCTTCGCTGCCGCTCACACCAAGACACCTACAGATGACTCGTCGGCTGGTAAGATGCTGCTGTGTCTGTCGCCTCCATTCCGGACTGCATGTTGAACTGTCCATTTGAGGAACTAAGCCAACTGACATTACTATCGGGCGTTATACGTCTTCACACATGATCCCTGTGAATACAGTAAACCATAATCATACACTGAAATTTGGCAAGATGCTGTAGTCATCGTATTTCACTACTGTCTGCTACTCTGAGTTGTCTAAGTAATCTTTAATTTGTAATATTCGTTACGCAAACGACAAGTCCTGTGGTAAGATTACGTCCGTCATGTGCGACTGCTTAAATTTTCACAGTTGTTTTGACACACTAAAAATGGCGCCTTCGGTCCGAAATACTAATAGGAAATCACAAACTTAAATACCGGCAAAAATAGACTTTTATTCATAAGATACACCGCTTAACAAAAATGTAAAGGACCGAGAAGGTGTAGTCGGATGTCAGTGCAACTTCGTACAGTATAAAACATCGGCGAGTATGCAAATGATTATAGTTGCGAGTCTCTATGACAGGTAGAACCGTCACAAGCGTGTATTTGTGTTGTTCATCTATAGTGCTGTTACTCAGTTCGGCGATAAATCGTTCCGTGCGCGACACTACACAGTACCCATATATTCCAAAAACCCGCCAGCGGAAATCCGATTTTTGACGGTGTCATATCTAGAGCTCTATTGATCACGGAGATAAGGTTCAAATGGTTCAAAAAATGGTTCAAATGGCTCTGAGCACTATGGGACTCAACTGCTGTGGTTATCAGTCCCCTAGAACTTAAAACTACTTAAACCTAACTAACCTAAGGACATCACACACATCCATGCCCGAGGCAGGATTCGAACCTGCGACCGTAGCAGTCGCACGGTTCCGGACTGCGCGCCTAGAACCGCGAGACCACCGCGGCCGGCGGTTCAAATGGCTCTGAGCACTATTGGACTTAACTGCTGTGGTCATCAGTCCCCTAGAACTTAGAACTACTTAAACCTAACTAACCTAAGGACATCACAAACATCCATGCCCGAGGCAGGATTCGAACCTGCGACCGTTGTGGTCACGCGGTTCCTGACTGAAGCGCCTAGAACCGCGCGGCCACACCGGCTGGCACGGAGATAAAGGGTAAAATGTTTTGGATAACCCTTGACCTAATGACCATATGTACACCTATCGGAAGAGTGGCCATACTGCAGTTATCCTACAGTTTAGGGTCAAAATTTAAACATTACGCATTTCTGCAAGCCCAGATCAATTGACTATATCTGTTGGCTCCTTTGAATTAGGTGTGGCCCAGGGCGCACCTTAGGCAGCTTACAAAAGTACCGTTTATTCATAGGCGGTTCCTGAGAAAATACGGAAAATCGCAATATTTGGGTGCCAAAAATAATAACTGTGGGAATGGCCACTTCTATAATTTCGCTTCAAGGCCAGCTGTCGAAATTTTTATCACATGTCCTTAAGAGTATGTTCTCGGGGAATCTTGACACTTTTCTCGATAGCATTTCCCATTACGAAGATCCAGAGATTCAAATTAACCGGAATTCGGCACGTAATATCCAGTCTGAGGCGTACACGTAGTTTTAACTAACGTAGGAAACACGTGGAAAGGGTTCTACGGTCATTACAAAAGTTCTCATGCTACCTGTTATGTTTTTAGTCAGCAGTATTTCATAAATAAAACTCTTTAAAACGCTGTCTCTCTATAATTAACACTTCACGCCTGTAAACATATGCCTAAAGTGGTACTGCACTGATAAGAAGGGCTAAAAAGGGTCTTAACATTGCAGAAAATAACTCAAAATGACTGCAAAAATTTTGTAACACTTTAAAGACTGAAAATACAATAAAATATGTACAACAACATTTTTACTCTCGTAAGATACAAGTCATAAACCGGGCGTTTCCGATCGCTGAGCAAGGTAACCAAAGAAATGTGAAGCTAGCAGTTTTGTGTTAACCTTACATTATGCGTACCTATTCATCGTTTTTATATTTCAAAACATATAAATGTGTCAAAGTATATAAATAAACAGTCAAAACTTTACTGGCCTACAGCAATCGTTTTATGTAAGCAGCACACACTGCTGTGGCAGGGTAAAGAAGGGGACCAGCGGAAGTAGGCTCTTACCCGGGCGCAAAAAAGGTGAGTACGTTCCTCCTTAAAAGTCTCTGAGAGAAATGTGGAGAACCAGTTGGCACAATCATCATTCTGCTTTTCTCGCCGAGAATTTTGTCGTGCGAACGTATTCCAGTTTTTTTGTGATGAAAGAAAGTAACACAGAGACAATGACGGTGGAAAAGAGAGCATGACGGTGGGAGAGGAATGTGCCAGTAAGCGAGAAAAGGAGGTGGATGGACACAATATTTAGTGGGAGCCAAAGAAAGAGGAGATATTTGTGGATAATGAGAGACTGTGGCAATAAGAGAAATAGAGATGGATGGAGATAGAACCAGTGGGAGAAAAGGAGAGGGGAGGCAGTGGAACTGAAAAATACAGTTGATTGGAGATATACGTAGACTTGAAGGGTCTGGAGCCTCCCACACCGGCGAATTTTAACACGTATGTGTAAGGGGGAGGGCACGTTATGAACCGAAATTTTAAACACGTATGTATTGGGAAAATGTACGTTAGACCTCCCAGAATATGTGAGCTATGAGGTATGGTGAAGACAGCGACAGTGGGAAAGAAAGGCAAAAGGAAACAATGTAGGTTAGAGAGGAGACAGTGGCATTGCGACTCAATGTAATTCAAAGGGAGAAGAAAAGGAGACACTAGGAGAGGGATATATGCACAGTAACTGTGAGAAGGATATGCTGAGTATGAAGGCTTCACTACAAAGACAGACTGCACAATAGGATTTAGAATATTCTGTGTTAAAAGAGAGTGAATACGTTCGAAAGCCAACATTTTTGGTGAGAAGACAAAATGGAAAAGATGCTTCCCCTCTTTCCTGTCTGAATGTTTTGAAGAAGAAGATTCCGCCCTTTTTGTCACAGCAGCAGTTTTCCGCTGGTATGGTTCTGCACAGCCCCGGATGACAATTGTCGGCGAGTACGGCAGCGACTTGGGGATATGGTCCACGCTCCCAATGTTTCTGAGAGGTACAACGGTATTAGTCCTGGACTCATGGTATGGAGAGCCATCGGGTATGACGTCAGGGCAAGGCCGGTAGTGATTGACGGAACCTAACGACACAAAGGTCCGTCACGGACGTCCTGCGTTTTTACGTGTTGCCTCTCATGCGACAGTATCGTGCTGCCATTTATTTATCACGACAATTCTGACTTACAAACGCCACGTCTCTCTATGAATTGTCTACATGATGTTGAGGTACTCGAGGGCTTAGGAAGTACCCCAGATCTCTCCCCACTAGAATATGTTGGGACCATGGTGTCCGGGATGCCAGTGACCTGTTACAGCAGTTCTGGGCCAGCTTGTCTGTGGAGCTGATACTGAAACCAGGTTGGTACGTACTCAGAGAGCACACAGGATAAAGTTACAGTTGTGGATGGGACTGTAAACAGTTACTGTGAGTTGCACAACCAAACACAAACTTTATTTTCTAATAACCACTTATTTGCACATTGCTTTAAGAGATCACAACTAAACAATATGGCTGAAGGCATAGTTAAAGAAAACTTGAGATGCTTTCTTGGCTGAAGGCCCACAACCACGCCAAAAACAAGAATGGCAGAAGGCCTGACTTAAAATTCAAAAGCAATTAAAAATAGAAGGTAAAAATTTTTTTTTGAAAAGGAAACATGTAACTGAAAACAATTAGCGGCTGACGGCTTACACTACACGTCTGAACGACAACTATAATTAAAACACATTAATAAACAATTTTTATAACCAAGAAATTTCTTTTTAAACTCGTAACAGAACAGCAGAAAGCCTAATTAAAGAAATATTAACTTATTGCACGGCTGAGGGTCACAAACAAATTTGAAACAACAGCTGAAGGCCTGAACAACAAGTCAGACAAACAATTTAAAATAAACTCATTTCTTCTTATGAAAAATCTTCCTTTAAGGAATACACATGGCAGAACGCCTTATTAAAAGGGGTTCACGTATGTCCTCGGCTGAAGGCCACACATAACACATTGAACAACTAACGGCATAGAGCCTGGATTACAAACAATTTCAGATAGAACCAATTTTAACAAAAAAATTATATTCTTTTTTAAAATAAAATCAATATTCAAAATTTTAATTTAAAATGGCTGAAGGCCTTTATCTAAAATTTAAAAAGAAGTGAATTAATGCACGGCCAAAGGCCTCGCACAATACTTCAAACTAAAAAGAAAATCACAATCTAAAACAAACAGAATAAGTGGTGCTCAGAAGGGTTCCAAGGGTCGGCCTGAGAACGTAGCTCAAACGTAAGGTAAGGTGAGACAGGTAGCCAAGAGTTGAAGTTAAATAATCGGATGGCAACCCAAACTAGGCACAGCCCAAAGACCAACCAACGATTTAACCAATTACCTTCTGTCTGACCAACGGCACAACGATGGAAAATATCGGCTGAGGACGAGGATACAAACGGCACTACATCTTCAGAAACTGGCGTTTAAAAAGAGCCAAGGGAACAATATCCACTCTAAGAAAATAAGAACAAAACAACTTAAAAGGCTGTCAAACTACACGCCATGTCGGACAGCATCAACACGACGAGGAAAGGCACACTGCTGGAAAAGTACGCTAACGACGAGCGCAGGTAACTGGGGTGTTAACGGCCACAGAGCAGAAAATATCGCTGGTGCACTTCACTGGTAAGTAACAGTCAATTTAATAGTTAATCACAATATAGGAAGACAGCTGCCAGATTTCGCCGAGCCCAACACATCATACGTTGCTGCTAGCCTGAACAGCGCAGAGAGCAACAACCTGCAAATGAACAAAGAGATGTCACAAAAGTTGAGGCTTCATAACAGGTTAACTGCAGCGTCCACGTTCGGTGGGCAGCGAACTTTGTCACTCTCACTGGTAGCACCACACGATCTGAAAGTGCTTGCACGCCGCCAGCAGTCCCGTCCTGGCCCGCTCCGCGGAGAGTTCCTCGCTGCTCCGTCCCAACTGACTGACTACATGCAGCACGCTGAGAGAATTAAAATAGCTGCTCAGTTAAAAGCACACAAGCTACACACGGTTCCACGAAACACTTCCACAAACAACTCGAACAATACTAAAATCAGTGACTCTGGAACAACAAGGACGAATCACAAGTCGACACACACAGAGAACCCAGAAGCGGTCAGCAACCAAATACACCTCGTCTGATGAGACTACCAACCGAACGACCAACCAAGGTCGTCCCCACTCATCATGTGTGTCGGCAACGGTCGGGCGAGTCATGGCTGTCAGGACCTCACTGCTGCTCCATCTAGACTGATCTCCTGACACTCGACGACCTGGAAATACTAGCGGCCGCTCCAAAGATAGTACGACAGTGCTCTTATCGATACGTGCTGCTGCTGCCACTCACGGGCAGGCAAGCCAGCAACTTAGTGACGCCAGTAAATCGAATAAGAAACGAGATGGGGGTACCGCCAAGACAAGATAACAAGCAACAACAGCACGAACATGAGCTGCGCACAGCTCAGATACAATGGCTTTATACACTCCTGGAAATTGAAATAAGAACACCGTGAATTCATTGTCCCAGGAAGGGGAAACTTTATTGACACATTCCTGGGGTCAGATACATCACATGATCACACTGACAGAACCACAGGCACATAGACACAGGCAACAGAGCATGCACAATGTCGGCACTAGTACAGTGTATATCCACCTTTCGCAGCAATGCAGGCTGCTATTCTCCCATGGAGACGATCGTAGAGATGCTGGATGTAGTCCTGTGGAACGGCTTGCCATGCCATTTCCACCTGGCGCCTCAGTTGGACCAGCGTTCGTGCTCGACGTGCAGACCGCGTGAGACGACGCTTCATCCAGTCCCAAACATGCTCCATGGGGGACAGATCCGGAGATCTTGCTGGCCAGGGTAGTTGACTTACACCTTCTAGAGCACGTTGGGTGGCACGGGATACATGCGGACGTGCATTGTCCTGTTGGAACAGCAAGTTCCCTTGCCGGTCTAGGAATGGTAGAACGATGGGTTCGATGACGGTTTGGATGTACCGTGCACTATTCAGTGTCCCCTCGACGATCACCAGTGGTGTACGGCCAGTGTAGGAGATCGCTCCCCACACCATGATGCCGGGTGTTGGCCCTGTGTGCCTCGGTCGTATGTAGTCCTGATTGTGGCGCTCACCTGCACGGCGCCAAACACGCATACGACCATCATTGGCACCAAGGCAGAAGCGACTCTCATCGCTGAAGACGACACGTCTCCATTCGTCCCTCCATTCACGCCTGTCGCGACACCACTGGAGGCGGGCTGCACGATGTTGGGGCGTGAGCGGAAGACGGACTAACGGTGTGCGGGACCGTAGCCCAGCTTCATGGAGACGGTTGCGAATGGTCCTCGCCGATACCCCAGGAGCAACAGTGTCCCTAATTTGCTGGGAAGTGGCGGTGCGGTCCCCTACGGCACTGCGTAGGATCCTACGGTCTTGGCGTGCATCCGTGCGTCGCTGCGGTCCGGTCCCAGGTCGACGGGCACGTGCACCTTCCGCCGACCACTGCCGACAACATCGATGTACTGTGGAGACCTCACGCCCCACGTGTTGAGCAATTCGGCGGTACGTCCACCCGGCCTCCCGCATGCCCACTATACGCCCTCGCTCAGAGTCCGTCAACTGCACATACAGTTCACGTCCACGCTGTCGCGGCATGCTACCAGTGTTAAAGACTGCGTGCGATGGAGCTCCGTATGCCACGGCAAACTGGCTGACACTGACGGCGGCGGTGCACAAATGCTGCGCAGCTAGCGCCATTCGACGGCCAACACCGCGGTTCCTGGTGTGTCCGCTGTGCCGTGCGTGTGATCATTGCTTGTACAGCCCTCTCGCAGTGTCCGGAGTAAGTATGGTGGGTCTGACACACCGGTGTCAATGTGTTCTTTTTTCCATTTCCAGGAGTGTATAATACCATCCCAGTGGAATCAGTACATGCATCCAGAACAGATGAGCAGATGAGGTGCAACGTCATTCTCATAAATGGGCTCATACTGCTAAGTTATTTACAAATGTGAGTCGAATTTGTAATCACTGGAACGTCAGATATCCTCTAATTGGGCGAGGTTTCATTTAATTTCCTCCTTCCCTTTTAGGTGCTTCACTTTCTTGTCAAATTGTACACAGTCATGCAACTTATAGCAGATCTCTAGTACACATCCATGAAGCGTAATTAACCGGATTCTGAATCATGCGATCACATCGCAGCTCGCAGTTCCACCCTCACTATTTTCTGTTTATTATTAAATCCATCTCCAGTTAGGAATAATCTGCTTTAAAGGTAGCACATTTCAGGTTATCTTTATTTCCCGCCAATAAGTTCCACAAACTTCATTAAGGTGTGTCGAATATGATTAACAGTTCTAAGAGATTAGATTCCTCGTTGATCAACGAGATCCCACTTTACGAATGGTCAGTTATGAGCAATGCACCATTTGCGAAACAGTATTAGAGGGACAAACTGCTAACATTCGCAACAAATTACTTCCTACCTTAGGTACCATATCAGTATCATTCGACGATGGTACAGTCTGCAAACAGTGGATCTTCTCAACTTCTTCACAGTACCTGTCAGAGGACAGGTCAAGATGGACGTGTTCCCTGTCATCCAGAATCAACCATTCAAAGACATGTATGGTCATATGTAAAACTGTTCTACAGAAGACTTGGGCGATTAGTAGAAACAGGTCAGCAAGTTCACGCTATGCCAGACATAGTCGGGAGTGTATTTTGTATTCAGGCGGAAAATGGGTACGTTGAACACATATAAATTGTAACTGATTCGCCAAATGCAACAAATGACAGGTTTGGTAAAGAAGAGTTGCATCAATTAACACACCATGCGTTGCCATTATACAACGCGGAAACTAAGCGTTTGCAGTGCAGTGTTGATGGAGAATTTACTTCTTATTTTACACAAGTTATCTTCTCCGTAAATACTGCTCAGTATCCTTCAAACAGCCTGCATCATTGTACACCCCATTTCATGAGCTATCTATTGCCCGTGAGAAACATACTTAGCTTACAAGAATATATAGTACTTTACTGTATAATATTTGTGCCTCGAATTCCCATCTTTTCAGGTCTGCCGAACTGGTAAGTCTATCGATGTTTTTCTATGAGACATCGTATGATACAGTGCCGTACTGCAGACTGTTAACAAAAGTCGAGCGTACGGAATACGTTCCCAAATATGTCAGTGGCTCGAACACTTCTAAAGTAATAGAACCCTGTACCTTGTCCTCGACGGCGAGTGCTCGTCAGGGACAAGGGTATCGTCGGGACTACCCCAGTTAAAGGTGATAAAACTCCTCCCGCACAACCCATGAAGGCCAGAAGGCACCGACTGGCCGCCGTGCCATCCTCAGCCCACAGGCGTCATTGGATGAGGATATGGAGGGGCATGTGGTCAGCACACTGCTCTCCCGGCCGTATGTCAGTTTCCCAGACCGGAGACTCTACTTCTCAATCAAGTAGCTCCTCAGCTTACCTCACAAGGGCTGAGTGCACCCCACTTGCCAACAGCGCTCGGCAGACCGGATGGTCATCCATCCAAGTGCTAGCCAAGCCTGACAGCGCTTAACTTCGATGATCTGACGGGAACCGGTGCTACCACTGCGGCATGGCCGTTGGCAGTTAAAGGTGACAGGACCACTGTTATTCTCTATATACGTAAATAACCTAACTGGCAACAATATGTAGCTGTTTGCTGACGGTGCTGTGGTGTACAGGAAGTTGTCGCCGTTGAGTGAGTATAAATGAAAATGACCTAGACCAAATTTTTAGTCGGTGTGATTAATGGCAGCTTTCTCTTAACGCTGAATTGTACAAGCTAATACAGATTGGTAATCAAATTTCTGGAATACATTTGTCTAGATAAAATATTTAAGTGATTAACATTGCAAAACCACAGGTTAATGTAAGCCGGAGATAAGGCAATGCAGATGTGAAATGCTGGTACATTAATAACTGGTGTAACCACTAGAATGTTGAATGTAAGAATGCAAAAGTGAATCAGTCAAACTGTGACTGATTCACAGGTGCCGGATGTCATATTGTGGGACGTAGTGCCATGCCTGATGAATTTCGTCAATACATGGTTGGTTAATGGTGTTTTCGGGAGGCGTTGGAGTGGTCGTCCGACGATGTGCCACATGTTCTCGATTCAAGACAGATATAGTGATGTAGCAGTCCAAGGCAACATGTCGACACTGTGTAGCGCATGTTGGGTTACAACAAAGGTATGCGGGTGAGCGTTATCCTGTTGGAATGATGTTCATGAAAGGCAGCAAAACCATACTGATCTAAAAATTTGCAGTCAGGGTGCGTGGGATAACCACGAGAGTGCTCTTGCTGTCAGACGAAATAGCACCCCAGACCATGTGTCTAGCACGCAGATAGGTTGGTTGCACGCCCTCAGTTGGCCTCATTGCAACCAACACACGGCCATCACTGGCACCGAAGCAGAACCAAATTTGATCAGAAAACTCGGCAGACTTCCACCCTGCCCTCCAACGAGCTCTCGCTTGACACCACTGAAGTCGTAAATGGCAGTGGTTTGGGGTCGCTATAGGGCACCGTGGTCGGAGCTGTCCTTGAAGTAACCGACTGGTAGCAGTTTGTTGTGTCATTGTGGTACCAATTGCTGCTGCAGTAGCAATAAGGAGCGCCAGACCCACACGCCGAACACGATTTCCCCTCTCGGTAGTGCCACGTGGCCGCCTGGTGCTCTGTCATATTGCGCCTGTACGTACTCGTGATTTCAGCTGCCAGCAATTATGTGCAGTAGCTAGATTCCTGCCTAATCACCGAGCGAGGTGGTGCAGTGGTTAGCACACTGGACTCGCATTCGGGAGGACGACGCCTCAAACCTGTCTCCAGCCATCCTGATTTAGGTTTTCCGTGATTTCCCTAAATCGTTTCAGGCAAATGCCGGGATGGTTCCTTTGAAAGGCGACGGCCGGTTTCTTTCCCCATCCTTACCTTATCGGAGCTTATGCTCCGTCTCCAATGACCTCGTTGTCGACGGGACGTTAGACACTAATCTGCTCCTCCTCTTCCTGCCTAATCTTTCAGCAGTTTCGCAGAAGAAACTTCCAGTTTCTCGTAGCCCTACTGCATGACTTCGTTCAAACACAGTGAGCTGTTGATAATGGCGTCTTTGTCGCCTTAAAAGCAAACTTAAGAACTATCAATTCAACATATCTAATCTCAAAGGTAAGTAACGCTCTCGACCGTTATAGAGTTCATTTCCTTTTCGACACTCCCGTAACTCACGCATTCGCTTAGCACTGGATTTTTTAGGCTTCTAGGATTTGTTTCAACGCGAGTTTCATCTGTCGCCTTTTGTGTAATCCCGAGCATGATTACGAGTCATATGAGACGACATCTTCCGTTATTTTATAATTTTCAATCCACGAGGTCTATGAGAAACTGCCCGCATCTCGTGGTCGTGCGGTAGCGTTCTCGCTTCCCACACCCGGGTTCCCGGGTTCGATTTCCGGCGGGGTCAGGGATTTTCTCTGCCTCGTGATGGCTGGGTGTTGTGTGATGTCCTTAGGTTAGTTAGGTTTAAGTAGTTCTAAGTTCTATTGGACTGATGACCATAGATGTTAAGTCCCATAGTGCTCAGAGCCATTGAGAAAGTAAGGTCCGATCGATCGCAAAATGGAAACCACAGTGACTGTCCCATGAAACTATGCACAGATGTGTGGGACAGTGTCTCTTGTACAATCGTCGGAACGCGTCACGTCGCTCTTTTCGGTTCTGAGCTCACAGTGAGCACCTAAGGAAGCCCAGAAAATAGTGGCTCCCTCCAAGTGCGAGTGCCTGTGAGAGATTTCGCCTGCTTTCATGCAGCCCACGCAACATAGCTGTCAGGCATTTCGTCCTTCATCACAATTCACGGCAGCACACTTCAGGCGCATTGAAGATGCTAATGCGGCATTTTCTATGGGAAGTGTTTTAATCACCCACTATACAGCCCTGACTTGACCCACTCTGATTTTCATCTCTGTTCACATGAACCGATGGCCATGAAGATAACATTTTGGTGCAGACAACAAGTTGCAGAACAGTGCAGAGAATTGGCAGAAAACACAGGCGACTGCCATCTACAACGAGGGCACTACAAATTTGATACAATGCTACGACAAATGTCTAGTTGAAGAGGCGACTATGTAGAGAAGTAGGTGGAAGTTGTAACTAACTGTTGCAATCCAAAAATTTTTGATTTCACTGTGATTTCCATTTCGCGACCACTCATATTCCATGGAAAATTTGTCTCACTTAGGTTCCTAGTAGCCCTCCGTAACCTCTTCACAGTAACATCCACATTAGTGTCATTGTTAAACCGCGTTTCCGCGCTAAATGGGCTAGTAACTTTACAAGAAGCACATTCGTAGCAATCACGTGCATACACTTACAATGGTTCGATGACTTCACAGACAAAACAAGTAGTGCACTACAAACACGTACAGACATTATCCATCAGCTCTGAGCGCAACCATTGTTACGCGTTATTAGTCTCGTAGCTGTTAGCAGTTTAAATGTGACGGTATTTTATCACTCTAGGATGTTCGACCGACCGTCACTGCAACCTGCGTAGAATCGTTTTCGCGTCAAAACTAGTCTTGCGAAACATAGCTTGCTTTATTCATACATGATATCTTGCAAACAGTAGATGCAAGTGGGCAGACAGATTTCCGACATTGTGCCACATCGCCGGCTAATGACCAGCATATGATCCTATGGAGTGCGATTATTTCGATGAAAATTTTACTAAAAGAATCCAGTAAACCATACTGGACTACTGGATGGTGAATGTTCACCAGCAAAGAAAGTAACTTCAGATATTGCCATCAGGTAGCGTAATACGATCTCTAATGTATTCAGCATACGTAAATGATTTATCAGAGTAGGTAGGTAAGAATTTAAAATTATTCCGTTGACAATTCTGTTGTGTTGAGGCAACTATGGCCGTTGGATGATAGTAATTACGAGGGCTTTTTTTTTCTTTTACAAGGTCTGATCGGTCGCGAAACCCTCCGTGAAAATCCGATGAAGCTTGGCGCAGAAGTGTTGTACAGTGTCTC
Organism: Schistocerca nitens; assembly: GCF_023898315.1. Taxonomy (NCBI): domain Eukaryota; kingdom Metazoa; phylum Arthropoda; class Insecta; order Orthoptera; family Acrididae; genus Schistocerca; species Schistocerca nitens. The sequence goes on along the minus strand of NC_064617.1, from coordinate 677,692,952 downwards.
TTGTATGCCCATCTATCGCGTCACAGCGCTCTTCCAGTTCTGAGCACTCAGTGAACGCCTGAAGATGCCTGGAACACTAGTCTCCCGTCAAGTGTGAAGTGCGTGCTGTCATGCACTAGCGCCACTCTTACGTGACTGGCACGAAATATGAGTAGACATTATTTTCCAGATGCAGAAACAAGCCTACCTAGTTTCGTTTATGGAGCACAACTTCTTAATGTTGCGGATTTCTTCCGACAGTCTCTAGGCGTAACGCTGCAAAGCGATATGAAATGGAATAATCACGTAAGAAAGGAAGTAGGGTAGGCGAATGTTCGACTTCGGTTTTTTAAGAGAAATTTACGAAAGTGTGATCAATGTGTAAAGGAGACAACGTATAGAACGCTAGTGCGACCCAATCTTGTTTACTACCCGAGTGTTTCGGACCCCACGCAAGTCGGTTTAAAATATGGCATCGAGGTAATTAAGAGGGGGGGGGGGGGGTGTTACTAGGTTTATTATTGGTAGGTTTGATCAACAAGCGAGTATTACAGTGATACCTCGTGAACTCAAGTGGCTGTCCCTGGAGGGAAACGACGTTGTTCCCGCGCAACACATATAAAGAAAAGTTATACTAAATATTAATATTACTTGTGGCTGCTCTGCGATTTTAATTTTAGCTACTGAAAAGTTTTAGAGAACGGCCTTTGAAGCTGACTGCCGAGCGATTCTGCTGCCGTCAACGTACATTTCGCCTCAGCATCACTAAGGTAAAATAACAGAAATCAAAGGTCGCACGGAGGCATACAGACATTCGCTTTCCCCTTCGCTCTGCTTGAGCGTGGAACAGGAAAGAAAATGATTCGCATTGGTACAAGGAAGCCTTCACCACACTCCATATAGTCGATTGCCGAGTATGTATGTAGATGTAGATGCAGACGTAGATGTGGATGTATAGCTACTTGCCCCCTTCTTGCAGCGGTGTACCGTAGGTTTCCAGAAGAGTGTAGCGTTCCAAAGGATTGGAAAAGGGCACAGGTCATATCCCCGTTTTCAAGAAGGGACGTCGAACAGATGTGCAGACCTATATCTCTAACGTCGATCAGTTGTAGAATTTTGGAACACGTATTATGTTCGAGTATAATGACGTCGAACAGATGTGCAGACCTATATCTCTAACGTCGATCAGTTGTAGAATTTTGGAACACGTATTATGTTCGAGTATAATGACTTTTCTGGAGACTAGAAATCTACTGTGTAGGAATCGTCGAAAAAGACGATCGTGTGAAACGCAGCTCGCGCTATTCGTCCACGAAACTCAGAGGGCTATAGACACGGGTTCCCAGGTAGATGCCGTGTTTCTTGACTTCCGCAAGGCGTTCGATACAGTTCCCCACAGTAGTTTAATCAACAAAGTAAGAGCATATGTATCAACACACCAATTGTGTGATTGGATTGAAGAGTTCCTAGATAACAGAACGCAGCATGTCATTCTCAATGGAGAGAAGTCTTCCGAAGTAAGAGTGATTTCAGGTGTGAGGCAGGGGAGTGTCGTAGGACCGTTGCTATTCACAATATACATAAATGACCTTGTGAATAACATTGGAAGTTCACTGAGGCTTTTTGCGGATGATGCTGTGGTGTATCGAGAGGTTGTAACAATGGAAAATTGTACTGAAATGCAGGAGGATCTGCAGCGAATTGACGCATGGTGCAGGGAATGGCAATTGAATCTCAATGTAGACAAGTGTAATGTGCTGCGAATACATAGAAAGAAAGATCCTTTATCATTTAGCTACAACACAGCAGGTCAGCAACTGGAAGCAGTTAATTCCATAAATTATCTGGGAGTAGGCATTAGGAGTGATTTAAAATGGAATGACCATATAAAATTAATTGTCGGTAAAGCGGATGCCAGACTGAGATTCATTGGAAGAATCCTAAGGAAATGCAGTCCGAAAACAAAGGAAGTAGGTTACAGTACACTTGTTAGCCCACTGATTGAATGTTGCTCAGCAGTGTGGGATCCGTACCAGATAGGGTTGATAGAAGAGATAGAGAAGATCCATCGGAGAACAGCGCGCTTCGTTATAGGATCATTTAGTAATCTTGGAAGCGTTACGGACATGATAGATCAACTCCAGTGGAAGACCCTGCAGGAGAGACGCTCAGTAGCTCGGTACGGGCTTTTGTTGAAGTTTGGAGAACATACCTTCACCGAGGAGTCAAGAGTATATTGCTCCCTCCTACGTATATCTCGCGAAGAGACCGTGAGGATAAAATCAGAGAGATAGAGCCCACACAGAGGCATACCGACAATCTTTCTTTCCACGAACAATACGAGACTGGAAAAGAAGGGAGAACCGATAGAGGTACTCAAGGTACCCTCCGCCACACACCGTCAGGTGGCTTGCGGAGTATGGATGTAGATGTAGATTCCGTCATCGTTTGTCGATAGGCCACCCATTTTCATTCATTGTATGCCACTGACCGATTAACACGTGCCCTTAGTCAAAACCAGTTAAATCAGGCCGCCATTTAAACTTCCTGGCAAATTAAAGTACTTGGCTGCACCGGGTCTCAAACAGGGAACTTTCCCCTTCACGAAGAGTGCTGGTAGGGGCATTGAACACGAAAGACTAGGTCGGGGGTTCCATTCCCGGTCCCATAACGGTCCATCTGCCTGGAAATTTCAAAACAGCGCACAGACTGCTGCAGAGCGGAAAGTCATTCTGGAAGAAACCGCATTACTTACACATTGTGTCGATCGAATCTTTCCCGCAGTCACTTTTCTTGCTGATGTCCTCGTACGAGATCTCCTTACCACAGCAGAACTGTCATCATAATGACGTAGTAGTTGATGTGTCCCTGACGCACGTCGTAGTAAATCGGGGAAGAGGCAGAGCACTTGGCATAGAATCACAAATGTGGGCGATTACATTTATCATGACCCTGCTGCAAGCTGCAGTTTGACACTGGCCGAGCTGTCACAGCGACACAGACTACCATTCGGAAAAATGTTGTAATAGCACGACGGTAACACGGCTACGGAGTAGCTGTTGGTACAACGTTCCAGGAGCTGCTAGACCGTAAATCTCGCAGCCCGATTCGCTCATGAGTGAAGCGCGTGCCCCGCTTCCAACGCTCTTGTTTTGTTTGTTGGACAGCGTAACCGTTGACGGCAGCCGTCCTTGTCGGAACAGTTTCTTTTTATTATTTACAGAACGAGTGCGCGGTGCGTGTTATTGAATCTAAAGTGTATTTCTCCTTAAAGAGAAGTTCTCCGTTACCTTGGCATACCACGTTTTCAACGGCGATAATATTTCAGCGTAAGTAAGGCAATGAGTCCTCATCAGTCACGAGGTACTTTTCCTTCGAGTGATGCGCTCGCAGTGAAAGGCTCGAGGCGTTGTACAATTAAGGCACGTCGCTCTTGACCTTTATCTCGTACGCGGTGCGACCCTACCGCGACTGCGCGCCGTAGCATCTCCACCGACATCCGCAATTCGTTTTCGGGCCCCCTGGAGTCGCCCTGTCAATCAACGCGGCCCCTCAAGGACGGGGAAGAGGAACGATGAGTGCTGCCCGATGGCAGGAATGCGAGCGCCAAGGCTCGCCAGCGTCGAATTTCGTGTGGAGTGTCCGAGGTCAAATATCGGGCACCCGAGCGCCGCTCACGGCTTCACGCACAAGCTGGTAGCGCGGAATGCCACTTGCTCGACGACCTCTGCCCACCAACGCACCATGTGTCACGTAGACAGGAATAAACGTTCACGGCATTTGCAACTCAATTTTTGTTTCCAACTAAATACATATCATCAAATAATAATAACAGAGCATAGAAGAAGCAATAAAAAATTATTTAAAGATGATGACCTGTTTCGGCCTTCAATGCTGGCCATCTTCAGATCCAACGCACCGTAAAGATGTAAAGAGTGTCACATTAAATAGGAAAGTCTGAAAATAACGTAGCGTGCGAGAAAGGAAGAAAGGAACCAATGACCGAAAAGAGTTAAAATAGCGCAGCATTTACCGATATGGCTGCAGCTGGCGGTACAGGCGTGAAATCACAGTAGTTTAATGCTGCTAATGGCTAATATGCCACACTTTATATATAGTGGTAAGCGCGCACTTATGCCGCGACCCATGAGAAATACGCCCCCCCCCCCCCCGCAACGAACGTGTGACGTCACACCAGTCATCTTGTCCGCCATACTTCGTGAACGCTCAGTTCCGTACGACGCCCACAGGAAAGCAATGTCTATGGAAAGATATCTACTAAAGGTCTTAACGTTGTCGCGTTCTATCGATAGCTTGTATGCAGTTAAACACGCAGTGAAGAATTAAACTCGTCTGAAATAGTTACTCGCTCCCTGCCAGAGACGACTGCTGGCACTTGTAAGACCTAAAGTGCCACATGGTGTGACATTTGCGCCGTAGTCTGTCTTTCACGTGGGCTTCGGTTTATGCTGTATGTGGTTCAAAATGGTTCAAATGGCTCTGAGCACTATGGGACTTAACATCTATGGCCATCGGTCCCCTAGAACTTAGAACTACTTAAACCTAACTAACGTAAGGACATCACACAACACCCAGTCATCACGAGGCAGAGGCTATGCTGCATGTCAGCCTCAGACAATGGTCAATGATTTACGTAAGATGACTGGACGAATAAAATATGAAGTAAATATAAAAGCAAATGTATAACATTATCCGAAAATTGTCTTTTAAATAACTTCATCAGTTCGTTGATAACAATGGTGTAAGTTAAAAATATTTCAAATTAAAAGAGCCAATGTGATAGGCTGTAAGGTGTCATTAGTTTGTAGCTTTAGGAGTGCTGTTTCTATAGAGACGCCATCGTCAAGATGGCTTTTGGTAGTCATGGCTGTACCAGGACACCACATATTGCTATGTCGATGGCGCGTGTTTCCCGATATGCACCGGCAAGAATGAAGCAGTAAGGCGTCGAGACTATATTGGCGGTAGTGTGTTAATATGTTGTCGCCAGCACGTTTGTTGAATGGTCATAAGAGAAGTTCAATGTTCAAAAATGGCTCTGAGCACTATGGGACTTAACATCTGAGGTCATCAGTCCCCTAGAACTTAGAACTACTTAAATCTAACATAAGGACATCACACACATCCATGCCCGAGGCAGGATTCGAACCTCCGACCATAGCAGTCCCGCGGTTCCGGTCTGCAACGCCTATAACCGCACGGCCACCGCGGCGAAGTTCAATGTTCAAATGTGTGTGAAATCTTATGGGACTTAACTGCTAAGGTCATCAGTCCCTAAGCTTACACACTGCTTAACCTAAATTATCCTAAGGAAAAACACACACACCCATGCCCGAGGGAAGACTCGAACCTCCGCGGGACCAGCCGCACAGTCCATAAGTGAAGTCAAATGGTGAATCATTACGGTGTTGACATTATAAAGTGAAAAATAAGTAGTGGTAAAAGCAATGGCTAAAATATAATACCATAATGAACAATTACATAAATGAAAGCACTCAAGAATTTGGCTATCTGACGTGTCACTATCTACTACAAAATCTTTTTTTTTTATTCTAAAGGGTACCATTTTAATATTATAAAATCAGTAAGAAGAATTCTATGTATCATAAAAAAGCAAGTTCAAATGTCTTGGTGTATAAATCTCGTACCATGTTGCGTATAAATGCCTTCCACCTACACCAAACTACCGATTAACCCGCATCCGGATTATCCGGCTTGAATGTTATCTGTGCAGGGCATAGTTCAATTTCTTTTGGATAAAAAGTAAGTAGCGTATTGTTATAATTGGATCCAATATTTTTGTTAAAATACAATATTATGCATTATTTCTGGCGCGATTTCCTGTGAAAAATGACTGTAGTGCAAGAGGTAGATCATCACATTCCTCGATTTCCGGAGAGGATTTGACCCGGTGTCACATTTTAATAGATTGCCAGGTAAGTAAGTGCTTCGAACACTTCTACTGTTTTCAAGTAATAGAAGACAGCATATTGTCCTGGACGGCTAGCGTTCATCAGAGACAAAAGAAAAGCGAGGACTGCACCAGGGGCTTGCGATATGACCCAAGTTGTTCTCCGTGTACAAATCACGCTCAAAAGTATCTGAAAGACCTGAATTGCGTCCCACCTGATTTGAGTGCAGCCCACGTACCGTAACTGAGTTGCAAGTTGCACGTAGTTTACTTGCAGGTCTCTGGTCCTGCGATAGTGCATTTAAGTTTGGTATGTGTAGTATTAGAGAACTCACTGTACTCCCCTCATTTCATTTTCAGAATTAGATTGGAAACATCTTGTTATACTGTATAATACAATACTTATACAACACTTATTCCGTATTACTTTACGAGGCGCGCAAGGTGATATTCGATAATAGTTTCCAACGTGCCCGCGAGCTGCAGCCCTTGGCTGGTAGAGACATACGTCTGCTCGCTGCGGAGTCTCCAGGCTACCAAGTAGCCTACTTGGGGTAATGGCGCATCCGCTTTCAACGGATGCTCGGAGCACCTATATGCTCTAAGCACCTACAAAGTTAAGTTCCTCACATACGGAGTTCCATATTTCCCGACAGGGAACAGTTTGTACTGGACAGACTAACCTGCCCTCTTTGCAAAATGCCGCTAAATGGAGCTTGGAGTGGCAAGTGAGTTACGGAACTTAACACGGGTTCTCTGGTATCTTTTTGATATAGTCGTGGCTACCGCAGTTGACCACTACAGAACTCTGTATGGCGATAGCTCCACATTGTAAATTAATACTACGATACTACGAATACTAGGGAAGACCTAAGTGAGACGAGACAGTCGTTAATGCTTGTAAACTCAAATTTATTACAATAAGTCACATTTCTAAAACGTTACCACTCACATTAATCTCTGAGAGAGTTAATGCTTGTAGCGACAGTGGTTTCTCCAACTTTTTACGTACAACGCCGTGCTATTAATTTATTTTTCAGTCATCACTTACAAATTTGGTTTAAGTTATCATTTTAATTTACATTGTGAATGAAATACAGACATCACTGATGTAATATTCCTCTTCTATTATTTCTTACACGAAGCAGTTTTAGGCTCTTACGCCATAATCAGGTACAAAGATAAGTATTAGATGCAGTGAAATTTTGTTGGATCAAAGATTTTAAACTAGTGCATCTACGGAGTATCTCCAAATCCACAGATGAAAATTTTAATAATTCAGAATAAAACAAGAGGGACTACTTCATTGTAAATATGATGTAAGATTATCAGATAGTTGCCTCAGATAGGTAGTCAAATAATCTTACATCACATTTACAATGAAGTAGTCTTTTATGTTCAAAATGTTCTACCGAGAACGGACGGAGCAGTACATCAATGCGTTTTAATTTAATTTTCGATTTTCAGACGAACTAGTAAACCCACGTTTGACGGCAGGCTCACCCGATTGCGAGTGAAGATAACGTCGGAGTCGCTTCGGTCCTTTAAATACCTAACCACTCTCGCTTTAAAGACACCAGTGTTGTAGGTACACGTTCTGGGGAAGTTTTCTTGGGAAATATTTATTAGCTGAATATCTACTTCTACATTAGTCCCTGGACTAATTTTCGAAATTCCCTGTGGTTCAAAGTGGAGTATCAGGTTTCTGTACCCATTACACCATTTTTATCATATTTACAACAATTTAGTTATTATATTTTAAAAACTCATGGTATCTGAGCGCATAGGATCGCATAAGATTACGCTCACTGATCGTTAAACTTTGGTTCAGCTAACTCAAACATAATTCAATTACTAATTTTAAATAAATGTAAATAATTGGTGTTGCTACTCAGAATAGCATATAACTATAACTCCAGAATAAATAAATTAAATGAAAAATTACAATAGAAAATACGAAATTACACAAAAAATTAAACTTAAAACTGAGAGACGAAGCGGGTTGCATCCGGTGTGACACCATGGCTGACTCCGTCGCTGTAGCAAGTTTTCCGACTGTTAACATGTTTCCGCAAAAGCTGTTTGTGAAACATGAGTACCTATACAAAGTAATTTTCCTATAGTCCCTCCTGATACGCCCTAATTCAGCTTACAGTTGCGTTTAAAACAATCGTAGCTGATACTATAGCTACGTCGTAAAATCTAAACCCAAGAGGAAATACGTTCGCGAAAACTTATAACGCGAACATTAACGTGTGTTAGATCACTGGACTCTTTTCAAGAGCTTTCGAACATCTCTAAACAAGGCATATAGTGCCATTTAGAGAGAAAACAAACAAAAAATAAAAAAAATAAAGTAAAGAAAGAAATTTCCTTTGATTTATAGAAACCTCATTTCGACACCTCGAACCATTCACGCAATCGAACGGATTTTATGGCTTAGGCGATTCATTCAGTGTATAAACTGAGACACATCTACCATCACTAACACGGCCATCAGTGGTCATCACCAGGCTCACTTCGACAGGTAGCCGTGTACCAATCACTGTTCCCTAATGAAGCAGATTTACCTCTTAAATTATGGGACACAAGATAGTCCAAGAGTAATGATGATGATGATGATGTTTGGTTTGTGGGGCGCTCAACTGCGCTGTCATCAGCGCCCATACAAAGTCCTAACTTTTACACAGTCCAATTTTTACACAATCCAATCTAACCATTGTCACGAATGATGATAACGAAATGATGAGGACGACAGAAACACCCAGTCCCCGGGCAGAGAAAATCCCCAACATGGCCGAGAATCGAACCCGGGACCCCGTCATCCAGAGGCACCAACGCTTGCCACTAGACCGCAAGCTGCGGACTGTCGAACAGTAGGTGCGAGACGTTACACGCTCGGAACAACATTACATTTTTCGATACACACTGGCGAGAATGTCTAGGTACTCAGGACTTAGCGCAGGTTCAAATCCTGCCTCAGGCATGGATGTGTGTGATGTCCTTAGTTTAGTTAGGTTTAAGTAGTTCTAAGTTCTAGGGGACTGTTGACCTTAAAATTTCAGTCCCATAGTGCTCAGAGCCATTTGAACCATTTGACTTAGTGCAGCTTCGGCACGCAATTTTATCTTGTGGTACATTTTCATCGCCACTAATATTCTGCTACATGTTATGAGGTGTCAGTCGCAATATCACGGAGTGGTTATTTTTGGAATATATGCAACCTAATTCAGAGTACAGAAAGTTGTCTGCCAAACATGGCATACAATAATCAACTGTAAAATTACTACGCAGACAGTACTTGGAGTAGTCCTAGTATGGGTCGTCGTCACTATTTATGCGTCTGAAAATATCTTATTGTGGCAGACAGTTCACTTCAACGACAGTACTACCGCTCAAAAAGTCTATAATTTTTAATTTCAGCCCGTCGAATTGATCGCAGATTGGATTCATCATAAAAGTTACACGGACTGCCACGTAGAGTTTCAGAACATTTGTTAATTTAGATCCCCCACAATAAAATATTAAAACACATGTGGTAAAACAGTTAAATCTTTCTTGGGCAAAGATGCGCAAAACGTATAATTTAAATGATAATGCTGGTTACAACGCCGTATGTAAAATAAATGCTGTCGACTTCAGTTCGATTTTAGCACGAGTTGAAAGAAAGACATTTGACGAAAATGAAGTGCGACAAATTCGCACAGCTGCCCATCATTCATAGTCATATACATATAGTATTTGGAAAAAGTAATAGTTTGAATATATGAAATTAAACAAAAAAAATTTGCAGTGACAGTGCGTTGATTTGGGCGGAGCAGACCAAACAGCGAGGTCATCGGCCTCATCGGATTAGGGAAGGAAGTCGGCCGTGCCTTTCAAGGGAACCATCCCGGCATTAGCCTGAAGCGATTTAGGGAAATCAAGAAAAACGTAAATCAGGTCGGCCGGACGTGCGTTTGAACCGTCGTCCTCTCAAAAGCTACCGGACGCCAACGGCGATTTCAACCACAAGGCACCTTTAATCACATGGGTACCGGACCGTGTAGCTCACTGTCTCACATCGGAGTAGAGATGGACGATATAGCTGATACATTAGAATACTCGATGCATGGTGCCGATGTATTGAACTGAACCGATGAATTGTCTACATTTTTTTAAATATTCTAAATGACGATATTTTCTTATTCAGTTGATCGACTTGGCGAATCTATTTACTTATTTATCAAGGAAAATCGCCAAACAGTCCTATGTTATCAGAAGTTATTTTATTTAAGCAACCAATTTCGGCCACTGAATAATGCCATCTCAGGATCCTATGCACTCCATGTACACACAATCTGATATATCAATATTTGCATACTGGAGCCATCAACATCTGCATTCTAAAAACGAATTCACGGAATCGAGATGTTGATTAACTGGCTTTTGGGTATAAGCACGCACTCTAATGTATTGTGTTTGTACCACATACGCACAGAAATACGATGTATACCAGTCCAAATGCACCAGCGATGTATTAGAAAGTGAACTGAAGGTGGAAGCTAAAGATACGTGCTTGAGAATGACCCACGGTTGAAACTCGTCATCTGCACGGGTAATAAAAAGAATACAGCCCACTTGGACAGATCTTTATTCTCAGCATTTGTTGTCTTTTTGTTTTGGACATACCCGAATCATATCTGCAATCACTTGCGCAAAGCAACTGCTGCATTCGAAGCACCGATATATTCCTCTCGATGTATCGTAATAGCAAGGATGCCACTGTAAGGTGTATGGCACCTAAAAAAACCTAGATTTTTTTTTACTGTCCAACGCCAATCTCGACTGTTTCGTGCACGCAGCGTATTAACAAAGATTTTCACACTAACAATACTTAATCACTTTTTCGGATAATATACATTTGCACATCTCTTTCAGTCTTATTACAATATTCATATCATTAATATGTCGAATACACTACTGCCCATTAGAATTGCTACACTAAGAAGAAATGCGGATGATAAACGGGTATTCATTGGACAAATATATTATACTAGAACTGACATGTGGTTACATTTTCACGCAGTTTGGGTGCATAGAGCCTGCGAAATCAGTACCCAGAACAACCACCTCTAGCCGTAATAAGAGCCTTGATACGTCTGGGCATTGAGTCAAACAGAGCTTGGATGGCGTGTACAGGTACAGCTGCCCATGCAGCTTCAACGCGATACCACAGTTCATCAAGAGTAGTGACCGCCGTATTGTGACGACGCAGTTGCTCGGCCACCATTGACCAGACGTTTTCAATTGGTGAGAGATCTGGAGAATGTGCTGGCCAGGGCAGCAGTTGAACATTTTCTGTATCCAGAAAAGCCTGTACAGGACCTGCAACATGCGGTCGTGCATTATCCTATTGAAATGTAGGGTTTCTCAGGGATCGAATGAAGGGTAGAGCCACGGGTCGTAACAGATCTGTAATGTAATATCCACTGTTCAAAGTGCCGTCAATGGGAACAAGAGGTGACCGAGACGTGTAACCAATGGCACCCCATACCATCACGCCGGGTGATACGCCAATTCGGCAATGACGAATACACGCTTCCAATGTGCGTTCACCGCGATGTCACCAAACACGGATGCGATCATCATGATGCTGTAAACAGAACCTGGATTTATCCGAAAAAATGACGTTTTGCCATTAGTGCACCCAGGTTCGTCGTTGAGTACACCATCGCAGGCGCCCCTGTCTGAGATGCAGCGTCAAGGGTAACCGCAGCCATGGTCTCCGAGCTGATAGTCCACGCTGCTGCAAACGTCGTCGAACTGTTCGTTCAGATGGTTGTTGTCTTGCAAACGTCCCCATCTGTTGACTCAGGGATTGAGACGTCGCTGCACGACCCGTTACAGCCATGCGGATAAGATGCCTGACATCTCGACTGCTAGTGATACGAGGCCGTTGGGATCCAGCACGGCGTTCCGTATTGCCGTCCTGAACCCACCGATTCCATATTCTGCTAACAGCCATTGGATCTCGACCAATGTGAGGAGCAGTGTCGCGATACGATAAACCGCAATCGCGATAGGCTACAATCTGACCTTTATCAAAGTCGGAAACGTGATGGTACGCATTTCTCCTCCTTACACGAGGCACCACAACAACGTTTTACCAGGCAAGGCCGGTCAACTGCTGTTTGTGTATGAGAAATGGGTTGGAAACTTTCCTCATGTTAGAATGTTGCCGGTGTCGCCACCGGCGCCATCCTTGTGTGAATGTTCTGAAAAGCTGATCATTTGCATATCACAGCATCTTCTTCCTACCGGTTAAATTTCGAGTCTGTAGCACGTCGCCTTCGTGGTGTAGCAATTTTAATAGCCACTAGTGTAAAAACACCAATAGTTTGTTGCCTACAATGGACTGTTTGATTAGATCTGAAGCATTATTCACTAAAGGAAAACAGAAATGGTAAGAAATACCATACGGAGGTCATGTTTCGGAAATTTAAAACACTACGCCAATTAGAAGATTAACAAGGAAAAAATTACATTTGCAGAAGTTTTGCTATAGCCTGTTCAGTTATACCTGAAGAAAACATCGGCTTCCATAATTTAGAAAGGGATAAAGATCCAGTTCCCAGCCCGGGACGTCGTTTCGACCTGTCATGGTGGTTCCCTGTTTTGCGCTGCTGACCTTGTGCGTGAACTACTGTCCTCCGTAGGAGGTGGTCCGCACAAGCGCAGGGCACGAGAAGCGTAGCAGAGCCGTCTGTATCGCAGGGGCCGCCTCGCGAAGCGGTGCCATTAAGACGGCGGCGTGGGTCTGGGAGGAAGACGGCGTGTGTCCCACTAGTCGCGCCCAAGGCCGCCGGCGACCGCTGCCTGCGCGCGCCGCAGTAATGTCGCCGGCCTTATTAGGCGATAAACAGCTGTCCACAAGCAGGCGGCGTGAGAGGGGCCTGCCTGCAGGACCGCCGCGATGCGCGGGCGCCGGGCGAGCTCTCGCGGACCGGATTTCGCAAGAGGCCACTCTCGTGCTGCTTGTGTGGTCGGTCGCAATAACTTCATCATTGCTTTGGCGTACGTGGCGAAATACGTAATAGTTCCAGCTGTAGCTTCCCACCTTTATATAACCACTCACACGCTATGTGCCTCTTAACTGAGCCAAAATGTTAAGCCGGCCGGTGTGGCCGAGGGGTTCTAGGCGCTTCAGTCTGGAACCGCGCGTCCGCTACGGTCGCAGGTTCGAATCCTGCCTCGGGCTTGGGTGCGTGTGTTGTCCTTAGGTTAGTTAGGTTTAAGTAAGAAACTTTCTGGCAGATTAAAACTGTGTGCCGGACCGAGACTCTAACTCGGGACCTTTGCCTTTCGCGGGCAAGAGTTCGAGTCTTGGTTCGGCACACAGTTTTAATCTGCCAGAAAGTTTCATATCAGCGCACACTCCGCTGTAGAGTGAAAATTTCATTCTAGGTTTAAGTAGTTCTAATTTCTAGGGGACTGATGACCTCAGATGTTAAGTCCCATAGTGCTCAGAGCCATCGAAAGGTTCCTGTAGCCTCCTATCATTAGTCCGGTAGCCCCTTTTCCTTGTTTCTCTTTTCTCATAACTCTCATAGTATTCTGATAGAATGAATGTGGTTGTGTGTCACGTTGCTAGACGGTGGCGTAGTCTGCTGCACAAAGTCTGCGATAGTCTTACAGATCAGCAGCAGTTGTACAGAATAGCCAACTCTCGTAGTGGTCAAGTAGGCAAAGAGGTTTTCGCTACTTGTGAGAAATCGACCTGCGTTAGGTTGGTGGCGGAAATAGCATCTTTAGGTTTTCCGGGCCACGCGGAGCGTGGAAGAGGCTGGAGAAGAAAAAGGGAGGCAATCTGCCGCCGGTACGGAAAGCGTCCACAGCTGTGCTCCAGTCGAAGAAGGGTGAGTTAGACTGACCGCGTGGCGCGTTGTTACTTGGCCAGAGGAGAGGTTAGCTTTTGGTCTCGCTTTTCAACTCTGAAAGATTGCTTTGCCTTGTCGCAGCAAGGAATGCAAAACTTAGGCAGATTTTTCTTTTAGAAAATTTCTATAGCAGACTTGGATCCGCCGGAAGTGCTCCACGCAAAGGTGTCGATAAGAAGTGAGCACTCGCTCCTGTATGAATGTCTGTTTGCCTTCAGCTGCGCCTGTATAAGCTTTTATTTTCCTAAATATTAATTGCTTCGCCTTCTCGTAAGATTTCCTTGCTTTATGTATCTTTCGCCCGTGGGCAGCCAACCAAGTGGTTGAACATTAGAGTTTGTTGGGCTACCGTCCTCACTAACTGTCCGATCTCATGTTTGTTTTAAAGAATTTTAACTGTTCATGATTGTGTGATGTGAAATTGTTGCAACTTGGCCACGCTACCTAGAAATTGCGTCTCTACAAACCACGTGGACACGCGGGTGTACGGCGAAACGTGTACAGTTTCACGAGTTATTGCGATCAGTTATCAGGCAACAGCAGTTGTATGAATGATTCACACCAATGATTTTAGGTGTAGATTATAACGGAGAATGTATCGGTGCTTTGCTTTAATGTTTTAGGAATTAATGTTATCGGGAATTGTGTACATGCCTCACATCTTAGGAATAAATGATTTTATCTACAATTTTCTCTTGTGTTCCGAGGTTACGTTTTTGCACCTTATTTTCAGGTGTGTTGTTGGGAGCTGACCTTATGGACAGTGTTCATGCATTTTCTTTTTTATTTTCAATGTTTGATTCTCGTGAACAGTGCACGGGCAAACCATTAATTACATCGCATCCCCTATGAGCGAAATCACGACATGCATTTTTATGAGTTTTTGGTCTGTGATCAAATTAACTCATTTTCCGACTCGGCCAAACCTTTGATTAGTTGTATGGTTAGAGTCGGTGGCGACCCTAATCTTAACGTAATAACCCGTAGAGACAGGTTAGTTACACTATTTGAACCATTTTTGAGCTTCAGTTTGGAACCTGGTTCTAGGCGCTTCAGTTTGGAACCGAGCGACGGCTACGGTCGCTGGTTCGAACCGTGCCTCGGGCATGGATGTGTGTGATGTCCTTAGGTTGGTTAGGGGACTGATGACCTCAGATGTTGAGTCCCAATGTGCTCAAAGCCATTTGAGCCATTTTTGACCCAAAATATTACTCGAAAGCGTCATTGAAAACACACTGATGTTCCACAATATGAGTCGGATAACCCTTTTCTTTAATACCTTTCTGAAGGAATATCTCGTTCAAAATCTATCACTGAAGCGTGTTCGACTATCATTTCTTCTTGTTTTTCTCGTGCTCCCTATTCGAACACGTCAGGATGAGATGTTGCAATATAGTGCATTTTTTCTCCCTTTTATGCCTTGTCTTTAATACAGCCCCACAAAAAGGAGTCTCATGGGCTCAGATCCGGAGAATATGGAGGCCAATCGAAGCCCATGCGAGCGGCTTCTGGTGCCCCAGAGCCAGAATACGGTGCCCAAAATGCTCCTCTAGGACATCAAACACCATCCTGCTTCCATGTGGTCGAGCTCCGTCTTGCATGAACCACATCTTGTCGAAATCAGGCTCACTTTGGATAATGGGGACGAAATCGTCTTCCAATGACTTTGGAATTTCCCTTAAAACTAGAGAAAAATCTACATTATTTTGCCGCAAGACAGCACAAACGTGTTCTACTCCACATACAACTGCAAAAGCCAAACTCCACATAAATTTCTTCTCTTGTGTTACCATAGTGTAAGTAGTTCCTTTGCAGTTAATAAGGGTATTTCAAACCCGTCTTGGCAGCTACTAAGAAATGAACTTCTACAATACGCAATTAAGTTTATTCGTTTTGTACATCGTCAGTATTCTAGTACGATATACAACTAAAACTTTTCTTTGTTTTGGATCGAAAAACAGTTCGTTTCAAAAGATATTGAAGTGTAGTATTTACTTACAGCATTTTCGTTTGAACTCCGTTTACATCGGTAAGAGCACATTTTGCAGGTATTCTTCCGTTCTTCTACAGATACTTTCGACCGAACTGCCATTTTTTTCTTACAGCACTACACTTTTCCTGACGTAAAATGGACAAAATCAGTTGTTTAACAAAACGAAAGGTGCATCATTAAATAAATGCTATCTTTAAGCAGTTACATATTCCACTTTGAAGTACCTTTTACTAACCCATCCACTCAGCAGCATGTAAACAAGTTGCTTTCTCTTTCATTGCCAAAAAAGATCTCCCATCACTTCTTTGCACTTAAACCAAAAATACTCTAGTCCCCGGGATTATATTTTCAAAGTGGGAATCGGAAATCCTGAAAACCTACCACATCTAGCAACCAACACTGGTGGCTATCAATCACGACCACGTCACTGCGAAGAACTCTAATCAATACGTCTAAAGTCGCACCTAATGTCCGCTGGTTTCTCGTCGTCATGCTTTCAGTAAATCAGCTCTGCAAATATAAATTAATTGGCTTTTTCTTTAGTAACCTTCTTCTACCAGAAAATCTTGCTTAATCTACCTCTTGACTGAATCTTTCATTACTTTTACAGGGTGACAATTATTGAACTGTATGAAGAAAAACGTAAATTAGTTACAAATTATGGATCGCACACACTTTATTCAATATGTAAATGTCGCTACAGATGTTCGAATTTAGGTTACGACATGTAATATGCGAATACTATCATTGGCGACGACGTGGCGCAGATGAATAGCGAAATTCTGCATGACCCACTGAAGTGTCGGAGCATCGATGCTGTCGATGACCTCCTGAATGGCTCTTTTCAGCTCAGCAATGGTTTTGGGATCATTGCTGTACACCTTGTCTTTAATAAAGCCCCACAAAAAGGAGTCGCATGTGCTCAGATCCGGAGAATATGGCGGCCAATCTAGGCCCAAGCCAGCGGCCTCTGGTGCCCCAAAGCCAGAATACAGTCCCCAAAGTGCTCCTCCAGGACATCAAATACCATCCTCCTGCGCTGGTCGAGCTCCGTCTTGCATTAACCACATGTTGTCGAAATCAGGCTCACTTTGGATAATGGGGACAAAATCGTCTTCCAAAACTGTCACGTACCGTTCGGTATTCGCCGTGGCATCAAGGAATATCGCACAGATTATTCCGTGACTGGACGCTGCACACCACACAGTCACCTGTTGAGGCTGAAGCGACTTCTCAATCGCGAAATGTTGATTCTCTGTCCACCCATATGCGCCAGTTTTGCTTATTGACCGAACCCATCCAAATCAAAGTGGGGTTCGTCGCTATGGAAAACCATGCATGCCTGTACTTGAGCCGTAGTTGTGTCGGGCTCTTCGAAAGCGCACCAGGTGGAGTGCTGTCGCTTCGCGTCTAGTGTTTGCGGTGGCGCTTTCGGTCTGGTGCGCTGTTTGGATCGCTACCGCCCTCTGGCGGGAGTTGAAACAAGTGTACGGTCGCGTGATGATCGGGGAGTACGTACTGGGCTGTGACCGAGAGAGGTGGTGGCGCAAGCGGGGCGCTGCTGTTGGGGGTCGTCAACTGCTCGCCACGTGCTTTGGCCGGCCTCCTGGCTGTCAGGGGCTAAGTCTGCCTTACCCGCATGTACGTAGTTAATGAAGCTTAGAAGCCGTGGTGCAGGAGATCAGCGCGTGGGACCCTATATCCGTTGAAACCACTGGCAGCGATTGGCTCTGACGAGCACAAGGAAGTGTAACGTGTTCCCGGCGCTGTGGAGGAGCGTGAGAAGTTGAGTACTGTTGTGAAGTGTGTGAGTTTCTTCACCAGTGTTTTTGTTGGGGTCTTCCCACCACAGTTTTCGTTTGCCTGTCCGCCGGAATGTGGTAATTGCTTCTTGGTCGGGTCGTTTCATTCACACCTTGATTGGGTGATTTACGGTTGGTGTCATGTGTCTCTGTGGTTCAGAGTCTGTACAGGCACCGGCCTTGCTACATCTTCTGGTTCTGGGTAACTTGGGGAGATGGTGGCTTGTAATGCAAGTTTTGGGGCTGATCTGCTGTGGCCCTGTAGACCACCAACAACTACTCCGACTATTGAGATCTGGCCACCTTTAGACGTGTCACCCCCTCACCAGGGTAAGGATTTTTTTTTTTTTTGGGAACTGCCTTTAATGCGAAGGTTTGTGTGCTGGCTTATTCAAATTTATCTTGTAACAAATATAAGTTATGTAACTGGCGAGAGACAACTATTTTGGCTTAGTACAAGTTAGCTACTTAAAGTTTTTTTGGGTATTGTTCCCTTATTGATATAGCAAGTTTAAAATCTTCTTGTTGTTAACGTCAAACCTTGCAATATCCTTAACATAGAGCTGTTTTTAAAAGAGTTTTTTAACTGTTGTCATATATATATATATATATATATATATATATATATATATATATATATAAAGTTAAAATCTCATTATTGGTATGGCATGTTGTTAATGTCATACATGGTAATCTCCTTTTCATAATGAAAATTGTCGAGCTATTTGAAATTGTTTTGAAATTATTTTTTTAAGGAATTCCAGACTTAAAAATTTATTGCTGAGAAAGCCTTTTAAAATAAAAGATAACCTCATCAGTGAGTGTTTTTTCACCAGCACCTCCTGGCCCCTACTTCCACAAAACCCTTTTGTGGAATAACATGTGTATTTAAGTTTTTGTTTGTAAATGGACCTACTTGACGGTTCAATACTAATTCCCATCGTGCCCCGCGGACAACCGTGCAGTTTGAATGTCCAAACGCAAACCTCTCAGAAGTTACGAATATTCTATTTCACATAGCTCAATAACTATCAGCCCGTATTTCTTCTGCAACGTAATTACATTTCACATTTGGTGATATTGAAAACCCTCTTACGTTTCGTTACGGTAAAAATTACAACAGCCTTTGTTACCCCTGGACCCCTTCCCAAAGCCAACTTCATCTTGGCGAAACACACCATACGCTACAGGAATGTGTCTGAAGTAAGGTATTGGAGGAGAAATAGTTTACAATGTGACACACCAGTCAATTGTATCATTCTGTTGCAGCTATCTGTAACATGGCCTTCTCAGTAATTGTGTTGGTGCTATAGGTAGATTAAAGTAAAATAAGAATAGTGTTAATACGTGACAGTATTTTTGTTACCGATACAAAAACGGGCTCCAAATGGAGAACGTACCCCGATGCTGTTCAGTATCAGCTGGGAGAACGGCTGGGGCGTGTAATGTGGGGCGCACGCAAACGGCACGCTGTCAGCGCCTCAAGATATTGTCTGTCTCTGTCAGTGCGGAACGTTTCAAACAATAGCCAGCCGTCTTACTTTCACATCACTCAAATGATGGCCGACTATGACACTGCCAACCTCTGATGCAGCAATCTGGGTGACTGACCAGCAATTAAAGTGGTGCTGAATTAGCTGCTCCACCGGATACGACAATTAGGTGACGTCAGTATGGAAGTTTCTTTTCGCGTCGAGAAGCACAGTCATCATCCCACCTACACTACGTGACTAAAATTCTCCAAATACCAAAATGTACTGACGTAAAGTCATCAACATCAAACACACTGTGTCTCTCAGAATTAGTAAACAGTGAAATCTGAAGTTCTAATTGGGCGTGATTATAAGCGCCTACAAATTCAGACATTCTATAAAAAAGACGGGGCAGAATTTACACGAGTCTCAGTCTACTGATAGTGATTTAATGTGGAGTAAGAACACAAGCACGAAAGCGAACTATAGCTGAGTGTATGACGGAGACAGTGAAAGTGAAAGTAGAAGATACACTTCATTTGAACTTATTTTAGGCAGTCAATGAGGTACTCTTAAAGGTTCATGAGCCTTAACACTCTAATGCGTATACTTGTTTGTGTTTTCCCATATGTAACAGAGGCGGAAAAACTGAGAGGTTGGGTGAAGCACAAATAGAGCGGATATTTAGAGTATGTGAGAACCATATTAAGTGGCTACAGATGAGACTAGCAAATATTCTCGAAACACTTTATTGTACTGTCTCCCAGTTCAACTTGAAGGCTGCACGGGGCAGCGGCGCGGTCTAGGGCATCTAGTCACAGTCCACGCGTCTCCCGCCCCATCGGAGGTTCTAGTCCTCCCTCGGACATGGGTGTGTGTGTCGCCCTTAGCGTAAGTTAGTTTAAGGTAGATTAATTAGTGTGTAAGCTTAGTGACTGATGACCTCAGCAGTTTGGTGCCATAAGATTTTTCCAACTTGACGACCAAGTTGTCACTATAAAGAACATAATGTGTGAACAATAAATTCATATAGCACATATCTGTATTGGAGTACTGAAAATTGAACCAAAGTTATTCTCTTAGCCTCAAGTAACAATAGAAATATAATCTCTCCAAAAGTGGCGTGAGACACACACGTTAATTCGACTTTAATCCTCAGACACTAACTGGTTGGTTCTGAAGCCCAGGACTAATCGAAGCACTTGAACTTCTCTCCCTGTTATACTATGTGGGCCTGAATCTTCCACAAGAAAATGTCTGCTTGTTTGATCAGACAATTTTAGAAAATTTTGCAACCATTTTAAGCAGTTGAATGACTCCCAAAAATTTTGTAAGACGTCGTGGTCCCCTGATCTTCATTGCTTACATATTCCGCCCTCACAATCATATTCCACACATCAAGACGCTTCATTCGAACCCAAACTCGATAAGATAAAGTCAATCTTGTATGAATTCATGTAAACGATACGCAAATAACAAGTGTGCACCGGGGTTGAGATACTCAAGGCTGGCGTACACACACACACTCAAGACACGACGGTTGCAAGAGGCTTAAGTTTGGGAGTGGTGGACCGCACGCTGAGAGGCTGGTTCCTTCAGAGGACGGTTCAGCCTATCTACATCGGACGGTGACCGCGCGTGGAGCAGACAGCGTTTGCCCGAGTGAAAGGGGAGAATGACCCCGTGTTCGGCTTAAAAGCAAATTCCACCATATTGTGCGGGAGCACCCAGCCTACGCATTCTTTACAAACATATCACGCAATTTCAGAGGTTTTCACAGGGAGACAGCAAACGCCAAACGCCGATGCTACAGATTTCCGGATTGGTCGCCTGAAACGAAACATCACTCTCCCGTTTTAGAAGAGCAATGTTGATTGGCAGACGATATTCCTGACGCCTTGAGCTGAAGGAGTAATGAAAGAGACCGAAAGATATACCCCTTCACGTCTGGCGTGGAGAGGGGCTGTTCCGTTGTCGCTCTTGGAGCAAAAGCGCGTAACGAGAGCGTGTGCGCTCGTACATGTACTCAAAGAGCGAAGAACAAGTCTCTCCTCAGTACTTCACTGGGAGAGCACCTCTGTCGAGAGCGAATCGGAGTGCGACTCTATATTGAGTCCTTGCGATTAAGTGTTGTTCACCGTGTTGGCCGCCACACTCATTGTGCGGTGTGAACGGGCAGAGTTATAGTTAAAAGCCTGAGAGCGAATTTTTGAGTGGCATCGCGGTGGACTGGTTATCTGACCAGTGTACCACGCCAATAGTTAGACTAGGGGCGAATAGGAGTCCTTGACTTCATCAAGGCGTAGGGAGAGTTTGATTGGCAAAGTTCAATCCAGATAGAACGAGAGTTATCTTATTTGTCAGCAGCGAGCAGCGCAGACAGCAGTCATCGCAGCTTATGGTATTGTGCGCTTCAGCTATTGGGAGCCCCATATTTCCTCCACAACAGTACACTTCACTGCATTTCACACATGACAGCCTCAACCGTACCTAGCAACATACTAACGGATAATTATTCAAGCTGAGTAAGCGCGGCTCTCAGCCATTCTTCCAAGTCAATAACAATCTTAAACTCTGTATAGAAATTTCATTAGCGAATCTTATCGTTGAGAGGTAACTTCACATTCCGAGAAGAACCCGGAAATAACTTGTTTATTTCATAACTAAAAGTGCCACTGTGATTTATCAGAATTTTTGCAAAATAAATTATAATTTTCGTTAGTTTCATGTTTTTCTTACACTAACTAGCCAGTACCCAAGTATCCCACTAGTTACATAAGAAATTTTGTGAATTTTTGTGTCATTTCCTTACAGCGGATGACTTCACAAGATATTTATTGCTGAAAGTTTTTCAGGCATTTCTCTTTAGAACGATACGAGCGTCTGTCTGACTTCTGTAGTAGTGTAGGGGTGGAAACTGCATCTTGCAGGAGCCACAGGGTAAAGGGTACATCTCAGATTAATCTCAGATTGCGCAGAATGACAGAATAGCACCCACATGCTCAAAATGTGGTAATATGTGGCAACAGTTTTTGTCTACTAGAGCATGTCCACAACTGTATCGAGATTTGAAGAATATCACATAGATTGGCTGGATGGAACTCGTCTGCTCAGTACCACCGTAATATCTTTAGGGTGAACCAGAGTGTTAGTTGCGTGCCAGGTAAGTTTGTCCAATAATTCGGTGCAAATGATTCAACGGTGCTTAAGAAAAAATTTCGTCCTTATCTTACAATACTTTTGTAGAAAACCCTCTACGAAGATTAAACGCTATAATAGTAAGTGAGTAAGAAGTATATTTTCATGACAGTATTGTTTTACATGCTCTATATCTTTGGAAGAAACTGAAGAGTGTGTCCGAAGAGTATATCGCAATTGATATACCTCTTTCAAACTAGTAAAGTGTACACAATGAAACGAGGTATCATGCTGAATACAGCCGTCACCGAAAATCAAAGACTAGTGATTGTCAACAAACGCGAAAAGAGTCGTAATTTGAGATGCAAAAACTGTAGCGCAGAATAGCTGCAGAAACCCCGCCTTTCTATGTGGGAGCATCTCGCCTTCTAGGAAGAAACATAAGCACATTCGTACAAAGTGCACATGAGGCTCAAAACGACAGGATTAAATATAACGTACTATTTTGAGTAGACCCACTATCAGTTCCTAATGAATCATCATCCACTGTAGCACAATCCAGAAAGCTATTCGGAGAGTGATGTGAGGTCACCATTCGTTGACGTTGTAATACAACCGTACTAGACGTAAACGTTGACGCAGTCGAATACTATAAAACATCAAAATACACCAACAGATACATAATTCAGTCGTAACACGCGAATGATGTTTGAACAATCAGTCCCGTTATAATCCAAATACCAACGAACTTGATGACTTGGAGACCACATCAACAGAATAATGAGAGCGCGAGTGTGGAAATAGGTAGGATGTGAAAACTCGGTTAATCTGTCGCAGATGCCAACATTAGCGTGTACTCTCGATGATTTTGTGCATTTATGAAGAAGACCAAGCAACTAAACAAACATTTCTGAAACTAAAAGCGCATTACAGTTATTTAGTGGGCTGCAATTGCTTATTTATAGACTACTACGGTCGCAGGTTCGAAACCTCCTTAAGTTAGTTAGGTTTAAGTAGTTCTAAGTTCTAGGGGACTGATAACCTCAGATATTAAGTCCAATAGTGCTCAGAGCCATTTGAACCATTTTTTTATTTATAGCATTGATACTTTTTTCGTAAAATGACGAGGGAATGAGGTAATCGTCTCACCAAACAGGCAAGTTTTCAGCGAGACGTAACCTCAGTAGGCTCTAGGTGACGGCACAGTGAAGGATCAATATTCACATTTTTTTCTTTTTTTAAAAAAAAGACATTGACTTTCAGATGCAGACTGTACTTTATGTGCTGGACACAACGCCCTTGCTCCCACACGCAGAGCAGCGTTCTGCAACCTTCTAATTTCCTCAGGTTTCAGTTTTAACGTTACCGCAATTACCTGCTGTCTCGTATCTGGAACTATACACACGTATAACGCAGCAACCCACAAGAACGTGTAATTAAATTTTATGTGATACTGCTCTTTTTCAAACTCGTCAGAAAACCAGCCTCGGAAATTGCAGCAATATGACCCTTTCTGCATTCTGTAAGAGATTTAAGCAAATTTTGTTGCTGTTTTGCATGAGCTGATGTAATGTGTGGGCTGATGGAACTGCCGGTTAAAACAATCACAAAGAGTTTCTGGAACACGCTACTGTCCTTAACAGCAGGGATACATATACTTTGACCCACATTGAAAGTTTACAGGTGAAGAGATATTATCAATCCACCTAGTTTGCATTTTAATTTCGTTGATTTAAAAATTTAACTGCTATATATTTGACATAGCTACTGATCTTTGTTTTATTCTTGTAGGTGTTATGTATTAGTTTCACTTACTGATGTTGTTTGTGGCCTAGAAAGTAAGCAGATACTATTTCACATGCTCAGAGTAGAGAAAACAGTCTCGTAATGTCGGAACACGGTAGGGCACATCGAATCATGCAAAACTGCCAAATAATCACAGGTCGGAAGTGCGCCACAGAACGATAATCCATCGACGACAAGCTCGCTGAAGCCTGTCAGGCTTATTTTCTCATTCATAGTGCACCCTTTGACGCATCATTTCAGTTACAAGTATGTTGCGCTTTATGGCGGGAAAATCACTAGAAGTGTAATCCCTGCACGGTTCACCTCATTTTCCCGATTGTTGTCATTACCTGAGCGGACAACGTGAAGTGTGATCATTAGTGACGGTGCTAGATGATGTGGTTTCTTTGGAAGGAGGGTGTAAACATCGAGGACGTTCACATACGATTAGTGGCAGCGTGTGGAGAATGTGCTCCGCCAGGAAACACCATGTGCATCTTAGTCGAATGGCTGCAAAAGTGGATGCACATCAACGGAGAAAGGAATCGTTTCTGGAAGGAAAATCACTGTGGTAACACGTCAACAGTTCTACAGTGGGAACGCATATTCATGAGAATAGGCATATCACCCTCACAGAACTGGAGGCGACCACAAGACTTGCTAGAAGCACTCTGCACAGCGCTAGAGCACAAACACATTACGCTTGAGGCGTCTGCCAGCGGAGTTACCAAATCCCTAAGCGCAACAACGTGTACAGTGCTCCCCTTCAACGTTACAGTCAGCATCCAGAAAGTTTCATGCCCAAACTTGCGCCTGACGGTAAGATGTGGCTTGACTACCATGAGCTGTACACCAGAGCCCAAAAATCCGATGAAGCTTTGCACAAATGTGTTGGCCAGTTTCTCTAGTATACTCGTCGATCGCGTCACGTCGCTGTTCTCAGTTTGGGAAGCACAGTAAGCTCACAAAGGTGCATAGAAAACAGTGTGTCCCGCCAAGTATTGGTGCATGCCAGGAGATTTCGCCTGAATTCATGCAGCCCACATAACGTACCTGTCATGCATTTCCTTCTCTATGATAATAATTCTCTGCAGCAGACTGCAGGGGCAACGAGGACGCTCCTGTAGCGCATTCGGTGCAAGGACTTTGATCGCCCACCGTACAGCCCTGACGTGGCTCCTTTGATTTTCATCTCTGCTCACGTGAACCTCTGGCTGTGAAGGCAACATTTGGCACACCAGCGTAGAGACCTGGTGGAAAGCGCAGACGGTTGCCTTCAATGACGGTGGTATTGCAAAGATGGTATAATGCTACGACAAAATGATTAAAATGGCTCTGAGCACTATGGGACTGAACATCTGAAGTCATCAGTCCCCTAGATGGTTCAAATGGCTCTGAGCACTATGGGACTCAACTGCTGAGGTCATTAGTCCCCTAGAACTTAGAACTAGTTAAACCTAACTAACCTAAGGACATCACAAACATCCATGCCCGAGGCAGGATTCGAACCTGCGACCGTAGCGGTCTTGCGGTTCCAGACTGCAGCGCCTTTAACCGCACGGCCACTTCGGCCGGCAGTCCCCTAGAACTTAGAACTACTTAAACCTAACTAACCTAAGGACATCACACACATCCATGCCCGATGCAGGATTCGAACCTGCGACCGTAGCGGTCGCGCGGTTCCAGACTGAAGCGCCTAGAACCGCCCGGCCACACTGGCCGGCAACGCTACGACAGACGTCTAAATTCGAGCGCCGACTAGGCTGAGTAGTAGCTGGAAGGTGTGGCAAACTGGTGCGAGAAAAACGATAAGAAAATTATGATTTTCACCATGACTTCCATTTATCGATCGATCGGAACTTACTTTCCGAATAACCAACGTACATACAGGGTGCAAGGGGTATGACTATATCTTCATTGGTGACGGACCAGTGTACTCAGTTTTTACTTCATTTTCAGAGTAATAATTATTGATATTACGTGAAGTATATTTTAGTTAATTAGAGCCTCCAAGTACATTTGGCACGAGCAAGGCATTAATGCTTTCTTTCCCCCTAGGCGGCAGGTCAGGTGTTGAAGTGCAGACGTGTGGACGCAAACGACTGGCATAGTCCTTAGTAGTGCAGTTGCAACAGCACAGAAAACGTCAGATAGTTCATTAAGTGACGTGTTGGTGGGAAAACTGCTCGACGCAGAGAAAAAACCACACTGGTACTTGTAAATACGAGGGGTGATCAATAAGTACAACAACACATTTTTTATCGGTCAGTTTTGATTGAAAAAATGCGTAATTTGTTGTTAGTCATCATGGAACATTCCCGCTTTATCCTCTACAGTTTCATGAAGTTCCGATACGTGGTGACACTATATGTTGCCGGTCGTAGTGGACAAGCGGTTCTAGGCGCTACAGTCTGGAACCGCGCGACCGCTACGGTGGCAGGTTCGAATCCTGCCTCGGACATGGATGTGTGTGATGTCCTTAGGTTAGTTAGGTAAAAGTAGTTCTAAGTTCTAGGGGACTGATGACCACAGCAGTTAAGTCCCATAGTGCTCAGAGCCATTTGAACCATTTTTGAACACTACATGTTGTCTTCAGAATGACGCCTGAAAGTCCGCAGCTCGTGGTCGTGCGGTAGCGTTCTCGCTTCCCGCGTCCGGGTTCCCGGGTTCGATTCCCGGCGGGGTTAGGGATTTTCCGTGCCTCGTGATGACTGGGTGTTATGTGCTGTCCTTAGGTTAGTTAGGTTTAAGTAGTTCTAAGTTCTAGGGGACTGATGACCATAGATGTTAAGTCCCATAGTGCTCAGAGCCATTTGAACCATTTGACGCCTGAAAGGAAGATGCGTTGAAAGTAAAGATCTATTAATCATTTTCTTTCGGAGGAAAACCAGAGGATCGCAGATACCTATAGGCGCCAACAAACTGTCTACAGAGACCTTTCTATATTATTTTATTTATTTATTTTTAGGTCATCGGTATCCTGACTGATTTGATGCGGCACGCCATTAATTTCTCTGTTGTGACAACAGCTTAATCTCAAAGTAGCCATTGCAACCTACGTCTTCAATTATTTGCTGGATGTATTCCAATCTCGGTCTTCCTCCACAGTTTTCGTCCTCTATAGCTCCCTCTAGTACCATGGAAATCATTCCCTGATGTCTTAACAGATATCCTATCATCCTTTACCTCCTCCTTGTTAGTGTTTTCCACATATTCTTTTCCTCTTCAACTGTGTGCAGAACATATTCATTCCTCACCTTAACAGTACACCTAATTTTCAACATCATTCTACAGCACCACATATCAAATGCTTCGATTCTCTTCTGTTCCGGTTTTCTCACAGTCCATGTTTCACTATCCTAAATTCTGTGCTCCAAACATATATTCTCAGACATTTCTTCCTCAAATTAAGGCCTATGTTTGATACTAGTAGACTTCTCTTGGCCAGGAATGCTCTTTTTGCCAGTGCTAGTCTGCTTTTTATGTCCTTGCTCCGTCTTTCACTGGTTATTTTGCTGCTTAGGTAGTAGAATTCTTTAATTTCATCTACTTCGTGACTATCAGTCTTGATGTTAAGTTTCTCGCTTTTTTCATTTCTGCTGCTTCTCATTACTGTCGTCTTTCTTAGATTCACTCTCAGTTCATATTCTGCACTCTTTAGATTGTTAATTCCATTCAGGATACCATGTAATTCTTCTTCACTATCACTCAGGATAGCAATGTCATCAGCAAATTGTATCATTGATATCCCTTCACCTTGTATTTTAACTCCACTCCTGAACCTTTATTTCATTTCCATCATTGCTTACTCAATGCACAGATTGAGCAGTACGGGTGAAAGACCACACACTTGTCTTCCACCGTTTCTAATCCGAACGCTTCGTTCTTGGTCGCCAACTCCTATTATTCCTTCTTGCCACTTGTATACATTGAATGTCACCTCTCCCTATAGCTTATCCCTATTTTTCTCAGAATTTCGAATATCTTGCACTATTTTACTTTGTCGTACTCTTTTTCCAGGTGGACAAATCCTGTAAAAGTCTCTTATTTTTTTTTAGACTTGCTTCCATTATCAATCGCAACGTCAGAACTGCCTCTCTGGTGGCTTTACTTTTCTAAAGCCAAACTGATCGTCATCTAACACAGCCTCAATTTTTTTCCAGTTATTGTTGTCACCAGATTGTATGCATGAGATATGAAGCAGATTGTGTGATAATTCTCGCACTTGTCAATTGTTTCAGACTTTGGAATTGTGTGGATGATGTTTTTCCAAAAGTCGGATGGTATGTCGCCAGACTAATACATTCTACACATTAACGTTAATAGTAGTTTCGTTGCCACTTCCGCCATGGATCTTAGAAATTCCGATGGAATGTTATCTGTCCCTTGTGCCTTATTCGATCTTAAGTACCCCAAGATCTCTTAAATTCTGATTCTAATACTGGATCCCCTATTTCTTCTACATCGACACCTGTTTCTTCTTGTATCACTTCACACAAGTCTTCCGCCTGTTAGAGACGTTCAGTGTACTCTTTCCACCTATCCGCGCTCTCCTATTCATTTAACAGTGGAATTCCCGTTGCACTCTTAATGTTACCATCCCTGATTTTAAGGTCGTCGAAGATTGTTTTGACTTTCCTATATGCTGAGTCACTTATTCCGACAATCATTTATTTTTCAATTTTTCTCCTTTTTCATGCGGCCATTTTGTCTTGGTTTCTTGTACTTCCTATGCGTACATC
Organism: Schistocerca nitens; assembly: GCF_023898315.1. Classification (NCBI taxonomy): domain Eukaryota; kingdom Metazoa; phylum Arthropoda; class Insecta; order Orthoptera; family Acrididae; genus Schistocerca; species Schistocerca nitens. The sequence goes on along the minus strand of NC_064617.1, from coordinate 677,664,190 downwards.
TTACAATCCAGTATCTAATTTCGAAATCCCTGTCTGACCATGATGTACGAGCTGAAAACTTCCCGGTTATCACTGGGCCTTTTCCAAGTGTACCTTCTCCTCTTGTGATTCTTGAACAGAGTATTCGCTGTTACTAGCTGAAATTTACTACAGAACTCAACTAGTCTTTCTCCTCTCTCATTCCTCGTCCCAGGCCCTTAATCTCCTGTAACCTTATCTTCTTCCCCTACAACGGCATTCCATTCACTATTACCTTTTCATCTCCATTTAATTACTGTATTACCCTTTGAATATCCTGATATACTTTCTCTATCTCTTCATCTTCACCTTGCGACGTCGGCTTGAAAACCTGGACGATCATTGTCAGTGTTGGTTTGCTGTCGATTCTGATAAGAACAACCCTGTCACTGAACGGTTCACAGTATCACCCTCCGTGCCCGACCTTCCTACTGAAAATGAATCCTACTACTGTCATACCATTTTTCGCAGTTGTTGATATTACCTTATACTCATCTGATCATATATCCTTGTCTTCTCTCCATTTCGCTTCACTGACCCCTACTATTTCTAGACTGAGCCATTGTATTTCCCTTTTCAGATTTTCTACATTCCCTACCACGTTCAAGCTTCTGACATTCCACACCCCGCTCATAGAACTTAATAATTTCGTTGGTTATTCAATAATTTTTTCAGAGTCACCTCCTCTTTCGCTGTCCCCTCCTGGAGATATGAATGGGGGACTATTCCGGAATCTTTTGCCGCTAGAGAGATCATCATGTCACTTTTTCAATTTCAAGGCACATGTCCTGCGAATATATCTTATGTGTATTTAATGCAGTGGTTTCCAGTACCTTCTGCATCCTCATGCCATTGATCATTGCTGATTCTTCCGTCTTTAGGTGCAGTTTCCCACTCCAAGAACAAGAGAGTGCTCTGATCCTCTGTCCACTCCTCTGCCCTCTTTGACAAGGCCATTGGCAGAATGGCGGTGACTTCCTATGCCAGGTTTCTTTGATTCCTCACCATCTATGACCGTCCTATCCAACTTACTCGCGCCTTTAAATATCTTGGCTTCAGCCTTGACTGTCACCTCACCTGGACTCATCTCCTCCTGAAACTCATGTCTGGCTGGACATGCAGACTGCACCCCTCCACCATCCTTCATACCTACAAACCCTTGATTCATCGCATCCTTTGTTATTCCAGTGTCGCCTGGATCTCCATTCCTCCCAAATTCTATAAAGCCCTCCACATCCTTGAACGTCATCTACTACATATATAAGGATATGTTCGCATCTGGAGGGATCTTGCGCATTTGGATGGGTCCGTGAGTAAGACTGGTTGTTGTTGTTTTTTTGGGGAAGGAGAACAGACAGCGAGGTCATCGGTCTCATCGGATTAGGGAAGGACGGGGAAGGAAGTCGGCCGTGCCCTTTGAAAGGAACCATCCCGGCATTTGCCTGGAGCGATTTAGGGAAATCACGGAAAACCTAAATCAGGATGGCCGGATGCGGGATGGAACCGTCGTCTTCCCGAATGCGAGTCCAGTGAGTAAGACTGGTGTGGAACAGTCTTCACTGAACACCGGTAATGGGCTCAGCTCGCTCTGTTCCTTCACAAGGCGTGGAATGTAGTACGTATAGTACCGTACTACGTACTTCTGGTCAATTGCAAATTAAATCGATGACAGTGGTGCAGGGAGGATTAGTCAGAAACACTGCAGGGAGGACTTTCAGCATTCAGTTTAAACCTAGGAATGTGAAAATGCTCTGTGACTCCCCTCCACATCCAGGGAAAGTTAGCCACTAATAATCATAAATTCCGCACTATGATAGAAATGCTGAAAATATGTAGATAACCTAACTGCATCAGTATAGGACGTCGCTCGTACACTTTAGTGTATATGCCTGAGAATTAACGATGAATGAACGTACTGCACAGTCACCCATCTACATTTCCAATCTAGTATATGGTACTCGCAAAGCAGTGGAGAGGTAGTTTTGCGACAATACATAAATTGGGAAGCACGCAGCTGTGTCATTTGTTGGCGTTGAAATTACGGAAAAACTGGTAAAATTGTTAAAATTGATTGCACTATCTACTGTGGTGCTTATTAAAGTACATAACCACATATCGATGATGCGTTTCCCATTCCATTCGTCCACTGGTACGCTGTTGATAATCACATAGTGACTGACTCACACCACTTGTCTGAGATGGACAGAGTCTTGGTGGGAGCAACACCATCCACACATAGCCAACACTGAAACAGTGATCGCATACATGACTGCAGTATGAAGAATCAGTGCTCTTGGTCTCTTCTAAATGGAACATCGAGTCACTGTCACTGTGGAAGAAGAATTAAATGTAGATGTCATCACCTTTAGACAGCTGTTTGGAAACACTCAACAAAGCATGTTTCCACATTATTGTCCCCTGTGAGAGCAGCGTAGTTTACATCATGTGACGTCCAGCTTGGTGTGAGAGGCAATGTATAGTAACATGATAATGACTATTTAGCACCTGACGCAGACCCCAAAATCATGGTAGAAAACCAAAATTTTTGACTGTGTACACAGCTGTCGTCATATACTGCTCCACTGTGTACAGCAAAAATCAATGTGTCAGACTGCTTACAAAACAATATTACAAAAACGCTCTCCTTGTGACTGGTAGTCGATAAGGTCTTCCTCCAGTACAGGTGACAAAACTTCACACAGGTTCGTGGAAGCGATTTCGATCACGGGTCGCCTCCTCCAGCGAACCGAGACATGTATATTTAACGGGATCACCACAAATGGTCTATGGCAACACGCAGATGGTATTTGTTTCCCGACATAGGAGAAGAGAGAGGAATACGGTACAATGTTATAGAGTTCTCGAGCTCGTGAAGTTAGTGAAGTTTTTACAGTTGTGTGTTTTATTCAGTTGTGTGTTACAAGAATAAGGAGGAAAAAAAAGAGACACTGTGCTGTCGACGAAAACTCTGACACCATTACACTGTCGTACTCTAGCATGTTAATCATAGGAGTACGATAAAAGAGATTAGATCATGGACAGGAGGGATATTTGTAATCATTCATTGGATATCGACTAAATGTAGGTATTATGCCTCTGAATTTCCTTGTGCAGTCCATCTATACTCTGTGTGGTTATGAATTACGCCCTGTACGTTACTGTCCTGTTTTTCTCGTTGTGATAGCTCTCTACCTAGTCAGTGACGGACGAAGGACTAGCCTGTCTTCTAACTAATGGAACAGTGCATGATGGGATTTCGAGGGAATTAACAGGGGCCTGTAACTTGGAGGGGCACATCTCTTACTTGTCGAAATCAGGTGGATTCAAATGCTATATATAGAAGACTGGAAGGGTCGTGCGAATACAGCAGGTAAGCGATACTGTGACGAAAGGGGAGTCGATATGTGAGGCTCAAATGGTTCAAATGGCTCTGAGCACTATGCAACTTAACATCTGAGGTCATCACTCCCCTAGAACTTAGAACTACTTAAACCTAACTAACCTAAGGACATCACACACTTCCATGCCGAGGCACGATTCGAACCTGCGACCCTAGCGGTTGCGCGGATCCAGACTGAAGCGCCTAGAACCGCTCGGTCCCAGCGGCCGGCTGATAGGTGAGCTCTAAACCGTTTCTTTAAGTATTGTGGGGAAATGTATTACAACCTCTCATATACAAATTGCAAAGTGACTGCAACGAGAAAATTTGGGGTGACAATCAACGTCTTTTGTTTTCCCAATAAATGAGAAACAAAATTCTTCTGTAAGTTTTGTGTGACTATAAATTTACATTTACGTCTATATGCTTACTTCGGAAGCCATTGTACGATGTGTGGTAGTTGGTATCCTGTACCACTACCACTAATTCCCTTTCCTATTACACTCACAAATACACTTAGGGGAAAAAGGTTACCTTTATGTATCCCTATGAGAGCTAATTTCTCGTATCTTATCCTCGCGGTCCTTATATGAAATCTGCGTTGGCGACGGTAGAAACCTTCTGCAGTCAGCTTCAAATGCTGGTTCTCAATAGTGTTCCTTGAAAAGAACATCGTCACTCCATCTGTGATTCCCATTTGAGTTCTCGAAGCATTCGCAAACTAATTTGGCGGGAGTCAATATTAACACCTCGGTATAGCTGTATTCTGACAAAAAACTAGGTTTGCAAACTTGTACACTTTGGGTTGGTTAGTTAGTTAGCTGGTTGATTAGTTGATTCTGGGGTGGAGTCCAAACAGCGAGGTCATTGGTCGCATCGGATTAGGGAAGAATGGAGAAGGAAGTCGGCCATGCCGTTTCAAAGGAACCATCCTGGTACTGGCCTGAAGCGATTTAGGGAAAATCTAAAATAGGATGGCCGGACGCGGGTTTGAACGATCGTTCTCCTGAATGCGAGTCCAATGAACATGTTTGGGACGTGGAGATCAGTAGACATCTACATCATCATACTCCGCAAGCCACCTAATGGTGTGTAGCGGAGCGTACTTTTGATACCGCTATCCGATCCCTCCAACCCTGTTCCACTGGCGAATAGTGCGTGGGAAGATTGATTGTCGGTAAGCCTCTGTATTGGCTCTAATTTCTCGAATTTTCTCCTCGTGGTCAATACGCGAGGTGTATGTGGGGGGAAGTAATATGCTGTCAGAAAAGTGCTGTCCCGTGTACTTTCTCCCAGATATTTTGTTATTGCTCACTGTATCTGCCTTGCTGGGATATTACGAAAACACGTGTCAGGACGTCTCGGTTTGCTGGAGGAATGAGGGGAAACATATTGTTCAACATCTTGGTATTTACCTCAACAACATTTAAGCGCCCAGTCCTTCTGAAAAGCATAAGTCAGCTTTTGCTAGTTCGGAAATGTTAACAGCTGTCCGGCAGTGTGAGCTCTGGGTTGTCCACAGGGAGCAGTACAGCCTCATGCGTTGGCGGAGGCTTACAACCCAGTAGCAGCTGCTGACATGCAATCCTCTGGTAGGGACATCTCAGGATCCTGAGGGTAGCACAATAAACATCAGAGTTGATCATTGCACCATGTGGGAGAACATAAAGTATAATTACCCCTTCAGAGTCCCAGAAGAACGTTGACATGACGTTACCAGCTGAAGGTAAGAACTACAATCGGCTACTTCCGAGAACAGCGCCACAGCACAGGCGGGTCACAATGTTGGTTACTGAGCAGTACAGACCACGAAGACCTCAACTATGCCTGACGAATGTGTAAGAATCCCTTTAAGAAATTCCAGTGTTCATTTTCCCGAGAGCACTCATTTTACTGGACCTGCGAACAATGTGAAAACATTTTACAATAGGAGCCATACGCTGCTTAACCTACACCTGTGTTTACTGCGTATGAAAGAAAGCTGCTGTCTTGTTTACATGTAAATCGTACAATTGCGACGGGATAATTAACGAATGGAAAAAATAAACAAATTTTATTTCATCAGTTTTCTGACTGGTTTGTGCGACCCACAACTACTTACTCTCATGTGAAGTTGGCAACGCGAAATGCCACTGACACCCAACGTCCTCGATTATTACTTGAATATATTTCTGTCTCTGTCCATCTCTACAGTTTTTGCTCTGAGGTCTTCACATGTCATATCATAATGTCGCTTCTTTCGGACAATGTTTCTCGACATATGTCATTCCCCGCCGATTCCGAAGAGAACCTCTTCATCACTTCACTTAATTTGCTGTATCCTCCTGTAGCACCACATCTACATTCCTCAATTCTTTTTCGGTTTTATCAGTCCATGATTCACTCCCACACAAGGCTGTGCTACAAATATACATTCTCACAAATGCTAATATAGTACTTTTAGTGACTAATGTCCTCTTTGCCTGTGCTAGTCTTCTTTCACCATCCTTACTTTATCCACCATGGTATATTTTGCTTTCTAGATTGTGGTATTCCTTTAGTTCGCCTTAAACGTAGTGACCAATTTTGGTGTTAAGTTTATCGCTAATGACATTGTTACTACCACTCATTACTTTCATCTTTCATTGGTTTACTATCATTACATATTTTGTGTTCTTTACATTGTTCATCGCATTCAATAGGCTGTGTAATCAGTTTTCATTTTAAATGAAGATATCGTTTTTGTTATCGAACCTTGTCGTTGATATCGTTTCATCCTGAGTTTTATTCCCATTCCTGAACCTTTCTTTCGATTCTGCCATTGCTTCCTCGATGTACGGATTGAACAGTATGGAACGAAGACTTGCATCCTTGCCTTATGTCATCCTGTTTAATAATACCCCTCGTTTTGTTTCCCTTTCTTGCCGTTCGCTCTTAGTTCCTGTAAATGTTGTACGTTACTCATGTTTACCGGCAGTTAATACCTATTTCCATTAGAATTTCCAACATCGTGTACGTTTTCCTCGAAAATTTTTGTAGGCTGGCATCTCCTATTGAAGGGTGTGTTCTACACTTTCGAAAATGTATGCTGTTACAACATGTTGTATCTGTCCAATTTTATCAAACTTTGTGAAGATGTTCATCACATAACTGGTGTTATACGACTGAACATTCAGTCCGTTCGGTACTGAACTCCATCATCTAGATCAGTATTAAGTTTGACCCGCACAGCCACGAATACACTTTTGTATTCATTGTGGAATTGAAGCAAGGAAGAGCCTCCTAATGTCATCTTGAGGAATTTCATGGTATACCGGAAACACATGCTGTGTCAGTGCATGAACACTTTCGGCTGGAGGCTGGTGTGGAAAAATACGTCACATCCCAGAGACTTTGTATGGGTAACAGATCAGGGGAGCAGGCAGGACGGTCAACTACCTCTACATTCCTCAAGGCAGTTGTAGATGTGAACTGCAGTTTGTGGTTCTTGCAGTATCCTGCCAATGTCCCCCTCGTTGTGAAGAGTACGCTAGATACAGGTTAGCTTTCAATCTGTCTCCAAAAATTACCAAAGCTATCCTGTAATCATACCCAATAGCTACTCTCACCAGAATTCCAGAAGGTGGAGAGGTATTGTCCACGGTAGTCGCTGCTTCCTGCTAACAGCGGGTCATACAAGAACATGTTGACGTCGATCTGTCCACCACAAACAGTAGTAGTGAAACTCATCACTGGCCACTGTAGATACCACTCTGTGTACGAGTGGACTTCGCTCTACATCTTGTAATCGACTGTGGTCTGTGGCGTGGTGGCAGCAATTCAAATGGTTCATATGACTCTAAGAACTATGGGACTTAACATCTGAGGTCATCAGTCGCCTAGAACTTATAACTACTTAAACCGAACTAACCTAAGGACATCACACACATCCATACCCAAGGCAGCATTCGAACCTGCGAGGGTAGCAGCAGCGTGGTTCCGGACTGAAGCGCCTAGAACCGCTGGGCCACAGTGGCCGGCTGGTGCCAGCAGTAAACAACGCATGGCAACTTGAGACCTCAGCCCAGTTTCCAGCAATCTGTTCTTCCTGCTTGTAGCCTGAGTCCATGTACGAGTACTATAAGGGCGACGAATCCTCTCATGGGACAACCTACTGACGACTATTGTAACTGGTCCTCAACATCCTGGATACTGCCACTGAGGTGAAGGTGATGCCCGAGCTGCTCTCACACGCATTATATCAGAGACAGGTCTGGGGATGTTTCTGGCCACTGAAATACCTCAAAATCAGGCAGAAGAGCCGTGAGTGCCCTTTTGTAAAACGACACCATACCACTGCCTTATAAATAGTAATGCATGACGACGTAGGACGTACATTAAGTAGCGTTGTATTGTTAAGTGACCATTTTTCGCAGAACGCTTCCATGGCTGACATGAGATCAAAAGAACCTGATCATATGGGAATAATTAATCCCCACCGACTAATGAGATATACATCAGATTGCAAGTAGCTAATGGACATAATTTACATTTTTATGCAGAACTGTATTGTACATCAAAATAAGACGCCTCTCTGGAAGCATATTTGTTGAGCTGCAAGCAAAGAGGTGTGATGAAGTCACATAGGCAGACCCTGGACGAGTTCCCGGAAGGGACGAGCGGCACCCGTACGGGTCAGTACGTTTAGGCTGACAAGTTTTACTTTAAAGAGACTTAGCAAGGTACAAGGACAACTTTTTTGTGAGAAAAACGTAGAAAACAGGCTTTCTTCGAAATAAACCACCTGCAGCAGGAACATAACATGAAGTGAGAACCCACAGTCAGGCTGCCTCTGTGAGTGTGAGACGCCGCCAGATCCCAGAAACAGCAAAACACGCAAGTATAACACGATGTAAGCGCCACCAGAACTGTCTAACGGAAATAAACTAGCTGGTAGTAACAGAAACGTGGCACTGCTGTCGAGGACGCAATGGCCATAGAAAAAGACAGAGAGAGAGCAGGGCGCTGATTCGCAGCTCAAAATGTTAGGGACTGCTTTATTGGTTAACTGCCGGGAATCATAGTCAGAGATGGGATGAGCTTCTTGTAAGGCATCTTTTGACTGGTCAGGACTCAAAATATCCATGTTTCAGCCAATTGAAATGGCGTAAGGATTGAAAAAGCGGAAACATGAGCTTTCCTTTTCGGAAAGAGACGGAATAAAATTACTCCATCTTCATCGCCGAACGACTTCACAGACAGACAACGTCTCTATCTGACTTCTTCTTCATACCTCATCAGCCTAGCAGATGAGGAGATCAGCAGATAAGCTGGGCACTTAGAAAGATTTTGGGGTAAGTCGCACTTAGCTACACATGCAGTTTGTTGATGCGAAACCAATGACTGATTTTTCCACCACGTCACCCTTCTTCTGGAAGGTGAGATGTGGTGAGATGTTGCTGCTGAAGCGTGGCAAACTGTAGGGACACGTAAATCATTTTCACTAAGTTTCAGTAATTTTCAAGCTTCGATCTGAGGACATGCTTGCAGATTTTTACGATCAATGCTTTCAACTCTAGCCACGAATGCAAACGGATACCCTTCTATAGCGCTACTTTTAATATTAGCACTTCAGCAATCAAGGTACGACTTTAAGAATGTTATTGTTCTATAGTGAGACAGTTATTACAATCAGACCCCTGACCCTCTACTTTGATTGATGTCGTCAACGTTTGTCAGATGTATAATGCATTCTTTAATGTAATAAGCTTCATTAATGGTAATTGTTGCATAAATTCGAAAGTAACGAATTTCTTACTCATTTTCGAGGGAACTACGGTTTGCTGTCAATTAATATAATACACACACAGTGCTCTTAGCAGTGTCGTCATTGTTCCCTCAAGCTCTGCTAGCCGTGATATGAAGTCACATCCGATAGCTTTCCACACCGTGATGGCACGAGTAACAGAGTTGATCCTCTCCTGAACACTCGAAGATTTGGAACTCTCCCCCGGTCCTAGCCATAAGCCACACTCGTCAACGACGGTTATCTGGGTACTGCAGAACTCATCGCTGAACGTAATGCGACGCCATTCATTAGCTGCTCATTCTTTCCAGTCACTCCAGATGCAGCCTGAGCGTTGGGCAATAACTGCCTAGTCCGGCAGCTGCTTGTCTTCCACCAACGGTTCACGATGACATGTCGCACATGTCGCACGGAGTACATTACTTATTTTCGGATGGCAGGTGCATATGTGAAGGAGCTACAATATGCTCCGTCCACGATACAGCGATCCTCCGTTGTAGCGGACGGACATTGTTCACCGGAGCCACGACGATGATCACGTCGGCACTCACGTTCCCAAGCATTCCAGCATTGGGCACTGCCATGTTTGAACTGGCTTAAAACTCGACTTGGCGGCCAAATGGACACCCACAAAGACACCCCTTTCGAACTCTGTCGAATGCTGATAACGCTGTCTCATTCGCGTACGCGGCATCTTCGTATTCTTCACAGTTATGACTTAACGATCAAAAAGTTTCCGTTCAAAGGCCATACAATGTAGAATCGATGTGCCAACCAGGCGAAATCGCAGTGAACATTGAGGCAATCATCCCACGGTGCATCAGGTTGAAAATATGCGTTTGGCAAAACACTGTGTCCTGCTGCGGGAAGAAGTCAGTAACTGAAAACTGCCGGCCCTTCCAGGCATTTCTAAGGGTCGAGGGAGTGACAATAACACAGGGAGACATGGGTAATGAGGATGTTCGATTGTCTCCCAGTTGGGGATTCCACTTGAGACTGACCTGCCATATCGATCGGAGTATTTTGTCGAATTGCGGCCAGCACGGAACTTGGCGCATCTTTCCCTAAAAATGATTCTGGGCGGACGTGCTACCCATACTTATTCTTCATTCTATAAAGGCTGTCTACTAGTGATTGTCCGTCGGCAGCCAAAACAAAAATAACAGCACGTTTGATATGTCTGGACGCCTTTGCTAGTAACATCTCCATAGTCCAAGTTTCCACATTTACCGCACGCACGTCAAAAAGACACGAACGTCACACCAATTCCTTACCTATATGTCGGTGCTTATACAACCGTATAGGAGGCATGCAACGTTGCAACAACGCCGTCAAACGTAAAGTTTTTGAACGCCCCTTATACCTTATACAGGGTGGTCCATGGATCGTGACCGGGCCAAATATCTCATGAAATAAGCGTCAAACGTAAAAACTACAAAGAACGAAACTTATCTGGCTTGAAGGGGGAAACCATGTGGCGCTATGATTGGCCTGCTAGGTGGCGCTGCCATAGGTCAAAGGGATATCAACTGCGTTTTTTAAAATAGGAACCCCCCATTTTTTATTACATATTCGTGTAGTACGTAAAGAAATATGAATGTTTTAGTTGGGCCACTTTTTTCGCTTTGTGATAGATGGCGCTGTAATAGTCACAAACATATGGCTCACAATATTAGACGAATAGTTGGTAATAGCTAGGTTTTTTAAATTAAAATACAGGAGGTAGGTTCGTTTGAACATTTTATTTCGGTTGTTCCAATGTGATACATGTACCTTTGTCAACTTATCATTTCTGAGAACGCATGCTGTTACAGCGAGATTACCTGTAAATACTACATTAATGCAATAAATGCTCAAAATGATGTCCGTCAACCTCAATGCAATTGGCAATACGTGAAACGACTTTCTTCTCAAAAGCGAGTAGTTCGCCTTCCGTAACTTTCGCACATGGAATGACAGAGCGCTGACGCATGTTAACAGGCGTTGTCGGTGGATCACGATAGCAAATATCCTTCAACTTTCCCCACAGAAAGAAATCCGGGGACGCCAGATCCGGTGAATGCGCGGGCCATGATATGGTGCTTCGACGACCAATCCACTATATGCTATTCAATACTGCTTCAACAGCACGCGAGCTATGTGCCGGACATCCATCATGTTGGAAGTACATCGCCATTCTGTCATGCAGTAAAACATCTTGTAGTAACATCGGTAGAACATTACGTAGGAAATCAGCATACATTGCACCATTTAGATTGCCATCGATAAAATGGGGGAGAATTGTGCTTCCTCCCATAATCCTGCACCATACTTTAACCCACCAAGGTCGCTGATGTTCCACTTGTAGCAGCCATCGTGGATTTTCCGTTGCCCAATAGCGCATATTATGCCGGTTTACGTTACCGCTGCTGGTGAATGACGCTTCGTCGCTAAATAGAACGCGTGCAAAAAATCTGTCATCGTCCCGTGGCAGAACTGTACACGACGTTCAATGTCGTTGCCACGCAATTCCTGGTGCATAGAAATACGGTACGGCTGCAATCGATGTTGATGTAGCATTATCGACACGGACGTTTTTGAGATTCCCGATTCTCGCGCAGTTTGTCTGCTACTGATGTGCGGATTAGCAGCGACAGCAGCTGAAACAGCTACTTGGGCATCATCATTTGTTGCAGGTCGTGGTTGACGTTTCACATGTGGCTGAACACTTCCTGTTTCCCTAAATAACTTAACTATCCGGCGAACGGTCTGGACACTTGGATGACGTCGTCCAGGATACCGAGCAGCATCATAGCACACGCCCGTTAGGCATTTTGATCACAACAGCCATACATCAACACGATATCGATCTTTTCCGCAATTGGTAAACGGTCCATTTTAACACGGGCGCTGGCGGAATGTTACGTGATACCACGCACTTATACGTTTGTGACTATTACATCGCCATCTATCACAAAGCGAAAAAAGTGGTCCAACTAACTCATATTTCTTTACGTACTACACGAATTAGTAATAAAAATTGGGGTCCTATTTACAAAAACGCAGTTGATATCCGTTTCACCTATGGCAGCGCCATCTAGCGGGCCAACCATAGCGCGATCTGGTTTCCCCCTTCAAGCTAGACGAGTTTCGTTCTTTGTAGTTTTTTCGTTTGACTCTTTATTTCCTGAGATATTAGACCCGTTCATTATCAATGGACCACCCTGTATAGGCTTAGTAACGACACTAAACATGAACAACACTAATGCTCTCTGGAAGCCGTTTTCTTTGCCGTTGCGAACTGAAACTCTTAATCATTAAAATTCCCGCCGAAGGTGTGTATGTATTGGAAGTTAACATTGACATCCGACTGTGTCTTACGCGGGCTTCACTTTTTTCGCCAAATATTACTCTGTGACAGGCCTTGTCGCCGTTATGGTCGCCCACAAACTGCAGTGTTGCGTGATTCGCGGAACCCAACGGTGTGTGTGCGTCGCGTCCTCGCCGGCCGGCGCGCCCGGCTAGCGGCCAGCTGGGCGTGTCCCGCGCGGCTCGGCCACGCGCCCCGAGCCCGCGTCTGCCGCGGCCAGCGCCTGAGCCTGCGCGTGCGCCTCTGCGCCTGCGCGCGCCCACGCACGCACATCGCGCCGCCGTTCGTCACTGGCCGGATGTGGCCGGCCGCTCGCGCCACTCGAACTCGCGCCGGTCGCTGCCCAGTTTTCCGTACAGAGACAATGGCCGCCTGACTCACTCCACAGATTTCTGCCGCCCCATTAGTCTTCCCTTCTGGGCCCCTAGCCTGTAGCTGTCACCAATAAACATCCGCCAAGGACCCGTACGCTGCCACGTATCCTCGATGTATCTGACTCTTTTCTCAGGGACATGTGGTAGGGTTGTAGCCTATCCCCTACGTTATCCAACCTGCACATTGTCTGAGCAGTGAGAGAAACCAAGGAGAATTTTGGAAAGGGAATTAAAGTTCAGAGTGAAGCTATAAATCTTTGAAATCTGAAGATGATATTGTCATTGATAAGAGGCGGCAAGAGGCTTCGATGATGAGGTCGATAGCATGAATACTGGAGATGATATGTAGCCGAACTGAATCAGGTTATGCTGAAGGAGAAGGATTAGAAACTGAGTAGGGAGGACAGACACTGTCCAGTCATGTCAATGTGACCACCTGTCAAAAGCCTGAATAACCACCTTTTGCAGCCCGAACTGCTTCGAGACGTGCATGGAGGGAATCAGCGAAATTGTGCAGGGTATGGATCCATGCCAGCTTCACTAGGTCTCCAAGACTAAGAATCCATCCCACAGATTCTCGACTGGGTTTTAATTCGGGGAGATCGTCTGTCATAGGAGTACGGTAAATTCATCCGGATACATCTACATATACATCCATTCTCCGCAAGCCACCTGACGGTGTGTGGCGGAGGGTACCTTGAGTACCTCTATCAATTCTCCCATCTATTCCAGTCTCGTATTGTTCGTGGAAAGAAGGATTGTCGGTATGCCTTTGTGTGGGCTCCAATCCCTCTGATTTTATCATCACGGTCTCTTCGCGAGATATACGTAGGAGGGAGCAATATACTGCTTGACTCTTCGGTCAAGGTATGTTCTCGAAACTTCAAAAAAAGCCCGAACCGAGGTATTGAGCGTGTCTCCTGGAGAGTCTTCCACTGGAGTTTATCATCACCGTAACGCTTTCGCGATTACCAAATGATCCTGTAACGAAACGCGCTGCTCTCCGTTGGATCTTCTCTATCTCTTCTATCAACCCCGTATTCAAGTAGTGGGCGAAAAAGTGTACTGTAACCTACTTTCTTTGTTTTCGGATCGCATTTCCTTAGGATTCTTCCAATGAATATCAGGCTGGCATCTGCTTTAGCGACGATCAACTTTATATGATCATTCCATTTTAAATCACTACTAATGCGTAATCCCAGATAATTTATGGAATTAACTGCTTCCAGTTGCTGACCTGCTATATTGTAGCTAAATGATAAAGGATCTTTCTTTCTGTGTATTCGCAGCACATTACATTTGTCTACACTGAGATTCATTTGCCATTCCCTGCACCATACGTCAATTCGTTGCAGATCCTCCTGCGTTTCAATACAATTTTCCATTGTTACAACCTCTCGATATACCACAGCATCATCCGCAAAAAGCCTCAGTGAACTTATGCACACGATCATTTATGTATATTCTAAGTAGCAACGGTCCTACGACACTCCCCTGCGGCACACCTGAAATCACTCTTACTTCGGTAGACTTCTCTCCATTGAGAATGATACTTTTCAAACCACTCACATACACTGCGAACTGTGTGAGAAGGTGCAGTGTCCTGTTGGTGGGTGCCATCGTGCTGAGAAAAAATAGGAGTGGACATGGGCTCGAAGAATGCATGCATACTTGTGTTGTACATTGTGCCTTCCAGAAAGACAAGATCACATAGGGAATGCCACGAAATATTCCCCAGACCGTAACTCCCACCTGCTCCGGCTTGGACGCTTCCGACGATTGTTGCAGGGCCGTATACACCAACGGCCATCTGTCCGATGGTGCATAAGACTTGATTCATCTGCAAAGGCCATCTGCAGCCAATTAGTGAGCTTCAGTTGAAGTACTGGAGTGCCAGTTCCAGCCTCCGTCACGGATGAACAGCAGTCAGCATGAGCCCATGAATCAGGTGACTGCTGCACAGGACCATACGCAGCAATCTTCGCTGAACGGTCGATGAGGACACACTGTTGGTCACCCCTTGGAACACTGACCTTCAATTGCTCAAGAGCTCCACCTCTGCTAGCTCTCACCTATACCCAGCCGTGCCGGCCGGTGTCGCCGTGCGGTTCTAGGCGCTTCAGTCTGGAACTGCGTGACCGCTACGGTCGCAGGTTCGAATCCTGCCTCGGGCATGGATGTGTGTGATGTCCTTAGGTTAGTTAGGTTTAATTAGTTCTAAGTTCTAGGGGACTGATGACCACAGATGTTAAGTCATCAGTCCATTAGAAATTAGAACTAGTTAAACCTAACTAACCTAAGGACATCACACACATCCATGCCCGAGGCGGGATTCGAACCTGCGACCGTAGCGGTCTCGCGGTTCCAGACTGAAGCGCCTAGAACCGCACGGTCACAACGGCCGGCGTGGGCATATGGAATGTGTAATTCAGATGAACTGAATCGAAATAAACAGAAAAGAAATATGTTGCATAACTTGACTTAAAGAAGGGCTTTGTTGATAGAACACATTCTGAGGCATCAAGAAACTGTCAGATTGATAACAGAGAGAATTAGGTGCGTGTGCGGGAGAGGGGGAGGGGAATGGGGAGAGGACAAAATTCTACAGGAAGATCAAGGCTTGAACACACTAACCTCATTCAAATGGGTGTAGGTCGCAGTAGTTACGTAGATTAAGAGTCGACAGCTGCACCATCCTACTCTTCGGACTGGTAACCTGGACAGTCTGAACTGCTGTGTGTAATGAAGAAGGATTCATCGTTCCACGAGAGAGCTGATTGCACGTTAATGTGCTACAGTGTAGCTGCAGAAGGTTCCTGAAGGAATCACATGTGCGAGTGCCTTTCCCCTTGATAGGTACTTCAGTAGATTACTGTCAAAAAATGTGCAGTTAATAGCAGTCTTCTGACGTTATTTCAAAGACAATATTCATTTCATTTGGTCTGATGCTAGAAAGTGTTTGCAGAAACGAGACAGTCACATAATACTCGTGTGGCTGTAATACTAACAATTGAGATGCATAATTTAGACAGGTGATAAATTACATTCTAAGAGTAGACGATATTCCCTCAGAATCATTGAGATACTTGGAAGAACCAGCCATGACAAAACTACTACCCCGTGTCTGCAAGATATGAAACTAGTGAAATGGTGCCATCTGACTTCAAGAAATATATAACAACTCGTATTCCACTGAAGACAGTTGCTGATATGTGTGAATATTATCGAACTATCGGTGGTGGTTGCAAAAGAGTGCCATGAATTATTTACACAAGATTGGAATAACTGGCAGTAGCCGACCTCGAAGAAGATCAGTTTGGTTCCAGAGAAATGTAATAACCGGTAGGCCATATTGACTTTAGGACTGACCATAGGTAAACTTATGTTCAAAGCAATTGTAGATTTTTCGGAAATCTTTTGCCAATGCTAACGAGAATACATTCATTAAACTCTGAAGGAACCAGAGATAAAATACAGGGAGCGAAAGAGTATCTAAAACTCGAACAGAAAGCAGACTACAGCTTTAAAGTTCGAAAAAAATGAAAGGAAAGTAGCAGTTGAGAAGATAGTGAGACAGGGCTGCAGCCTGCAACCTGCAGTAAAGGAAACCAAAACAAAACAAAAGTAATGAACCAGCCGATGTGTTAGATGACGATCAGTTTGGCTTTAGGAAAGGAAAGGGCACACAGAGAGGCAATACTGACTTTGTGGTCGGTGTTGGAAACAAGACTATAGAAAAATCAAGACACGTTCATATGATTTGTCGACCTGGAAGAAGCGTTCGAAAATGTAAAATGGTCAATATTTTCTAAAATCTAAGAAAAATCTGGTTAAACAACAGGGAATTATGTATAAGAGCCAAGAACGGAGAATAAGAGAGGAAGACAAGAACGAAGTGCTCGGATTAAAAAGGGTATAAGATAGGGATGTAGTCTTTCGTTCCTACTGTTCAATCTTTACATCGAAGAAACAATGACGGAAATAAAAGAAAGGTCCAAGAGTTGAATTACAATTCAAGGTGAAAGGATATTAATGATGTAATTTGGTGATGACATTGCTGTCCTCAGTGAAAGTGAAGAAGAATTACAGAATCTGCTGAATGGAATGAACAGTCTACTGAGTACAGAATGTGGATTGGGAGAAAATCGAAGAAAGACGAGAGCAATGAGTTGCAGCAGAAATGAGAACAGCGAGAAACTTAACATCAGGACGGGTGATCACGAAGTAGATGAAATCAAGGAATTGTGCTACCTAGGCAACAAAATAACCCATGACGAACGGAGTATGGAGGACAAATAAAGCAGACCAGCACTGGCAAAAAGAGCATTCCTGGCCAAGAGAACTGTACCGGTATCAAAAGTAGATGTTAACTTGAGGAAGAAATTTATGGGAATGTACGTATGCAGCACAGCTTTATACGGTAGTGAACCATGGACTGTGGCAAAATCGGAATAGATGAGTAGAAGCATTTGAGATGTGATGATAAAGTCGAATGTAAAAAATTAGGTGGACTGATAACATAAGGAATCAGGAGGTTCTCCGGAGAATCGACAAGGTAAGGAATACACGAAAAACACTGACAACAAGATGGGGCAGAGTGTTAGGACATCTATTAAGACATCATGGAATAACTTCCATGGTACTAAAAGAAGCTGAAATACTGACAATGATAAGTGCAAACTTCGATTTCGTGTAGCGTAAATTATTATTCTTGTAACCTACACTAAAGTGAACTATTAAAACATTTTATACATGTTACTGGTATTATTATTAAAACACAGGCAACTGCGGTGCGTTAAAAATGGGAGTGACAGCAAATTATATTTATATTATATTCATATCTCTGCCTCTCTAGTAACTATGAGGGAACCTCAGATATACCAGAGGTATCAGCCAGCAGCGTCATGTAAGTGTTAAAAAATTAATTATTTGATTCCCAAAGAAAAGAAAACGCTCTTTAAGTCGCACTGTAGGTTCAGAGTTACTGAGTTAGCCTCCGCCATTGAAAACGTTCCAAGTAAGTGCTCCAAATCGTTCTAGGGAGATAACAGCGAAGTCGATCCACTGCTGCAGCACGGCAACCATCACTGCACAGCGATTTTGTCGTGAGAGAATCAGATTGCCTGTCAAGAGTTACTTAAAATAAAGCTGTGACCACATATTCATAAACATTTGGGGGGTTTACTTATTTAAATATTCCAGGTCTTGCCTGCTACCTTACTAAATCAGACTTACAGAAGAGAAAGTTGGAAAAATAGTTGAAACTCACAACTTGGTTCGAGTTGCTAACTAGATTCTTTTTTAGTCAGCTGGAAGGCACATAGAAATTGGCAAGACTTAAACAAACAAAACATATCTTTTGTACACTCTCCTGTCGATTCTGGTATCATTTCAAAACCAAGAAAATGCATTTCGCTGAAGACTCTGGTACTTACAAAATGTAATTACAGGTACTACGTGACATACACAGTCACCGGGAGAATGTGAGCTGATGCGAACAATTATGATTTGCCTGTCAAAGTAGACTATCACACTTTTTGACTGCGGCCATAATCTTTCGGCTGAACAGTGCTCGTTTTGCTTCCCAGAGTGCTTGTTCGTGGTCTTAAGGAGCAGCGTGTCGCTGGTAATCCTTTACAATAAGGCTCACTTAAATCGCGACGTTTATCGTCTCGTATATAGGCTTTGTGTTACGATCAGCATTATTATGGGCGGACGAAGAAGGACAGTTGCACGTAATAGCTTCGCTTTCGCTTACGATGGGCACATCTACAGGTACAGGACTACTCTGCAATTCATACTTATGTACCAAGCAGATGATTCATAGAGCCACCTTAAGGCTACTTCATGACCGTTCCCCTCCAGTGATAGCATGTCGGAAAAGTGCTCACGTTAATTTTTCCATGCGAGCTCTGATTTCTTTTATTTCATTACGATAGTCCTCTCTGGATAGGTGCTAGTCAACAACATATTTTTGCATTCGGAGGAGTTGCCAATTGAAACATCTTGAAAAGATCTCACCGCAACAAAAAGAAGCCTTTGTCTTAATGAGTGCCATCCCAGTTCACTTATCACTTCCGTGACGCACTATTGTCTATTTCGAGATAATACATAGAGACGGCTGAAGATTAGATGGGTAGATCACATAACTAATGAGGAGGTATTGAATAGAATTGGGGAGAAGAGGAGTTTGTGGCACAACTTGACTAGAAGAAGGGATCGGTTGGTAGGACATGTTCTGAGGCATCAAGGGATCACCAGTTTAGTACTGGAGGGCAGCGTGGAGGGTAAAAATCGTAGAGGGAGACCAAGAGATGAATACACTAAGCAGATTCAGAAGGATGTAGGCTGCAATAGGTACTGGGAGATGTAGAAGCTTGCACAGGACAGAGTAGCTTGGAGAGCTGCATCAAACCAGTCTCAGGACTGAAGACCACAACAAGAACAACAACATAGAGACCTGACCTCTTAAATCATTGATCCTATCTCGTAAGGATAGTATATCGTTCAACAGGACTCCAGAAGAGGACGGAGAAGCGTAGAGAAGGGATTCTTTATAGTAGCTGTACTTCAAATTGCTCAACTAATAGAACGCAGCCTTTGGTCCACCTTCTGCACAACATTTTCATTACGATGATTCCAATTTAAGTTGTTCGTAATTGTAATTCCTGGATGTTTAGTTCAAATGGTAAATGACAGCATTATCCGCAAAGGATCAAAGAGGGTTTCACATTTTGTGCACTGGGGCCACGTACAGCAGAGGGCCTGTAACACTTCCTTAGAGGAATCCCAGGTAACATACCTGTTTCAGTTGATGATACCCCGTCAACTGTTACAAACTGTGATCACTGTGAGTGGAAACTACAAATCCCGTCGCAGAACTCAATCGACACTCCATAGGCACGCAAATTTTGATTAGAAGCTGCTTATGGGGACCGTTGTAAACAGCCTTCTGGAAATCCAGAAATATGCAATCAACTATAGATACCCTGTTGACAGCACTCGTTACTTAGTGTGAAGAAAGAGTTGCTTAGAGCGGTTAAGGAGTAATTTGAGATATTTCTTGAATTCTTGCTGGTTATGCATCAATAGATGGCTTCTCCCGTTTATTTCGTAATGTTCGAACAGTAAATGCACCAAAATGCTACTGGGAACAATGCGGGGAAAGCAATCTTTGAATTACTTGCCCCAAAATGAGAGTTCTCAACAATTAAGTCATTTATCTCCTTTAAAAACTGAAAGAGGCACCCGCAAGCCAGCTTCTGCACCTACCATAGTTTCGAGAACTGGCATCTCTGCCTAATAGGGCTAATCTCTATTGTACGAGGGGCGTTCAGTAAGTAATGCAACACCTTTTTTCTGAAAGTAAGTTGGTTTTCTTCAGGATTCCAATACACCAAATTATTCCCCTCTCTTTTGGCTACAAAACCCTATTTTTCGGCATAATCTCCGTTCAGTGCTACAGACTTGTGCTACCTTACTGGGTCGGCCTGTGTGCCCGCAAGGTACCAGTCTACTGGTCGACGTCGCAGCCAACGGTCTTGCTGCGTCAGTACCCTTCACATCATCCACGTACTCTTTCCCGCCGAGTTCATCCTCCATTGAGTCAAACAGATAGAAGTCAGAAGGAGGGAATGCAGACTCTAGGGTGGATGAGGAAGAACAGTCCGTTGAAGTTTTGTAAGCTCTTCGGATGTGGATACTTGTGTGATGCCTTGCGTTGTCATGGAGAGGAAGAGGTTCTTTTGCATTTTTCTGGCGACGGATACGCTGAAGTCTTTTCTTCAATTTTTGAGGATAGCACAACACTCTTCAGAACTGATCGTTGCACCGTGAGGGACATCAAACAGAATAACCCCCTCAAGGTCTCAGTAGACGGTCGCCCTGACTGTACCGGCTGAAGTTGCGGCTTGGAACTTTTTCCTCATTGTCGTAGACTCCACTCAGGGACTGGGTGTTGTGCTGTCTTCAACATCATTTCATCCCCATCCGGCGCGCAGGTCTCCAAATGTGGCGTCGAATGTAATAAGACCTGCACCAAGGCGGCCGGACCTGCCCCGCAAGGGTCCACCCAGCAAATGACGCTCATGTCCATTTCCACTGTCGTAGAGACTGAGACTACTCCGGAGTTTATTGATATCGTATGGGCGATGTCTTATAGAGTTAATTGACGAAAGAGTGATAAAGTAATCACTGAACCAAATTAAAAAGTTGTGGTCGAGTTATAGAATATGACTCTGAATAATGATCCATTTTTTTGATGAGTCTAGATAAAGTGATAGACAGAAGCGAATCCAGAGTTCAGTTCAGAGGGTGGAAGAGGAGGGGGGGGGGAGGGAAGTGTCAAGGTTTGGAGGTCTACCCTCCTCCCCGTCCCTTGACCTCAAATAGATCTTGCAGCCATTTCCTACTTTTAATGTGCACACATGCTTAGGATTTTAGTAGTAATGTATACAGAGCGGTCAGAAATAATGGGTTCTGAGAAATAATCGTAAAAAAAAAAATTGGATACGTTTCGCCGTTTCCGAGTTAGATATCAATGAAGTTAACCAGTCAGGTAGCTACATGCGCAAATTCAAGCGACCCACCAGATAAAATTAGTGTCACTTGTTCTTATTACATAATCGATAGTGCACGAGACCGCTCGGCCTGTGGCTCTGGTTCTATCCTTTGTCCAATTTCCGTATCGCTCTCTTGTTTGGTGACAACGTCTCTGGCGTGCCGCTTGAATTCACTTCAATGCCAATTTCCTCGTAAATGGTGCAACACACCGAATTTTTACCTCTCAATTATTTCTCAACACAATCTACCCTGCGACACTCTTAAAGGTTTATAGACTGTTTCTGATCATACTGTACACAGGGTGATTCAGCTGCCCCTACAGATGAGTTTTATGCAACCCGTAATGCCATCAAATACAATGTGCAAGACTTTTATACTCTGTCCATCGCTATGTGTAAACTATTTTTCCTACAGAGAAAATGAATATGACCGTTTTTCTAGGAAATTTAATGTAGCTAAATTTTGAACTCGGATGTGTTTTTGGTGGAGGAAGTAGTTTTCGAATTATCCAAGAAAAATGTACAAAAGCGACCTTCAAATGCATATTTCTTGACGCGCATGCCACCACCTCTCTTTCATCCGCGCCTCCTCATAAAGACCTCAGAGAAAAACGACAATGTTCGGGCTGCTGTCAAAAGAGTCACATCTGTAACCAGTGCATCAGTTACAGCACGGGGTAACTGGTTCGGCGTGTCTTTATTGCTCTGCATTGCCCGTTCTGGTGTTCCCTGAAACAAAAGAGGCGCGAGAGGGTAGACTGCAAATAACTGTGTAAACTCTGTTTCAGACACTACTGACAGTGGCTGAAATACGAGCACGTCACTAGCGTTAACGCATTTTTCTTTTAAGTTACACTAACATGGTCCTGAGATTCACCTGACTGCAGCTCTATTGAGCCCCAGCATGCACCAAGATGTGGATGGCGGTTACCATCATGGATCAGAATAGCTATGATTCGCTTCCATGATCTCTTGGCGTTGGCACAGTCGATGCTAGACGCTACTGTTTGTTTGTTTTTAATTCAATTCATCATGAGTGTAACTGCTGCTCTCTGCGGCTGACTGTTCCCCTACCTGTTCGTTCCTGCTTGTGAAGTACATTCGCAGTCCGGTAAGTAGTGGAAGCTTTATATGAAATATTGTCTATATAAGAGAAAACTTAATACATCGATTTCGAAAACTTCCTTCTCATGTATCATGTACTTTAGATAACGTATTCAATTGCTGAGCAGACCTGACTGTTGGCTGCCCCTGTGTTGCGCATGTGGACAGTGTCGTGAAATAAAACTTTAAACTTCACGAGTGCAGAATTTGAAATTAAGGGAAAAGTATAATTAAACTAATTATAGGCTCAATGAAAGCTATGCAACTAAAACTTTCAAGAACGATGAGTGATATAAAGTACAATGTTAGACTAAGAATATCCCCAAAAATAAATTACACCTGTACTCGGAAGAAATAACTGTTTACAGTTACCAAAACTGTTCCCTGAAAATTAATGTACTTGCTAGCACGGTACCTCGCAATCCTGATTACACACTGTTTGTTCCAGAGTACCACGTGATATCTGCCCTCAGCATGTTGTTTTTGTCTCTAGAGTTCTGAAGTTCTCGAAAGCAAATACAAATCAGCGTATGCAGTAGCTAAAGGAAAATAAATTGCTCGCTAACAATCTGTTTCTTTTTGCTTGTCAGAAGCAGTGCGACGTCGTGTGGCGTAAGGTGCAACGCACACACCAAAACTTTACTATAAATCATGGAGGTGGGTTTTACTTTAAGGAAAACCATTTTTGAGAAATCAAACGCTGATTATTGACAAAAGGACTGCACAACATAAGAAGACTAACAATTAGAAAATTCTCTCATTACAAAGAAACTACAAATATACCCTTAAATTCGTCCAAAATCTTCTCAGTCAATAAAAAGAGCCAGAAAGTATTGTAAAAGACTTGTCATCTGCATGATAAAGTATTCCAAAAAGCTTCTCCCACATTCACAGAAAACAGATCTGATCTTCTGAAAAACTCAACTACTCGCT
Source organism: Schistocerca nitens (assembly GCF_023898315.1). NCBI lineage: Eukaryota > Metazoa > Arthropoda > Insecta > Orthoptera > Acrididae > Schistocerca > Schistocerca nitens. Next base: position 677,640,708 of record NC_064617.1, on the reverse strand, counting down.
ACTGTCCTTCAAATAAGAGTGTCTCAGCGCTGCACAACTGACTGACAAGCAAGCCATCCACAGATAAAAACTAAACACAGGGTCAAGGATCTTATTGCACTCATGCACTGCGTTCATTCCTCTTTGTGCCAGTACAGTAGAGGTAAATTATTTGGAATAACAGAAAAATATGATATCCTTCCACTAGCTATTATTAATCACACAAGTTACAGCCATTAGCGAAATATACTATGCCAAAACTTAAGTTCAACAATCATATCCAGAAGACCGCTGACCATCTACCACGTCATCGTGTGCCATATGTGGCAAGTACAGGAATGGGTTCAGCACATTGCTCCTCTGGCCGCTGTCGGCATTCCAGACCTTGGAGCGACGGCTTCTCATTCACGTAGCTCCTCAACTGGCATCACGAGGATGACGGAACCTCCTCCAGTTCTCCTATCAAGGAAAAATCCTTGGCAGTACCGGGAACCGAACCAGGTTCCTCAACATGGCAGTCGGAAGCGCTAACCACTGAGCTGCGGAGGTGGACCTGTTAGCCGTATATATACTGCGCAACTAGCTTAAAATACTGTCTCAGTTCGGGGTCGAACGCTGATTCACATCTTACAGCCAGCAATACCTTAGAGCTTCCAGTTCAAGGTCTGCTGTTACCGCAATAGTACCGCTGCTATCAGTTGTACACGCAGCGTGCACTGTAGATGCAACGATTATCACTGGTAGCCTGTTAGCTTCCCCAGCCAACGGTTGTTTCTGTCCGGTACGTGTGCAATGAGTTCTGCAACTCTTAACAATTTCGCCATTGATTCGGTGGTGAAACACGAAATTACTGGCTCTACTCTGAAGTAATGAAAATATTAACTTCTCCAAACAGTTTGAAAACTGAAAAATGTAAACTTTCACGGCTGCAAATGCCACAATGACTTAAATGTTAGTGGCTATGGATTTCACATTTAAAACCAAAGTTTCGTCTCCATCTGAGGAGGACGTTTTCAAGGAGCAGCGTAGCTTCTTTAAGTGTCCATTTCACACCCTGGCTCGCTGATGATTGCAGCAAAATTCCGTTTACGCGTGTTTCCTCGCAGTGACGTGATGTCACACGTTTTGAATACCCGAGCGTAACTGGCCGTTGTCGATGGCGTCGACCGCTGTTGCTGTTACCCTTTGGTGGAAGACGTCTTCTTCAATACCGGTATCCAGATGTCATTCAGTTTCGCGCCCTCCTCCTTCCTACTGAAATTTCTTGAGTGTTTTACAATTTCTATGGCCTCTCTGTTTAGCCTTTCATGGTATCCGCTTGGAGCTATCAGTACTTGAGTCCTATCAAAATAAATGTGGTTCTATCCTGGCTGCAAAACACGTTCCGCAACAGCTGATCTGACAGTCTTCCCTCTTATGCAATTGCCCTTGTGCTCTTCTTGTCGTTTTTTGACCTTTTTTTGCGCGGAAGCATGTGTAAGCTGAATTTTTCTGCTGTCAGTAACGAGCCATTGTGTGAATCGGACACTCAAAGAAGCTACGATCCCCAGTAAAAATGTCCTCCGCAGATGGGGACGAATCGTTGTGTTTAAATATGAAATCCATTCGACCACGGCATAATAGTCTAGAACGTGAGTTTGCAAATTGCGACTGCTGCCCATTTTCCACAGAGGTTCCTTTCATAGACAGCCTCGTCACTAGGGCCAATGAAAATTTGTAGCTGTATTGCAGGCTCTTGCGTGGGTACGTCTTATAGCGGACACGTCATATTGCATTCCTCCCGCTGATGGCCCTGTGATGTCTTCTGCTACGTCAGAAAGCCAGCCAGCCATCTTGGATTATTCTCCGTGTTCCAAACGAATAAAAAATCCAGAACGGAGTTTAAATAATCCAGCGAGGCAGTGTTACGAGGGTATCGATAACAAATCATTTACACTCAGCCACAGTATGTGAATTTCTTGCAAACCGTATCGATTAATTGCTAGAAGTGGTTATGGTATTCGCAGCCAATAACACTTACTCATTATAATCTAAGGCAGCGATGACTGCGTTTAGGAGCCCCTTATGCCACAAAATTTGTGAGGTTAAACCAAACAGCTGGTACAAAAGTTCTAGAGCCATAGATACCGCGAATGCTCACTATTTTCATGGACGTAAAGCGCGTGATAATCTCTTACATGGCCTTTACTAGCTCGCAGCTCGAAATTTTCTCTGTAATTTTACATCATATCTTCTGCAATAAATCCGTAATTCACTATCACCCTTTTCAAATTCCTTTACGGCGATCAAATGTGGTTGGTTTTCTCCAAGTACTATTTCACACTAAGACTGTCCACCCACTTGACCTCCGACGATACTGCTCCCAGTGAATCGAACGTACTTGCACCAGAGGAATAATGCACCTGTCGGAGACAAAAAAGATCGAATATATTCTTCTTTAAAACACTATGATAGGAAAGTGGGGAACCAGCTGCCTTAATCCTCATCCCATCATCCTCATCAAAAATTTTGCATGTGAAAATATTCGCATTCTTTTAACACTGAACGTTCTAAATCCTTTTGCGTGGTCTCTCTTTGTAGTTTATACGTCATATTTAGCATCCCCCTCTCACTGCCACTGACTGTGTATGTCTCTCTCTCTCACTCTCTCTCTGCTTCGGTTTTCTCCTTTTGATGTACAGTAAATCCCACTGCCACTGTTTCCTCTCTCTCTTTCACTATCTCCTTTTATCCTCCTTTTCCCACTGCCACCGTCTCCACCACTTGGCAGCTTACAAATTCTAGAGGAGTCAAACTTAGTTTTTCTACTGTCCCCATGTGTTTAAAATTTATGTCCAAATACTCCCTCCCGTATTTGTATGTGTTAAATCTCGCCTGTATGGGAAGATCCAGACCCCTCAAGCCTAAGTATGATCTCCACTTACATGTATTTTTCATTCCCACTACTTCCTCTCTCTTTTGCTCCCACTGCTTCTATCTCTATTCATCTCTCTTTCTCTTTTACTGCCACTGCCTCTCACTGACCACCAATATCTCCTCTCTTGGGTTCCCACTGCTATTGTCTTCGTCCAACTCTTGTTTCTATTTCACTGCGACCTTCTCTCTGCCACGCTCACTGTCTCCTCTCTCTTCATCCCTCACTGGCATCGTCCCTATGCTACTCTCTTTCAGTGCAAAAAGCACAAATATATTCAAGTGAAAAGATTTTGGTGAGTAGTATGGAAAGACTATTGAGGCAGCTGAGTGCAGTCTTTTCTGCCGGAGTCCTTCAAAGAGAAACATATTCGCCGTCAGGACCATTTTTCCGTTGGTTCTCTTCTTTTCTCCGCTGTAACAGGGAGTGCTGCTTGTATAAAATGAATTGCACAGGTCAGTAAAGTTTTGACAGTTTATTTAAACACTAACGCACATTTATATATTTTGATACATATTAACAACAAATAAAAATGGATAATATGAGATGACCCCAAAATCGGTAGCTTTACATTTTTTCTGAAATCTTTAGTCATTGATCGCAATCAATCAAAAACGAAGAATAAAAAAGTTATTAGAAATATTTTACTGCATTTGCAATATTTCCAGTTTTACGTAACGTTTTGCAGTCATTTTAAGTTCTTTTAGGGCATGTTAAGACCAACTTTACACCATTTTTGTCAGTGCAGCCCTATTTTCGACACATTTGTACAGGTGTAAATGCCTGTTATGCAAAGACAGGGCGTCATAAAGATTTATGGAGAAAAAATGACGACTCAAAACATAGATTCGTGACCTCAGAACCTTTAAAGCTATCCTAGAACCATTTCCAAGTGTTCATTACGTCAGTTAAAACAATATTTACCCCTCAGACATTACGTGCTTATTTTACGTGCGCAAGTACGGTAATTTTGACCTCCCGATCTCGGTAACGGATAATTACATGAAAAAAGCTTCAGTGTTCCTCGAGGACATACCCTTAAGAAAATGTGGTAAAAATATGGACAATTAGCCATGAATGGAAATTATAGAATTGCCTATTTCCACAATAGATACTCTTGGTGCCCAAAAATCATGGTTTTGCTGGGTTTTCTCAGGACCCGCCCATGTGCAAATGTTGTTTTTATAAGCCACCTAAGATTCACTCCAGACCACACTTAATAAAACGAACATGTCTATGTGCCAATAGTGCTTTTATAAGCCGCTTAAGATTAAATCAGACCACAGATAACGCAAACGAACCAACAGATTTGTACGTAGTGCCGGGGTAGAGGAAGTGTGTAATGTCTACATTTTGACTATGTACCATAGAATAACTACAGTATGCCCGTTCTTTCGGTAGGTATGCAAATGGTTGCTTGTCCAAGGGTTATCCAAAATGACCCATTTATCTCTGTGATCAACAGATCCCGAGATATGACGTCATGAAAATCAGCATTTTCGACTGCGGCACTTCGGAATAGACAGGTACCGTTCACTGACGTGTACGAACCGATTTATTTCCTCTAGGTGTCGACTGAGGAACACAGAGACAGCTGCTGATGCTTTAATGTGCTTCAGCGAAATTTATTACGTACTTGTCTTATTTAAGGGTATGTACGTTAATACGTTAAAAATTTCAGTATCGCGCATTCCATTCTGATGGATCCTGTTATGTATACTTTCTAGCATCGACTATTTTAAAATTAACAACAAGAATATACTGATGTCTAATTCATTACTACGCGATGACAGCTGTCTCAACCTTTACACCTTTAACTGGGCACGTCAATAAAACTTCTTTCATCTGAGTATGTTCAACGTTACCTGGCTGTTCTAGTTACGCCTTTCTGTGCACTTACACATGCACGCGCGTTTTACACATCAATTTCGAAAAGCTCTTCTGACAAATTGTTAGTCGCCACTTTAAAAGAGCACACCAGTCGCTTTGGAGCACTATACTTGGTGCAAAGCTGGCGCCAAGTGCTCACGTGTTTCTCCACAGTTGGCATAAGCCGCGGTAATGAAGTGGTGTGTACGTCAGTTGATTGTATGGAATCGGAGCAGTAACATGAATCAACCTGGAAACGTGACAGAGAGATGTCATCGTGCTTGGATGCAACCACGACAACATTATGATTAAAGTTACCCAATTCGTTGGTTTATCAATGCGCAATGTCAAACTTGTCTACACGGAATGGTGTACCACTCATAGCATTGTAATAGGGTGTAAAAAGAAGGATCGTATATAGAAGGTAACCATCAGGGACTGAAGACGTGTAATACGCCTTGTCAATAAGAACAGGTTTCAAACCTGACAAGAATTACTGTTAAATGTGAATGCAGGTCCACGTGAACCAGTTTCCGAGTGAATATTCCGAAAAAAATGCGTACAATGGATATCTGGAGCCGGATCCATCGCAAAAAGGCATGGTTGACAGCGTCACGCAACGCTAGGCGTCTTCAATGGCCCAAAAGAACAGATAAACTGCTGACGCAGTATATAAGAAAATTAAGCAAGAGTGACGTTACTGTAGGTATTTGTGTGATGTTCCCTGCGAGGTGAAAAGTTTTTTGTCCATTCAAAGAAGTATTTGGAGGCACTACGTAAAACCTAATATCTTCTTGTAATGAAATACACTGTCGACTCTAAAACATTTTTCATACGCCTTGACACGGCCACACACGTAACTTCATGCTTGACAACCACGCATGGAAAAGCGTGATTGCTCAAGCATGCACGAATTCCTCGCACCTCCATACGACTAAAACTTGACAGCACAAGCATCAGTTTAACAAGAAATGTCGCGCTCAGACGACGATGCACTGGATTTGGCAGCAGTTTTTCGTGTGGTACGGAGGAAACAAGAAAGGAAACATGATATTCCACCTATCAGTGAAGCAAAGTGCCTTGAACTACCGCCAAACCGTAGGAGTGGTTCAAGAAACGGAAATATACGGTCCAGTCACAATAATGTGACGATCGCCTGCGTTAAACATCAAGGTGCAACAACCATTCACAGACTGTAGGCGGCAGCACTGGCAACGGAGAGTACATAAAGCGTATCAGGGTGACGCGGAAAATATTGCAGTCGCTGTCGTAACGCGAAATGGGGAGCGATTTACAAAGGCCAACGAAAATTTTTTTAATAAACTTTTTTTTAATTTGATAGCTGATCTTATACATTTTTATGAGCTGAATCCAAATGTAGCCTTAGTTTTTTTGTATCATCTATAGTTTTTGAGCAATATGCTTTTTATTATATAGCATAAAAATCCTATGCTATAAGGTTAACAGGGAAATTAATAAAACGCTTTGTTACAACATAAGCATGGTTTGTATTTACAGTAAGCTACTTAAAACAACGATATGTGTTAATAGAGTTTTCACTTGTCAGCTGGAATTGGTTTGTACTTTCTTTCTCTTTGAAGCTTCTTGTGTAGCTTTTTCTGCGATGAGTCGCTTGCTGAACTTCTCGGTGAAGTGACCCACAATAGTTCCCCATCATATTGGTGTTCCAGTGGCTTTGGTAGCGTTTTTCCATCACTTTAATGTCCTGGTGAAAACGCTCTCCTTGCTCCTCACTAACATCTCCCATATTGTCCGGGAAGTAATCAAGGTGACTGTTCAAAAAGCGAACTTTCAGGCTCATTAAACATCCTTAAGTTTTAAACTTCTTTAACATTGTAGCTTTAATAGAAACATATTCTTGGTCTTTTTCATGTCCTAAGAACTTTGTAACTACTTGTTTGAATGATACCCATGTTTCTTTCTCATTTAAGGTCATTGTGGATTCAAAATTAACATCAAACATCAATTTTCTGATGTCAGGGCCGACAAAGACGCCTTCTTTTAGTTTAGCTTCTGAAAGGTGTGGAAACTTCTGGCAGAGATACTTGAAACAGGGTCCATCTTTGGGCAAAGCCTTTACAACTGTTTCATTTGGCCTAACTTATTTATGTATAGGTGGTAGGAGCACGTTTTTTTGGATCTACAAAGTTTTTGCGTAGAATGTCCTTCTCACCAGGTTTTAAAGACTCCCTCACAGGCCAGTTACTTCTGCACCATTGTTGATCCCTAGCCCTACTGTCCCATTCACAGAAGAAACATGGAAATTTGGTAAAGCCACCTTGCTGACCAAGAAGCAGGCATGTTAATTTTATTTCGCCACATATAATCCAACCACGAGCAAAATAGCCTATTTTATTTAGCACTTTTTGTAGGTTTTCATAGCTTTCTTTCATATGAACAGAATGTCCAACAGGTATAGATGCATACATGTTACCATTGTGTAATAAAACAGCCTTTAAACTAGGTATGGATGAATCAATAAACAGCCTCCAGTCTTCCTTTTTGTATTCATTACCAAACTCATTCATCAGACCAGGAATGTCTGAGCAATACACTAAATCACCTTCTTGTCGAAAAAACTTGGAAAACTGCTGCTCTCTCATTCTATACAAGTATATGCTACTTCCAATCGCCAATAAGTTCTTTACTTTTAATCTAGAGACAAGTAATTCATCGTTTTCTTTCGTTAAGCCCAGATCCCTAACCAAATCGTTAAGCTCGGTCTGAGCAGACAATTTGGGCTCTAGACGTTTTGTATTACAACGGAATTCATCATCATCTGGCTCATCTAAATCACATTGTACATCAGAAAATACTTCTGTTGGAATAGAATTTAAATCATCTGGTGGTTCTGGAACTGCTTGTCGGATCGCGGACGGATGGTTAGGGTAGCTTATTAGCTTCTTGTTTTTCGAATTATGACCAGTAATATTAACACTGAAAGAGTAGCAATCATCAGAATGATTTCTTTACTCCCTCCATATCATAGGAACAGCAAATCTAAAGACTTTTTTCTCCTTTTTGAACCATTTTCTCAGATCTTCAACACATACATAACATATCTTATGCAGCGCCCAAGATTTATCTTGATCACCAAGTTTAGATCCGAAGTATGATAGATAAATCTCTTTCACAAAGTCTGTAATGTTTATTTGCTGTTTTTAATGACAAATTCACCACAAATATAACAAAAACTGTCATCAGAGGTTTTAGAACCACGATTAGACATCGTTCTGAGCACATGTACAGGAAATGGGAAAGTGAGGTTAGGCTGACAGTAAACAAAACACCATGTGTTAACACAAAAATAGAATCGACCATTTTTTGCCAGCAAATGTTTTTCAACAGTGCTACCAACGTCGTCTACATTCATTATACCTCCTTTTTAAATTATGTTTACAATATTAGAGCTGTTACATTCTTTAAAAATCGCTTAATTTAATAAATTTAACTGTAAAATGTGAAGAAATCGTGGGTGATAGTTTTCTGTCATATTTGGATTTCCCACCCTAAAAAACATAAGAATAAAGTATTTTCAGCAAAAAAATTTTGCTGGTCATTATATTCGCTTTCCGGCCACGTCCGGAAGCATTCAGCTAAGTTTGTAAATAGTTCGCGTGCCGCCGTGGTTACAGTACATCATGCATAACAAAATGACGCTACGTAAAATCGGTGCCTATGCAACTGTGTGCGCCACAGATGACGAGTGAACAACGGCTGTGGAGATCTGTACAGGCGAATAAACGTACAACTACCTCGCAGCTGACAGCCTAAATAAACCAAGGGGCAACCAACAGTGTCTCCTCAACAACCGTCCAGCGAACCTTGGTGGGTATGGGCCTCCGCAGCAGGCGCCTGGTTCATGCTCCCATGTTGACTGCTGTTCATCGGCGACGAAGGTCGAATTTACACGCCAGTGCCGCAACTGGACGCCCACTGAGTGGCGACAGGTGGCCTGTTCAGATGAATCACGTTTTATGCTCCATCGGACAGATGGCTGATGGAGTGTATGGCCCTGAAACACTCGTCGGAAGAGCCCAGGTTACTAAGTGAGGTGGGACGACCGTTCAAACGTGCGTCGGGCCTTTCTGGTTTAGGTTTTCCGTGATTTCCCTAAATCGCTTCCGGCAAATTCCGGGATGGTTCCTTTGAAAGGGTACGGCCCACTTCTTTCCCGAATAAACCTATCAGCCAACCGAGGACTCAGTCCGGAGAAGGGAGCATTATGGTCTGGGATACGTTTTCGTGGCGTTCCCTGGGTCATTCTGGAAGGTGCAATCAATCAACACAAGTATGCATGTATCTTTTGGGATCACGTCCACTCCTACACTCAGTTTGTTTTTCCTCGACACGACGGCACCTACCACGACACCAATGCATCGTGCCACACAGTTCGCACTGTATGTACGTGGTTCGAAGAGCATCAGGATGTGTTTACCGTACTCCCCTGACCACCAAACCCTTCGTTTTTACACCCAAACAAGAATCATCGGGATCACTTCAATTGGGTTGTTTCCGCCTTGGATCCTCAACCATGGAAATTAGCGCAGCAGGTCACTGCATTGCAGTCAGCCTGGCTCTACGTCGGTGTCGGTTCTTCGCAGAACGTCATTGACTCTCCTCCTGCACTTACGCACCTTTGACAGATGGTCACATTAGCATGGCTGATCCGTACACACTATCGAAACAATCTATCAGTACTGCTGTTTTTCTTATTTTTTCTGTATGTAACAGTGTATTATTTGACTTGTCCTACATTACGGCACAGCTTTTGTACGGAACGTAGCTTAATAGTCAAGCAGGCAGTTACGTGTGTGGCGGCCATTAAGCGCTGTCTGCAACACCTGCTGCGTGGCAGTGACCCTGCCGGCAGCGCCCGCCGCGGCTGCTGGTCGGCGGCTGGCGACTCGCGGGCCACGGCGAACTGAGTTGGGCACGTGTTGTGACGTCCGCGATCTGGGTGAGCGCCGCTGCGCGCCACGTCGGGTTGTTAATGAGGATCAGGATAATGGAGGGCCGCGTGCGGGCGTAAGGCGCGAGGACATCTCGTATAGCATGGTGTCAGCCGACGCCTACCTACTGCGTCGCCGCGTCCGGCCGGCGCGGCCGGCAAAGGTCGCAGCCGCGTCGGAACAAGGCCACTGCGGGCAACGGCCCCTGCGCGACCGCGCCGACTGCTCCACTGTCACACTCCCCTGCCTAACGAGGCCACACGCTACATCACCGCACAACAGCACCACAGCTCGTCCGTATAATGCTAATCCAGCAGGTCTTTATACTCAAAATTCTAGCGGGACAGACTTTTCCAAAATCGGCAAGTCGGATGACGTGAGTTACCATTTCAAACGTCTTGGTCATTTAGCTCTACACCTGTGATATCTATGTACAACCTGTTCCACTTAACAGTGAAGCGACGTAACTTGAACTGCCGCTAAACAAGAAGCTTTCATGCAATGTTCTTTTTACCACGCGCCCTATGCTCTCCAAAAATGACGTAGCAGATGAATTTGAGTCTACAGCACGATGTGTCAGGAAATCCACCAGAACATTTTCATACGATATTTGATTGTGTTATGCCTTTATTGCCTTCGTGCGATCTGTCAGCTGAATGTTTCATATCTGCGGATGGCCGGGCAAAGTGACCATGCCGGGCAAGTCGGCCAGTGGGCCCCATGAATGATCCCGTGAAGACTAACCTGTTTCCTTCAGTATTCCTCAGAGCTACAATAATATTTGTGGATCTTAGTTATCATGCTAAAAGGTAAGCAGTTAATTTATGTATTTATTGTGGACAGAGACTGTGACTTAGGTCTCTTTAATCAAAATGTGTAGAACCTGTCACGTCTTCACTCTGTAACACTATGCTAGGTACTGAAAGCTCGGTCACGCTATTAGAGGCTATGTGGTTTTTGTGTAAAGGCGTCAATGCGGGCAAAGTAGCCACCACGGTAGTGACATCTGGTCAATTTTTGTGGAGGAAAACGCAAAAGCAGAGACTGAAAGAAGGGCTCAGCGACGATACATTCAGCAAGTCCTAATATGAGTGACCTAAAAAAGCTAAACTCCGCCCGAACAGGCCAAGAAGGGCCGACGGTACCGACCGGCCGTCGTGTCATACTCACTCCACAGGCATCACTGGATGTGGATATGAAGGGGCATGGGGTGAGTACACATCTCTCCCGGCCTTATGTCGCTTTACGAGACCGGAGCCGCTACTACTCTATCAAGTAGCTGCTCAGTTTTCTCACAAGGTCACCCTGCTTGCCAACAGTGCTCGGCGGACCAGATGGTCACCCATCCAATTGCTAGCCCAGCCCGACAGCGCTTAACTTGGGTGATCTGACGGTAACCGGTGTTACTACTGCGGCAAGGCGATTCATTATAAGAGTGACCTACAATCGGTAAATAAAGAAAGAGAAGAAAAAGAGAGTGAAAAGAAGGAAAAATGAAAAACAGCCAAAAAGAAAGAAGACAGTAAAAAGTAAATTGTGAAGAGCAGGAAATCCAGCCCTGGATGAACGCTTCCTGACAACAACAGGGAAGACACAGAGCGTATGTACTTCCTAATTCAAGACCAGAAGAACAGTGGTTTAAGTATCAATTGTGCTCACTCTGGCCTCACGGAATTTGTATACGAGATGAGGAACACAGTTTGACTTTTATTTGTGAAATGCTTCATTCGAATCATGTTTCACAATAAAGTAAGTTTAGTTCTTTGCCGAAAAAGCTTTTTAACTATTATTTTTTAGATTAAAACTGAGTGGCCACTTTCCTATCATGTCGGGCCAAGCGACCATTTTGCCACTCTGTGAAAATTGAATTGTTTAAAATGGTTAATTTTATTCTAAGGTAATTAAATTATTCGATATTATAGTTCAATTTGTCTAGATGATAATGACTTATTTCTATGCGTTTCCGTCTATGGCTATTCTGGCCACTTTTCCTGGCTCTTTCCTATGTATTAGATGAAATAATAACTTGCCGTAAATCGGACCAGATCTGTGACTGGGTTCAGGACTTCTTTACATACGGAACACAAAACATCGTTCTTAACAGCATAAAACAGAGAGATGTAAAGATAATATCGGTGGTACCCCAAGGGGGTGTTATAGGACGGTCACTGTTTACATTTTATGTTAATGACCTAGTTCGTGACGTCCGTGGCTCCGTGAGGCTAACTGCGGACGATGTTGTTATCTATAGGAAGGTTGCAAGGTCAGTAGGTTGCAGGTAGACGTGGAACTAGGGGTAACGCCTTGCCGGCCGGGGTGGCCGAGCGGTTCTAGACGCTACAGTCTGGAACCGAGCGACCGCTACGGTCGCAGGTTCGAATCCTGCCTTAAGTTACTTAGGTTGTTCTAAGTTCTAGGGGACTGATGACCTCAGAAGTTGTCCCATAGTGCTCAGAGCCATTTGAACCATTTGATGACGCCTTGCTGACTATAGCAGATGTGCCAAAGACCACTATTTATTCCTATACGGTGTAACTTTATTCTAGCGGTTAAGTATGTAATAAGAAAAGGTAGTGGATGAAACAGAATATTCTCAATAAGACAAGAGAGAAGCTGGGCTACAAACCACAGTCTGGCATCTGAATCAGAATTGCCATTTCGTTATTTCCTCAAACGTTTACCGTCGTGCGATCCGATTAAAAGGTGAGGCCGGAAAAAAGAGACAATAAACATGATGTGGAATGCTGATAAATAGTGAACTCGGTGGAAGAGAAAAACGCTGAAGGCATGAATGAACAGCTGGTGACTCTGGTGCGCTTTGACTTGACTGGGTGCATGTTGAGAACTGACTGCAAGAGCTCACGCGCCAGCCTAAACACACACCGAGCAGGAATCAGTTACCAACAAAGCGGGACACATGATAAGACTGATTGCGGTGTGCTTTTAAGATCGTGAGTTTCAGTCCAGGTGATGGCGTTTTTTCTAAATTTTCTACAATTTGACAGTTTTCCTTATTTTTTTTTTCATTTTGCATGTAGGCCTATGGCACGAATAGTTGCACATATAGGTCCGAATCTCCATGGCGGTGGTTTTCACATTTTTTGCTATGTTTGAAAGCTTTTTCTCACAATTTTGGTAAATTAGCTCTTCCAGCGTATTAAATAACAGCGGCAGTTTATTAGGTTTTACCACATGTAAAACAAGGCAGTGAATATAGTTTAGTTGTCTACCGAAAGTCGACCTGTTCAGATGCAGTTATTATTCATCAGTCAATGCGTCCTTTGCAATATAAGTCAACGTATTCTGGCGCATGATGCACGGGGTACACTGTCTACTTCTAAATCAGGACGAGTACCATAACGAACTTCATATGGCAACACAAATAGCTGTTTCTAACAGTTGTCAAGCAAAGGTCATTAACTTGCATAAAAAAATTTCAAAGTTGATAGTGGATGAGCAGTGTAGATGACAAAGGCGAAAAAAAAGAGTCCTTGTATTGGCTTTAAGAGGAAAAGCGTCTGGATGGACTGCTCATCTTTCCTTAAGACTAAACCGAGTGTCGTCTTCCGTTCTGACAACCCACTTTGGCATGAAACACACCGTAAAGAAAGACCACTCATAATAAACACACAAATTCAGATTTATGTAAATGTGTGGCGCCTGGCCGACATTTTACATAGGCCAAACATGCACAGCTTTTGATGTTCTGTTTAGAGAACAGAATAACACACGCAGAAATACCGAGCGAGGTGGCGCAGTGGCTAGCACACTGGACTCGCATTCGGGAGGACGACGGTTCAATCCCGCGTCCGGCCATCCTGATTTAGGTTTTCCGTGATTTCCCTAAGTCGCTCCAGGCAAATGCCGGGATGGTTCCCCTTTGAGAGGGCACGGCCGACTTCCTTCCCCGTCCTTCCCTAATCCGAAGAGACCGATGACCTCGCTGTCTGGTCTCCTCCCCCAAACAAACCCCCAACAGGCAGAAATAAAACAGCTTACTACTGGTTCCCATTTTTAAAAATGCGGACGTTAAATATTGTATTCCTAAGAGACATTATGTGGATATTCCTGAAGAGCTTGAAAAACTAACTTGTTAAAAAATTTATTCCTGAACAGTTATTAAATGAAAAAGCGATTTCCGAACACATATTTTTCAAAGTATTTTCGGACGTCTAAAGATGTATTTTCATCCTGTTTTCGTCTTTTTACTTAGCTCCGTTCTGGCGGTTCGCACTTGCGCAATAAAATAGTAGCTTGATTTATCAGGTCTTTCATACTGACTCTTTAGCGCACGCTGGCGTACACCAGTTACTGCTGTACTGCCCGTGGACTGAGTCTTCCGGAAGGCGCCGCATATCTCGCTTCTAGTACACTCCTAACTTATCTACACCAGTAGGTAGCGAACGGATATACGTGTAAGCAGGTGACGAACATTTATAGGAAGATAAATAAGAGGCAAATGGAACAAATAGAAGGAAGAATATGTAGCTCTCACTTGCAATGGAAGAATTACAGACAAAATTGAAAGATGCTTTAGTTAATCCGACGTTAAAATAGGGTTCCGAACAAATAACAAGTTAAAATTGAAGCTCCGGCATAGAATATGTAATAGTAGGAATAAATTTCAGGATTCAGGTGTATATAAGATCAAATGTAATGACTGCTGTAAACAATATATAAGGCAGACTGGTAGGAACTTTGAAACCAGATTCAGGGAGCACACCTACTCTCAACACGAAGCAGCTTTTGGGGCGCATATGGCTGCGACAAATCACTCAGTCACGAACATTGAACACAATTTAGACATCCTGCATAGAGCTCATAAGGGACGGTTTCTTAACATTTTGGTAGAGATTGAAATATACACCCACAAAAATAAAGATCCGGATTTAATCCTCAACGAGCAAAGCGATTTCAATCATAACGCCTATTTTAGCATTTATGACGACCTACTAAGATGACAACTGTTGCGTGTGGAGATCCAGGCCGAGGGATGAGAGATGGTGTGCCGTGGAGAAGCCGGAAGACGCGTGCAGCGCCTGGCGTCGTTGACGGGGCCCTCCTGTGCGGCCCTCTTGCCCGCGGCGATGGACATCAGACGACTGAGCGGACCAACACCGAAATGGCGGGAACCACGGAAGCAGACCGTAGAGGAAAACTAGTTCACAACAGCACCATAGATATATAAATCGCCATATGCTTTTTAGATCGTACAAAAATGATAATTTTACTGTTTTTTAATTCTGACAAGTACAGATTTTAACCTTGACATCTACATATTTTAATTAAGTATTTTTAATATAAAAAAAATCTACTGAATACAGTATGTTCAAATGGAATGTAACAAATGTACCAGACGCCACCTGTCGGTAATAGGGTTATAATTAATATAAATGACTCTGCCAACCAATTTTATGTGACGTAGCATGTGAAAGTTGCTGGATTTGGACGGGTTACTCCTGTAACTGAAATATGAGGTACGTTCTGGTACATTTGATCTTGATTAGATAGGATGAAAAAGATTTGCTTCCGTGAAATAGTAAATTAGTTTCATTATTTTTACAGATCTGAAGATGGTTCTGAATGAACCGAAACCGGTCATATGAATAAAAAAAATTACAATCAAGACGGATTTTAAGTAACATTATAAAATCACTGATTGCTGTTATCCCATAAGACATTATGTCTGTTTTTGCAAAGTATAAATCTTTAACGGTGAGAAATTAATTCTCCATAGCATCTGGACGCGACCCGATATTATCGTCCAACTAGAGGAATGTTGAACAAACTACACCTTCGGAAGTTGCGCATGTCTATACTTCTGGGCGTTAATATGATTTCTCTGATTTGTGACGAAGACGGGAGACTTCAGTCCCAACCATCGACATGATAGCTCGTCACACGAGATACTGACCACCACAAAATGGGTATCTTTTCAACGATGTTCCTATGATTGTACCGACTATGGCAACCTCCGGGTATTCAAAGAAAACAGTTTACCAAAAGAAGCAAGAACCAGCTGTTATAAACCCGATCCTCTATTTACCCATGTTCCAGTCATTACTCAGTTTTAGTAAACTGGTTCGTTAGTATGAAAATATCAGAACAAATTATAGACGGAAGATTTTTATCTTGTAAGCGTGCCTTTTCTGTTTCCTCCAAACAAGAATGTCATCTTTAATGCGTCGATGGTGTGGAACTATTGAGGCCTAGAAACACATTTACGAGTAGATACAGAGTGGTTAAAATTAAACATCCGCTGCTTGAGGACGATCGGAGGACAGTCAAACTTTATGGAAGCGTTTGTACGGACTTGCGGAAAAGAAATGACTAATAAAAATGCAAATGTCATATGACTAGGGCCTCCCGTCGGGTAGATCGATCGCCGGGTGCAAGTCTTTCGATTTGACTCCACTTCGGTGACTTGCACGTCAGTGGGGATGAAATGATGATGATTAGGACAACACAACACCCAGTCCCTGAGCGGAGAAAATCTCCGACCCAGACGGGAATCCAACCCGGGCCTTTAGGATTGACATTCTGTCGCGCTGACCACTCAGCTACCGGGGGCGCACATAACTAATAAATCACTGGAAGAAACATATTTTAATTTCCGTACGAGAGGGTAACAATTATTAACTGCATGTCACGTTTACGTTCCCGGCTATAATCGAGTGTTTATTCGAACTTCCGAATCATGTTCTTCAACCTTGATGCAGAAAAAGAATCTCTCTGTAGTCCTTCAGTGCGTTCGATGCTGAATAACAGCAGCAACGTTATTGCTGTTGCTTTGATAAAACAGCCTTACGGATGAAGTCCATGCTTACCTTGTCGAGACCCATATTGACTGTGTGCAACTGTAATGGTAACGTACACTGATGCTTGTTTTTCAGCTCTGCGTCGTCGTACCATTAGCGGCGCCTAACGGTAAGTAATGACATACTATTGACAACGAAAATCCTGTAACACACAGTCTCAACATCATTCCTATAAAGTTGCGTAACCATACGGTAAATCGTTTTCCATCTACACTGGCTCAAGTAGCGAAAGTTTAATTATAGCCACTTTGTACTTTATCCGAACTAGGTAATACAAAGTAACAATGGTTAACTTCTGGTTTTCATAACGTGTTCATAATGTGTTATCGGAAACTAAAGAAAAATTTTACAATAAAAACTACTGACAGGAGCACTGAATAGAGTACATATACTGCAGAATAAGTTGGAAAGTAGATCTCCTATGCCAATAACAGAAGAACGTACACTTCAAAGAGCTCAGTATGCAGCAGATTCGCCAGATGTCCGACAACTATCATTTTTACCCTAACAAAGAATTTAACTGTTACGGCTGCATACTAAACCGCCTTCGAGCTGCTGCCCCGGAACACGTCTTAAGGGGGGGTAGGACGTCAAACAGGCCGACTTGGAACAGGAGAGGCACCACAGGACATTTTATTTTCTACTGTCTACACTTTTACAAACAAATTCATAAAACTTTGTCAGCATGACCAGGAAGGATTTAGGATTCACACTCATAACAGTGGAAGTGCAAAAATATAACAAAATAATTTTTTTTTATATAAAATTTCATCATTTTTTTAACTTACTGTTGGCTGTATTTGTTGCTATAGGTACATTTTTCTTCACAAGTAAGAGAGATTCTTTGATAAATTTTGCACAGCATACAAACCATACTTACAGATGTATGATTTTCCAAATCTATTGAAAACTGTGGTAAGAATTGAGATAATTAACTACAAAATGTGATTTTTTCTTAACATAAAGTTTAAAACGTAACAGCTCATTCATTTTTTCATAAATTAAATAGATTCTAGAGTTTCAGACACCTGTAAGTATGGTTTGTATGCTGTGCAAAACTCATCGAACAGTCTCTCTTACTTACGAAGAAAAGTGTACCTATAGCAACAAATGCAGCCAATAGTAAGTGAAAAAAATGATGAAATTTCACATGCAAAAAAAAATTATTTTGTTACGTTTTTGAACTTCTGCTGCTACGAGTGTGAATCCTGAATCCTTCCTGGTCATGCTGACAAAGTTTTATGAATTTACTTGTAAAAGTATAAACAGTGGAAATTAAAATGTCCTGTGGTGCCTCTCCTGCTACAAGTCGGCACGTTTGATGACCTACCCCCCTTAATGGTTATAAAGGAAAAAAGAAAAGAAAATCGAAAAATACCTGTTCGTAAAATAAGGTCCAATCGGTCGCGATATGAAAACCGTGCAGTGAAAATCAAAATTCTTTTATTCGCAGCAGTTAGCCACACCTTCCAGTCGCCTCTCTAAATAGTCGCCGATCCGACTTAGACGTTTCTCGTGGCGTTGTACAAACTTTCCAGTACCCTTGTCACAGGAAGCAGCCCCCTGTGCCTTCTACCAATTCTCTACGCTGGTCTGCCTTTCGTTGTTTGTGCCAAAATGTTTTCGTAGCCAGCGGATAAAGTGAGCAGAGACGAACAACGGAGGGAGCCAATTAAGTGCTGTATTGTGGGTGATCCCCCCCCCATGAACCATGGACCTTGCCGTTGGTGGGGAGGCTTGCGTGCCTCAGCGATACAGATAGCCGTACCGTAGGTACAACCACAACGGAGAGGTATCTGTTGAGAGGCCAGACAAACGTGTGGTTCCTGAAGAGGGGCAGCAGCCTTTTCAGTAGTTGCAAGGGCAACAGTCTGGATGATTGACTGATCTGGCCTTGTAACAATAACCAAAACGGCCTTGCTGTGCTGGTACTGCGAACGGCTGAAAGCAAGGGGAAACTACGGCCGTAATTTTTCCCGAGGGCATGCAGCTTTACTGTATGATTAAATGATGATGGCGTCCTCTTGGGTAAAATATTCCGGAGGTAAAATAGTCCCCCATTCGGATCTCCGGGCGGGGACTACTCAAGAGGATGTCGTTATCAGGAGAAAGAAAACTGGCGTTCTACGGATCGGAGCGTGGAATGTCAGGTCCCTTAATCGGACAGGTAGGTTAGAAAATTTGAAAAGGGAAATGGATAGGTTAAAGTTAGATATAGTGGGAATTAGTGAAGTTCGGTGGCGCGAGGAACAAGACTTCTGGTCAGGTGACTACAGGGTTATAAACACAAAGTCAAATAGGGGTAATGCAGGAGTAGGTTTAATAATGAATAGGAAAATAGCAACGCGGGTAAGCTACTACAAACAGCTTAGTGAACGCATTATTGTGGCCAAGATAGATACGAAGCCCACACCTACTACAGTAGTACAAGTTTATATGCCAACTAGCTCTGCAGATGACGAAGAAATTGAAGAAATGTATGATGAAATAAAAGAAATTATTCAGATAGTGAAGGGAGACGAAAATTTAATAGTCATGGGTGACTGGAATTCGTCAGTAGGAAAAGGGAGAGAAGGAAACGTAGTAGGTGAATATGGATTGGGGCTAAGAAATGAAAGAGGAAGCCGCCTGGTAGAATTTTGCACAGAGCACAACTTAATCATAGCTAACACTTGGTTTAAGAATCATGATAGAAGGTTGTATACATGGAAGAACCCTGGAGATACTAAAAGGTATCAGATAGATTATATAATGGTAAGACAGAGATTTAGGAACCAGGTTTTAAATTGTAAGACATTTCCAGGGGCAGATGTGGACTCTGACCACAATCTATTGGTTATGACCTGTAGATTAAAACTGAAGAAACTGCAAAAAGGTGGGAAATTAAGGAGATGGGACCTGGATAAACTGAAAGAACCAGAGGTTGTACAGAGTTTCAGGGAGAGCATAAGGGAACAATTGACAGGAATGGGGGAAAGAAATACAGTAGAAGAAGAATGGGTAGCTTTGAGGGATGAAGTAGTGAAGGCAGCAGAGGATAAAGTAGGTAAAAAGACGAGGGCTAGTAGAAATCCTTGGGTAACAGAAGAAATATTGAGTTTAATTGATGAAAGGAGAAAATATAAAAATGCAGTAAATGAAGCAGGCAAAAAGGAATACAAACGTCTGAAAAATGAGATTGACAGGAAGTGCAAAATGGCTAAGCAGGGATGGCTAGAGGACAAATGTAAGGATGTAGAGGCTTATCTCACTAGGGGTAAGATAGATACTGCCTACAGGAAAATTAAAGAGACCTTCGGAGAAAAGAGAACCACTTCTATGAACATCAAGAGCTCAGATGGAAACCCAGTTCTAAGCAAAGAAGGGAAAGCAGAAAGGTGGAAGGAGTATATAGAGGGTCTATACAAGGGCGATGTACTTGAGGACAATATTATGGAAATGGAAGAGGATGTAGATGAAGATCAAATGGGAGATACTATACTGCGTGAAGAGTTTGACAGAGCACTGAAAGACCTGAGTCGAAACAAGGCCCCCGGAGTAGACAACATTCCATTGGAACTACTGACGGCCTTGGGAGAGCCAGTCCTGACAAAACTCTACCATCTGGTGAGCAAGATGTATGAAACAGGCGAAATACCCTCAGACTTCAAGAAGAATATAATAATTCCAATCCCAAAGAAAGCAGGTGTTGACAGATGTGAGAATTACCGAACAATCAGTTTAATAAGCCACAGCTGCAAAATACTAACACGAATTCTTTACAGACGAATGGAAAAACTGGTAGAAGCCGACCTCGGGGAAGATCAGTTTGGATTCCGTAGAAATACTGGAACACGTGAGGCAATACTGACCTTACGACTTATCTTAGAAGAAAGATTAAGGAAAGGCAAACCTACGTTTCTAGCATTTGTAGACTTAGAGAAAGCTTTTGACAATGTTGACTGGAATACTCTCTTTCAAATTCTAAAGGTGGCAGGGGTAAAATACAGGAAGCGAAAGGCTATTTACAATTTGTACAGAAACCAGATGGCAGTTATAAGAGTCGAGGGACACGAAAGGGAAGCAGTGGTTGGGAAGGGAGTAAGACAGGGTTGTAGCCTCTCCCCGATGTTATTCAATCTGTATATTGAGCAAGTAGTGAAGGAAACAAAAGAAAAATTCGGAGTAGGTATTAAAATCCATGGAGAAGAAATAAAAACTTTGAGGTTCGCCGATGACATTGTAATTCTGTCAGAGACAGCAAAGGACTTGGAAGAGCAGTTGAACGGAATGGATGGTGTCTTGAAGGGAGGATATAAGATGAACATCAACGAAAGCAAAACGAGGATAATGGAATGTAGTCGAAGTAAGTCGAGTGATGTTGAGGGTATTAGATTAGGAAATGAGACACTTAAAGTAGTAAAGGAGTTTTGCTATTTGGGGAGCAAAATAACCGATGATGGTCGAAGTAGAGAGGATATAAAATGTAGACTGGCAATGGCAAGGAAAGCGTTTCTGAAGAAGAGAAATTTGTTAACATCGAGTATAGATTTAAGTGTCAGGAAGTCTTTTCTGAAAGTATTTGTATGGAGTGTAGCCATGTATGGAAGTGAAACATGGACGATAAATAGTTTGGACAAGAAGAGAATAGAAGCTTTCGAAATGTGGTGCTACAGAAGAATGCTGAAGATTAGATGGGTAGATCACATAACTAATGAGGAGGTACTGAATCGGATTGGGGAGAAGAGGAGTTTGTGGCACAACTTGACCAGAAGAAGGGATCGGTTGGTAGGACATGTTTTGAGGCATCAAGGGATCACCAATTTAGGATTGGAGGGCAGCGTGGAGGGTAAAAATTGAAGGGGGAGACCAAGAGATGCATACACTAAGCAGATTCAGAAGGATGTAGGTTGCAGTAGGTACTGGGAGATGAAGAAGCTTGCACAGGATAGAGTAGCATGGAGAGCTGCATCAAACCAGTCTCAGGACTGAAGACCACAACAACAACAACAACATTGTGGGTGATGAAACACTTCCCATCGAAAACGCTGCAGGGGCGTCTTCATTGCCTCTCCAGAATGCGGCTGAAAATTGTCTTGAAGAAAGAAACGCGTGACGTCTATGTTATGTGGGCTCCATAGCTTCAGGCGAAATTTCTCACCAAATCCACGGGAGACACTGTTGTTTTAGGCATTTTTGCGTAATAACTTTGCTCTCTGAACTGAAAAGAGCCACATGAAGCTATCGACAGATCACACTAAAGACACTGGCCAACACATCTGTGCAAAGTTCCATCGGTTTTTCACAGTGGTTTCCATTCCACGCCTAATCGGACCTTGTATGTTGTATCTTGTGTATTAACTGGGGACCTAGAAACGACGGAAGGCTCCGTCCCCGCCGCAGCCACAGTGGTCCACAACCGAACGACGAGTACCACAGTCCATTTCACCCCTTCGCCGCCCCACACCGAACCCAGGGTTATTGTGCGGTTCGGCCCCCGGTGGACTCCCCCAGAGAACGCCTCATACCAGACGAGTGTAACCCCTATGTTTGCGTGGTTGAGTAATGGTGGTGTACGCGTACGTGCCGAACTTGTTTGCGCAGCAATCGCCAACATAGTGTAGCTGAGGCGGAATAAGGGGAACCAGCCCGCATTCACCGAGGCAGATGGAAAACCGCCTAAAAACCATCCACAGACTGGCCGGCTCACCGGACCTCGACACAAGTCCGCCGGGCGGATTCGTACCGGGGTCCAGTCGATCCACCCCGCACCCGAAAGCCGTGCAATAGACCGATCGGCTAACCGGGCGGGCCAATCGGACCTTACTATCCGAATACGCCTCGTATGTTTCACTTCACTTCGTAGAGCTCTTGTTTTATGAACCTACATTACGTGAGCTATTGAATTACAAACTAATATTCCCGGGCGGCATAAAAGCGAAAATATTGATTAACGATACTCTAAAACGTATTAGAAACAGACTTGGTCACAATAAAATATTTATTTGCAATGCTTACAATTTCCGTTCAGAATGTGACCAGCTTGAGACCATCATGTTATAATTGGTCTGAAGATGGTCTCACAAAATACTTTAAATACAGTTCAAAAACAGTTTTTACTGCAATAAAATTTTTATTTGCAATGGATTGCGGTTTTGAACAGAATACGTCCGTCTTCAGATCATCATGGATGAAACCTTGGCAGCTGGCCGATGTGGCCGAGCGGTTCTAGTCGCTTCAGTCTGGAACCGCGCGACCGCGACGGTCGCATGTTCGAATCCTGCCTCGGGCATGGGTGTGTGTGATGTTCTTAGGTTAGTTAAGTTTAAATAGTTCTAAGTTCTAGGGGACTGATGACCTCAGATGTTAAGTCCCATACTCCTCAGAGCCATTTCAACCATTTTTTTTTTTTTAACATCGCCTGAAGTAACATTCTGACCGAAACCAGTAGCCATGAAAAATAAATATATTATTTCAAACAAGATCGTTTTTAATCCTTTAAAAAGAATTTTAGACAGACCGCTTTTTTTCACGAGAAATGTTCTCAAAAATTCCTAATCGTATTTTGTTAGCTTTAGTGATGAGACGAAGGATGTAAGTCTCTAGGATAAAATCCTTCTGGGTTTATCGAGCTCGGTTTGTTGTGAAACTGAATGCGCCGACTGGCGGGGCAGAAGCGGGCCCACCGAGCGGCTACCGTAGTTCACGAGGCCTGTAGATGCGGCTGCAACATTTGAGAAAGTGAAGCCGTCGGGGTTCGAGGCGACCTTTAAACTCGGCGTCCGTTGCGACACCGCACGTAAATAATGCGAGATCTGAGAGCCGCGACCCGGATCGTGGGAAGGAAGGGAAGCGAGCTATCGCAATCGGGAGCAGCAGCGGCGGCTGCGATCAAGTCGGCCCCCGGCTCGGCGCTCGTAAATCACGCTGACAGGTCACTCGCGCCGCGCAGCCGAGCAGACGCCTGCAGCCTCCGCTGCGGGACTTCTTCCTCAACTGACGCAGGTGTGCTTGGCGAGCTGGCTACAGTTAGCTTCAGAGGCTGGCGAGGGGACCGTACCAACTCCTCCCGCCCCCCCCCCCCCCCGACCACCACCCACCGACCTGATTCAGATTCACAGACTGTGTAGGACATAACTATATCTTCAACATATCGCACTCCGGCAAGAAAAGCGAGACAAGTCCAAAAGTGGTAGTTTTACTGTAGGCTACTTCACGATTCGCCAAGGCAAGAACTACGTAGCCTGAGCGTTGCTACTGGCAGGTTGCATGGGTCATTAAACGAAAGCGGCACATTCTGAGTGTGACATGTTCCATATATAAGGTTAATTGACGCAGTTTTAATATAACTGATTATTACAATATCAGTGTTTATGCAGTGTCTATATCTTACATTACAGCGTCGTCCATACATGCATGCATATCTGAACGAACACACAGCGTTTTTACCGTTACAGCTGTTGTTAATATGGTATTACGATATATCATGTTTGGCAGCGAACAAGAACAATATGGATATTTCTGCTGTAAAGAAAGTTCATACTAAATCCCTTTGAAGGATAAAAGCATTCCTAAATTACAATATAAGCCTATTAAGTGTATATGTTTCCGCAAACAGTGTTTCGTAAATCGTACCTAATTCATGTTCCTTGTTGTTGTTGTTGTGGTCTTCAGTCCTGAGACTGGTTTGATGCAGCTCTCCATGCTACTCTATCCTGTGCAAGCTTCTTCATCTCCCAGTACCTACTGCAACCAACATCCTTCTGAATCTGCTTAGTGCATTCAGCTATTGGTCTCCCTCTACGATTTTTACCCTCCACGCTGCCCTCCAATGATAAATTTGTGATCCCTTGATGCCTCAGAACATGTCCTACCAACCGACCCCTTCATCTGGTCAAGTTGTGCCACAAACTTCTCTTCTCCCCAATCCTATTCAATACTTCCTCATTAGTTATGTGATCTACCCATCTAATCTTCAGCATTCTTCTGTAGCACCACATTTCGAAAGCTTCTATTCTCTTCTTGTCCAAACTATTTATCGTCCATGTTTCACTTCCATACATGGCTACACCCCACATGAATACTTTCAGAAATGACTTCCTGACACTTAAATCTATACTCGATGTTAACAAATTTCGCTTCTTCAGAAACACTTTCCTTGCCATTGCCAGTCTACATTTTATATCCTCTCTATTTCAACCATCATCAGTTATTTTGCTCCCCAAATAGCAAAACTCCTTTATTACTTTAAGTGTCTCATTTCCTAATCTAATTCCCTCAGCATCACCCGACTTAATTCGACTACTTTCCATTATCCTTGTTTTGCCTTTGTTGATGTTCATCTTATATCCTCCTTTCAAGACGCTATCCATTCCATTCAACTGCTCTTCCAAGTCCTTTGCTGTCTCTGACAGAATTACAATGTCATTGGCGAACCTCAAAGTTTTTATTTCTTCTCCATGGATTTTAATACCTACTCCGAATTTTTCTTTTGATTCCTTTACTGCTTGCTCAATATACAGATTGAATAACATCGGGGAGAGGCTACAACCCTGTCTTACTCCCTTCCCAACAACTGCTTCCCTTTCATGTCCGTCGACTGTTATAACTGCCATCTGGTTTCTGTACACATTGTAAATAGCCTTTCGCTCCCTGTATTTTACCCCTGCCACCTTTAGAATTTGAAAGAGAGTATTCCAGTTAACATTGTCAAAAGCTTTCTCTAAGTCTACAAATGCTGGAAACGTAGGTTGGCCTTCCCTTAATCTTTCTTCTAAGATAAGTCGTAAGGTCAGTATTGCCTCACGTGTTCCAGTATTTCTACGGAATCCTAACTGATCTTCCCAGAGGTCGGCTTCTACTAGTTTTTCCATTCGTCTGTAAAGAATTCGTGTTAGTATTTTGCAACTGTGGCTTATTAAACTGATAGTTCGGTAATTTTCACATCTGTCAACACCTGCTATCTTTGGGATTGTAATTATTATATTCTTCTTGAAGTCTGAGGGTATTACGTCTGTTTCATACATCTTGCTCACAAAATGGTAGAGTTTTGTCAGGACTGGCTCTCCCAAGGCCGTCAGTAGTTCCAATGGAATGTTGTCTACTCCTGGGGCCTTGTTTCGACTCAGGTCTTTCAGTGCTCTGTCAAACTCTTCACGCAGTATCGTATCTCCCATTTCCTCTTCATCTACATCCTCTTCCAATTCCATAATATTGTCCTCAAGTACATCGCCCTTGTATAGGCCCTCTATATACTCCTTCCACCTTTCTGCTTTCCCTTCTTTGCTTAGAACTGGGTTTCCATCTGAGCTCTTGATGTTCATACAAGTGGTTCTCTTATCTCCAAAGGTCTCTTTAATTTTCCTGTAGGCAGTATCTATCTTACCCCTAGTGAGATAAGCCTCTACATCCTTACATTTGTCTTCTAGCCATCCCTGCTTAGCCATTTTGCACTTCCTGTCGATCTCATTTATGTGACGTTTGTATTCCTTTTTGCCTGCTTCATTTACTGCATTTTTGTATTTTCTCCTTTCATCAATTAAATTCAGTAACTCTTCTGTTACCCAAGGGTTTCTGCTAGCCCTCATCTTTTTACCTACTTCATCCTCTGTTGCCTTCACTACTTCATCCCTCAAAGCTACTCATTCTTCTTCTACTGTAGCCGGCCGCGGTGGTCTAGCGGTTCTAGGCGCTCAGTCCTTAAATTCCCACCTTTTCGCAGTTTCTTCAGTTTTAATCTACAGTTCATAACCAATAGATTGTGGTCAGAGTCCACATCTGCCCCTGGAAATGTCTTACAATTTAAAACCTGCTTCCTAAATCTCTGTCTTACCATTATATAATCTATCTGATACCTTTTAGTATCTCCAGGGTTCTTCCATGCATACAACCTTCTTTCATGATTCTTAAACCATGTGTTAGCTATGATTAAGTTGTGCACTGTGCAAAATTCTACCAGGCGGCTTCCTCTTTCATTTCTTAGCCCTAGTCCATATTCACCTACTACGTTTCCTTCTCTCCCTTTCCCTGCTACCGAATTCCAGTCACCCATGACTATTAAATTTTCGTCACCCTTCACTATCTGAATAATTTCTTTTATTTCATCATACATTTCTTCAATTTCTTCGTCATCTGCAGAGCTAGTTCGCATATAAACTTGTACTACTGTAGTAGGTGTGGGCTTCGTATCTATCTTGGCCACAATAATGCGTTCACTATGCTGTTTGTAGTAGCTTACCCGCATTCCTATTTTCCTATTCATTATTAAACCTACTCCTGCATTACCCCTATTTGATTTTGTGTTTATAACCCTGTACTCACCTGACCAGAAGTCTTGTTCCTCCTGCCACCGAACTTCACTAATTCCCACTATATCTAACTTTAACCTACCCATTTCCCTTTTTAAATTTTCTAACCTACCTGCACGATTAAGGGATCTGACATTCCACGCTCCGATCCGTAGAACGCCAGTTTTGTTTCTCCTGATAACGACATCCTCCTGAGTAGTCCCCGCCCGGAGATCCGAATGGGGGACTATTTTACCTCCGGAATATTTTACCCAAGAGGACGCCATCATCATTTAATCATACAGTAAAGCTGCATGCCCTCGGGAAAAATTACGGCCGTAGTTTCCCCTTGCTTTCAGCCGTTCTCAGTACCAGCACAGCAAGGCCGTTTTGGTTATTGTTACCAGGCCAGATCAGTCAATCATCCAGACTGTTGCCCTTGCAACTACTGAAAAGGCTGCTGCCCCTCTTCAGGAACCACACGTTTGTCTGGCCTCTCAACAGATACCTCTCCGTTGTGGTTGCACCTACGGTACGGCTATGTGTGTCGCTGAGGCACCCATGCCTCCCCACCAACGGCAAGGTCCATGGTTCATGGGGGGAGGTGATGTTCCTTATCAAACTGTATTAATTTACATAAATTATAATTTGGCAGTTTTCGTTTTACTGATAAAACAGTTTCAATTTGTTATACATTTTTTAATCTAAGTTAGTATTACTTTTATGTGATATATAGAAAGAAACATTCCACGTGGGAAAAATATATACAAAAAACAAAGATGCTGGCAGGCAGACATATCTGCCTCTGTCTGTATATGTGCGGGTGGATATGTGAGTGTGTGTGCGAGTGTATGCCTGTCCTTTTTTTCCTCCTAAGGTAAGTCTTTCCGCTCCCGGGATTGGAATGACTCTTTACCCTCTCCCTTAAAACCCACATCCTTTCGTCTTTCCCTGTCCTTCCCTCTTTCCTGATGAAACTTTAGGTTGCGGATGCTTGAAATTTGTGTGTGTGTTTTTTATTGTGTCTATCAACCAGCGCTTTCTCGTTTGGTAAGTCACAGCATCTTTGTTATATATATATATATATATATAAAACAAAGATGCTGTGTTTTATATATATATATATATATTCGAAGCTTTATCAGATAAATGTAAAACTAACCTAGATTTAAAAATTTAGAAAAAAATGAAACTGTTTTATCAGTAAAAAGAAAACTGCAAACTAATAATTTATGTAAATTAATACACTTTAACAATTTGATAAGGAATATGAATTAGGTACAATTTAAGAAACACAGTTTACGGAAACATGTACACTAAATGGGCTTATATTGTAATTTAGGAATGATTTTCGCCTTCAAAAGTGGGGGGGGGGGGGTAGAAAACTGGTAAAAATATTACATGAGGGATCATAACCAAAACAAAAATGTCTTTAGAAAAGCAAGGAATGTGACACAATTCAAAGAATTAATTACTAATTACCCTATAACACCTCACATTCGATGATAACAGAGCTACATGTCCACATTACTGTTCTGCAGAACGCAATGGAATTTACTACCAAAAAATACTTACTTGAAATTTTTAGGACGCTTGAGCTATTTCAGTGTAAGTCTATAGTTATCTAGAAATCTCAAAGTCGATTTTTCCGAAGTATTGCATTTTTGAGTAGTGTAACTGTTCTTGCGGGCGTGCAATATTGATATGTAAGGCTTCATTAACAATGGTGAGGAGAGGTGGGCTACAGTGCTGCGCAACTATCGTTGAAACATGGGACTTGGAAAGGCAGGAAAAGGTGTGGACGGGGCCTTACTCAGTTACCGTTGGTTGCACAGTAAACTCATCTACATCTACATCTACATGGATACTCTGTAAATCTCATTTAAGTGCCTGGCAAAGGGTTCATCGAACTATCTTCACAATTCTCCTTTATTCCAATCTCGTATAGCATTTCAAATGGTTCAAATGGCTCTGAGCACTATGGGACTTAACATCTGAACTCATCAGTGCCCTAGACTTAGAACTACTTAAACCTAACTAACTTAAGCACATCATACACATCCATGCCCGAGGCAGGATTCGAAACTACGCCCGTACCAGTAGCGCGTTGCCAGACTGAAGAGCCTAGAACCCCTCGGCCACAGCGGCCGGCTCTCTCGTATAGCGCGCGGAAAGAATGAACACCAATATCTTTCCGTACGAGCTCTGATTTCCCTTATTTTATGGTGTTGATCGATCCTCCCTATGTAGATCGGTGTCAACAAAATATATTCGCACTCTTTTTACTTTTTTACACTTTAATTAAGGTAATAACTTTTAACGATCATTTAAAAGGAATTGACTGTAACACAAACTAGACTGACGGCTGAAGGCCTTATTAAGAAAGAATTCAATTATTTGTCGGCTTAAGGCCACAAGCAACACTTCAGAACAATTAACGGCTGAAGGCTTGAATTACAAATCAGGAAGACATTAACACGTTGAAAATATTAAAATAAATTTTAAAACAATCATAAAATTATTGTCTGTAACACAAGCTACGCTGACGGCCTTATTAAGAAGAGATTCAAATCACTTGTCGACTGAAGGCCACAATAGGAATAATTTAAACCAAATATTTTTTTAAACGATTAACACAATCTGACCAAATAAGAAGGGAGTGATCCACAGACAGTGCTCCAAGGGTCGACCTGGGAAAGTCCCTCAAACGTAAATAAGGTGAGACAGGCAGCCGAGTGTTATACTCACTCAATAGGATGGAAACTCAAACTAGTCACAGTTTAAACGCAAGACCAACACCTTCGCAAAAGCTACCTAACCTCCGAAGCCCAATACAACGATGGAATAACCCATACCAGGAAGACGGGCGGACTGCACTCTTGACATCGTAAAATGACAAACATTATACCAGAGAACATGTTCAAACGCAAGTGTAATCCGAGGTAATCACAACAAGTTGACTCCACGAATCCAGTACGCAGACAGCATTAAGATGACTGCTCATTCAAAGCCACGCTATATACACACGGATCCGCGAAAACAATACCACAAACAACTCAAACAATACTAAAACCAGTCACTGTGGAGCAACAGGGACGAATTACAAGTCGACACAAACACAGAGAACGCAGAAACGGTCGGAAGAAAAAAAAAAAACACGTCGTCCGTTGAGACAACCAACCGAACGACCAACCAGCGGTCGCTCTCGTTCTAGTCAGGCAAGGCAAACGCCCCAGTATGCATCGTCGACTGATAGCTTATTCCATGAGGTCACTTCGACGGACGGACACACACATACAAGTGAAAGTTGCACTACTCGAATATAATGATCCGTTCAACTTAAACTCGCTGAATCCGGACCTCCACGTGGTCGTGCACTCCCGCGACCAGATCCTTCCATCGGGCAGTGCATATATCGCCAGCTCCCTCGGCGAGTACTGGCGCTGTCGGACCTCACTGCTGCTCCGTCCCCACTGAACTCCGACACACGACGACCCGGAAATACTCGAGGTCGCTCCGAGGATAGTACCACAATACTCGCTATCGATAAACGCCGCTGCTGCCACTCTCAGACAGACAAAACGAGCAAACGTAGTGGCGCCAGTGAACAGACTAAGAAAAGGAGAGGTGACAATCCCAATACACGACGCCAACCTGTCAATAGCACCTAGGCGAGCCGGACCACGGCTTAACCGTCGTAGAAAAGCTGGACGGGAGCAGAAATGATCTATGAACAAGTAACACAGCAAACAAGATTTACTTTACTTGCACGCTATGTTATCAAAAGTATCCGGACTCCTGCCCGAAAATGACTTACAAGTTTGTGGCGTCCTCCATCGGTAATGCTGGAATTCAGTATGGTGTTGACCCACTCTTAGCCTTGATCACAGCTTCCACTGTCGCAGCCATACGTTCAACCAGGCGCTGGAAGGTTTCTTGGAGAATGGTAGCTCATTCTTCACGGAGGAAAGGTATGGATGTCGGTCGATGAGGCCTGGCACGAATTCGGCGTTCCAAAACATTCCAAAGGTGTTCTATAGGATTCAGTCAGGACTCAGTGCTGGCCAACCCATTAAAGGGATGTTATTGTCGTGTAACCACTCCACCACAGGCCGTACATTATGAACAGGTGCTCGATCGTGTTCAAAGATGCAATCGCCATCCCCGAATTGCTCTTCAACATTGTGAAGCAAGAAGGTGCTTAAAACATCAATTTAGGCCTGTGCTGTGATAGTGCGATTCAAAACAACAAGGGGTGCCAACCCCCTCCATGAAAAACAAGATCAAACCATAACACGACCGCCTCTGAATTTTACTGTTGGCACTTCACACGCTCGCAGACGACGTTTACCGGGCATTCGCCATACCCATACCCTGCCATCGGATCACCACATTGTGTAACGTGATTCTTCACTCCACACAACGTCTTTCCACTGTCCAGTCGTCCAATGTTTCCGCTCCTTGCACCAAGCAAAGCGTCGTTTGGTATTTACCGGCGTGATGTATGGCTTATGAGCTGCCGCTCGACCGTGAAATCTAAGTTTCCTCACCTCCCACCTAACTGTCATAGTACTTGCAGTGGATCCTGATACAATTTTGAATTGCTGCGTGATGTCTGGATAGACGTCTGCCTATTACACATTACAACCCTCTTCAACTGTCGGCGGTCTCTGTCAGTCAACAGACGAGGTCGGCCTGTACGATTTTGTGCTGTACGCGTCCCTTCACGTATCCATTTCACTAGCACGTCGGAAACAGTGGACCTAGGGATGTTTTGAAGTGTGGAAATCTCACGTAGAGACGTATGACGCAAGCGACACCCATTCACCTGACCACGTTCGAAGTCCGTGAGTTGCGCGGAGCGTCCCATTCTGCTCTCTCACGATGTCTAATGACTACTGAGGTCGCTGATATGGAGTACCTGGTAGTAGGTGGCAGCAAAATGCACCTAATATGAAAAACGTATGTTTTTGGGGGTGTCCGGATACTTTTGATCACATAGTGTATTTCTGTAGAGTAAGACTCAGTACAAAGAGTGTAGAAAGAAACAGAGTCCAGCTGTTACAAGAGCAGTAACGATGATTACGGAGGCACGACTGGTCGGCGACTGCTTTGCTTCATGTAGCGATGCGGCTCCGATCGCGAGTGGGCTGTGCGCGGCCGCCCGCCCACCTACATTGCGGCGGCGGAGGGCGTTCGAGGAACCAAGTCACTAGAGGCGTGGCCAGCGGGTATGCTCCAGTGGTTCCGCCGGATCCCGCACGACTGCAATCGGCGTCTCACGGAAGCTTGCAATTCCATTGCAGTGATGTGGTACCGGCACCTGATACCACAGCTATGTAAACAAGAGGATGCAACTCCAAATCATTTTGTAGAAAAGCGAGTTTCAAAGTTTTACGCATCCGTGTATAAGGTACGTTGAGTGAGTGCGGTTGTTGGAAGAGTCCTCAGACAGGCGAGTAAGTGCTTAGTTTCTTAAGCAATAGCTCTCTAGATCTAACTGTGTTGGCAGTTGTTTTCAATTTCCATGTAATTCTAACAACAGATTTATAGTGACTCCAATTTATCAGTATTTAATGACTGATTTATTATTTTCGTTACGTTTATTCTGAGAAAGAAAAAAAGGTTTTTCATAAGGATGCACGAGTACTTTGAATCAGATCTGTGTATTAGTGCTGTTTATATTCTTGTATCTACATTTGTGACTAGTATACTGTGTAATCTGTAAGTACTGCATGAATCACGATGATACTGTTGGTAGAAACATGAAAAACAATAAACGTTGTGCGGCTGGTCCCAGCGGAGGTTCGAGTCCTCCCTCGGGCATGTGTGTGTGTGTTTGTCCTTAGGATAATTTAAGTTAAGTAGTGTGTAAGCTTAGCGACTCATGACCTTAACAGTTAAGTCCCATAAGATTTCACACACATTTGAACATTTTACACACTACTTAAACCTAAATTATCCTAAGGACAAACACACACACCCATGCCCGAGGGAGGACTCGAACCTCCGCTGGGACGAGCCTCACAGTCCATGACTGCAGCGCCCGAGACCGCTCGGCTAATTCCGCGCGGCCGACTGGAGTTACATGAGCATCTACTTAGCGGTTTTGCGCTTACTAAATAAACCTCTGACGAAACGATCTGTTTTCGTTTTGCTCTTCTCTGTTTCATCTCTCAGTCCAATGTAGTATCGGTTTCAGACTGAAGTGTAATTTTCAAGTATTCGTCGAACGAGTGTTCAGTAAGTTACTTTCCTTGAGGGTGGACTATAATTCCTGAAAATTCTCACCATGATCCTCAATATGACATCTCCCTGTGTTGTAATCATTTCTATATAATCCCTTCAATTAAAAGCTCTCCGTGTGCATGCTCACATATATTAATTTAATGATTGTGACTGCTTACTGTAATTGCTCGGCAGTCGTGTGATCATACATTAACGTATATTACCGCCTATTTATGCGTAGTACGTTTATAATGAGGGGTAATTACCAATCTCTGGGATAAGTCTGTCTGCCAGCTGGGGCATGTTTGTTCTTGAAAAACTGAAAGTAGATCTCGGGAAGACGCCCTATAAAATTATAACCAAGGAAATCAGATACTCCCAATGGTCTGTCCACAATCCAGGCTGAAAATCTCATGACGATAAACTGGAAGGTACATGTTCTCTTTTGTGTTTTGGGGCCTCTTGTTTCCACAGTCGCAGTTATACGTGTTATGTAAGTTAAATATCATCTTTTGCGACTTTAATAAAGTCTAATTAAGAACAAACTTGTTTCGCTTTATTCTAAAGCATCTTCAGTTGTCAGGTATTCTGTTTCTTGGGCCATTATTCATGTTCTTCTACTCATATGTCGTAGGTTTCATTCACACAGCACTTTCACTAACACTTATCATGTTCGCCGGCCGCTGTGGCCGAGACGCTCTAGGCGCTTCAGTGCGGAACCGTGCGACTTCTACGGTCGCAGGTTCGAATCCTGCCTCGGGCATGGATGTGTGTGATGTCCTTAGGTTAGTTAGGTTTAAGTAGTTCTAAGTTCTAGGGACTGATGAGCTGAGATGTTAAGTCCCATAGTGCTCAGAGCCATGTGAAGCATTTGAACTTACCATGTTCATGTTGTTGGAAGAAACCGTGCCATCTAACCACTATGCGGACAAAATCCAGATGGCTGTGGTTCTTCACAGCACAAAAACGAGAATATGTAATCATCGGAAAAAAATTGCAACATCGAACATAATGAATGTAGAGTAATGAAATTTCGGGAATATATTTGTGTAAGTAACATATTTAAGAGATTTACATTGCGAAGTCACAAGCTAATGCAAGGGCGAGATAAGCCATTCCAAATGGGATATGCTGGTAAATAACCGATATAACCGCTAGATTATGAATGCAAGCGTGCAAACGCGCATTCCTTGAGTTGTACAAGTGCCGGATATGAGTTTGAGGCATAGATGGTTCAAATGGCTCTGAGCACTATGGGACTTAACATCTATGGTCATCAGTCCCCTAGAACTTAGAACTACTTAAACCTAACGAACCTAAGGACAGCACACAACACCCAGTCATCACGAGGCAGAGAAAATCCCTGACCCCGCCGGGAATCGACCCCGGGAACCAGGTCGTGGGAAGCGAGAACGCTACCGCACGACCACGAGCTGCGGACGAGGCATAGAGTTCCATGCTTGTTGGACTTTGTCGGTGAATAAGACACAGTTAATGCTGTTTGTGGATGACTCTGGATTTACCGTCCAGTAACGTCCCACATGTGCTCAACAGGAGCCAGATCCGGTGATGGAGCAGACCAAGGCAAAAGTCGACACTCTTTAGGCCATGTTGATTTACAGTAGCGATATGTGAGCGAGCGTTAGCCTGTTGGAAATGGCCCCTGCAAAGCTGTTCACGAATAGCAGCACAGCAGGTCGAATCACCAGATTGATGTACAAATTTAGCCGGTCGGTACGGCAGTGCGGTTCTAGGCGCTTCAGTCTGGAACCGCGCGACCGCTACGGTCGCAATTTCGAATCCTGCCTCGGGCATGGATGTCTGTCATGTCCTTAGGTTCGTTAGGTTTAAGTAGTTCTAAGTTATAGGGGACTGATGACCTCAGATGTTAAGTCCCATAGTGCTCAGAGCCATGTACAAATTTACAGCCAGCGTGCGTGGGATAACCACGAGAGTGCTCCTGCCGTCATACAAAATCGCACCCCAGATCGTAATTCCAGGTGTAGGTCCAGTTTTCCCAGCAAACAGACAGCTTGACTGCAGGTTCCCAAGTGGCCTCCTTCTAACCCACACTCGGCCGTCACTGGCACCGAGGTAGAACCAGCTTTCCTCACAAAACAGACTTCCACCCCGCCCCCCCCCCATCCTCCACCCCAAATGAGCTCTTGCTTGACACCACTAAATCGAAAGTGGTGATAATTTGAGGCCAGTGGAATGCAGGCTACAGGGCGTCTGGCTCGGAGCTGTCCTTGAAGTAACCGATTTGTAACAGTTTGTTGTATCACTGAGGTGACTGCTGTTCAGATTGCTGTTGTAGATGCAGTACTATGAGACAGAGCCACACGCCGAAGACGATAGTCTTCCCTCTCGGTAGTGCCATGTCGCCGTCCAGTGCCCTGTCTTCTTGCGACCGTGTATTCTAGTGAACACCGCTGCCAGTAATCATGCACATTGGCTACATTCCTGCCACGTCATTCTGCATACCGCGGAAGAAAGTCCAACTTCTCGTAGCCCTATTACACGACCTCGTTCAAGCTCAGGGAGGTGCTGATAATGGCGTCTTTGTTACCTTAAAGGCAGTCTTCAATAATATCATCTCACCACGTCCAATCTCGAATGTAAGTAACTCTCACGACCGCTGCAGTGTGTACTTAAAACAAAACCTAAAAAAATGGCTCTGAGCACTATGGGACTTAACATCTGTGGTCATCAGTCCCCTAGAACTTAGAACTACTTAAACCTAACTAACCGAAGGACATCATACACATCCATGCCCGAGGCAGGATTCGAACCTGCGACCGGAGCAGTCGCGCGGTTCCGGACTGAGCGCCTAGAACCGCTAGACCACCGCGGCCGGCTAAAACAAAACCAGATCTGTATTTTCATAGTGGCGCTACTGGCGCCACTCTTATGCGACTGGCGCGAAATCTGAATAGACATCAGCTTTCAGATTTAGAAATAAACCTACCAACTTTCGTTTATATCGCACAACTCCTTTTAGGTGCTGCGACTTTTTCCGACAGTGTATTTAGTGTGCTGTGTGTTAATATCTGCCACATGCGTGTAGAAGAACGTGAAGAATAGCGTGAGAAACAACTAACGTGTAAACTGAAGATGCTTTAATGGCAAAGGCGTTTGGTCTTAATTAAATTTTACTACAGTCGCAAAAGACGGTATTTAACCATTATAACTTGTAAACTGCAAGGTTCTCGCTGAAGTTCTCCTTCAAGTTCTTCTTCCAGATGATGTCTAAAGGGAAGACACTAAATATCACAAAAAAGTGAAACGGAGAGAGAAACTCGAAGAACTTTACGACGATACAGCAGCCATATACCCATGTACTGATATAGAGATGGCTGAAATTCATTAAGTACCTACGTAGTTATTTACTTGAGCAGATTATTTAATGAATGCATGTTCCAGGGTAGCTTTTCCGAGTACTGTAGAACTGTAGAAGCAGTCATATAAGAGAACGGAAGAGATAAGTTACAGCACTCTCCAAATCATACCGTTCTGTCTGCAGACTTATGAAATAATTTGCTATCAGCAGGTTAAAATCCTATAATATATATAATTATATAATGCTCAGTATGGATTTAAGAAGGGTAACTGTACGGAGGATGCGATTAGTGAGGCAAGAAAATTAATATACACTGCAAACACAGAATGAGTAGGTCTGATAGGTGTACTGTAGAATTTGTGGGGTGTTTCATAACTTACGGTTTCCTTCATTTCTTAACAGACTAATGGAAACGGGCTGCTCAAGAACGCTTTACTACAGTCAGTTGGATTACTGCGATAAGTGGCTTCAGTTTACCAATCGTACTACAAAAGCATGCCCTCAAGGTTCAGTTTTCGGTCCCTAGTTCTGGGACGTTAATTTATAACTAATTCTGGATAGATTAAAAAATAATTAGGAGTTCTTAACATATGTAGCATATGCAGATGACTTGTTACTGTCAGTGGACACGAACAGTGGAGATTCGATATATAATAACTGAGACAAACTCCTTGGAGCCATGCATGAGCGGTGCTCGCACATGCGACTCCATGTAGTACCAGAAAAATCGATATACATGTTACTTAAGACGTATTAGGGATCAATCGATTAAATTAAAACAGTAGACAATTCGAAGCCATATCAGTAACAGGTATTTAAGTTTGCAGCTGGATAGACACGGTACATTTAGTGCCCACAAAAAATTTGTAGGAAAGAAAGGGAGGTCTGTAATG
The DNA here is from genome assembly GCF_023898315.1 of Schistocerca nitens. Classification (NCBI taxonomy): domain Eukaryota; kingdom Metazoa; phylum Arthropoda; class Insecta; order Orthoptera; family Acrididae; genus Schistocerca; species Schistocerca nitens. The sequence continues at coordinate 677,603,429 of NC_064617.1, read as the reverse complement.
AATTAACTGATTATTATGAGACATAGCAAGTTTCGTTTGCCCTGAATGTTATTAGACTGTACTACAAGCCTATGTTAACTGAAATTGTGTGCTGCAGTACCAGTATTTGGATATACAGGATATGACTGTCAGACATACCACTGCAGTGAAAAAAATACAACGAAGGATGCTGCAGCTACGCTTTGGAGCCTTCAGCACCGTATCTGCAGACGTCCTACATATATGAGTGGGTGTATATTCCTGGAACCTACAAATAAATAAAATGGCAGCCATCTGTTCCCTGAAGAAGAAACAATATGAAAACATACACGAAATTCTTGGGGAATCAGCCACAAATACATTAGTAATAAAGTATTTAATGTTCACAAAAAAGACAACAGAGATGGAATCACACACACACACACACACACACACACACACAGGCACACACACACACACACACACACACACACACACACACACACAGGAAGAGAAAATTCCAATTTCTTCCTGATGCAAACAAAAGGCTTACGACAGTAAATTTTGTGCCAAATGGGGGCCAGCTACACTACCTTTCCGAACATGGGCCATATCGCACAAGTCTTAATAGAGTTGGTGGGAATGCAACGTCCAGCTGTGACTATGGTGAAACGGGCACAGCAGATCACGTCCCATCGGAATGTCCCCAGTTGCAGATTTAGCAAGGCCTCTAGGCCGGCTTCATGAAGTGTTTAAAGAGGATTTTGGTACCACAGATCTTGCAGCTGATGCTGTCTCATAGCAAGCAAAGCTTAGCTATAGCCAACGACAGCCCATCACATAAGAGTAGCCCTACGTATGATCAAAGAGAACGAGAACGATGCCCAGTAGCCCTGTACCGGACGCAGCCATAAGAAAATCTAAGAATATTAAGAAGAACTGATGAAATGCAAGTGATGCGCTCTGATCCATCGCCATGCTGTCTCGAGCCAACAAAAGTTTCTGTACCCAACGGGGTCGATGATCTGGCATGGTACGTACGGAGAAACAAGATACATTCCGATTGCTGTAAATGCGTGTGTGTGTAAATGTGCGTGTGTGTGTCTAAAAAGGAATAGCGGAGCATAACACAATATACTACATAATTGTTCTCCAAAGTTCAGTAACACTAACATCACCATGTCTAATGGTATTAGAAGTATTAGTAACGTAAGTCTCAGAAGTAGCAGTAGTGGCTGAAGGAAAATGAAGGCAATGAGAGTAGTAATAGGTACTTTTCGTAGCTGTAATAGTTACACTACTGGCCATTAAAATTGCTACATCACGAAGATGACGTGCTACAGACGTGAAATTTAACCGACAGGGAGAAGATGCTGTGATATGTTAATGGTTAGATTTTCAGAGCATTCACACAAGGTTGGCGCCGGTGGTGACACCTACAACGTGCTGACATGGGGAATGTTTCCAACCGATTTCTCATACACAAACAGCAGTTGACCGGCGTTGCCTGGTGAAACGTTGTTGTGATGCCTCGTGTAAGGAGGAGAAATGCGTACCATCACGTTTCCGACTTTGATAAAGGTTGGATTGTAGCCTGTCGCGATTGTGGTTTATCGCATCGCGACACTGCTCCTCGCATTGGTCGAGATCCAATGACTGTTATCAGAATGTGGAATCGGTGGGTTCAGGAGGGTAATACGGAACGCCGTGCTGGATCCCAACGGCCTCGTACCTCTAGCAGTGGAGATGACAGGCATCTTATCCGCATGGCTGTAACGGACCGTGCAGCCACGTCTCAATCCCTGAGTCAACAGATGGGGACGTTTGCAAGACAACAACCATCTGCACGAACAGTTCGACGACGTTTGCAGCAGCATGGACTATCAGCTCGTAGACCATGGCTGCGGTTACCCTTGATGCTGCATCACAGACAGGGGCGTCTGCGACGGGTTACTCAACGACGAACCTGGGTGCACGAATGGCAAAACGTCATTTTTTCGGATGAATCCAGGTTACGTTTACAGCATCATGATGGTCGCATTCGTGTTTGGCGACATCGCACATTGGAAGCGTGTATTCGTCATCGCCATACTGGCGTATCACCCGGCGTGATGGTATGGGGTGCCATTGGTTACACTTCTCGGTCACTTCTTGTTCGCATTGACGGCACTTTGAACAGTGGACGTTACATTTCAGATGTGTCACGACCCGTGGCTCTACCCTTCATACGATCCCTGTGAAACCCTACATTTCAGCAGGATAATGCACGGCCGCATGTTGCAGGTCATGTACGGAAGTTTCTCGATACAGAAAATGTTCGATTGCTGCCCTGGCCAGCACATTCTCCAGATCTCTCACCAGTTGAAAACGTCTGGTCAAAGGTGGCCGATCAACTGGCTCGTACAATACGCCAGTCACTACTCTTGATGAACTATGGTATCGTGTTGAAGATGCATGGGTAGCTGTACCTGTACACGCCATCGAAGCTCTGTTTGACTCAATGCCCAGGCGTATCAAGGCCGTTATTACGGCCAGAGGTGATTGTTCTGGGTACTGATTTCTCAGGAACTATGAACCCAAATTGCGTGAAAATGTAATCACATGTCAGTTCTAGTATAATATATTTGTCCAATGAATACCCTTTTATCATCTGCATTTCTTCTTGGTGTAGCAATTTTAATGGTCAGTAGTGTACTTTGTTTGTTATTGTAATTCCAATTGTAGTACTGGTAGTAGGAGTATATGCTGTTGTAATCCTGTGGCTCTATTTTCGTCAGAGTAAAGGAGACCCGATTTCGGATGGAAAAAATATGCTATGGGAAATCTACATAAAGAGTAGTGTATAAGCGGCAATCTAAATGTCAGAGCTATAGTAGTGGACAGAAGTAAAGATGAGAAAAAACATCTTGTTATAGACACGGTAAACCTCAATTGAAGATTCAGAATTGTTGTTTGTTGTGGTCTTCAGTCCTGAGACTGGTTTGATGCAGCTCTCCATGCTACTCTATCCTGTGCAAGCTTCTTCATCTCCCAGTACCTACTGTAGCCTACATCCTTCTGAATATGCTTAGTGTATTCAGCTATTGGTCTACATCTACGATTTTTACCCTCCACACTGCCCTCCAATGCTAAATTTGTGATCCCTTGATGCCTCAAAACATGTCCTACCAACCGATCCCTTCTTCTAGTCAAGTTGTGCCACAAACTTCTCTTCTCCCCAATCCTATTCAATACCTCCTCATTAGTTACGTGATCTACCCACCTTACCTTCAGCATTCTTCTGTAGCACCACATTTCGAAAGCTTCTATTCTCTTCTTGTCCAAACTAGTTATCGTCCATGTTTCACTTCCATACATGGCTACACTCCATACAAATACTTTCAGCAACGACTTCCTGACACTTAAATCTATACCAGATGTTAACAAATTTCTCTTCTTCAGAAACGATTTCCTTGCCATTGCCAGTCTACATTTTATATCCTCTCTACTTCGACCATCATCAGTTATTTTACTCCCTAAATAGCAAAACTCCTCTACTACTTTAAGTGTCTCATTTCCTAATCTAATTCCCTCAGCATCACCCGATTTAATTTGACTACATTCCATTATCCTCGTTTTGCTTTTGTTGATGTTCATCTTATATCCTCCCTTCAAGACACCATCCATTCCGTTCAACTACTCTTCCAAGTCCTTTGCTGTCTCTGACAGAATTACAATGTCATCGGCGAACCTCAAAGTTTTTATTTCTTCTCCATGGATTTTAATACCTACTCCGAAATTTTCTTTTGTTTCCTTTACTGCTTGTTCAATATTCAGATTGAATAACACCGGTGAGAGGCTACAACCCTGTCTCACTCCTTTCCCAATTATTGCTTCCCTTTCATGCCCCTCGACTCTTATCACTGCCATCTGGTGTCTGTACAAATTGTAAATAGCCTTTCGCTCCCTGGTTCAAATGGCTCTGAGCACTATGGGACTCAACTGCTGTGGTCATAAGTCCCCTAGAACTTAGAACTACTTAAACCTAACTAACCTAAGGACAGCACACAACACCCAGCCATCACGAGGCAGAGAAAATCCCTGACCCCGCCGGGAATCGAACCCGGGAACCCGGGCGTGGGAAGCGAGAACGCTACCGCACGACCACGAGATGCGGGCTTCGCTCCCTGTATTTTACCCCTGCCACCTTCAGAATTTGAAAGAGAGTATTCCAGTTAACATTGTCAAAAGCTTTCTCTAAGTCTACAAATGCTAGAAACGTAGGTTTGCCTTTTCTTAATCTTTCTTCTAAGATAAGTCGTAAGGTTAGTATTGCTTCACGTGTTCCAACATTTCTACGGAATCCAAACTGATCTTCCCCGAGCTCCACTTCTACCAATTTTTCCATTCGTCTGTAAAGAATTCGCGTTTGTATTTTGCAGCTGTGACTTATTAAACTGATAGTTCGGTAATTTTCACATCTGTCAACACCTGCTTTCTTTGGGATTGGAATTATTATATTCTTCGTGAAGTCTGAGGGTATTTCGCCTGTCTCATACATCTTGCTCACCAGATGGTAGAGTTTTGTCATGACTGGCTCTCCCAAGGCCATCAGTAGTTCTAATGGAATGTTGTCTACTCCCGGGGCCTTGTTTCGACTCAGGTCTTCCAGTGCTCTGTCAAACTCTTCACGCAGTATCTTATCTCCCATTTCATCTTCGTCTACATCCTCTTCCATTTCCATAATATTGTCCTCAAGTACATCGCCCTTGTATAAACCCTCTATATACTCCTTCCACCTTTCTGCCTTCCCTTCTTTGCTTAGTCCTGGGTTGCCATCTGAGCTCTTGATATTCATACAAGTGGTTCTCTTCTCTCCAAAGGTCTCTTTAATTTTCCTGTAGGCAGTATCTATCTTACCCCTAGTGAGACAAGCCTCTATATCCTTACATTTGTCCTCTAGCCATCCCTGCTTAGCATAGAAAAAAAATTGAGGAAACCAAATGAATAGATTATAATGAAAGTTCATAAACATGTAGCAAATTCTACATGTAGCGTTATACAATTGCCATCAAGAAAGTAGTCTATGATGAATACATAAAATGAATAATCTCTACGCCATGCCTCGATCCTCTGCTCCTCTCCCTGCATTTCGTTACAATTTTCTAGCGTTGCGACTTCTCTGTATACAACAGAAACAGCCGCGAATAAACTCACGGAGCTTCCGACGTGATCCACTAGGTCATCTACAGATCGACTGAAAAGTAAGGATCGCATAATACACCATTGGCTTATGTGCGCAGTTATTTCTACGTCTGAAGATTTCTCTCCGTTAAGTATGAAATGCTGTGTTCCGTTTGCTAGGAACACTTCAGTCTAGTCACGAAGCTGGTGTGATAGTCCGTACGCTCCTATTTTGTTCATTAGGCTGGAGTCCGGAACTACATAGAAGGCCTTCTGGAAATCGAGAAGCATAGCATCATCCAGGACCACGGTATCTACCCCATTCTGGGTCTCGAGGACGAATACAACGAGCTAGATATCTACTGATCATTGTCTGTGGAAACCATGTTGATTCCTACAGAGGAAATTTTAATAATGCGAGAGCATAAGAGGTGTTCCATAATTCTGTAAACAAATAGGCCTATAGCCATATGCGTCTATTCGACGACTCATCTTGAAAACTGGAATTACGCGCGCATTTTTCGAATCATTGGGAGCGCGTCACTAGTACAGCGACCTACGGTACACTGCAGTGAATAATCGTATTGATTTTTCTCGTAAGTTAAAACTGGGTGCTGTTCGGTGACTAGAGATAAAATCTTTACGTTTTGTGGGCAGCTCTCTAACAGTAGAGACAACCAGTACACTCTCAAACCGCCTATCTATCATTGATTTTTCTGCCGTAGTTCCTAACTTCGCATGATTACTTTTGCGGAAAAAGAATGAGGTTGAAAATAACCTACACAAAGCCTAGAATTGAGATTTTTACCCGTCAAAAGTGTACTAGGCTAAGACTTGGTATGACCGTCCTGATGTCTGTCCATTCTTATCGCCGTGCTGCCGCCATACGACGAGTTAGTAACGTCAGAAGGAAAGCATTGGCACATTAACGCTTTGAGATACACTATGAGGCGTGCTTGTACAGCTATGATTTTATGGTTACAAAAGAAGTGGCGTAACAAGGATAACAGGTAGCCAGGGCGAAATTCGACTTCGTCCCGTCCCCGCCACCTCTCCTGTTTAATTGTCATAGCTCCTTAGTATTTCTACTCGTTTATCGAGATCATAACAACTTTACAATATACATCTACATCTACATCCATACTCCGCAAGCCACCTGACGGTGTGTGGCGGAGGGTACTTTGAGTACCTCTATCGGTTCTCCCTTCTATTCCAGTCTCGCATTGTTCGTGGAAAGAAAGATTGTCGGTATGCCTCTGTGTGGGCTCCAATCTCTCTGATTTTATCCTCACGGTCTCTTCGAGAGATATACGTAGGAGGGAGCAATATACTGCTTGACTCCTCGGTGAAGGTATGTTCTCGAAACTTCAACAAAAGCCCGTACCGAGCTACTGAGCGTCTCTCCTGCAGAGTCTTTCACTGGTGTTTACCTCTCATCTCCATAACGCTTTCGAGACTACTAAACGATCCTGTAACAAAGCGTGCTCCTCTCCGTTGGATCTTCTCTATCTCTTCTATCAACTCTATCTGGTACGGGTTCCACACTGGTGAGCAATACTCAAGCAGTGGGCGAACAAGCATACTGTAACCTACTTCCTTTGTTTTCGGACTGCATTTCCTTAGGATTCTTCCAATGAATCTCAGTCTGGCATCTGCTTTACCGACAATTAATTTTATATGGTTATTCCATTTTAAATCACTCCTGATGCCTACTCCCAGATAATTTATGGAATTAACTGCTTCCAGTCGCTGACCTGCTATGCTGTAGCTAAATGATAAAGGATTTTTCTTTCTATGTATTCGCAGCACATTAGACTTGTCTACATTGAGATTCAATTGCCATTACCTGAACCATGCGTCAATTCGTTGCAGATCCTCCTGCATTTCAGTACAATTTTTCATTCTTACAACCTGTCGATATACTACAGCATCATCCGCAAAAAGCCTCAGTGAACTTCCAATGTTATTCACAAGGTCATTTATGTATATTGTGAATAGCAACGGTCCTACGACACTCCCCTGCCGCACACCTGAAATCACTCTTACTTCGGAAGACTTCTCTCCATTGAGAATGACATGCTGCGTTCTGTTATCTAGGAACTCTTCAATCCAATCACACAATTGATCTGATAGTGTTGTGTCTAGACAAGACAGCCTAGACACAATGAGAGGAAGTCGAAAGGCACGCGCTTAAACTCACGCAGGCTGGCGTGAGGTCTGAAACAGGATACGTAATGAATGCTATAAAGAAAAGTACGTAGCTTCTGGAATACTTAACTTTAATCCACATTTGTAGAACATTGCTCTTGATGATACATTAATAGAATCTCAATATCAATTGAATACGACGCCTTGCTAGGTCGTAGCAAATGTAGCTGAAGTCTATGCTAACTATCGTCTCGGCAAATGAGAGAGTAGTTGTCAGTGAACCATTGCTATGAACGTCGGCTGTACAACTGGGGCGAGTGCCAGGACGTCTCTCTAGACCTGCCGTGTGGTGGCGCTCGGTCTGCAATTACTGACAGTGGCGACACGCGGGTCCGACGTATTCTAATGGACCGCGGCCGATTTAAAAGCTACCACCTAGCAAGTGTGGTGTCTGGCGGTGACACCACAGATAGTCCATATGCTCTTACTTTGTTCATTAAACGACTGGGGAACTGTATCGAACGCCTTGCGGAAATCATGAAACACGACATCTACCTGGGAACCCGTGTCTATGGCCCTCTGAGGCTCGTGGACGAATAGCGCAAGCTGGGTTTCACAAGATCGTCTTTTTCGAATCTATACTGATTCCTACAGAGTAGATTTCTTCTCTCCAGAAAAGTCATTATACTCGAACATAATACGTGTTCCAAAATTCTGCAACTGATCGACGTTAGAGACATAGGTCTATAGTTCTGCACATCTGTTCGACGTCCCTTCTTGAAAACGGGGATGACCTGTGCCCTTTTCCAATCCTTTCGAACGCTACGCCCTTCTAGAGACCTAAGGTACACCGCTGCAAGGAGGGGGGCAAGTTCCTTCGCGTACTCTGTGTAAAATCGAACTGGTATCCCATCAGGTCCAGCGGCCTTTCCTCTTTTGAGCGATTTTAATTGTTTTTCTATCCCTCTGTCATCTATTTCGATATATACCATGTTGTCATCTGTGCGACGATCTAGAGAAGGAACTACAGTGCAGTCTTCCTCTGTGAAACAGCTTTGGAAAAAGGCAATTAGTATTTCGGCCTTTAGTCTGTCATCCTCTGTTTCAGTACCATTTTGGTCACAGAGTGTCTGGACATTTTGTTTTGATCCACCTACCGCTTTGACATAAGACCAAAATTTCTTAAGATTTTCTGCCACGTCAGTACATAGAACTTTACTTTGGAATTCATTGAACGCCTCTCGCATAGCCCTCCTCACACTACATTTCGCTTCGCGTAATTTTTTTTTGTCTGCAACGCTTTGGCTATGTTTATGTTTGCTTCCGCAGCAGTTTTCTAACTCGGTTGTTGTACCACGGTGGCTCTTTTCCATCTCTTACGATGTTGCTTGGCGCATACTCATCTAATGCATATTGTACGATGGTTTTGAACTTTGTCCACTGATCCTCAACATTCTCTGTACTTAAGACAAAACTTTTGTGTTGAGCCGTCAAGTAGGCCTACTCTGAAATCTGCTTTTTGTCACTTTTGCTAAACAATGGTTGAAATGTACACATTTAAGTGTTTTGAAGTTATGCAGTACGAAATATGATAAAATACATGATTCAAATTTGCATCGCTAACAAAAATAACGCAACTCCATTTTAGTATTCCTTGCTGATCAGTGCTAAAGCTTATAAACAAGACAACAAACGCAAAACATAACTTTTACACTTTCGCTGTTGCATTGGCTCACATGGCGTAACGATAGTGATTCCACCAAAGCACCTGTAATGAAAACAGAAGCAGCTGCGATCATGGAGTCATGAAGAGGGGGTCTTGTGGAAATGCAGCTCAGCACAGGCCAGTCCAGATCTCCTCATGATTCTCTTCCACATATCGCTCTGCCCCATTCTCATTATACTATTGTCCAGTCCTCTTCCATTTTCTTCTTCTTCTTCTTCTTCTTCTTCTTCTTGTTCCTCTTCTTCCTCCAGACTTTCCAGGCCTCTTCTCCTTTTTATGCCCTTTATTTTTCTCTAATGTCACAAAAAACACGACCCTACGAAAAGGGCGCCTTGGGCACGGACCTCGACTGCCTAACTTTACGTATGCCACTGCCCTAAAGGTAAGGAGCTCAACCCACAGTGGACCTAATCTGTCGCAGGGGTCACACCCAGCGAACACTCTGGCAGTCTCAAATTTCAAATAAGATTCGGGTCGGCTGCTTCAGAGCTGAGAACCACCACACGTGTGAATCAAGGGATTTAGCTTTGGAGTGATTGTATTCGTTATTAATCATCACGAACCAGAAAAGCAATCGAAAGCGTGTATGAAAGTTGTATGAGCGAAAATTAATCTGGCAAGAATTTGTCACATGAGCGGGAAACATTGTGATGTGACTGTGTAGAAAATTGGATACTGCTTTACGAAGTGCTGGAGTACAGCGTGAATATTAGTGTTAGTGTCGTGATTTGTCGTTAGGTGGCGGTACTGGTACGGCGACACAATACCAGTGCGCAGTACAGTCGCAGACAGTTGGGTCTGGAGAATGTGAGCGGGACCTTATTCATAAAACAGTTTTCCTAAAACAACAGCAATAGTGCTGCTGCTCTTCTCGTGTATCGACGCCTTAAGGAATACGGAGACCTCCTCTTTCGGCATCGACGTTGATGAACGCGATTCGGAAGTTCGAATTAACTGTCGATCTGGGAACTGCTCCTGGGAGAGGCGGACAGCCAAGTGCGTCACAAATTGCTGAATACGTTTCTGTTTCAAAGACTGAGAACGCTGGTTTCAATATACGATCTTCAAGAAGTGCACAAGTTGTGTCACGACAGCTGAACAATCGATGGTCCACCCCACCTGATAAGTTTCGGGAAATCTCTAGTACGGTTCCACACTGCCGTGGATAAAGATTGCTGACACATGAAGCAACGTTTGTAACCCGGAACGTACACGTTGTTGCTCGCAGTTAATAAATGTTACCCTCTCGTACACATTAAAACATTTTTCTTTCAACGGTATTTGTTATTACTCTTCCGCGTGTCTTTACAAATGAGTTTCATTACCCTACGATCACATGTTTTTCATGAGAGTCCTCACAACTCGTGAAAGTTTAATTATAACAACTGTATGTATGCTCTATTCAGCGGTTTAGATTCCTCACTGACTTCTCTCTCCCCTAGCTCACACTTTTACTCCCTGAGCAGTGCTTTCCTTAAATCAGTTACGTGCCTTCCGAAGAACTGTATTATGAAATGTTTAATAGTACTGCAGTATCACTGCGAGGGACACACTGTTCGTCGTGAAGATTTTGTTAAAAAAAATCTGAAACTGTATCTTGCCCGTACCACTGGTACGCCGAGAAGTTTTCAGTCTACACTTGGATATCGAGAAACTAGGGCCTCAATAGTTGATTCCTAAACAAACTCTTTCCGGCCTCTACGTCTCTCCAGCTCTGAAGAAAGTCTTGAATCTTAAAGTGGAGCGTATAGGACTATCATCAAAGTCTATCAACAACATACCAAGCGTTATTGTTCACAACATAGGTATTAATTTATATCATGTGGCGTCACCAATGCTTCTCATTTCTCCAAAAATAGTTCAGCAGTTATATATAGCACTACGACAAAAGCCACGTCCACAAGGGATGCCAGGACATACTAAATGTGTTGTAGGTAATGTGAATTTCCGGAGTGAATTAAAGAACTTCCTTTTGAGCAACTCCTTCTACTCCACTGGCGATTATTTACTCCTAAAATTGGTGTTTTAATTTATTTTGTATTGTATTTAGTACTGTAATACAATAATATTTCATGATGCTAAGTAATTTCTTCGCTCTGCGTTTAAAGAGAATGTACATCCTCGCCGACTTTCCACAGCCCACAGACTACTCTCTGCGGGATCCATAGATTGCAATCCATAGATCAAGTTATGTCATTTGGCGCCACCAATTCTTAGCATTTCTCCAAAAATAGTTCAGCAGTTAAATTTAACACTACAACCTAAAGCCTCTTCTACAAAGATTGCCAGGAGATACGTATATGATATCTGATATCATGAGCAATTCAACAAGCAATGTGGAAGCATAATATGGCTATACAATACCAAAGCCGCTATCTACGTAGCTTACGCCAATTACAATTTTCTTGGAAACGTCCGTGCTGTGTCAGGATATTTCTCAAGCTTCAGTCGAGGTGTTCCACTCGACGCAGACAGTACGCAGTGCATACAGCCGTTGCGAATGGAGAGACATCTCGCAAAACACCCAAGTCATTGAAGGTATACAGAAAAAATATTGCGCAAATATATTTTCCTGCGTGAGTGCAGTGCTAACGCAAATGCAGTGAAGAGAATCGTAATTGTACTAGCTCAATGAGACACCGATCTTAGAAAATAAATAAGAACGAAGCAGGGTACACAATGGGCATATGAGTTACGGGCTACAGTTCCGCGTTCTTTAAACTGGTTATGACCTATATACAAGAACGTTCGCTTTATGAACCACTGAATGTTACGACATAATGCGGATTATCCGTTACACGGGATCCTTGTAATACTTCCAAGACTTTCAGTGTGAGCCCAATAAATTATCAATTTGCTGTCCTCGTTGTATGAGATAATATCTATTACGCCCATTAGGATCTCTGCCCGACAGTATTTTCAAATGATACATTTATCTTGTGAACAAGCTTTCCTCTTCATCCTTAGTGAGGCGCACTCGCGTTAGACCTGATGCGAACTTGATAAGGGTTTCCAGTTGGCTGGTATGGTAGAAACGAGTGACAAGTTGGAATTTGTGTGCGTTTCTTGGTGGTGTAGTCTTAGGCTGCAGGGGAGAAGTAGAAGCCCGCGAAAGCCAGGGAACCGGGTTCGAGTCACAGTTCGGCTCACAGTTTTAGTTATAGCTAGACACAAATGATTTCTATAGCGAATACTCCGATAAAGGAGAGAGAAATGTGACTGCATTTCCAGTTCCGATAGAGATATTCGAAGGTACCTAACAGGAATAAGGAACATTCCCAGATAAATAATAAATGAATTTTTCTGAGCGGCAGACCACTGACTAGGCGAGTCTGCCTTGATGCATAAATGACCTATTCACATCAGTTACTTTTAGTTTGCAATTTAAAAAGGGTGTTAAACCACCCACGTTTCGGTTTTATTAACAACGCATCATCGAAACTCGCCTTGTGTAATACCTCTTTCAGTTACAGTACGCTTAGGCAGAAAAAATCCAACTAATAATTGTCACATAATAATTGCCACGGAGGATGTTTACTTAAAATGTTCCATAACACATTTCTACAGTGATCTGTCGAAATTTTATACGGCTCAAGTTATTCGCGAAGATGCATAAAACACATCACAGCAGTGACAGTATGGATTGCAAAATTATGAAAACTATATGGTATTTGATTTACTTAGCTACGTGTTCCATATATCGGTGGTACGAGTTCTAAGTCGTCAGTTTAATAGGACATGTAAGATCTGTTTGTGTGTGTAGCTGGATTTAGGCTATCTGAATGATACTAAATAGCACGGTGCCTTAAATTTAATAAAATGAACATATCAGTGTTTCTCGCCACCGGTATTACAAGTGAAACACAGTTCAAAAGCGAAACCAAGTCCGACAGGCAGTTATTAGCTGTAGAAATGTGGATACAAATGAGGAATTACTAACAGTTGTTTTGTAACTGTATTCTGCGTGACATATTATGCAAAATTTCACGAACCACAAAGGAGAAAAACAGAATAAAAAATTGTCCTTTATATTTATTAATCATATTATATGAATTATTACTGGCACTGGACCTTGTATATTTGCATATTTTTTCATATTTTGTTCTATGTGACCCCGACCGTATGCAAAGTGAATAAAGTATAAAATTTTACATGTATCAAACACTAGCCCGACCGCATAACTCTGCTACCTTCTCTCCCACGCGCAGTGCATAACCAATACAGTTATTTACGCACTTCGTAGCTCGGTAGGACACTAATATTGGTGTAAATGTAACACGAAGATCATTTCTTAGCCTTGGTGCTTGAACGGAGCACAATGAAAATCGCTAAGAAATATTGTACTTTACGAAAGCCATATGATCGGAAACGGCTTTCTAACTCGCTACGCCCACACACCATCCATAGTAAGCAAGTATAATACAGATTTCAAAAGAAACCATTGACTGTCTAGAAAATATGACTGTTTGCAATATTTCTTAAGCTTAACAATGGCTTGCGTGACGCCTACGAGCATGAATTGTCAAAGTTCCTCGCGCTGTTGTTATTAGCTCCCTAAATGACAAAAACAGAAAACAGACGTAAGTAGCACTCCCCTCATGTATGAGTTACGGTCAGAGCATATATTTTTCAATGCGATTGGGCTGTTCAAGACTCGTAATGAAATACGAGTATCTTTCGTTATTGTGGAATTAAAATGCCATTGGTGATCAAGTTTGCCGAAGTGGTGGAAGTTCAGACAAACGTAGTCTGTATGGAAAATAATGGCAACTCCATTTTGTAGCAACGCAGATATCCATACGTCGATTTTGCGGTGCTAGCATCATCCTCAACATCTGAGGTGGATCATGAAACACACTTTGCTCTGAGACTTGCATTACAATCATGTCACGTCGAAAGCTGAATTCTGCAGTTGCCTTGATTTTTGGCAATGCGTATCCACACACCATAGTCCTCGCAGTCTCTATGGGAAGGAACCAAATGAACATCCCTGATTTCTCACCCAGTAATTGTGCACTCTTCATACCTCTCAATCACTGGATTGCTGTAACCGATTTTGACAGTCATTCCATTGAAGAAGTGAAATGTGGAAGGATAAAATGCGTTGGAATGCAGTATTCGCACTACACTCACTTTGCTGATCCAACTCACACTAAAGCTGCCTTGTAGTAATATTTAGATAATCTCTTACCACTTTTAAAGCGTTAGTAGTACTTCTCTCATTAATTGTAATATGCGACGGTTTTTTCTGAAAAAATTCCATAACGTACGTAAAATCGTAATGCAAATATGCATTCGATTGGACTAATTAATCAAGCACGAGAAATGTGATATACAACAGTACTCGTGATTGTCAACAGCTGACAGCAGTAATTTACTCTTCAGTCAATAAAATCGTCCTCGGTTTCAGGTCGCATCGTCAACTGTAAAATTCCCACGTTTTGGCGACTATTGCAAGACGCCCTCCTCAGGGTGTTTGTTGACTGTGACATCGACCACGGAAGCCTACGTTTACATTTAAGTTACTCTTCATTTACTCATTTATTCGAATTTGCATGCCTTACACAGGTTGAACATTAGTAAAACCGACAAACGGCACGGATTCCTGGCTGGAAAAGAGAAAGAAATGTCCTATGGACATGTGTCCGAAAATGGACGGTGTGAGTGTAACGACAACAATATCGTGCAGGAAAATAGTACAGAGCTGCGTGGCACCCACGTCACAACAAATTTTCAAAAAAATGGCTGTTAGCACTATGGGACTTAAAACCGCTCGGCCTCCGCGGCCGGCAACAAATTTTCAACGTGGACTGCATGGGATTGTAGGTGGTACGGATAGTAGCGGTTGTCATGCAGCATAGTCATAATCGTACTTTGGCTGACGCCGTGTTGACGGACAAATTGCATAAAGCTTTCTCTGGGGTTCGTCTCAAAACCTTGTACAGCCTGGTCCTCCAGATCTGGTGAACGCACAGTCCGTCGCCTCCATGCACGTTCGTCTGTCTGAAACAACCTGTGATCACACAGACACCCAAAATAGGCTTGAAATGTAGTCTGATGTGGTTTGTGTCTGTGATGGTGGTCCATTGATAGAGACCGGGCCAAATATCTCACGAAATAAGCATCAAACGAAAAAACTACAAAGAACGAAACTCGTCTTCTGGCACCGCGCGCCGCGGAATTTGAATCCCCGCCAAACGTCATGGACGTCGAAGACCCCTAGTGGTCTCTGCATCATCGCGCCGTAAGCTGTGGCGGCGCGCGCGTACTGGCCTGCATGTAGTGTGAGGGCACCACAGTGGAACACGTGGTTCCAACGGCCAATAGTGGCGCCCAGATTGAGTATTTAAGAGCCGGCCTCTCGCACTGCCAGCGATGTCTTCGAGGCCATCCTCTCTCGCCGTATTCACCGCCACCTTAACCAGCACCGCCTCCTTCCTCTCACCCTATGTGGCTTCCGGCCTTCCTTCTCCGCCGGCGACCAGCTCCTTAACCTTACCAATCTTCTTTCCCTCCAACTTAACTCCCGTCGCTCCAGAACGCCGCTCCAGAACGCCTATGACCGTGTCTGGCATCCCGGGCTCCTCTTTAAACTCCAGACCTATGCTCTCCCCATCAACTTCATCGGTCTTGTTGCTTTCTTCCTCTCCCATCGTCCCTCCTATGTGACTATCCACAATTCCAACTCGCGTACTTTCTACCCCTCTGCCGGCGTGCCCCAAGGTTCTGTCCTTTCCCCTCTCCTATATCTCCTGTACTCTGCCGATATGCCCAAACCTCCCCCTCCTGTTCATCTTCTCCAGTTCGCTGATGACAGCGCCTTCCTAGCCCTTTATCCTACCCTTCAACAGTCCCAACGTACCCTCCAAACCCATCTTGACCTATTCACCGCTTGGTGCAACCAGTGGTTCCTCCATGATAATCCCTTCAAGACCCAGGTGATAATCATAGGCCGCACCACCCGCTCCTTCCGCCTCCATGATTTCTACCTCACCATTAATGGCCGTCCTATCCACCTAACTCCTACCCTCAAATACCTTGGCCTCACACTCGACCGCCACCTCACCAGGACTCCCCATCTCCTTACCATCCAAAACAAAGCTCACAACCGTCTCCGCCTCCTGAAACTCCTGTCCAGCCGGACGTGGGGTCTGCATCCTTCCACCATCCTTCACACCTACAAATCCTTGATCCGCCCCATCCTTTGTTATGCCAGCGTCACTTGAATTTCCGCCCCACCCCGGTTCTATAAAGCCCTCCAAATCCTCGAATGCCATGCACTCCGCCTCGCCTTCCGCATCCACCTTCCATCCCCCACGCGCATCCTCTACGACCCCATCGCCTTCCCCTACCTTGTCCTTTTCCTTGAACACATCCACACACTATATATTGTCCGCTGCCTTGATCCCCCTCACCCCCTGGTGTCTCCCTTCCTCTCCACCCCCAACCAGTTGCCGCACCTTTACCGTTGTGTCCCACCCTCTCTCCATCTGCACACCCTCCATCTTGTTTCCCAACACAACTTCCACCATCTACCCCTCCCGGATGATGAGCTTCGCCTTGACATCTACCCTTCCTACCAACTCTAACCCCATCTTCCTGCCTCCTCCTCAGGGCTCCCTCTCCTCCTCCTCCCTCCTCCTGAGCGGCTTCCCCCTCCTACTCCCCCACCATCTTTGTGTCTCCTTTCAGTGTCTCTGCACTCCCTCCTGCCCTGTCTTCCCTATTCCTCTCCCGCCCCACGTGTCTCCTGCCTCTTCGTGAACCCACTGATGCCCCTCCTCTCTTCATCCCGCCTCTTCCCCAGCTTCCCCATGCTCTCCCCTTCTTTTCCATCCTCTCTGACCTTTCCCTCGGCAGGTCCCACCTGGCAGTTTTATTCTTCGTCGTGTGTGCTCCAAGTGGGTTTTAAGTGTGTTGTTCCAACAAGTTTTTAATACTGTGGCCGACCTTTAACCTGTGCATGCGCATTCAGTGTCTTCTCTGTGTTTTAAGAATCGCCAACTGTGTTTTTTAACTTTCTGGTGACTTTTTTAACTGTCTCCCATGAACGTCTCCATGTCCGTGTATTTTTACCTCCATTTTCTCCCCCTACTCTGTTTTATGTTCCCCTTTTTTATCTCCTTTGTATGTATCATTTTATTCTTTTTTTAGTTGTCATGTCACTCGGCTGAAGAGCGGCGGATTGTGCTGCTGACAGCCCTTCCCTGCCCTAACGGGGCAGGGGAATGAAATCACAATAAAGAAAAAAAAACTGCCAGCGAGTCTAATCGTTACGTGAGACCCGACACATCGCCTCGACAGGACAGCGTGTTCATCGTACTTTCATCTCGTTAATCGTCGACGTCTTGGATTCGTTTAGTTGTCTGTGTCACTCCGTTGCGTCTTGCGTCTTGCCCTCGTAAGGTCTTTCTCCATCGTCCGTCGTTGTTTCGTGCCCGTCCTTTCCGTCCGTTTGTTTGTGCACGGACTGCTCTCCATTTCCCGCCACGCTTTCTCAACGGTCGTGGTTACAACAGGTTAGAACACGTCTAGCTTGAAGGGAGAAACCAGATGGCGCTATGGTTGGCCCGCTAGATGGCGCTGTCATAGGTCAAACGGATATCAACTGCGTTTTTCTAAATATGAAACCCCCATTTTTTATTACATATTCGTGTAGTGCGTACAGAAATATTGATGTTTTAGTCGGACCACTTTTTTCGCTTTGTGATAGATGGCGCTGTAATAGTCACAAACGTGTAAGTACGTGGTATCACGTAACATTCCACCAGCGCGGACGGTATTTACTTCGTGATACATTACCCGTGTTAAAATGGACTGTTTACCAATTGCGGAAAAGGTCGATATCGTGTTGATGTATGGCTACTGTGATCAAAATGCCCAACGGGCGTGTGCTATCTATGCTGCTCGGTAACCTGGACGACATCATCCAAGTGTCCGCACCGTTATCCTGATAGTTACGTTATTTAAGCAAAGAGGAAGTGTTCAGCCACATGTGAAACGTCAACCACGACCTGCTACAAATGATGATGCCCAAGTAGGTGTTTTAGCTGCTGTCGCGGCTAATCCGCACATCAGTAGCCGACAAATTACGAGAATCGGGAATCTCAAAAACGTCGGTGTTGAGAATGCTACATCAAAATCGATTGCACTCGTACCATATTTCTATGCACCGGGAATTGCGTGGCGACGACTTTGAACGTCGTGTACACTTCTGCCACTGGGGACAAGAGAAATTACGGGACGATGGCAGATTTTTGCACACGTTCTATTGAGCGACGAAGCATCATTCACCAACAGCGGAAACGTAAACCGGCATAATATGCGCTACTGGGCAACGGAAAATCCACGATGGCTGCGACAAGTGGAACATCAGCGACCTTGGCGGGTTAAAGTATGGTGCGGCATTATGGGAGGATGGATAATTGGCCCCAATTTTATCGATGGCAATCTAAATGGTGCAATGTATGCTGATTTCCTACGTAATGTTCTACAGATATTTCACTGCATGACAGAATGGCGATGTATTTCCAACACGATGGATGTCCGGCACATAGCTCGCGTGCGGTTGAAGCGGTATTGAACAGCATATTTCATGACAGGTGGATTGGTCGTCGAAGCACCATACCATGGCCCGCTCGTTCACCGGATCTGACGTCCCCGGAAAGTTGAAGGATATTTGCTATCGTGATCCACCGACAACGCCTGACAACATGCGTCAGCGCATTGTCAATGCATGTGTGAACATACGGAAGGCGAACTACTCACTGTTGAGAGGAATGTCCTTACACGTATTGCCAAATGCATTGAGGTTACCGGATATCATTTTGAGCATTTATTGCATTAATGTGGTATTTGCAGGTAATCACGCTGTAACGGCATGCGTTCACAAAGGTAGATGTCTCACATTGGAACAACCGAAATAAAATGTTCAAACGTACCTAAGTTCTGTATTTTAATTTAAAAAACCTACCTGTTACCAACTGTTCGTCTAAAATTGTGAGCCATATGTTTGTGACTATTACAACGCCACCTATCACAAAGCGAAAAAAGTGGTCCAA
This sequence comes from Schistocerca nitens, assembly GCF_023898315.1. Classification (NCBI taxonomy): domain Eukaryota; kingdom Metazoa; phylum Arthropoda; class Insecta; order Orthoptera; family Acrididae; genus Schistocerca; species Schistocerca nitens. Next base: position 677,584,373 of record NC_064617.1, on the reverse strand, counting down.
CTAAAACATTCATATTTCTTTCCGTACTACACTAATATGTAATAAAATGGGGGTTCCTATTTAAAAAACGCAGTTGACATCCGGTTGATCTATGGCAGCGCCATCTAGCGCGCCAACCATAGCGCCATCTGGTTTCCCCCTTCAAGCTAAACAAGTTTCGTTCCTTGTAGTTTTTTCGTTTGACGCTTATTTCGTGAGATATTTGGCCCGGTCACGATCAATGGACCACCCTGTATAAGTGTTGCCTCTTGAACGTTTCCGTCTGCTGGGCCGTACGCAAACACCATCTCGGCTTGTTCTGGACATGAATACGGGACCAGCCTGCTGTTTAGAGTAAGCTGCCAAATCACACATCCTGCAACACACAAGGAACACACGTCACGTGGTCAGAGGAACTGTCATTAGTCAGCACCATCTACCATGACGACAACGTATTTCCGGATAGATGTTCATTGGACTTTGTTTCCTCCATTTCCAGACAGGCATCTGTCCCTGCAGTTCGTTTGTTTTAATGATGTTCATCCTGTTTAAATGCGAGGACGCTGAAAGCAGACTGGAATGAGGCGACAGCGCCGTGGAGTCACGCAGGCCACCACCCTTGTTGGAAAGGACGCCGGGAGACGCACAGGTTAGTGGCTCGCATGTCACTGGACAGTCTTTTGTAGTGCTGCCAATGGACACCAGAGGCACTGCAGGCAAACACGGATAAGACCTCCTGTGGTGCAAGGCCACAGCCAGGACCATTTCTACAAACCAGAACTGAAATGAAAAGGAACGCTGTTTTTAGAAAAGTCCAAGAAGGCACTTTGGTACACAAAACGTAGAAAGCTGTATTTTCCCCAGAAAGCGCCGGATGTCGCAGTAGCTATCTGAAAATTGGGGTGGGAACCCGCAATTTTGGGACACTTTCTAGGCGTGAGGCGCTGCTGGACATTGACATCACAAAGAACAAATGATTATGCAACAAAAGAACTACCAGACCAGTATTGGCTAATATGAACGACAGAGAAACTGAACTGTGCCGACGAGACTGAAAGAGAATGAGATGCCTATTTTAGTGTTAAACAGTTGGATGTGCGTTACTGGTTAATCACCCTGCGAAGGTGAAGAGAGTTTAATAAGGAAGATTTTTACCGGTTAGAATACAGTAATGATCTAAAACCTGGAAATGCGTTTCCCTTTTAGCGAACACTCAGTATAAACCTACTTCTTCGTAGAGAGGATTCACCGCTTCATCTTGATCTCCAAGAGCTGGGTTGCGGTGCCACCAGACCAAATGTTTCAAAGATTTCGGGCTGAGCTGCACTTAGCTGTTGGCGAGGGTCATTTAGTGTGCCGCTAATGACTGACACTGTAGGCACTGCAGCCTCCATCTACAATTTGCAGTGGTAAGATCGAGTTGTAACAGCGAAGCGATACGTGGGATATTATAAGGCTATTTTTTTTATTACTTCATAACTTCTAGCTTCACTCTCAAGGCATGCATTCAGATTCACTGACCAGCTTGCTTTCAAATCCGACTGCAGGTTCAACGCATTCCCATCTTAGGTAATATTTATCTTGTCTATTAGCGTCACAACAATCGTGGTTCAACTTCGCATTTGCAGTGTTTCATTTACACGGCTATCAGAATGTTCCCCGGACCCTTTATCGTATGTGGCAAGATAATAGTAGAACAATATCATCGTTTGTCAATTGTATTCATTAACAGAATAAACCGCATTAATTCTGATTTTGTTTCGTTTAATAGTCATTTAATTCTTAACTCAATATTTTGGAGAGTGTTTAATTAACGTATGGCACACGCAGGGTCGAATTTTCACATCTCCAACTTCAATCACACGACTCTAAGCTACCATTTTCTGTTGTGTTTTGATGCAGCTTGTTGTTATACACATTTCCAGTTTCTTCAAAATTTATGGCGCGTTTGAAATGTTAGATCGTGTGGGGTTGGCATGATAAGGACAGCTTTCAGCATACAACCGCACCGCACCGCAGTTTGGCGACATTCACCATAAACGAAACAGTTCATTTTCGACTGTCTTACAGATCGTGAAAGTCTGGATAGCTTCACCAGCGTGTTGTCCTATGGCTGCAAAAGCAGAATACAGACTGATGGGCTTCAGTCGCACAAGTAAACGCAGGAACCTTGCTTAGGTTATGTACTCGCTTACGTTTGGTATAGCAGGGCAGACATTTCTGGGACCTCTTCTCCTGTTGCCGGAACACTGGTTTGCGGCGATGTTGCCTTGTTACTGTTTCGCTGAAGTCCTTTTCAAATGATCTTACCAGTGACATAGAAACGAGTATATAGTTTGAAAACTGGTTGTTTGAACTTCCAATGTTTAACTTGATATTATTACAATTCGGTTATTTTCGCGTACTAGTTAGCACAGGGTTGCTACAAAGATGCAGTTCTGTACCTAGTGTCGATTGCGAACAACTTAGCTACCTTATGGGTAGTCTGTGAGGTATCCAGGAGGTCTTCTTTCAGTTCTGTATGATTTGACCAATCAGGTCACTGAACTTTCTACCTCCCCCCACCTCCCCCTCGCTGAGAAACCTACAGGATGAATTTAAGGTGAGACACTCGTGCTTCAATCTTAAATTACGTTCAAAAAAGTTTTAACGGATAGTTTACTCTTAGATCCGAAAACGAATTCGCTGTATGCGAATTACGTGTATGTCTAGGAAATATTTTAAACAGTGGAAATTCCAGGATGGAATGTAGCAATATTATGAGAAGGAAAGTTGCTGCGCACCATACAAAAAAAAAAATGGCTCTGAGCACTATGGGACTTAACTTCTAAGGTCATCAGTCCCCTAGAACTTAGAACTACTTAAACCTAACTAACCTAAGGACATCACACACATCCATGCCCGAGGCAGGATTCGAACCTGCGACCGTATCGGCCGCGCGATTCCAGACTGTAGCGCCTTTAACCGCTTGGCCACCACGGCCGGCTCGCACCATACAGCGGAGATGCTGAGTCACAGGTAGGCACAATCCAGAACCTACCTCCTATATAAAAGATCTGACCCTTCTATCACACGGTGCCCTGCTCGTCACTATTGATGCCACTCCCCCCCCCCCCCCCCCTCCTCCCCCCGTACACTGACATTCCTAACGCCCAAGGCCTTACCGCTATTGAACACCACCTTTCCCAACGCCCAACGGATTCCATCCAACAACCCCCTTCTAGTCGCCATGACCAACAGTATCCCCACCTACAACTACTTCTCCTTTGGAGGAATTACCTTCAGACAAATCCGGGGTATGGCTATGGGCACCTGCATGGCACCATCTTATGCCAATCTATTCATGGGCCATCTAGAGGAATCCTTCCTAAACACCCAGAATTCTAAACCCCTCACCTGATGCTGACTCATTGATGACATCTTTGCTATCTGGATCGAAGGTGACGACGCCCTATCCACATTCTTCCAGAACCTCAAAAACTTCTCCCCAATTTGCTTCACCTGGCCCTACCAATCCAACAAGCCACTATCCAAGATGTTGATCTCCACCTCAAAGATGGCTACATCAGTACCTCCAACCCCATCAAACCTACTAACCACCAGCAGTACCTCCACTTCGACAGCATTCCATATCATGAAGTCCTTCCATACAGCCTAGCCACTCATGGTCATCGCATCTGCTGTGACGAGAAGTCCCTCTCGAAATATATGGGTCTCACTGAAGCCTTCACTGACTATAATTATCCTCCCAACCTTGTACAAAAACAAATCTCCCATGCCTTATCTTTCCAGTCTCCCACCATCTCCCAATGTCCCACCATACAGCCACAGAGGAGCGTCCTCTCATAAATCAGTACCACCCAGGACTGGAGCAACTGAAATACATTCTCCACCAAGGTTTCGATTACCTCTCGTTGAGTCGTGAAATGAGAAATGTCCTACCCATTATCCATCCCACCCCTCCCACAGTGGTATTCCACCAGCCACCAAATCTACACAATATACTCGTCCATCCTTACACAAGCCTTGCTCCCAATCCCTTATTTCATAGCTCACGCCCCTGTAGTAGACCTCCCTCCACCACCTGCTCCAGTCTGGTCACTAACATCAGCTATCCACCAAAGGCAGGTCTACCTGTGAAGCCAGTCATGTGGTGTACAAGCTAAGTTGCAACCACTGGGCTGCATTCTGTGTAGGCATGACAACTAACAAGCTGTCTGTCTGCATGAATGGCCACCGACATACTTTGATCAAGAAGCAAGTGGACCTCCCTGTTGCTGAACACGATGACAAACATATCCTTGATTTCTATGAGTGCTTCACAGCCTGTGCCACACGGATCTTTCCCACCAACGCCAGCTTTTCTGAATTGCACACTTGGGAACTTTCCCTGCAATACATCCTACAATCCCATAACTCTCCTGGCCTCAACCTTCGTTAGTCACTGTCCTCACCCATCCAACACCTTCCCCATTCCCATTCCAGCACTACACAGCAGTGATTCCACCACCATAGCCAGTCTTTTTATTTCTCTCCTTTCCCGCTACTTCCCTCCTCTCCACCTCTCCCCTGCCCTCCGCCTAACCTGCAACACTTCACTGTGCACCACCCCCACCCTTCTCCTCCATGCCCCAGCCTCCTCCTTACCCCAACCCAGTCGCCACTCCTATCATACACTGGTGCTGCTGCTCACTGTGTGGTTTCAGTTGCCTGAGACTGCAGTCATTATGTGAGTTGGGTTGTGCGTGTATATGTGTGTCTATGGTTGACAATGCCCAAGCTGAAAGCTTTAATTGTGAAAGTGTTTTTGTTGTGCCTACCTGTGACTCAGCAACGCCGCTATATGGTGAGCAGCAGCTACGAAATATTTGAAATATGGGTTACTCAAGGGGCTGTGGCACACTGACAAATGCCAGACTGGTTAAGACAATACCTGTCTGTCAGAGACTTGCATCTCATGCACTGCTGGCAAGATGGTTTAATGGCAAGACACAAAATTCAAATGAAAGTGTGCACAGTGTCATCTGGTCCACGTATCCCAGAGGCAAAGAAAAGATACTCTTGGGTCGTGTAGAAGTTGTTTCCCAGTTCGATATGGGATATTTAAAAAAAAAAAAAAAAAAAAAAAGATTCAAATGGCTCTGAGCACTATGGGACGTAACATCTGAGGTCATCAGTCCCCTAGACTTAGAACTACTGAAACCTAACTAACCTAAGGACATCACACACATCCATGCCCGAGGCAGAATTCGAACCTGCGACCGTAGCAGCAGCGCGGTGCCAGACTGAAGCGCCTAGAACCGCTCGGCCACCGCGGCCGGCGATATTTCAAAACTGAAGAAAGCAGGAGTCAGAGCACTCCTTTACTATCCTTCGTCCCCCCTGCCTCAAGAAGAATATATGCTCTTCTAGACATCAACGACTAATACATCAGTCCACAAGATGCTTTCTGAAGAATGGCAAATTCAAGGAAAAGGCTACCCTGGTCTTGAAATTGAAAGAAGGTGACGATGTACAGGAGCAGGAAAGGAAAACGTACGGTGCTGGTGAATTTTAATTGGTGTATGGCTTGTAATAGCACTCACTATTTAATAAAATTTTAAAATCCATTTTTCCGTAAGTTAGTTCTTTCTAACTTCTGTGCCAACTTTCTTATTCCAAATATTAACGAATGTCAATGAAATTTTTGAAGAAAGTAGTCTTTAGGTATTTGGAAACTTCATGCCTGAATATTATCAAAAATGTAGTTTGTCTGTTTTATTATCACATGTATAGGCAGGTAATTAGAGAAAATTTGTTTCAAACTCGAGAAAAGTAAATTACTAACATTTCTCGTAAAATGAAAGCAAGGAAGTGTAGAACAATGTCTTGTGAATGTTCCTAAAAAATCTGCAATGTGAAGATTGAGGTCTGAGTACCAAGAGATGGTTTTCAAAAATACTGTTAAGAATCGTGTTAAAAAAATTTAAAGCTCAAAAACCAATTAAGTTCCAGACTTCAAAACTTGGGTATTGCTACACATTTACTGACAAACATGATGTAAAAATTCGGTATAAATCGACAAAGCGGAAGAAAGTTTAATTTTTGAAGGGAATCTCCCCTTGAAGTAAGCCCTCTTGTGTCCCGCCGTGCTGGAAGATCGCGTTTGCTGTCGAAATGGTGCAGATTGCTGTTTGCAGGACGGTGAGATGTATATAAGTAGCTTCGCTGATACAGGAAGTGCACACCCGCAATATGATTTTGTTTGTTGTTCACAACATACATGCGGTTCATGCGTAACTATTTTCTTGATTCGCATCACGAGGTTGCTGTTGGACAAGAGTGTGTGTGAGGCGAATACGTTTAGAAGCTTGACAAAGAATCTGACTGCTGTCATCTCATTGCACGGACTTTTCAAACGCTCCTCGTATGTAAGCGATCAATATTGCAGGATCAAAGGTTAATGTAAGTGCGAGATAAGTCAATGCAGATGTTAAACGCTGTTACATTGATGACCAGTGTAGCTGCCAGAATGTTGAGTGGAAGCATGCAAAAGTGCGTATGTTGTTTTGTACAGGTGGCGGATGGCAGTTTGTGGGATGGAGTTCCATGCCTGTTGTACTTGGTCGGTCATTAGAGGGGCGGTTAGGGCTGGTTGAGGATGACGCTGGTGTTGACGTCCGATGATGTCCCATATATGGCTGATTGGAAACAGATCTGCTGATAGAGCAGGCCAAGGTAACATGTCGACACAATATATAGCATGTTGGGTTACAACGGCGGTCTGCCTGGAAAACACCCCCTGGAATGCTGTTTAGCAAAGGCAGCTCAACACGTCGAATCCTATATTCAAATACAAATTTGCATTTAGGGACATGGAATAACCATGTGCTCCAGTCGTCATACAAATTTGCACCCCAGACCATAATTCCAGGTGAATGTCCAGTTTGCCTAGCACGCAGACAGGTTGATTGGTTCAAATGGTTCAAATGGCTCTGAGCACTATGGGACTCAACTGCTGTGGTCATAAGTCCCCTAGAACTTAGAACTACTTAAACCTAACTAACCTAAGGACATCACACACATCCATGCCCGAGGCAGGATTCGAACCTGCGACCGTAGCGGTCGTGCGGTTCCAGACTGTAGCGCCTTTAACCGCTCGGCCACTCCGGCCGGCTGACAGGTTGGTTGCACGCCCTCAAATGGCCTTCTTCTATCCAACACACGGCCATTACTGGCACCGAGGCTGGACCAGCTTTCATCAGGAAACACAATAGAACACAACCTCGTCCTCCAGTGAGCTCTCGCTTGACACCACTGAGGTCGCAAATGGTGGTCATTCGGGGTCAGTGGAATGCACGCTACAGGGAGTGTGGCTCGGAGCTGTCCTGTCCGGAACCTGGTACAATGCGACCGCATATTCTCGTGATCATCGCTGCCAGCAATCTTGTCATGTCTTTATGTAATATCACAGAAGGAACATACAGCTTCTCGTAGCACTGTTGCACGACCTTGTTCAAACTCGGTGAAGTGTTGATAACGGCATCTTTGTCACATGAACATCCACCCATCACATCTAATCTCAAAGGTAACTAACGCTCAAGTTAGTGTGTACATAAAGCAAACCTGATCTGCATTCTCATAGTAGCGCTACTATAGCCACACTTAAACGACTGGCGCCAAGTTTGAATAGATGTCATTTTGTAGAAACAGCCTACCAACTTCCGTTTATGGTCGCACACCCTATCCTGCTGTTGCTATATTTTTGCGTCAATGTATTTTACCGCTGATCTTCCAATAAGGCTTTATCGCGCAGGGGATAATCGTGTCAAGCGGTGGGTTGGGAGATTTGTAGAAAGAAGATTATCGTACTGGTAGGATGCGATTCGATATTGTTGTCGTTATGGTCTTCAGTCCAAAGACTGGTTTGACGTAGCCCTCCATGCTGCTCTATCCTGCGCAAGCCTCCTCACCTGTGTGGGTCGTTACAACGAATAGCCTTCTGAATCTCCTTACTGTATTCACCTCTTGATCTCCCTCTGCGATTTTTACCCCCCGAACTTCCCTTGAACACGTCTCAGAAAGTGTCCTACCAATTGTGACCCCTTCTTCTAGTCAGGTTGTCCCTCAAATTTCTTTGCTCCTCAGTTCTGTTCAGTACCTTCTCATTAGTTATGTGATCTTCCCATCTGATCTTCAGCAGTATTCTGTAGCATCACATTTCAAAAACTTATATTCTCTTCTTGTCCAAACCCTTTATCGATCATGCTTCACATCCATATATGGCTATACTTCATACAAATACTTTAGGAAAGACTTCCTATCACTTAAATTTACGAGGGCTATTCCGAAAGTAAGGTCCGATAGGTCGCGAAATGGAAACCACGGTAAAAATCAAAAATGTTTTATTTGCAACAGTTAGATACACCTTGCAGCTACTTATCTCCATAGTCGCCGACCCGACTTAGACGTGTATCGTAGCGTTGTACCAACTTTCCCATACCCTCGCTATAGAAGGCAGCCGCCAGTGCTCTCCGCCAATTCTCTACGCTGACCTACGGCTCGTTGTCTTGTGCCGAAATGTTGTCTTCATAACCAGCGGTTCATGTGACCAGAGCTGAAACTCAGAGGGAGACAATTACGGGCTGTATTGTGGGTAATCTCACATTTCCATTTGAAAACGATGCAGGAGCATCTTCATTGCCCCTGCAGAATGCGGCTGAGAATTGTCTTGAAGACGAAACAGCACGACAGTTATGTAATGTTAGCTGCATAGCTTCAGGGGAAATTTCTCACCAGGCCCCCGTACTTGGCGACAGACACTATTTTCTAGACATCTTTACGCACTCACTGCGAGCTCAGAAATGAGAAGAGCGACGTGATGCTAACTGGGGTTATACTAGAGACACTACCCAACACATCTGTGCAAAGCTTTATCGGATTTTCATAGTCGTTTCCATTTCGTGACCGATCGGACCTTACTTTCGGAATAGCCCTTGTATATTCAGTGTTAACAAATTTCTTCAGAAACATTTTTCTTGAATTGCCAGTCTACATTTTATATCTTCTCTACTTTGGCCACCATCAGTTAGTTTACTGCCCGAACAGAAAAACTCATTTATTACTCTAGGTGACTCTTTTCCCAATCTAATTTCCTCATCATCACCTGATTTAATGCAACTACATTCCATTACCTTTGTTTGGATTTTGCTGATGTTCCTCTTCTACCCCGCAAGACCGCACTGTACTTGCGGTATGTTTTGGGAGGCGACAGGCGACTCTTGAGTTACTGCACTGACCGCAATCACTTTACCCGGTAACCATTCCACTTGACTCCCTGCCCCATGGGTCTACTAAATTGGATTTGCCCTTTAACTGTGTTCGTTGTTGATAGCTTTCATTAGAGGTTATAACAGTAATCAGAATCTAAATGACCTTGAAAGCTGAAACAGTATTAATGAAATGGTAGCCCTGCCATTAATTTTGTTAACTGTGTTGATGGGTGATTAATATGGCAGCACGGGATCGATTTTTATATAAGAGTTATTGCACTAGTTTATTGATCAAAAAGTGGACGAGGTACATGTTAACAGTGATTACAAAATGAACGTCTGAAGGCAGCACAAATATACAACGAACAGTTAACAATCCTGTGTGGCGGCTGGTTGGCAAAGACTAACATTTGTCTGACTGAAAAGTTTGCTCTGGCTCAAAATATGGATAACACAATCTGAAATTATCTAACACTGACTTGACCTTGATGGATTTATTCTACAAAGAAGTCATACTACATTGATGTAGCTGAGAACAAGTGGTGAGACTGTGATCTTTTGTACCCTAAAAAGCCGGAGGAGCAATAAAATACCCACTTCCTGCCTCAGGTGACGGTCCTGTTCCAAGTGTCTGCAGAGCAGTGATGCGCGGCGCCTGTAATTCTCTATCGTGGTTACGAAATATGCAAAGTCACGGCTGGTGACCTGTTAGACGGATCCCAATTGCTCTCTAACAGAGCCCTGAAATCTCGGCAGATTCCAAGCGTGTGATATTCCCGTTCGCCGTTCATACGATGGACCAACTTGACTCACTTACATGGCAGTGCACACAAGGACATCAAACTTCAGAGCGGCAGAGCTGTCACGAATAAGAGGTCTGAACTATCGGTACAGCTAAGTCCTCACCACAGGCTCCCCAATCAAGATCAGTGCTAGGGCAAAATCAACCCCAGGGCAAGTGTCCCTAGTGCAACCAACTTACAGCACAAGTCAAGATCAGAATCCTCCCCTGCCCGGAATCTGATTGAAAAGACCCACTCCTTCCCGGAGTCTGACTCTGGAGACCCACTCCTGCCCAGAGTCTGAACCAGAAGACCCGCTCCAACACGGAACCGCGCGACTGCTACTGTCGCAGGTTCGAATCCTGCCTCGCGCATGGATGTGTGTGATGTCCTTAGGTTAGTTAGGTTTCAGTAGTTCTAAGTTCTAGGGGACTGATGACCACAGATGTTAAGTCCCATAGTGCTCAGAGCCGAGCCCCGCTCCAACAAGCAGTCTGAATCGCGAGACCAAGTTTCTCTCGCCTTCATTTCCGATCAAACCTCACTAAACTCCACAGAAGCACTCCCGCAACCAGTCCCACAAGGATTTCATGCCAGTCACAAACGCTATGAGTTCCACGTCTCCCCTCTAACTCATCTGCTATAATCATCAGCCAGTCTTAATAAAAGTTAAAGTGATCAACACATTTATCATGGATATCATTATCTGAATGGCCTGAACGTTACCACGTCTCCAACGAGGGGTCTGGCAAAACTAAGAGAAGTGCTTTTGTATCCCAACACAGATCATTTCGGACCCGCCATAAATGTTGCATTCCTTCCAAAATTATTTTGAAGGCCGTTGGCTCCCCAGAAAACTCTGCAGGCGAAGGTACAACACAACCTGACGGCTCCCTCGATAGCGTCTCTTCCACACTGCTTTCTCCACGGAAACTCGCAAATTTGTTCGGCGTCCATCCCTGTTCACAAGCTTGGTTTACAGTCTGTCGTAATACATTGGCTGGGCGACCTATATTTCTCTTGTGCCCCTGACTCCTGTTGCGGCAAGAGGCGCCTGGCAGGTAGGTCCAGGTAGGCCGTTTTTCGCCTCTTCAACCGAACGCATTGTCCGCACACGGTGGGAGATATTCTTGGGCCCAGCATTCTGTCCCCAGTAAGTGTTTCGAGATGTTCCTTTCCCTAGTAGCTGCATGTGGCTTTCAAGCCTCAAACAACCACTGCACGATTTACTGTTAAATGACCAAACTGCCACCTTGTTCTCAACTCCAGGAAAATACTACTCGAAGGAGAGGTACCATAAGGATCCCGCATGTTTTAACAATACACATACTACCGTTAATGTCTGGTTGCGATGATAACTTCCTGCAGTTTGACAAACACGATGTCTTGGGTAAAAAATCATCCCCACATTGTACCCATTGGTACTGAGAATAGTGAGAGATTGACTTGCCCTCTCCCAAACTACCGTTCAAGCCACTGTCCATTCTTCTGTTCAACTGCTCTTCAAAATCCTTTGCTGTCTCTGACATAGTTACCATGGCATCGAAACACTTCAAAGTTTTTATTTCTTCTCCTTGAACAGTAATTACTTCTAAAAATTTTTCTTTGGTTTCTTTCACCACTTGCTCAATGTGCAGATCGAGTAATGTTGGGAATAGGCTACGATCCTGCCTCACTCCCATCTCAATCACTGCTTCCTTTTCATGCCCCTTGCCTCTTATAACTGTCATCGTGTTTCTGTATAAGTCTCAAATAGCCTTTTGCTCCCTGTATCCTACTCCAGCTACCTTCAGAATTTCAAAGAGAGTATTTCATCCAACGCTGTCAAAGTTTTCTTTAAGTCTATAAATGCTATAAACGAAAGTTTGCCTTTCCTTAAACTATCTTCTGAGGTAAATGGTAGTGCCAGTATTGCTTCGCAAGTGTTCCCATTTCTCTCGAATCCAAACAGATGTTCCCTGATATCGGCTTCTACATGTTTTTCCATTCTTCCGTGAATACTTCATGTTACTACACGCATCAAACAAAGTTTTGCGTAACCCCAGTTCCCAGAACTTTTGAATATAAACATTGATAGTGGATATTATATCGCAGACACACCCCCTTTGACTGTTCAGAGATGTCACTAAACCCACCCAAAGATGTAAACAACCATGCATGAGCAGCGCTTATTAGACGGAGGGGATCCGACAGCCGGTCAGTTCCAGTCATTCGACCAGGAAGGAGGTACACGGCTCCTTTTGTCTGTAGTTCAACCATGCCTAGACGATCTATACCGCGGTTCGATCGCATTCGCATTGCTACTGTGTGCCAGGAAGGGCTCTCACCAAGGGAAGTGTCCAGGCCTCTCTGAGTGAACCAAAGCGACGTTGTTCGGACATGGAGATACAGTAACTGTCGATGTTATGCCTCACTCAGACCGCCCAAGAGCTACTACTGTAGTACGGATTATGACTCAGAGGGACCCTGACAGGAACGCCACCATGTTGAATAATGCTATTCCTGCAGCCACAGGACGTCGTGTTACGACTCAAACTGTGTGCAATAGTCTGCAAGATGCCCAACTTCATTCCCGACGTGCATGGCGAGGTCCATCTTTGCAACCACGACACCATGCAGTACGTTACAGATTATGCCGAATGAACCGCTGAAGATTGGCATCACATTCTCTGTAGCGAAGAGTGTCGCATTTGCCTTCAACCAGACAATCGTCCTAGACGTGTTTTGAGGCAACCCGGTCAAGCTAAATGCCTTAGACATATTGTCCAGCAAGTGCAGTAGGGTCGAGGTTCGTTGCTGTTTTGAGGTGGCATTGTGTGGGGCCGACGTATGTTGCTGGTGTTTATCGAAGGCGCCGTAACGGCTGTACGATACGTGAATGCAATCCTCCGACCGATGGTGCAACCATATTGGCAGCATACTGGCGAAGCATTCGTCTTCGTGGACGACAATTCGCGTCTCCGTTGTGCACATCTTGTGAATGACTTTCTTCAGGATAACGGCATTGCTCGCCTAGAGTGGCTAGCATGTTCTCCAGAGATGAACCCTGTCGAACATGCCTGGGATAGATTGAAAAGGGCTGTTTAAGGACGACGTGACCTACCACCACTCTGAGCGATCTACGCCGAATCGCCATTGAGGAGTGGGACGATCTGGACCGAAAGTGTCTTGCTGAACTTGTGGATAGTATGCCACGAAGAATACAGCCGCGCATCAATGCAAGAGGACGTGCTGCTGGGTATTAGAGCTACCGGTGTGAACAGCAGTCTGCACCACCAGCTCTGAAGGTCTCGCTGTAAGGTGGTACAACAAGCAATGTGTGGTTTTCATGAACAATAGAAAGAGCGGAAATGTTGATCTCTATTCCTATTTTTTGTACAGGTCCCGGAACTCGCGGAACCGAGGTGATGCAAAACTTTTTATGATGTGTGAATTTTGCAACCATGACTTACTTATTAAACGACTTTTCGATAATATTCGTATCTGTCAGCACATGCTTTCTTTGTAATTGGACTTACTGCATTCTTCTTGAAATCCGATGACATTTCGTCTGACATATGTGCTGCACACCAGATGGAAGAGTTTTGTCGTGCCTGGCTCTCGCAAGGCTCTCAGTAGGGCTGACGGAATGTCGTCTACTGCCAGGACCTTATTTCGACTTAGGTCTTTCAGTGCTCTGTCGAATTCTTCTCGCAGTAACACTTCTCTCATCTCCTCTTCATCTACATCCTCTTCCATTTGTATTTTACTGCCTGAAAGTTCATCTCCCTCGATTAGACCCTCTATATGCTACTTCCACCTTTCGGCTTTCCCTTCCTTGCTAAAGGTTTGATTTCCATCGGACCTCTTGATATTCATATAGCTAATTCTCTTTTCTCCAAAACCCTCTTTAATTTTCCTGTAGACAGTATCTATCTTTGTCCCAGTGATATATGCTTCGATATCCTTACATTTGTCCTCTAGTCATTCCTGCTTTGCCATTTTGCACTTCCTGTTAGTCTCATTTCTTACACTTTGTATTAACTTTCGGCTACTTTATTTGCTGCATTCTTATGTTTTCTCCTTTCGCCAATTAAATTCAGTATCTCCTGTGTTATCAAAGGATTTCTACAAGGCCTTGTCTTTTTATCTATTTGATCCTCTGCCGCCTTCGCTATTTTATCTCTTAAAGATACCCATTCGTCTTCTACTGTACTCCTTTTCCCTGTTCTAGCCAGTAGTTGCCCAAAGCTCCCTCTGAAACTCGCAAAACCTCTCGTTCTTTCAACTTATCCAGGCCCTATCGCCTTGATTTCCTACATTTTTGCAAGTTCCTTCGTTTTAATCTATACTTCAAAAGCAATAAATTGTTGTCAGAGGCCACATCTGCCCCAGGAAATGCCTGAAAATTTAAAATCTGGTCGCTAAATCTATTTCTTACGAGTATATAATCATTCTAAAACTTTTAGTTATCCAGGTCTCTTTCACAACTTTCTTCCATGGTTCTAAAAAGGTACGTTAGATGCAGCATCCAGATACACGGCAGGACGCAGTACAAGCAAAATGTTCAGTAAAGCAACTTCAGTAAAGCAACTCCAATGCAGTCTGTTCCAGCGGAGATCACAAAAGTCAATTCATATGCATCTGGAAAAACAGTACAGGGAAAAGTGATGTTTATAGTGTTCTGTGCATGAATGGTGCACTACAATTTCTTTTCGCTTCCATACGTTAACAATGGAAGCGTACTACTCCACAAGTGATATGGCGGATATGATTTCCTGCTACGAATTAGCCAATGGAAGTAGCCTGTGAGCCCATGCCCCCTACGCAGAAAAATATGTATATAGGAGAGCAGCATACAATAAGCTGTTCGGGCAACTTTTTCACAGGTTCTCTAGCACCCCACAAGGTGACTAGTGGACGACCTCGGTCAGTCCGCACACTTGAGATGAAGGAGCAGGTTCTACTTTTACTGGACGATAGAGTTCGAACCACTGTATGGAGGTTGTCAGCAGTGGAAGGCATGAGCCAACTTCTTGTCTCGATGGTTCAACTAAACAATTGCTTTATCCACATCGTCCTCAAAGGGTCCATGCACTAAGGCCAGAAGATCACGGTAGCAGGTTGCAGTTCTATCAACGACTTTTGCAGGAGTGTTCTGCAGATCCACAGTCTTCGTCAAAGATTTTATTTACTGGTAAGGCAGGGTTCACAGGAAATGTGGTTGTGAACTTTGACAACCAATATATGCTATCTTGTTGGAGGATGACCCACATCAGCAAAGACTACAGATGTGGTATACACACGATAGCGCACCAGTACATGTCCTCCGCAATAAGCATTTGACGCTAACACTTCAGGACAGCCGGCCTGATCGGGAAGCCCACACACCTTGGCTTCCTCGAACTCCCGATTTTAGTGCCCTAGATTTTTGTTTAGGGAGACCCTTAAAGGAATTAGTCTACGCCACCTCACTCAACGATGTCGCGTCCTCTGTGCATTCCAGCGCTTACAACAATCGAGTGTATGACAAAGCGTACGTGATTCCTAACACCGAAGGGTAGGGGAATGCATTTCTATGGACGGATATAACGATGAGTACTTCTTTTAACCAGTGTCATGAATGGAAGTCAGGCTGAACCTCTCCTGTGAACAAGTGTACATGTCGCAGAAAGTATGCGTTTCCCGACCCAAGTGTAATGGTATTATTTCTTGTTTTTGTGGGGAACACCACGTCTCAAAATATTCGACACCTTTATTTAACACTTTGCATATTTACTTACGAACACCGTTGTTTAAGAACCCTGTAATCGAGGCATTATACAAAACCGGAAATTTCACATCGAGAGCACTTGCCTGAAGATAAGTATTTCTGATCGAAGTAAAATAAAGGTAGACACATTACACGTGTAGCATTCGCCTTGGAATTTAGTGGCGCCAGCGGTGACTGTTTCCAAAGTACTAGAGTCTCTGGTTCCTCAACAAGTGGCGTACATTGAAACCAAGGCGGTATTTAACGAAACGTCTGTGGAAGTTTCCATATATTAGGATGCTCTACGATATCAATATAGGAATCTGTTGCTACCGATGGGTTTACAGTGCCGATTATGACAAACGATGACATTCTAGGGACTGTTCAGAACTCAAACGGAAGCATCGATGGAGAAAACGACAACGAATTCGACAATGAATTAAAAACTGCAGTTCCTGTCTTCAGTGTATCATAAATGTCGAATCTCACGAGAAGTACGTGCAGATATTTAGATGCACATTCGAATGACGAAGTGAATAAAATTAAGCATGATACCAAAAAGCTTGCCCAAATTTCCATTCTACAATGACGCCACAAAAATAATGGTTCTACCAAAACACAAAATAATTTTGTATTTAGAGTTATAGCGCACACTGTGCATCTGCTATAGCCAATTTTTGCAAGAAATCAACTTACATACCGTAATGTAGTTTTACGAGATCGAAAACAAACTGTTGTTGCTCCGCTTTGCATACAGCATTTCAACAGTGGATATGGAAAACATTCTAAGAGCCACTTCTTTTAAAAAAAAAGATTTTCCCGTGCTTTTGTGGTCTTGGTCCTCTTTCGTGCGTCCCTAGACCTATTCCAGGGGTCAGATCAGGGAGAAAATGTTTCGAACATTCGTTAGTAGGAGGTGCAAGTTCAAGCACTGCTTCTCTCAGGAGTTCCAAATACCACTCCAGTGCATGCAACTGACCTCTTTGATTTTATAGATGATGGCGAAACATTGTTGCCAGTGCAGCCATGTAAGATCTCCCAATGAAGTATGATCAAGGTGTATCATTCTCATTCACCTCAAATAGCTGTTAAAAATCGTTACTCTGAAACAGAAGAATGCATTCATAAGAGAAAAGACCATAGAAGATGTATGACACGCCGTGGTTCATTTGAAAGACCAGCCACGTTTCTCAGTTGCAAGACAGAAAACTTGTTGATCATGTTGTCACTTCTGCCTGAGAAGCACAGAGATTTTCACAGTAAACTTTGCAACAACTGAGCTCCAAGAATGGAGTTGTATAATAAACAGAAGTCATTAGTGAAAGATTCATTCCAACAACTGATCCCCAAGAATCTAACTGTAGAAGTGACAGAAGTCATTACTGAGAGGTTCTTTTCGTCAACTTAATTTTATTGTTCCTTGTAAGATAATGTAAAAGTAAAGGGAAATAGCTACGGTTGATTGCAGTTAAACGAGTTCAAATATGTCTGCTGTAGTTCTGTATAACATAATAAAAAATACTTAGTGCCTCGGCATTAATGACAACTGAAACAAAAATTTTCTTATTAGCTGTTACAACCAGTAAGTTTCCTGGTATGCCACTTAGAACATTCTTCATGAATTAAATATTCTCTAATTTGTCTTACAATAATTTTCTGCAGTGATGATGTGGGCAGCATAATGCTGTGGTATCAGAATATTTTCTCAATTATTTGGGTACAAATAAGTTATTTGCAAAAAAAGAGATACACTGCTTTTGTACGTTTTCCGGTAAATGTGAGAATTGGTATTTAGAACATTTTCCGCTTTTGCTCTTTATTTAACATGAAATATTCTGGACGAAAAAATACTTCGGCCCCAATAGATTCGAGTCAATGAGTTTCCACTTTATATCGAAGATATGGGTAATGTCGGAACCCACATGTGGCTATTGTTGCATAATTTTCATGTCTGTAGGCACTGTGTCTTGATACAATATCTACAGTCAACTTCTATCTTCAGGAGTTCTGGAAACCGGGGTGTTGCAAAACATTTTTTGATGTGTGTTCTTTTACTCGCTACATATTCTATGGAACGCACACGCACACGTGCCATAAAATTGTAGCGAAAGTGAGTCAAGAGTGATTTAAGGTGAAATGCCCACTTAATACTAGTTGTAGAAAAGGCAGATGCTGTGCAGACAGATTAATTGAGAGAATTAAACGGAAGGGAGCAGAAAACTACGAATTTAGTAGCTTACCAAGTCTTCGAGAACTGCTCGTCTGTGTGGTACCATCCCAGGTAGGACTGATAGAGAAGAAAAAGAAAACTCAAACAAGTTCTGCATGTTTTGTTAACTCAAAATGATACCAATAAAGGCGTTGTGGAGTACAGAAATTTCTTTTCTTCAAATTCCGACAGCACATATTTCAAGACGTCATAAGCAAAATACAGTACTGCTTTCTCCCATAGACATATTACAAAAGAACCAAAACGGAAAAATCTGATGTTGAAGACTACGTAGGGACTTACCGAAGCCATTTCTTCCCACATACACCGCTTTGCGAATGGAACATAAGGAAAAGGACGAGAGAGAGGGGTGATTGTCAATGACTACTCATGCTCTACTAAATACCGCAGACATTCACTCAAGGTAACGTCAGAAAAATGACATATGTACGTTTCTTTAACGAAGGTTTGTTAGGGAACCACCGCTTAAAATAAATTAGGCCTAAACTGGAAGGTATACTGTCAACAGGATTTTAAGTGCCTACCAAGACAAACACTGTGCGTTCCATAGAATATGTAGCGAGTAAAAGAACACACATCAAAAACAGTTTTGCATCACCCCGCTTCCCAGAACTCCTGCAGATAGACGTTGACTGTGGGTATTGTATCAAGACACAGTCCCTTTGACTGTTCAGACATATCCACGAGCAGAGCCTATTAGAAGGAGGGGATCCGACAGCCGATCAGTTCGTCATTCCACCAGCAAGGAGGTACACGGCTCATGTTCTCTGTAGTTCAACCACCCCTAGACGATCAATACCGCGGTTCGATCCAATCTGCATTGCTACTTTGTGCCAGGAAGGGCTCTCAACAAGGGAAGTGTCCAGATGTCTCGGAGTGAACCAAATCGATGTTGTTCGGACATTGAGGAGATGCAGAGAGACAGGAACTGTCGATGATATACCTCGCTCAGGCCGCCCAAGAGCTACTACTGTAGTGGATGATCGCTATCTATGGATTATGACAGCAACGCCACCATATTGAGTAATGCTATTCGTGCAACCACAGGACGTCGTGTTACGACTCAAACTGTGTGCAATAGTCTGCAAGATGCCCAACTTCACTCCCGAAGTGCATGGCGAGGTCCATCTTTGCAACCACGACACCATGCAGCGCGCTACAGATGATGCCGAATGAACCGCTCAAGAATTGCATAACATTCTCTTCACCGATGAGTGTCGCATTTGCCTTCAACCAGACAATCGTCCTAGACTTGTTTTGAGGCAACCCGGTCAGGCTAAATGCCTTAGACATACTGTCCAGCGAGTGCAGTAGGGTCGAGGTTCGTTGCTGTTTTGAGGTGGAATTCTGTGGGGCCGACGTATGTCGCTGGTGATGATGGAAGGCGCCGTAACGGCTGTACGATACGTGAATGCCATCCTCTGACCGAAAGGGCAACCGTATCGGTAGCATATTGGCGAGGCATTCGTCTTCATGGACGACAATTCGCGTCTCCATCGTGCACATCTTGTGAATGACTTTCTTCAGGATACCGACATCGCTACACTAGAGTAGCCAGCATGTTCTCCAGACATGAACCCTATCGAACATACCTGGGATAGGTCGAAAAGGCTGTTTAAGAACGACGTGACCTACCAACCACTATGAGAGATCTACGCCGAATCGCCATTGAGGAATGGGACAATCTGTACCAACGTGCCTTGATGAACTTGTGGATAGTATGCCACGAAGAATACAGGCATGCATCAATACAAGAGGGCGTGCTACTAGGTATTAGAGGTACCGGTGTGTGCAGCAATCTGGACCCCCAGCTCTGAAGGTCTTGCTGTATGGTGGTACAACATGCAATGTGTGGTTTTCATGAGCAATAAATAAAGCGGAAATAATGTTTATGTTGATCTCTATTCCAATTTTCTGTGCAGGTTGCAGAACTCTCGGAACCGAGGTGATGTAAAACATTTTTTGATGTGTGTATATGGACTGAGGCGGCGAACGAAAATCAGTACGAAGACTGGGAATCGAACCCCGGTCTCCTGCTTACTAGGCAGGTGCGTTAGCGACTAAGCCACCGTCATACAGTGGTTTACACAACTGCGAGGATTTAAAGTAGACAGGGGTGACAATGAGAAGTTGGAACGAGGAGGGATGTGTGCCAGGGTAATGTGTGCAGTAAAGTATCCCATTGTGTCTAGGTGGCTCAATGGCTAAGGCACTCATGCTGACTGCTGTTCACTGAGTGGCGAAAAGTGGCCATTCTCAGACGAATCACCGTTTATGCTCCATCAGACAGATAGATGTCCACTGTGTAGCCGCGCGGGGTAGCCGAGCGGTCTGGGGCGCCTTGTCACGGTTCGCGCAGTTCACCCCGTCAGAAGTTCGAGTACTCCCTCGGGCATGGGTGTGTATCTTTTCCTTAACGTAAGTGAGTTTAAGTTAGATTAAGTAGTGTGTGAGCTTAGGGACCGACTACCTCAGCAGTTTGGTCCCATAAGACCTTACCACAAATTTCCATTCTTGTGTAAGGCGTGAAACGTCTGGAAGCAAACACTCTGCAACCAGGAGGGAGTTTTATGGTCTGGGGGATGTTTTCGTGGCATTCTCTGGGTGATATCGTCTTTCTTGAAGCGAAAATGGACCAACATATTTGTGCATCTGGCCTTGGGGGCCGTGTAAACCCCTAAATCCAGTTGGTTTTTCCTTGAAGTGATGGCATCTATTAGCAGTGAAGTGCAACGTGTCGCACAGCTCACAGTGTACGTGCGTAGCTCGAAGAGCACCTCGATGAGTTTACCGTACTCCCCTGGCCACCATACTCAATGGATTAAAATCCAGTCGAGACTGTGTGGGACCACCTTCATAGGGCTGTTCGCGCCATGGTTCCTCAACAGGGATATCTTGTACAGCTGGCCACAGCACTGGAGTCGGCATGGTTCCAAATCCGTGTCGGTACCTTTCAGAACCGCAATGGCACCGTTCCTGCACGTTTCGCAGCGGTTTGCGCTGCAAAAGGTGTTTCCTCAGGCTTCTGGGAGGTGGTCACATTAATATGACCCGACAGTGGATATCTAAAGGTCTACTGTTACCATCAAGAACGAGGTTTAGAATAAACAAGTAAGTAATACAGATGTAGATGTAGATCTTTCTGTTGCTCGTCATCCACGAGTGAGCGATGTTGCATACACTGCGGTAAAAAAATTAGAATAACTGGAAATATGACGTCGATTTTGATCCGATGACACCACATTCATCTGGGGGAGAGTAGACGTACTGATAACCGTTTCAGCGGCGTTCACCAACAGATAGAGCAATGGTGTAGCTACCAGAGCGCCATACGTGCCTACTCTTCAACAGGGAATGATCGCAGGCAGAAGATTGAGTGAGCCGGAAACGTATGAAGCAAGCATGCAAGGCAGACGCATTCGTGCTTTCTACGTCCAACTGAGCGAGTTTGAAAGAAGTCAGATTATGGTGTTTCGACTGTCGACATGGTCCTTTGGGAGAATTATCACACAGGTTGGACGTGCTGAGTCAGTTGTGCAAGTATGTTAGCGTCAGTGGTCACGTGAAAGTTCTCACTCCCTTGGACGTTGCATGGGGGATAAATGCAAATAACTTTAATTTTTTGCTTTAGTAGCTGTCTGTTCGGTTACGAAGTCTCGTAACGGTTGGCCCTGACTAGTATTATTACGCAATCTGACTGCATAGAACAACAACAAAGAATGAAATGGAAATTTTCATTAACACAATTAATTAATTAAGTCCCCAGCAACTATAAAACCTACGAAACCAAAGCACAAGTATAACTGTTCTGTGTGTGGAAGTATGACTCAACGTACGCATCTGGCACGGTTCTTCTTCAAAAACACAAGAAATTTTAAATAACATTTATACTGAATTAATTAAAGAAAATAGAAATACCATAATTACTCAAGAAAACCAGAATTACACTCTAATCCAAGAACACAAGCCAGATGCTTTGTTGACTGAACCTGTAATGAAGCATTATTTACGACATTAAATAATGAAAAATAAATCAAGTTTCGTTACCTTCATATATTGACCAAAATCACTCTAATCATTACAATATATCTCCACACCGACTCGCTATTACCACATCTCAACAAGAACTTTTCAGTATCACATCTCAGCAAGCACGCTCTACTAGCACATCTCAACAAACACTCTCTGCTACGAGTTCTTAACAAGCACTGACAACCACGAGCTCTCCCCAAGCACTGCCCACTACGACATCTCAATAATCACTGCCAGTGGAGGCGGCGGAACAATACTCTCCAGCGCGATCTCTGGCGCTGTGGCTCAGTGTAGCCACCTTTCAACGTCAACACAGCACAGTCGCCCGCCAGGACCGTCGTATTGTAAGGACAGCAGTGGCAGATCGTGCAGCTACCACGGCACAGAAAGAGAGCCTTCTGAGGCCAGACGTGTCAACTCGAGCTGCTGCGGACCGGTTATTAGCAATAGACTACAGACACGCATACTTATTGCCCATCTTCCACTCACGCCACGTCATTGACCCGCATGGCTCGACTGACGCCGTCAGAGCACCACTTGGAAGATGGAATGGCGCCCCAGTGATGAAAGCAGATTCTGCCTGCACGTGAGTGATGGTCGTTTGCGGGTACGACGTAGACCTGGTGATCGCTGTCTCGTAGAGTGCAATCGTCCAAGACACACTGGTTCCATCCCAGGCCTTATGGTCTGGGATGTGACAAGCCACAAATCTCGTTCACCTTTGGTTTCTGGAGGTGACGCTAACCAGCGCTTGCTACGTGCAGAATTTTGTCTGGCCCGTGATTTTGTCGTTTCTGCAACAAGAAGGTGATGTGTTGTTGCATGCTCGCCCACATGCTGTTCGTAAAACTCAATGTGCCCTTCAAGACGTGAAGCAAATTCCTTGGCCAGCATGATCTCTGGACTTGTCTACAATCGAGCATGTGCGTGATGTGATCTACATCTACATCTACATGGATACTCTGCAAATCATATTTAAGTGCCTGGCAGAGGGGTCATAGAACCACATTCACAATTCTCTATTATTCCAATCTCGTATAGCGCGCGGAAAGATGAACACCTATATCTTTCCGTACGAGCTCTGATTTCCCCTATTTTATCTTTGTGATCGTTCCTCCCTATGTAAATCGGTGACAACAAAATATTTTCGCATTCGGAGGAGAAAGTTGGTGATTAGAATTTCGTGAGAAGATTCCGTCGCAACGAAAAACGCCTTTCTTTTAATGATGTCCATGCCAAATCCTTTATCATTTCTGTGACACTCTCTCCCATATTTCGCGATAATACAAAACGTGCTGCCTTTCTTTGAACTTTTTCGGTGTACTCAGTCAGACCTATCTGGTAAGGATCCCACACTTCGCAACAGTATTCTAAAAGAGGACGGACAAGTGTAGTGTAGGCATTCTCCTTAGTAGGTGTGTTACATTTTCTAAGTGTCCTGCCAATGAAACGCAGTCTTTGGTTAGCCTTCCCCACAACATTTTCTATGTGTTCCTTCCAATTTAAATTGTTCATAATTGTAATACCTAGGTATTTAGTTGAATTTACGGCTTTTTGATTAGACTGATTTATGGTGTAACCGAAGTTCAACGCGTTCCTTTTAGCACTCATGTGGATGACCTCACACTTTTCATTATTTAAGGTCAACTGCCACTTTTCACACCATTCCGATATTTCTTCTAAATCGTTTTGCAGTTTGTTTTGTTCTTCTCATTACTTTATTAGTCGATGGGACGAGAAGAGACCCTTGCGACTCATCAACCAATAATTCTTACAGATCTATGTAAGGAGGTCGAGCAGGCGTGGCGTAACGTATCCCAGGACAGTATTCGCCATCTGTACTCTCGACTGGATTCCAGAGTCAGCGCCTCCTTTGCTGCCAATGGAGGCTACACCACGTACTAATATAGGTGTCTAAGCATTGGTCGATACATGGTACCTGAGAACCGCTTGTGCTATTGATCTCTATATGTAATCATTCCATGTACTCCATATGCACTATTGCAGCAATAAACCTTGAGTAAATTAGAAATCTCTATAAAAATTTTACTGACATTATGTGATCTACAAATCACTAGTGTCACGTAGAAGCAACATCGAATGCATTTATGCAGGCAGCATTAACACAGCATTTGATTCATTTTGTCAGCACTGGGATGAATTCCAGGAATTAAACTTGGAATATTTTTACATTTGATTCCTCTGTCGTCCGATTATGTTGTGGGGTATGGAAACGCGCATTTGTGCAGCGACGATTACTCTGTTGTAACTGTACGTAGTTTTATATATAAATGAGTATGCTCTAGGGTAAAAAACGTTTAACACACTGCGTCCCATCTCCATCAAAATCACTTGTGAACAGCCAAGTTGGTGGTACCCAAGCGTGGCAAGAGGCCAAGTACGTGTTATTCACTCTCTCCATAATTCATTACGTGGGAATTAACACACCAGGAATTATGAGCTGCCACCTCGCGCTTACCGTCGGCCAGAACCTAATGAGATGATCAGCGTTCCTCTCGTCGCCAGGAATGGAATCTAGTTGTAACAACTTCAGCCGTACGGCAATTTCTTCATGGTCATTCAAAACATACAGTAGCTAATTCACGCTTTTTGTTCTTATTTTGGTATAGCCACTGAACTGCTGTTAGCACCTTCGTTTCTTTGTCTCCTTCTTCCTTTACACGTTATACTATCGTGATTTGTTATTCTTGCTAGGGCGCTAATCTCTCAATCCCTTCTCCGTGGCGATCTGGTGTTTATGATGTAGATTTCTGTTTGAAACATCAGCGTAATTTGTATCATCTAAGTGATTCTACATTTTTAATTCTTTCATTTCTTTTCCAGTCTTTTACGTTTTTAACCTCACTGCGACACATCAGATTGGTGGTAGCAATAATCATCTCATGGCATTTAATGTTACTTTATTTAAAGTATCTACAGAGTTTTGACACTATTAGAGCTTTTTCGAATGCGTAGCTATTTTAAACATACGCTACTAAACCCTAAGTACTTTTTATTCACCTTCTACCAATGATGTACGCCTGATCAGTTCCATTACCGTAAAAGATGCAGCGTCGGTGTTGGTCGTGGAAACATTGATTTGACTACTAAGTGGCTAGCTTGTCTTGCACATATACATTACGTATTGCCATGTCATTTTCAGTGGGAATACCCTAATATTTTCCTTCAGATATTCAGGGGAACCACAACAGACTTGTACCTGGAGTCGTTCATTGAACCTAGAAACAGAATATTGCAGATAATTAATAGTATTTTCGTCCTTCAGCTAAACGTGGCACATATATATAATTTTCCTGAATTTCCACGTTTTTCTTGTGGAACGACAGTTACGCTGCTTCACTGTTCTGGCCTCACAACGGAACAATCGCAACCGACCGACCGTTGTGTCGATATGCTGTGGCGTGCTGTGGTGTCAGCATACCGTTCACCCAGCAGTTGTTGACTTTACAGACATTGGAGTCGCTTTGTCATTCATCCAGCTGGCATCACGAGTCCAAGCTGTCCTGCTCCAGTCCTCTGAGGAAAATATCCCTGGTAGTACCGGGAACTGAACCCTGGTGCCCCGAAAGGCAGTCGGTTGCAATGAGCTTTCAGCTATGGAGACGGACGATTAACGCTAGTTAATTTCTCTGGTATGATTTTTTTATTAGCTTCTTTTGTATGTTGAACATTAAGGTGACTTAACAACTCTCAGATTTTTTCTTAATTCAGAGAAAACTAACTTGTACAGTTTCTAGTCCCTCCCATTCTGCCCTTTCGTCATTTTAGTCACTTGCTATGAGCCGTTGAAGTTTTTCATAAAACCAGTCCTTCTCCACAACTGTCGCACACCCTTGTCCTGTGCATCTGGTACATAATATTCCATGCCACAAATACACTTCGACAATACTGTAACGAGATCTTTACTGAAGCGCTATAAAAGACAATTACACTCGCGTAAAGCGCCTATGTGATGCAGCTGGAAGTTAGTTTTTTTTTTCTTTATTGTTATTTTAATACCTTACGAAAGGTAGGCTGGCAGCGGCCTATCTACGCCGCTCTTCGGCCACTGAAAAACAGGCTGTAAACATGGAGACAGAAAACAGACATTCATGAATGGTAGAAACAAGAGACATACATAAGAAATGACATGAAGGCGTTCGTGAAAGGCACTGGTTGAGCAAATAAGTTCAGCAGTGCACACAAACGTAGACAAACAGTTTCACATGTGAACAAAGGAGCACACTGAGGAAGAACACTGACACACTTAGAAAAGGAGAACACTGTAGCACATTGGTGATGATCTTCGGCGCACTGAACACACAGTGGGGGGGATGGGGGCTGCCACCAGGTGCAGGAGATGGGCAGGAGGGGAGGAGGGGAGGGGGAAGAAGCCAATGGGAGAAAGGAAGGGTGAGGGGAAGGGAGAGAGCAGGGTCAGTTGTGGAAGCCTGGGGATGGGGGGAGCAAGTGGGAGAACTGGAAGAGAGGAGGGGAGAGGGAGGAAGGAAGTAAGGAAGGAGAGAGGGAGCCCTGGAGGAAAAGGGGGGAAGGTAGGAAAGGAAGGGGAGGGTTAGAGCTGATAGGGGGGTATATGGATGGAAGGTGGACATCTTCAGGAAGGGGGAGTTGGCGGAAGCCACCTTAGGGCAAGAGTGTGTAGAGTCTGAAGATGGAGAGCAGGTGGGATGCAAGAGTAAAGGTGCAGCAGCAGGATGGGGTGGGAGAGGATTGGAGACACAAGTGGGTGGGGAGGATCAAGCTAGCGGGAGCTGTAGTGGATCTGTATCCATTTGAGGAAAAGCAGGAGGTGAGGGATAGAGATCAAGTTGTAAAGGATCCGCATGGGGGAGGGGAGACGGATGCAATAGGCGAGGCGGAGCACATGGCATTCAAGGATTTGAAGGAACTTATAGTAGGTGGGAGGGGCAGATATCCAGGTGGGGCGGGTATAACAAATGATGGGGCAGATGAGGGACTTATAAGTGTGGAGGATTGTGGAGGGGTCCAGACCCCATGTTCGGCCAGAGAGGAGTTTGAGGAGATGGAGATGGGGTCATGCCTTGGCTTGGACTGTCCAGAGATGGGGGGTCCAGGCAAGGCGGCGGTCGAGGGTGACGCCAAGGTACTTCAGAGTGGGGGTGAAGTTAATGGGGCAGCCATAGATGGTAAGGTAGAAATCCAGGAGATGGAAGGAATGGGTGCTTTTGCCTATGATGATTGCCTGGGTTTTGAAAGGATTGACGTTGAGCAGCTACTGGTTGCACCAAGCGGTGAACTGGTCAAGATGGGATTGGAGAGGGCGTTGGGAGCGTTGACGGGTGGGGGCGAGGGCAAGGAAGGCGGTGTCAGGGCCGGAAGTCACATTGGGTGGAGGGGAGGAGGCGGTGCAGTTGGAGGTGCTGGTGGATGCGTCGGGTAAGGATGGACCCCAAGACCTTCCTGAAGATCGAGGTGAGGCTGATAGGATGGTAGGAGGAGACGTCAGAGGGTGGTTTGGCAGGCTTGGGGAACATCAGGATGCAGGACTGAAAGTTAAAAAAAATTTATTATTTCCCTCTGTGGATAATAAAAGGAGAATAAGAAATATAATAAAACACAATAACAATGACGGAATTTCCTGCAAACACAGGTTTATTCTAAATGGTGGACCCATTTTCAAAAAAAATCATATGGATTCAAGTACAAATCCAAAATGAATAAGCTTTATATAAATGAAAAGAAGAAGTTTCAAAAGGTTTTGGCGGGCAACGGCGGGCGGGCGGTGATGGTTTCAGAAGCGGCCGGTAGAGTTCGCGCAGCAATAGGGCCGTCATTCCGTTTCACTGTCAGTTGTGAGTGAGATGGCGACCATGAAGCTCAAGGTTTTCTGCGTCCTTGAGTTTGCAAATTGCAGTGTAGCGGGCATTTCGTACCAAATTCGGTATTCAACCTCCAACTTGCAAAAGCATTAGCCATTGGTTTTTGCGATTTAAACAGACTGGGAGTGTGTGCAAAAGAAAAAGCACAGGCCTACCGCGTGTGTCAGAGGATGATGTCCGACAGATTCAGGAAAGTTTTGAGTGCAGTCCCAATAAGTCTACGAATAGAGCCAGTCGAGAACTTGGAATACCCCAACCAACTGTATGGAATGTTCTGAGACAGCGTTTTCTCTACAAGACCTACTGATTACAGCTTGTGCAGGCTCTCAACCCCAATGGCAAAGAGAAGTGGCATTCCACCTTAGTGAAAAAGTCAACAGACACAATGTTCGCACATGGGGTTAGCAAAATCCACATTCACCACTGAAACACGGAAGAGACTCATCGAAGATCATCATGTTCTGTCCCGTATCCCGTAAAAAGTTTTATGTACCATTTCGCCCGCCGCGGTGTTCTAGCGGCTCTAGGCGCTCAGTCCGGAACCGCGCGACTGCTACGGTCGTAGGTTCGAATCCTGCCTCGGGCATGGATGTGTGTGATGTCCTTAGGTTACTTAGGTTTAAGTAGTTCTAAGTTCTAGGGGACTGATGACCACAGATGTTAAGTCCCATAGTGCTCAGAGCCATTTGAAGCCATTTTATGTACCATTTCTCTTTGCGAAAAGGACTGTAGCGTGAATTACGTACCTGGACATGTTGGAACAATGGCTGTTCCCTTAAGTTATGGAAGATTCCTAGGACTTCATTTTCCAACAAGATGGAGCTCCGCCCCATTTGGCACCGTGATGTAAGAGGCTTATTGAATAACTACCTTGCGCATCGCTGGATTGGTCATAGGGACTTGAGGACCTGGCCCTGCACGTCTGGCCACCGAGAGCTTCTCATCTCACACCCTGCGAATATTTATTATGGGGTTATGGGAAGGCAGCTGTCTACGTCCCGCCTCCATCAACCACTCTGACCGATCTGCGGAACCTGATCACTGCTGCCGTGCACCCACTAACAACAGATACGGTTTCGCGTGTGTGGGACGAAATGGCTACCGCGTCGATGTTTGTCGTGCAGCCAGCGGTGGCCACATTGAACATTTATAACATTTATCACATTTCTAATTATTAAATAATTATTAAAAACTAATTAATTACAAATTATTCAAATGGTTCAAATGGCTCTCAGCACTATGGGACTTAACTTCTGAGGTCTTCAGTCCCCTAGAACTTAGAACTACTTAAACCTAGCTAACCTAAGGACACCACACACATCCATGCCCGAGGCAGGATTCGAACCTGCTACCGTAGCGGTCGCGCGGTTCCAGACTGTAGCGCCTAGAACCGCTCGGCCACCACGGCCGGAAATTACAAATTATTAAATTGATATCGAACATAATGAAAAAACTTTGAAACTTCCTCTTTTCATTGGTATAAAGCTTCTTCATTTTGGATTTTTACTTGAATAAATACGAAGTTTTGAAAATGGACCCATCATTTAGAATAACCCTGTAATACTAAAACTAAATGAAGACGAAATAAATATTAGTTTCCACACAAATTATTGTAGCATTGATACAAGACTCTGGTTTCATAGTTATTTTATACAAGTAGTATCCATTACAGGTACATTCTACCCACTGGTTCAACGGAAACTAACATGAAAAATTCGATCCTTTGCTACTAACCCAGTTTCGGAAACGCACTCATGCTAGCACGTGAACATTCTACATCCCATAAATTAAAGAAGATTACTAAATAATTCGTGAGAATATAAAACAAACGACTGGAAATTTGTTTGTAGGATGCCACTGCAAGGAACTATTACATGCAAACCAGCTTGCAGTATCTGTACGTGGTGATAAACTGCACAACAGAGAGTGGAACCACCGGTGGAGTTGCGAGAATAAGAGCTGAGATAACCAGTGTGGTCGAGCAGTGTCGAGGAAGGACTGCTAAAGAACATATCATCAAAATGAAACCACGTCATAGTAGACCAGAGGTCACCACGTGGTCCTTTCTCTGTTTCATAGGTTAGCAGCAAATGCTAACCACAGATTCGGTCTCCAGGACATTCATCCAAGGAGAGATAAGGGCTACGAGTCATGCCCTTATAGCTGTATGCAGCCAAAGCACTATGACGGCGATACCATGCCACCTGGGGTGTGCACTTGCTGTAAAGCGACAGCATCCGGCACTGCGCGCAAATGTCTCAAAGTCTCCATGAGAACGGCGTGTCCAAGTGAGGGCAGCAACTTGTGAAGAGTGAAAGTGAAAAACATTCTAAGAGCAAAGTCTCACATTTGTCAGTAGAACCAGAAAACGATATATCGTTTTTTGTACGTAACTTACTTTAACACAAATAACCGTGAAATTATTCTGCTGTCTTAGAATTATATTGCCCTCCCTCATCACTGCAAAAATATGAAACAAATTAGAAAATAAATAATTTATTAAGTACTTTGTAAGTGCTGCAACAGGAAACTGACTGGTTCTAAGTGCGAATAACTAAGTTTTGGTTTCAGGTGCCGTTAATAGAGAAACACTAAGTTTTATTTGTGAAAATACAAGTACAGAAATACAGCAGCCGTATTTTAAGTAGTAGAAATGTAGTCAGTAGAAACCATTTCTGATCTGTTTTACACTGCCAACAACAGAATAACAAGTCGAAAATCAAGATAAAAAAATCTCTCTGTATTGACTTCTGTTTCTTACACAACTCCATTCTTGTGGGTCAGATGCGGCAAATGTACTGTACAACTTCTTGTGCTGTTCAGGAAGAAAAGGCAACGTCGAAAATAGTTGTTTTTGTGTTGCAACTGATTAACATGGCTGGTCTTTTAGATGAAGTACGACATGGCGTATATCCGCCATGGTCTTTCCTGTTCTGGATACACAGATGTTTTTCTATTCTTCTGTTCCAGAGCAAAAATATTAATAGTTGTTTGAGATGGATGAATATGAGACACTTTGATCGTGTTTGCTTTTACAGACCTTTCACACCTATACTGACAAAAATGATTCAGCATCAACTCTAAAGTCAAAGAAGTCATTTATATGCATGGGATTTACGTGAAATTATTGCATAGCATTTCCTGATTCAACAGTCCTTCGTAAATCTTGCGGAGCAAAATCTATGTTGAACTTTCTCCGTTTGTCTATAACAGCGAAGTCTCTGTCACACATCTAAAAGCTGTGCCCACCCATCCAAAACTTGTGTTACGTTTTCAAACCATCCCAGGCTTAAGGGAGGAGGCCTTAGCGCATTGAGAAACACTGCTTGGTTTGAACACCATGCGCTATCTGGTGATGAAAGAAACATTGTATCAAAGATTTGACGTTTGGAAAAATCCTAAGGACAGACAACAGAGTACCGAGACCACAATAAGACGAAAAGTGCGTTTTGTGAAAAATGGCACTTAGAAAGTTTTCCATTATCACTCTTCATGTGTACTAGTCAGTAATCAGTGGTGATACATTTTTTTTCACGGATGAAATTGGCTTTCACTTTCAGGGTCAGACGAGACATGCTTTCATTTAGCGAGAAAAGGGAACCTTTTATCAGCCTACGTGGAGGGGCTGCCCTCGCACGATGCAGTGTCTTTCCACGGTGAACTGCGACTGTTTCGATCTCATGACAACGATAATCTTTATTTTAAAATTTTACTCTTACTGTAACATCGTAGTTCCGAGACGAACGATATTGCCAGTCGTATCAAAAAAGAAAAGTTCAACTGAGACGGTAAAATAAAAGATAAATTTTAAATTTTCAACTCAGCTGCTGAATCTCCCCTGACGGTTATGTCACTGGTAGTGAAATTCTTAATGCTTATCTACACACTTACTCAGATGCACCAGCTGGTTATTTCCTACTGCAATCGACCACGCCGGAACACGTACGTCTTACTGTTTGATCAAATCAACAGAAAAGAAGTCATCGCTGTGTTGGCGAGTTTGTTCTCCAGATTTGTAATCCCTTCAGCGTGCTTGTCGTGGATATGGAAGGCGTCTTGCTACTGCCCAATGCCTTGCCTTGGTGTAAGAATTCTAGGAACAAGAAAGCTATTTGCTTCCTGTGAAGATCACAGGCGTTCTTCATGTTAGTGTCATCACAATCCATTTGCTTCCTGTGAAGATCACAGGCGTTATTCATGTTAGTGTCATCACAATCCATATCAGCATTACTTGTTGTCTTTCAATCTGATGCATATACGCCGTACTTTCAGATATGTAAGGCTGGAGAAATCCAATTTGTTTTACAACACGATTCAAGAGAATAACTTTTTATCGAACTATTGTTAAAGATTACCTATTAACTTTCAAATGCAGTCAATTCTTACCTCTCATAATCTAGCATAGATGTTTCTTGGTCTATCTACAGTCCATTGCCTAGTTACGTATCATGCCTACAACTTTATTTTAATTAATCATAATTACGTCTTCAAACCTGGTTCGTTCGGTCATCCATCAGCCTGGTTTCCATTCTTCCACAGAAACTTCCGGCAAACCTCTTTACAAGACTTGCTAAGCAACCTTGTATGGTTTTCACATTCAATAGATCTATATGTCATTACCATAAATTATTAAAGATGGATTGTAACCTTTTTTTGTGCCTCAAAAATTAGAAGATTAACTTAGAAAACTCTGTTTGCTTTACCAAAGCGCTAAAGGTCAATTTTACAGTTTCTGTCTAGCCAGTTTTCATTAACAGCCCTAAATACAAAATCCCATCAACTAGTTCTAGTATTTCGTTGTTAAATCCTACTATTTTCTCCGAGATATATTGATTACATACTTCAGCCTTACAATAAATTTTCATTCCTACTTTCAAACAAATTCATATACAAACATAATAAAAGGAAACCATCTAAGTGAATTATTAGTAATATCCCCAAGACCAAGCGTTATATCTGGACCTTAATGACTATTGTCAAATAAGAGTGTAGATAGTGGTGTTCTGCCTGAAAGGTTGTGGTGATAGAGAGGACGAGGAAACGACTGGTCACGTGAAAGTCTGGAACTGCCGCCGTCCTTAAGAGAAAGCCAGATCAGACTGGTCTCTTCTAATGAGTTTATATGTAAATTGAAGTGATTAATTAACTATGTAACTTACTTTACATAATTATTTATAGGATAAGGTTTCAGAACATTATGTTAATCTGACAGTGGCACTGCTTTCTGGAGACTGCCTGTGTTGCGGAATTCTACACCCCACGATACCAAGGCCATTTAATCCTGTTTTTGCTCAGCGGTGTTAAACAGCTGTCTGACTAGCGAAATTAAGACGACGTGTTTCTTACAAAATAAAAACGTGAAATATTAAAAAATGCATTATTTACAATTCAAGTGGCTGACAGCATGAAACTTTCAAAACACATCCCGTAATGATACTTTTTTCTCTGGACTTTTCAGGCAGAACGGCGTTCAGTATTTGTACAGTATCCACGGCCATCAGAGTGTTTACTGTTTACAGGTTATAACGATCGTTGTCATATTGTCTTCAACTCGACATGGCATGTGTGTCATGCTTTAAATTTCATACGCTGTGATAGGGACATTTGGGAAAGACGGTAATAATGAATATCTCAGCGTACTGGAATGAAACTTCTTGTGCGCTACTATTATGCGTTTTGTGTGATCATGGGTGTGCTAACTGCTGGTTCGGAAAGAAATCTCAGCTTATCATGAGCTACATTCTTCTGAAAAGCAGTTACGTGACTACCTCTCACAAACTGACACTGTTTCGTAATTCGCCATCAACTTTGTTTTCCTCCAGTAAGGAAGAGCGTGCAAGGAAAAAGAATAAGGTGTAACACAATGTCGATAATAATTAAACTGTCAGCTGACATTGTGACAGAAAACGTAATAGATTAAGAAAGTAATACAACTAACCTCTCGTCTGAAGAAAGCACTGGGAAAAGCATTCTGAAATAAATCTGAAAATGAAAAGTCAATAGAGAAAACAGCAGCAGGTGCGATTAACATTCGAAAATATCGTACACATCGCTAAGAACTTTCTGTGTGATTAGTAGCTTACGTCAGCACTGATGTAGGGTAAACGTTCCATCACCAGTGAGGAAGGATGGGAAAAGTACACACATCAAAAAAAAAAAAAAAACTTTTGCATCACCTCGGCTCCGAAAGTTCCGGAACCTGTATAGAAAATTGGAACAGAGACCAATATAAACTTCATGTCCGCCCTTTTTATTGCTCATGAAAACCACACATTGTTGTACCACCAAACAGCGAGATCTTCAGAGCTGGAGGTCCAGATTGCTGTACACACCGGTACCTCTAATACCTGAGCGGTCCATTCTTGACGTTGTTGGGCCCATCGGTACCGCGCTGCATGGTGTCGTGATTGCAAAGGTGGACCTCGCGGTGGACGTCGGGAGTGAAGTTGCGCATCATGCAGCGTATTGCACACAGTTTGAGTCGTAACACGACGTCCTGTATCTGCACGAAAAGCATTATTCAACGTGGTGTCCTTGCTGTGAGAGCTCCTCCGAGCCACAATCCATAGCTAGCGGTCATCCACTGCAGGAGTAGCCTTTGGCTAGTTTGAGCGAAGCAAGTCATCGATAGTTCCTGTCTCTCTGTATCTCCTCCATGTCCGAACAACATCGTTTTGGTTCACTCCGAGAGGCCTGGACACTTCCCTTGCTGAGAGCCGTTCCTGGCACAAAGTTACAATGCGGAATCAATCGAACCGCGGTATAGATCGTCTAGGCAGTGTTGAACTACAGACAATACGAACCTTGTACCTCCTTCCTGGTTGAATGACTGTATCTGATCGGCTGTTGGACCGCCTCTGTCTAACAAGCGTTGCTCATGCATGGTTGTTATGTCTTTGGGCGGGTTTCGTGACATCTCTGAACAGCCAAAGGGACTGTGTCTGTGATACAATATCCACAGTCAACGTCTATCTTCAGGAGGTCTGGGAATCGAGGCGCTGCAAAACTTTTTTTGGTGTGTGTGTATGAGACCATGCTACACCAACACAAGTGAGATCTTACGTGAAATCAAAATACTGTTCTATAGAACAGGGGTTCTCAAGTTGTTTGACATTGCCCTTTCTTTAATCTGATGGTAGAACAGCGGCACAACCTTTATTAACTTCACGTGTTTCTAAGTCTATCTTTGTACATAAAAATTTTAATGAATATTAATTGCGCATCTTGCTGCCCAAATATTTCGAAATGCGTAGAGTTGATCGCAGTACAATATTTGTTGCCCGTATCACAGTAAGTTTAGATTGTGACTGAATATATACTAGAATTAAATATTGCCTAACCATTTATTTAATTTTGAAGCGATATTCAATCACTAATTAAAAGGGTGCGTCTGTTTCTTTGGAGATGGTATATCAAAATAGTTAGTCTTGTTTTATTTCCTGTATTTAACCTTCAACAGCAATTTATTTCCTACCAGGAAAGTCCTTTTTATAAGAAAGAAAGAATGCTAAGTGATTTTCTGAGTCAAAGGCCTGAAGTCTTAGCATATATAAAGTCAAAACTCTGTTTTGGATATTTCATTAAATTTTGTTTAGCATATGTGCCACTAATTAAACATTTCAACTGCTTCTGGTAACAGTATCAGACAAGCTGATTCTGAAACCTTTTCTGAACCAAATTGTAACAAAGGAGTTATCTAAAAAAATTTTCAACATAATTAAAATTTTCAAAAAGGTAATAAAGTTCACTGAAAGCACCGTGTTGTCAGTATAACTGAAAGACTAAAATGGAATCTCTCTCAAGTGTCACTTTACGTATAGTTTCTCAGATCTGCTTTGCTTTTAACACCTTGATTTTGTCATTGTCAAGTACACTTGTCAGGCAGGCCATTTTAAACACAAAATTGCCATTATAAGTGTAACTGCCCGACCGTGAATAAATCTGGATTTCTTCCTTTTGCGGGTGGGGGCAATACTTCTTTTTATATCTAATAACGAGTCTGCGTACTGACCTACTCATAGAGCATCATTCTGTCACGAACATCTCGTCCTTGCCAAAGTCAGGAGCAACTAACGCAGCTGAGACCCTGCAAATAGTAAAAGAGTAAATTCTCTGCAACAACCTAAAGTTCAGGATAAGTCAGACACACCGGTAAATGCTTTACATCGGAGGTGTTTCTCTTGCTGCAACGCGAAAAATCCTACGATATGTTTGGAAGGAAAAGAGAAAGGGCGGCGAACGGTTCTTGTATACACTAGCAAAATTATGATTTTTGTTAGGTTTTCAGAGATTTGTCTTTGACCATCAGGAAAACGTGATTCATCCAACTATTAATTATATACATTCGCAAAACCAGTGGCGACATATGTTTGGCTTGGTATACAGCATATAAGGTATAGCTCATTATCCGGGTACTCTACAAGAAGGTTAAATTGAAATGCAATGATTTGTATGCTGTCCCTTACTTGCATTCTCGCCTTGAGAAATGTACCAGAGTTTAGTTTTGAGTTGACGTTAACTTGAATGTACGTAGGCAAAGGCAAATACTTTGAAAATAGTTTTCCTAGATTTCCCATTTCTAGTGGCTAATCTGTTTTTGTTCTGTGATATACTTCTCTGAATCCATTTGCGAAATATAAACATCCACCAGAACAAATGCTCCACTCAAAATTTGAACTGATGTCTTTCACCGGTGTGACATTTCTTTTATTCTTACTAACAAAATCAACTTTTATAATTCCGGTTTTATTTCCTCGTAAGAATTATAGACCGAACATAAATAAGGTGGCTGCAGGAAAATTATAAATGGAGAACCACTTTGCTAACTGAACTTGTCTGTATAAAACTGGCCAGGAATTCAATATGCATACTCATGAACTGGCAATTACAACGTCCTTTCTTTCCTTCAGTGTATTATGTAACCTTCTCGTAATACAGTTCGTATTACATATATGTAATGAATAAAGTTTGTATATAAATTTGTACCAGTGTTCCACTTCATTTTCAAATGAGTTACCCCTTTCATATCGAAAATTTGAAGAAGAACGTCTCTTTCCTTGTGTACATTTCTCGTGATTAGATAATACTTTTAAAATGAGAATGCTGCTGTAGTGCGACCCTCCGTCATAACTGTTTATACTGTTTCTGGCTGTTAACATCCTGGCACTGAAAGCCAAGTATAACGAGTCTACGGCTGAATTTCGAACTTTTAAGTGTTAATTTTAGAATTTTTATTTGTGCAATGGATTTTTGAATTTGTCCGTATGATTTACTCTGACTCCAACGAAGTGTTAATAGAGGATCCGTGATGTGCGAACTTTAACGTCGACCACTGAAGTTCCCGAGTCTCTATCTTGAAACAGTATTCTTATGTCTCTTCTACTTCCAAAAAAGGATTCTGCTACACATGCTTCTAATTTAATTTCTGTAGCGTTTAAGATGATGTTGATCTCAGCATAAGTGTGTCAAGACGTTCTTGATATTGATCCTAAGTGAGTGATTAAATGAAGTAACAGACCTATAATTATTACTTGTATGTAATGTACTTATTTTTCTGTTTGTTTTCGGCAGCAAGTGCTATCATTCATCCTCACCGTTGATTGAAACATGAAACACATCATTTTTCCCAGTTCACCACTTTGTTTTCAAATAAAACTTGTTCGATAATTTTCTTATTGAGTAGTCACACCGATAT
This sequence comes from Schistocerca nitens, assembly GCF_023898315.1. NCBI lineage: Eukaryota > Metazoa > Arthropoda > Insecta > Orthoptera > Acrididae > Schistocerca > Schistocerca nitens. Next base: position 677,546,813 of record NC_064617.1, on the reverse strand, counting down.
TATGCCCTCAGTATTTAGAAATTTTGAATATTTCAATATTTCTACAGCACTCCCATATTTTTCGCCATCGTTAACTCTTAGGTCCATCGGTGAGATGTCCTAAGCCTCTGTGTTGTAGCGCTACCTAGGCGTCCCTTTACCGCCACCTTCAGTGGTTTTAGTTTCGCTGCGTCGCAGGCTATGCTTTCCGCTAATTGAACTGCAATGTTTCACGTGATTTGCCGATGAGTACAAAATTCTTACAAAAATTGCTTCAAATGGCTCTGAGCACTATGGGACTTAACTTCTAAGGTCATCAGTACCCTAGAACTTAGAACTACTTAAACCTAACTAACCTAAGGACATCACACACATACATGCCCGAGGCAGGATTCGAACCTGCGTCCGTAGCTGTTGCTCGGCTCCAGACTGTACCGCCTAGAACGGCACGGCCACACCGGCCGGCACAAAATTCTTACAAACAACTTCCTTTTCTTAGTGGTGTTTTTTTCTTATCAATAAAATGATTTCAGGGTGGATTTAAATACTCATTTACCTATACAAACGTTTTAATCGTGTATTCAGTAATGAAATGTGATATGACATGAAGGTTGCTGATAGTCACCTCATCACTGCAGTTTTTCCTACTCGTCCTTTGACAGGTAACGCGTAGTAAAGAAACAGGGTGCAGGTGAAGGGAACCAGTACCAAATACGGAATTGTGGATGGGAACAAGGGAGCACCAGCTAATTATCACGCTAAAAATATAACAAAGAGCGAAATGCGGATATACCGAATGCCTCAGAAGATTGAAAAAACACCAGGATGCACTGTGCAAAAGGCGTGAAAATTTAAATATCTGGTCGAACACGTAATAAAATAAACAGGAACAATGCGGGAATACAAGAGGTGTTGAAGAAGACCAGGTCATCCTCTTGTATGTCTAGAGACATTTACAATGTTAAGAAAACATAAACAGATGAGAAGATCAACTACTCTAAGGCGACGGTAATGAAAGCGGTACTGTATGCAGATGACACGATAATACAATAAAAATATGACGGAGAACACAACTATAGAACGTAGAGAGAGGAATACTAAGAAAAACGCTGGGACCTGTAGAAGACCTGCACCCGAGCGTGAAGATAGAATCAGGAGAAGACAGACTGTAAATGGTAAGATTTGTGGAACATATGATCAGTATGAATACTGATAGAATGACAAACAGGTATGAGACATACCGGAGAAGATAAGAGGAACGACTAGAACCATGTGAGTTGTTGAACTGAGGGAGGGTTGGTTGGAAATGGGGATAAAGGCAGAAAAAAAGAAAAATTGTAGAAGCAAGTAACAACCGAGCATTATTCAAGAGTTGAAAGGGAAGACTACAGGAATAGGATAGAGAGTCACCAGTGTAACAGACAAGAGAAGATACTGGAGATCTCGGAAGAAGAGCGAAATTTAAGAAAGGAAGGGAAGAAGAGGTCCTGAGAGGAGAAAACGCACTCCATGTAGGGGCCATAGATGTCCTATGGTGAACGAAAGAAGAAAAATTTCTTTTCGATGAATATATTTCGATGGGAATTAGCATAGGGACGACGAAGAAAATTACTAATTCTTTTGTATGATTCACAGTGCAAAGAGTGTCTCGTTGAACAGATACATATCAGCAGATGAGTCTAAGCGGGCAGTACAAGGGGGTCAAACTGGGGTCAACATTGCAGACAGTTACAGTGTTACAGATATTGCCAATTGATGGACCCAGTGCATGATTTTGCAAGAGCGTAAGTAGATTTTACTCTAGCAGAAACAGTCCAATTTCTGATTAATCGAAAGGTAACTCCAGATGCTCAACGGATCTTGTGGCTAGGTACACTGCACTTGTAAGCTTAATGAAGAGATAGATAACATATTAACAAGTAGGTGGAAATGAATGAAAGTGCGGGAGGTTGTTGCCACAGATCTGTCAGTCGTGCAAAGAAAGACTGACGTCGTATGGCGTAAGGTCAGCGAGACCATAGCGCCTAATGAGACAGGTCTAGCTACACATTGCAATTAAAGGAACGGGAAAAGACAGGGTGAGTCAATCAGCAAGCACTTGCGGTGCCCTATAGTCCTGTTGTTCTACACAAAATTGGCCAGAGACAACATCTACATGATTTCACACAACGAAGATTCATCGGGAAACTGGGAGAAGGAGTAAGCGTGACAAGTGGAAATAAGGAATTTGGTATGGCTCATAAAATTGTTTCAGGTACATGGGAAGCGATCCTAACCATAGGGGTTGCTGCCCTAAGGAGAGGAGGTAATCTATCACGGTCAGCTACATCAGTAGATGGCCGCTAAGTTGTGCAACAAGCAAGAAGGGAATTACGTCAAATTGCAGAAGCAGAGTGTCGTCGTAACTGCCGTCTGCGTCAGGTCTGCTGTGCAGTGAGCTACGTTAATCTAAGTGTAAACTGTATTTTTCTTACTTGTCACTTCTTCTTCCGTGTGTTTTTGCTTTTAGGAAGCTTTAATTTTCGAGTGCTAGTAATAGTGTTCCACAGATTTCGTGTTTGTTTTGAATACAGTCAAAGAGAGTCCCTTTAGTCAGCTGTAGTGCCAGTAGTGCTAGTGTTAGTTTACAACACAGTCCAGTGACAGGTAGTGCTATTTTCATTGTTTTCAACAAGAAGTGTCTAGTAACCACAGTTTAGTCAGCTATCAGCCGCCTTTAGTGAATTAGCAGTCTCGTTAAAAGTTGAGTAGCTCTCTACAGTAAATTGATTTCTTAGGATGGACTGCTGTGTACGGACGCAGGAGGATCTGGCCACTGTTCACGAACAGCTGAACGTGTAGATGGCCGCGGTCAGCCGTCTTCAGGCTGGTGCCTCGGAGTGTAGCGGCAGTGGGGAGTCTGGTGCGTCGCATGGTACACCCCAGGTGTTATATGCTTCACCCACGGTCCCTGCTGTCGAGACATCTTCGCGGGTACCGGGCGCGGTTGGGCCACCCTCTCCCCAAGGGGAGTGGCGGGTTCAGCGGCGTTCGCGGCGCACGAGGCGGAGGGTCAATATGGAGGCTGGTTGTGTGGCATCACCCGCTCGGCTGCCACCAGAAACAAACGCAAAATAATTTTATTTTAAAAAGCGGATAAAGTGTCACTAGAAGCCTTCCTAAGAGACAATCTCCATTCCTTCCGAACTGACTATGAAAATGTAGACGAGATGTGGCTCAAATTCAAAGATATAGTAGCAACAGCAATTGAGAGATTCATACCTCATAAATTGGCAAGAGATGGAACTGATCCCCCGTGGTACACAAAACAGGTCCGAACTCTGTTGCGGAGGCAACGGAAAAAGCATGCGAAGTTCAGAAGAACGCGAAATCCCAAAGATTGGCTAAAATTTACAGACGCGCGAAATTTGGCACGGACTTCAATGCGAGATGCCTTTAATAGGTTCCACAACGAAACATTGTCTCGAAATTTGGTAGAAAATTCGAAGAAATTCTGGTCGTATGTAAAGTACACAAGCGGCAAGACGCAGTCAATACCCACGCTGCGCAGTGCCGATGGTACTGTTACTGCCGACTGTGCCGTTAAAGCGGAGTTATTGAACGCAGTTTTCCGAAATTCCTTCACCAGGGAAGACGAATGGAATATTCCAGAAATTGAAACACGAACAGCTGCTAGCATCAGTTTCTTAGAAGTAGATACCTTAGGGGTTGCGAAGCAACTCAAATCGCTTGATACGGGAAGTCCTCAGGTCCAGATTGTATACCGATTAGGTTCCTTTCAGATTACGCTGATACAATAGCTCCCTACTTAGCATTTATATACAACCGCTCGCTCACCGATAGATCTGTACCTACAGATTGGAAAATTGCGCAGGTCGCACCAGTGTTTAAGAAGGGTAGTAGGAGTAATCCATCGAACTACAGACCTATATCATTGACGTCGGTTTGCAGTAGGGTTTTGGAGCATATACTGTATTCAAACATTATGAATCACCTCGAAGGGAACGATCTATTGATACGTAATCAGCATGGTTTCAGAAAACATCGTTCTTGTGCAACGCAGCTAGCTCTTTATTCGCACGAAGTAGTGGCCGCTATCGACAGGGGATCTCAAGTTGATTCCGTATTTCTAGATTTCCGGAAAGCTTTTGACACCGTTCCTCACAAGCGACTTCTAATCAAGCTGCGGGCCTATGGGGTATCGTCTCAGTTGTGCGACTGGATTCGTGATTTCCTGTCAGGAAGGTCGCAGTTCGTAGTAATAGACGGCAAATCATCGAGTAAAACTGAAGTGATATCAGGTGTTCCCCAGGGAAGCGTCCTGGGACCTCTGCTGTTCCTGATCTACATAAATGACCTGGGTGACAATCTGAGCAGTTCTCTCAGGTTGTTCGCAGATGATGCTGTAATTTACCGTCTAGTAAGGTCATCCGACGACCAGTATCAGTTGCAAAGCGATTTAGAAAAGATTGCTGTATGGTGTGGCAGGTGGCAGTTGACGCTAAATAACGAAAAGTGTGAGGTGATCCACATGAGTTCCAAAAGAAATCCGTTGGAATTCGATTACTCGATAAACAGTACAATTCTCAAGGCTGTCAATTCAACTAAGTACATGGGTGTTAAAATTACGAACAACTTCAGTTGGAAAGACCACATAGATAATATTGTGGGGAAGGCGAGCCAAAGGTTGCGTTTCATTGGCAGGACACTTAGAAGATGCAACAACTCCACTAAAGAGACAGCTTACACTACACTCGTTCGTCCTCTGTTAGAATATTGCTGCGCGGTGTGGGATCCTTAGCAGGTGGGATTGACGGAGGACATCGAAAGGGTGCAAAAAAGGGCAGCTGGTTTTGTATTATCACTTAGTAGGGGGGAGAGTGTGGCAGATATGATACCCGAATTGGGATGAAAGTCATTACAGCAAAGACGTTTTTCGTCGCGGCGAGATCTATTTACGAAATTTCAGTCACCAACTTTCTCTTCCGAATGCCAAAATATTTTGTTGGGCCCAACCTACACAGGTAGGAATGATCATCAAAATAAAATAAGAGAAATCAGAGCTCGAACAGAAAGGTTTAGGTGTTCGTTTTTCCCGCGCGCTGGTCGGGAGTGGAATGGTAGAGAGATAGTATGATTGTGGTTCGATCAACCCTCTGCCAAGCACTTAAATGTGAATTGCAGAGTAATCATGTAGATGTAGATGAGTGGACATGTGGCCGCTCCTTCAGCAAGGTCCGAGCACGCACCCGGGGGAGGGGTTTATTAGCGATTGGGAGCTCCAACGTTAGGCGGGTGATGCATCCCCTTAGAGAAATAGCGGAAAGGTCGGGGAAGAAGGCCAGTGTTCACTATGTCTGCTTGCCGCGGGGTCTCATCCGATATGTGGAGGAGGCCCTGCAGGCGGCGATAGAGAGCACTGGGTGCACCCCACTGCAAATTGTTGCTCATGTCGGCTCCAACGACTCCTGCCGTCTGGGTTCAAAAGTCATCCTCAGTTCATACAGGCGGTTGGTCGAGTTGGTGAAGGCGGACAGCCTCACTCGCGGGGTTTAATCTGAGCTAACTATTTGTAGTTTCGTTCCCAGAACCGATCGCGGTCCTCTGGTTTGGAGCCGAGTGGAAGGCTTAAACCAAAGGCTCTGACGATTCTGCGGAGATCTGGGGTGCAAATTTCTTGACCTCCGCTAGCGGGTGGAGAAATGTAGGGTCCCCCTGAATAGGTCAGGCGTGCACTACAAGCAGAAAGCGGCTACAAGGAGTGTGGAGTGCACATGTGGGTTTTTTAGGTTAGAGAATTCCCTCCCTAGGCCCGACAAGACGCCTCCTGAGACGCGGCAAGGTAGTAGTAGGCAAAACGCAATAGGGAATAACAATATTAATGTGGTAATAGTAAACTGCAGGAGCTTCTATGGAAAGGTGCCGGAACTGCTCTCATTAATAAAGGGTCACAATGCCCACATAGTACTAGGGACAGAAAGTTGGCTGAAACCAAATGTAAACAGTAATGAAATTCTAAACTCAGATTGGAATGTATACCGCAGAGACAGGCTGGACAGTGAAGGGGGAGGCGTGTTTATAGCGATAAAAAGTGCAATAGTATCGAAGAAAATTGACGGAGATCCGAAATTTGAAATAATTTGGGTGAAGGTAACGGTTAAAGCAGGCTCAAACATGGTAATTGGATGTCTCTATAGGCCCCCTGGCTCAGCAGCTGTTGTGGCAGAGCACCTGAAGGAAAATTTGGAAAATATTTCGAGTAGATTTCCCCAGTATGTTATAGTTCTGGGTGCAGATTTTAATTTGCCGGATATAGACTGGGAGATTCAAACGTTTATAACGGGTGGCAAGGACAAAGAATCCAGTGAAATTTTTTTAAGTGCTTTATCTGAAAACTACCTTGAACAGTTAAACAGAGAACCGACTCGTGGCGATAACATATTAGACCTTCTGGTGACAGACACGAACTATTTGAAACAGTTAACGCAGAACAGGGAATCAGCGATCATAAAGAGGTCACTGCATCGATGATTTCAGCCGTAAATAGAAATATTAAAAAAGGTACGAATATTTTTCTGTTTAGCAAAAGTGAGAAAACACAAAAATGTTGTCTCAAGTACAGATAGCGTTGAGGATCAGTGGACAAGGTCAAACCCATCATACAATATGCATTAGATGAGTATGTGCCAAACAAAATCGTAAGAGATGGAAAAGAGCCACCGTGGTAGAAAAACTGAGTTAGAAAACTGCTGCGGAAGCAAAGGCAACTTCACAGCAAACATAAATATAGCCAAAGCCTTGCAGACAAGTAAAAATTACGCGAAGCGAAATGTAGTGTGAGGAGGGCTACGCGAGAGGCGTTCAATGAATTCGAAAGTAAAGCTCTATGTACTGACTTGACAGAAAATCCTAAGAAATTTTGGTCTTATGTCAAAGCGGTAGGTGGATCAAAACAAAATGTCCAGACACTCTGTGACCAAAATGGTACTGAGAGAGAGGATGACAGACTAAAGACCGAAATACTAAAAGTCATTTTCCAAAGCTGTTTCACAGAGGAAGACTGCACTGTAGTTCCTTCTCTAGATTGTCGCACAGATGACAAAATGGTAGATATCGAAATAGACGACAGATGGATAGAGAAACAATCAAAATCGCTCGAAAGAGGAAAGGCTGCTGGACCTAATGGGATACCAGTTCGATTTTACACAGAGTACGCGAAGGAACTTGCCCCCCTTCTTGCAGTGGTGTACCGTAGGTCTCTAGAAGAGCGTAGCGTTCCAAAGGATTGGAAAAGGGCATAGGTCATCCCCGTTTTCAAGAAGGGACGTCGAACAGATGTGCAGAACTATAGACCAATATCTGTAACGTCGATCAGTTGTAGAATTTTGGAACACGTATTATGTTCGAGAATAAAAACTTTTCTGGAGACTAGAAATTGTAGGAATCAACATGGGTTTCGAAAGGGACGGTCGTGTGAAACCCAGCTCGCGCTATTCGTGCACGAGACTCAGAGAGCCATAGACACGGGTTCACAGGTAGATGCCGTGTTTCTTGACATCCGCAAGGCGTTCGATACAGTTCCCCACAGTCGTTTAATGAACAAAGTAAGAGCATATGGACTATCAGACCAATTGTGTGATTCGATTCAAGAGTTCCTAGATAACAGAACGCAGCATGTCATTCTCAATGGAGAGAAGTCTTCCGAAGTTAAGAGTGGTTTTAGGTGTGCCGCAGGGGAGTGTCGTAGGACCGTTGCTATTCACAATATACATAAATGACCTTGTGGATAACATCAGAAGTTCACTGAGGCATTTTGCGGATGATGCTGTAGTATATCGAGAGGTTGTAACAACTGAAAATTGTACTGAAATGCAGGAGGATCTGCAGCGAATTGGCGCATGGTGCAGGTAATGGCAATTGAATCTCAATGTAGACAAGTGTAAACGAGATAGAGAAGATCCAACAGAGAGCAGCGCGCTTCGTTACAGGATCATGTAGTAATCACGAAAGCGTTACGGAGATGATAGATAAACTCCATTGGAAGACTCTGCAGGAGAGACGCTCAGCAGCTCGGTACGGGCTTTTGTTCAAGTTTCGAGAACATACCTTCACCGAGGAGTCAAGCAGTATATTGCTCCCTCGTGCGTATATCTCGCGAAGAGACCATGAGCATAAAATCAGAGAGATTAGAGCCCACGTAGAGGCATACCGACAATCCTTTCCACTAACAATACGAGACTGGAATAGATGGGAGAACCGATAGAGGTACTCAAGGTACCCTCGGCCACACACCGTCAGGTGGCTTGCGGAGCATGCTGGATGTAGATGTCGAAGCAATTTCAAAATTTAAAAGAATTGCAAGGCCTGTGAACTCAAGATCCACCGTGACAAGACGTTTTTATGGGGGTGACCTCACTGCCCGACGATTAGTACGTTTCGATCCGTTAACATCCGCATATCTGCGACACCATTTGCGATTTTTGCAATAGCATAGGAAATGGATCAACGAAGTCTGGAGTCGCGAGTTCTTCTCGGATGAGAGCAGATTCAGTTTGACTACTGATTCTAGACACCGAGCAACATAGTCGAATATGATCGTTTTGGACACTCACCGATCAACGTTGTATCGGCATGTGCCTTTTGAGGCGTGCATTCGGCCCTGACTTCATTTTTATCGTAAACGTTTGTCAGATGCTCATATAATGGTTTGGCAAACGATGAAGATGTCTCGTTTGTCACGATTGACAGAGAACACTGGGTATAACAGCGTGAGTGTCTCATTAATTTATGAACTACGGCAACGACGTGTAACTGAATAACTTTCGTAGGGACAAAAAGCATATTACAAAATATTGTCAAACTGACGCGTGCTGCCGGCCGAAGTGGCCGCGCGGTTCTGGCGCTGGAGTCTGGAACCGCGAGACCGCTACGGTCGCAGGTTCGAATCCTGCCTCGGGCATGGATGTGTGTGATGTCCTTAGGTTAGTTAGGTTTAACTAGTTTTAAGTTCTAGGGGGCTAATGACCTCAGCAGTTGAGTCCCATAGTGCTCAGAGCCATTTGAACCATTTGACGCGTGCTTAGTAAATACGCGATTGCCGTGGTGAGATGATATGGTGAATATGAGACAATATTCACGAGAGAATCGTTGTTTTAAGTAGGTGCTGACTGTAATACAATTTCAGAATTCACCCAAACTGGACCTTTAAAAGGAGAACAGAAAACATGTTTCTCAGGCGATAGAAGAGCTCTTGCAAATGACGGAGTTGCGTTTTTCAGAGCCGATTTCAAGGCATAAAAGACAGATTAAAACAAGTTAATGATATATACAACTGTTTTGATTTGTTTTTCATTTCATTAACAGTTGCGGTTTTCAAATAACACTCCAATGTGGACGACGGTATGTCGAATAAAGCCTGTGGAGATCGGATACAAATGAATGACCGTATAATGAAGGACTTGAACACAACTCTAATGAAACGTAATGAAATTTGGTTTTTCGTTTCCATACCGTTGCAAAATAATACTGTATATAATAGGTCCATCAAGATTAAAGCGAATCATAACGATGTTCGGCCAGCCGCTGTGACCGAGCGGTTCTAGGTGCTTCAGTCCGGAACCGCGCTGCTGCTACGGTCGCAGGTTCGAATCCTGCCTCAGGCATGGATGTGTGTGATTTCCTTAGGTTGGTTAAGTTTAAGTAGTTCTAAGTCTAGGGGACTGATGACCTCAGATGTTAAGTACCATAGTGCTTAGAACCATTTGAAGGAGATTATACTTGCTACAAGATGTATACAGCTCTACAGCCAGCCAGTCCGTGGTGCAGACAGACAAGATTGGTTGTCGAGGATGTACGAGGGGCGTTCAGAAAGTAAGCTCCGATCGGTCGCGAAATGGAAACGACTATGAAAATCCGATAAAGCTTTGCACAGATGTGTTGGGTAGTGTCTCTAGTATAACCCCAGTTAGCATCACGTCGCTCTTCTCATTTCGGAGCTCGCAGTGAGTGCGTAAAGATGTCTAGAAAATAGTGTCTGCCGCCAAGTACGAGGGTCTGGTGAGAAATTTCGCCTGAAGCTATGCAGCTAACATTACATAACTGTCGTGCTGTTTCTTCTTCAAGACAATTCTCAGCCGCATTCTGCAGGGGCAATGAAGATGCTCCTGCATCGTTTTCAAATGGAAATGTGAGACTACCCACAATACAGTCCGCAATTGTCTCCCCCTGAGTTTCATCTCTGGTCACATGAACCGCTGTCTTTGAAGACAACATTTTGACACAGACAACGAGGTGTAGGCCAGAGTGGAGAATTGGCGGAAAGCACTGGCGGCTGCCTTCTATGATGAGGCTATTGAAAAGTTGGTACAACGCTATGACAAAAGTCTAAGTCAGAACGGCGACTACATAGAGAAGTAGCTGAAAGGTGTAGCTAATTGTTACAAGTAAAACATTTCTGATGTTCACTGTGGTTTCAATTTGGCAATCAATCGGAGCTTACTTTCTGAACAGGCCTCGTATTTCAGAAGCTCATAAGGCGTTTGAAAGGATATGTGGCAGACAGGTCTATGTAATTTTGCACGTTATGTCCATTATATTAATCTACGAAATTACGTACTAAGAGATAGCAAAGGTGTTGTTATAACATGTTGCATCTCCCAAATCAACCAACGAGAACCAAAGTGCCACATGTATTTCTGGTCTAACGAGTCTTGAAACGCCAGAGAAATAAAATGCGTGTTTGATAGCTAGGCTTTCTTTCTTACACGACAGCTGCCATACTACGCTAGAACGCCGAATACCGACAAACTTCATTTTCACTGCTGGTTATTCCACAGTTAACTATTACTGGCGGAAGTTTTGTTAGCAAAGTAATTAATAATCTGTAGAATTTCAGTATCTGAATTATAACTATGGAGGGTATGAAACTAAAAAAAGAGCAGCGAGGAATAATTTGTTTGGACAGGTTTCGCATGTAGTAAGACATTCCATCTGACAAGAAAATTGTCAGTCATCATGTTGCAGTCAGCATAGTAGCCAGTAAGCAAACACTATCCATAAAAGCAAACATTAAGCACACAGGTCTTTGTTGTTGCTAGGTCAATGGATATACGACAGAGTTCTACCAACCCCTGAGAATAAAATTTTCATTACGTCTACAGGAAAAATAATACAATTTTTCTCATAAACTTTAGCAGGATTGAGTGTTTTATTCTGAGGATGGAGCAACAGCAATCACGAGAACCGTCATATCCATTTATCGAACTGAACGGTCCTAGCTGTAACACATATGGTTATAGTAGAGCCAGTCATTAGTGGCGACACGTACGTTGTGAATCACTTTGAGTGGCGTTTTTTTTTTTTTTTTTTTTTTTTTTTTTTTTTTTTTTTTTTTTTTTTTTTGGTCATCAGTCTACTGACTGGTTTGATGCGGCCCGTGGTGTTATAGTGTAGTATAGACGAAACAGTTTTCCTAATGTTATCTGAGCTACGTCACTGCCTATGCTGTGGGACAGTGCTCTATTATAGAACTGCATTTCTTTTCGATGATCAATGAAATGAGAACAAAAGGAGAAATAACAGGTGCTTAAATACAGCGCACTCCGCTCCATCAACACCGAGAGGAACGTTAAAACGCCGCACCTGAACGTACCTATTATTAATAATACTGTCACAGGCCTTCACACCATAGCAAACCTGCGGAGAGGTTGTGATTTACACATTATGCTATCGCTCCGCTGGCGAAATTGATCAGTAGGACTCGAACGGTTTATTTCCGTAATCTTAGTGATGTAGACTACCGAAAATTTTGGAAAGGGAATTAAAGTTCAGAGGGAAGATATAAAAAAATTAATTTTCTCAGGTGTCGTTGTAATTCTGTCAAAGGCGGAAAAGGACTTGTAAGACAGCTGAAGGCGATAAATAATTTATTTGAAAATTGTTATAAGATGAATATCAACACACGTAAAATAAAGGTAATGGAACTAGACGAATTAAATCAAGTAACGCTAAGGGAATTACTTTAGGCAATGGGATAATAAAAGCTGTAGCTTAGTCTTGACAGACCGAAGTAGATAGAATATAAAGTGCAGACTAGCAACAAAAAAGAAAAAAGCTCATTTGAAGAAAGGAAACGTGTTAACGTTCTGTACAAATGGATGTTTTCGGAAATCCTTTATGAACGTATTTCTTCTACCTGTTCTTTGCGTAGAGCTGAAACGTGGACGAGATACATTTCAGACAAGAAAATAACAGAAACTTTTAAAATGTGGTGCTACGGAAGAATACTGAAGATTCGTGGGACATATCGGGTACTGAATAGAAATGGGAAGAAAATAAAACAAAAGAAGAGATCGGTTGACAGGACCCCGCCTTTTGCATCAAGGAATCGTCAATTCGGTAACGGAAGGAAGTATTTCGAGCGGAGGAATAACACCTGTAGAGGGAGACCAAAGGATTTTATGTAAGCAAGCTCAAATGGATTTGGATTGCAGTAGCTAGGGATGAACTGGGTTACAGAGACTAGAGTGAAGAGATGCACAAGCCAGTCTTTGGAATGAAGATCACATTGACAGAATAGGCTACTGGGGACGAAAGCCATTCGATTTTTAGTGAGATTGAGTCACTTAGACTTTGACAGTGAGTGCCGCAGAAGCCATTTTTGGTACTTTAAGGCCTAACTGCAAGATCGAGTGCTTCAACCAGCAGGAACCACTGTGTCACTCAAATGAAAAATAACGCAACTTCACTGAAAATAAGAATCTGTTTCGGCTTTGCATCCATCAACAGGTTTAAAAATTGAAGCAGTGACACGTATATGCTTAGTTAGTACTGATGTAATTTTTAGATCTGTTAATGGCTGCAAAGCATAAACCGGTTTTGAGTTCAAAAAAGTAGTGTATGACCAACACAGACCTTTATAATATAATCCGATACAAAAGCCGCCAGTCTCCTCAGCAGGTCCCAGTGATTTCTTTTCACAAATATCTTGAATATACCAATCTATTGTGTGCCCTTCCCTAGAACGCCCCTACTTAGTTCCTCCTCCGGTGGCCTTTTTTTCTCCAAATTTTACAGCTCGTAGCTTGCGTATTACGTGTTTTCATGAAAATGGTGCCAGTGAGAGAGGAACCTACACATTTCATTTGTCCCTGAGCCGTCAAAGTCACGTATTTCAAGCTAACTGCGCTACACAAAAGTTCTATAGACTTAGCGAAAGGGGAATTCAGGTTTCGTTGTCTGTTTAAAGCGTAAGACCGAATGTTGCATAAAAGATATTTTGTAGTTGATATTTTGTAGTTAAGTAATTCTGTAGTTGAGGTACTGAACAAAAGTCAGAAGAAATAACTGTCACTAGCTAATTCTAGAGTCCTCTGCTGAAGCTAAGATAGGTGCATTTAGTTATGTGGCAATTAAAAATGTATTTATTGCTGTTACAAACTCTAGCAAGACAAGGAAAGGTTCTCTACAGTCAAGTTTGATATATTTCACAGCGATTACCTGCGTCGTATCACGACTGCACTAACAGTAAATACCGGTACTCACAGACAACAAATGAAATCTGTGTGATGTGCAGGTACAGCACGATAGCAGTAAATAGAAACGTGTAGAAGGTCAGGTCTTCGCTGTCAAACAAAAAGTAAAAGCAGTGAAAGGAAGTCCTTCTGCAGGCCCCAGATGTTATCAGAGAACAAATCCTGTTCGTCAGTTGCAAAATTGTAAAACGATAACGAATATGTTACGCAGGAACGAAATATTATTCAATTATATATACACTGACCTGAAAAACTAATTGAGCATCCAGTAGGGGTGGAGGAAACGAAATGAAACCTGATGCGTTGAGATATTTTGGCGATTAGAGTATCGAGTAAAAATTTACAAAGAACTTTGCAGTACGGGGAAAATTATAAGTATGACGTTGCTCCGTACTCTGGTCTGTATACACGCACTGGCTGGGTTGTAAGGCGATTGTATCATCTCTTGAGCTAGCCGGCAACTGTTTCGACTTGGAAGATGCCTGCTTTCGGCACTTCGAATTCCTCTCATTATATTTTGTTTCTGGCATATCGCGATATTTACCTTTCTGTAATGTAAATAACTCTTAATCGACACATGCTCTGTAGCAACCTCTTTGTTTGATCACTGTGGCAGTTTTAAGCCCTTCAAGTCGGTTTTGCCTTCAACCAACGGGAGGCTTCTGTGAGTTATCGCTTATATGGTTTTGTTCGTTTGAATAGTATTCACCATTATTCTACATTTGCGGTTCGGATGTTGTTTTGCAAAGTCGGAAAGCCGAATCCGTCCGTTTCCTAATGTTGAGAGGAACACTGCTTCTTTCTGACGAAGATCCACGCTGTTGTGCTGATGCTACAGTGCAATGAGAGTTGGGTGGGAACAAAACAGTTTATTTGCTGCAATGAAGATTAGTTTTCGTGGCGAAGTTAATCTGGAATTGCTTGGTTAATATCATTCCGCGACAACACAGTGATCAGCCAGAACATTATGACCACCTAATACCCGCTATGTCCACCTTTGGCATGACAATAGTGGCGACGTGTCGTGGAATGGGGGCAATGAGGCCTCGGTAAGTCGCTGGACGGAGTAGGTATCACATTTTCCTAATACCGGTAAATTCCGGAGAGGGGGGGGGGGGGGGCGATGAGCTCTGACGCTACTTTCAATCACATCCGAGATGTATTCGATCGGGTTAGGATCTGGCGGTTTGGGGAGCCAGCGCATCAATAGGAACTCGTCACTCTGTTCCTCGAACCATCATTCTCCTCTGATATGGCGCATTATCTTGTTGAAAAATGCCACTGCCATTGGGAAACATGACCGTCATGTTTCCCAGAACATAAAGGAGCCGCCGCCAGCTTGTCTCCGTGCCACAATACAGGTGTCAAGGAGAGCTGGTCACCTGGAAGACGATAGATTTACATCCTCTCAGCAGCATGACGAAGAAGGTATCGGGATTCATCAGATCATGCAACGCTCTGCCATTACGCCAACGTTCAGTGCCGATGGTCAGTTACCCATCTCAGAGGTAGTTGTTGCTATGGTGTTAACACTGGCATGTGCTTGGATCGTCGGCTGCGGAGGCCCATCGTTAGGTTTGCTCGGTGCGCTGTGTGTTCAGACACAAGCCGGCCGCTGTGGACGAGCAGTTCTAGGCGCTTCAGTCCGGAACCGCGCTGCTGCTACGGTCGCAGGTTCGAATCCTACCTCGGGCATGGCTGTGTGTGAAGTCCTTAGGTTAGTTAGGTTTAAGTAGTTCTAAGTTCTAGGGGACTGATGACCTCAGATGTTAAGTCCCATAGTGCTCAGAGCCATTTGAACCATTTTGTTCAGACACACTTGTACTCTGCTCAGCATTAAAATCCAATATTAGTTCTGCCACTGTTCGCCGCCTGTCCTGCTTTACCAGTCTACCCAGCCTACGACTTCCCTCATCTGTAATGAAGGGTGGCCGCCCAACCCCACGACGTCTGGACATGGTTTCACCGCTTGTGGAAACACTCACCATAGCACTACTCGAACACCCGGTAAGTCGTGTACTTTCCGAAATGCTCCTGCAGAATCCCCGGGCCATCACAATCTCCCCTCGGTCAAACTCAGACATATCGCGCGCCTTCTCCATTCTACAAGCTGACAGCACGCTCACTGGTACTACATGCACCGTGCCTGTGTCTAACTAGCAGTCATTCGTCGCCAGGTGACGCTGCTATCGCCTGGACAGGTTTATATCGATAGTAGCTCATAATGTTCTGGCTGATCACTGTATACTGGGTCGCTTGCTTACGATCAGTGAAAACAGGAACTTATAGGTTGCTTACAGGTTGCAAGCTGGTTACAAGCGTACATTATTTTATTTCACTTCGTGATATTGTAAACTGCAAGATTTTACTCTCTCCTGTATTATAGAGACTAACTTTTCACTCAGTAAGAATTAAAGAGTAGCGGAGACCATATTCTTTCCGCCTGTAAGTCTGAATGTTGCAGTTCTAGGTTGTTACTATATTGTGTTGAGTGATAATGTATAGCTAGTTGCCGGCCGATGTGGCCGAGCGGTTCTAGGCGCTTCAGTCTGGAACCGAGCGACCGCTACGGTCGCAGGTTCGAATCCTGCCTCGGGCATGGATGTGTATGATGTCCTTAGGTTCAAAAAAATGGTTCAAATGGCTCTGAGCACTATGGGACTTAACATCCATGGTCATTAGTCCCCTAGAACTTAGAACTACTTAAACCTAACTAACCTAAGGACATCACCTAACACCCAGTCATCACGAGGCAGAGAAAATCCCTGACCCCGCCGGGAATCGAACCCGGGAACCCGGGCGCGGGAAGCGAGAACGCTACCGCACGACCACGAGCTGCCGACGATATCCTTAGGTTAGTTAGGTTTAAGTAGTTCTAATTTCTAGGGGACTGATGACCTCCGATGTTAAGTCCCATAGTGCTCAGAGCCATTTGAAAATTATAGCTAGTTAATCCACTGTTCTCCGTTTCCTTTTACCACGAACATTACAATTATTTTTATTCAGCCACTGGAGTGTGCCATACTGTTTGGCCGCCATCTTGTTAATTATGCGAACTATCCACTGTATATGACAAGCACCCCCCCCATGAACCATGGACCTTGCCGTTGGTGGGGAGGCTTGCGTGCCTCAGCGATACAGATAGCCGTACCGTAGGTACAACCACAACGGAGGGGTATCTGTTGAGAGGCCAGACAAACGTGTGGTTCCTGAAGAGGGGCAGCAGCCTTTTCAGTAGTTGCAAGGGCAACAGTCTGGATGATTGACTGATCTGGCCTTGTAACAATAAACAAAACGGCCTTGCTGTGCTGGTACTGCGAACGGCTGAAAGCAAGGGGAAACTACGGCCGTAATTTTTCCCGAGGGCATGCAGCTTTACTGTATGATTAAATGATGATGGCGTCCTCTTGGGTAAAATATTCCGGAGGTAAAATAGTCCCCCATTCGGATCTCCGGGCGGGGACTACTCAAGAGGATGTCGTTATCAGGAGAAAGAAAACTGGCGTTCTACGGATCGGAGCGTGGAATGTCAGATCCCTTAATCGGGCAGGTAGGTTAGAAAATTTAAAAAGGGAAATGGATAGGTTAAAGTTAGATATAGTGGGAATTAGTGAAGTTCGGTGGCAGGAGGAACAAGACTTCTGGTCAGGTGACTACAGGGTTATCAACACAAAGTCAAATAGGGGTAATGCAGGAGTAGGTTTAATAATGAATAGGAAAATTGGAATGCGGGTAAGCTACTACAAACAGCATAGTGAAAGCATTATTGTGGCCAAGATAGATACGAAGCCCACACCTACTACAGTAGTACAAGTTTATATGCCAACTAGCTCTGCAGATGACGAAGAAATTGAAGAAATGTACGATGAAATAAAAGAAATTATTCAGATAGTGAAGGGAGACGAAAATTTAATAGTCATGGGTGACTGGAATTCGAGTGTAGGAAAAGGGAGAGAAGGAAACGTAGTAGGTGAATATGGATTGGGGCTAAGAAACGAAAGAGGAAGCCGCCTGGTAGAATTTTGCACAGAGCACAACTTAATCATAGCTAACACTTGCTTTAAGAATCATGATAGAAGGTTGTATACATGGAAGAACCCTGGAGATACTAAAAGGTATCAGATAGATTATATAATGGTAAGACAGAGATTTAGGAACCAGGTTTTAAATTGTAAGACATTTCCAGGGGCAGATGTGGACTCTGACCACAATCTATTGGTTATGACCTGTAGATTAAAACTGAAGAAACTGCAAAAAGGTGGGAATTTAAGGAGATGGGACCTGGATAAACTGACTAAACCAGAGGTTGTACAGAGTTTCAGGGAGAGCATAAGGGAACAATTGACAAGAATGGGGGAAAGAAATACAGTAGAAGAAGAATGGGTAGCTTTCAGGGATGAAGTAGTGAAGGCAGCAGAGGATCAAATAGGTAAAAAGACGAGGGCTAGTAGAAATCCTTGGGTAACAGAAGAAATATTGAATTTAATTGATGAAAGGAGAAAATATAAAAATGCAGTAAATGAAGCAGGCAAAAAGGAATACAAACGTCTCAAAAATGAGATCGACAGGAAGTGCAAAATGGCTAAGCAGGGGTGGCTAGAGGACAAATGTAAGAATGTAGAGGCTTTTCTCACTAGGGGTAAGATAGATACTGCCTACAGGAAAATTAAAGAGACCTTTGGAGATAAGAGAACCACTTGTATGAACATCAAGAGCTCAGATGGAAACCCAGTTCTAAGCAAAGAAGGGAAAGCAGAAAGATGGAAGGAGTATATAGAGGGTCTATACAAGGGCGATGTACTTGAAGACAATATTATGGAAATGGAAGAGGATGTAGATGAAGATGAAATGGGAGATACGATACTGCGTGAAGAGTTTGACAGAGCACTGAAAGACCTGTGTCGAAACAAGGCCCCCGGAGTAGACAACATTCCATTGGAACTACTGACGGCCTTGGGAGAGCCAGTCCTGACAAAACTCTACCATCTGGTGAGCAAGATGTATGAAACAGGTGAAATACCCTCAGACTTCAAGAAGAATATAATAATTCCAACCCCAAAGAAAGCAGGTGTTGACAGATGTGAAAATTACCGGACAATCAGTTTAATAAGCCACAGCTGCAAAATACTAACACGAATTCTTTACAGACGAATGGAAAAACTAGTAGAAGCCGGCCTCGGGGAAGATCAGTTTGGATTTCGTAGAAATACTGGAACACGTGAGGCAATACTGACCTTACGACTTACCTTAGAAGAAAGATTAAGGAAAGGCAAACCTACGTTTCTAGCATTTGTAGACTTAGAGAAAGCTTTTGACAATGTTGACTGGAATACTCTCTTTCAAATTCTAAAGGTGGCAGGGGTAAAATACAGGGAGCGAAAGGCTATTTACAATTTGTACAGAAACCAGATGGCAGTTATAAGAGTCGAGGGGCATGAAAGGGAAGCAGTGGTTGGGAAAGGAGTGAGACAGGGTTGTAGCCTCTCCCCGATGTTATTCAATCTGTATATTGAGCAAGCAGTAAAGGAAACAAAAGAAAAATTCGGAGTAGGTATTAAAATTCATGGAGAAGAAGTAAAAACTTTGAGGTTCGCCGATGACATTGTAATTCTGTCAGAGACAGCAAAGGACTTGGAAGAGCAGTTGAACGGAATGGACAGTGTCTTGAAAGGAGGATATAAGATGAACATCAACAAAAGCAAAACGAGGATAATGGAATGTAGTCAAATTAAATCGGGTGATGCTGAGGGGATTAGATTAGGAAATGAGACACTTAAAGTAGTAAAGGAGTTTTGCTATTTAGGGAGTAAAATAACTGATGATGGTCGAAGTAGAGAGGATATAAAATGTAGACTGGCAATGGCAAGGAAATCGTTTCTGAAGAAGAGAAATTTGTTAACATCGAGTATAGATTTAAGTGTCAGGAAGTCGTTTCTGAAAGTATTTGTATGGAGTGTAGCCATGTATGGAAGTGAAACATGGACGATAACCAGTTTGGACAAGAAGAGAATAGAAGCTTTCGAAATGTGGTGCTACAGAAGAATGCTGAAGATAAGGTGGGTAGATCACGTAACTAATGAGGAGGTATTGAATAGGATTGGGGAGAAGAGAAGTTTGTGGCACAACTTGACTAGAAGAAGGGATCGGTTGGTAGGGCATGTTTTGAGGCATCAAGGGATCACAAATTTAGCATTGGAGGGTAGCGTGGAGGGTAAAAATCGTAGAGGGAGACCAAGAGATGAATACACTAAGCAGATTCAGAAGGATGTGGGTTGCAGTAGGTACTGGGAGATGAAGAAGCTTGCACAGGATAGAGTAGCATGGAGAGCTGCATCAAACCAGTCTCAGGACTGAAGACCACAACAACAACAAGAAGAGAATAGAAGCTTTCGAAATGTGGTGCTACAGAAGAATGCTCAAGATTAGCTGGGTAGATCACGTAACTAATGAGGAGGTATTGAATAGGATTGGGGAGAAGAGAAGTTTGTGGCACAACTTGACCAGAAGAAGGGATCGGTTGGTAGGACATGTTCTGAGGCATCAAGGGATCACCAATTTAGTATTGGAGGGCAGCGTGGAGGGTAAAAATCGTAGGGGGAGACCAAGAGATGAATACACTAAGCAGATTCAGAAGGATGTAGGTTGCAGTAGGTACTGGGAGATGAAGAAGCTTGCACAGGATAGAGTAGCATGGAGAGCTGCATCAAACCAGTCTCAGGACTGAAGACCACAACAACAACAACATGACAAGCATGCACTCTAATGGATATAAAATCACCTGTTGAGGTGTTACTAAGCAGTGTTAGAAATAACAAATTCTTCTCTGCATCTTATTAGGTTCCAAGTGCTGATAAAAACAAGATGATGTGAACTGCTGTGGTCTGTTTGCTTGTGCTACGTAATCTCACTCATGAGTTTGATGCTATGTAGGAAGTAGAGTCAGGATTTAATAAGACCTGACACTGATGATTAACTACTTTTTTAATATACCAAACCTATGTTTATACAAATGAGGAGACAGCCCCAGGACATTGCTGGACGCTGTAGAGAAAAATCGAAGACATGTTTAGCGTAATCCATTGCCGTTACAAACTAATCCACTCCTTGTGCAGTGTACAAGTATCATCTATGGAGGCCCATTTCTTTTCGTTGAGTTAAATTGATGGAAGAGTCTATACTGTGTGACAATCTTGTGAGGGGTCCACTTGTACGTGGAGCCCGATTTCGTAACATAATTCATGAAAAATGACCTGAAACGGTTGTCATACGCATGTTTGACAGCACTTTGCCAAAGGTGTTGGCTGAGCGGCAGAATCGATTGTAAGTAGGAGCGCGCGGAGCGCACTAGCAGTTGCCGTTGCACTCTGTCGTAAGTAGGATGTGAGACTTAAAGCTAGTGGTTAGCTGTGAGAATTTTGTTGTTGGTCTATGGACGCGGCATTATACAGTTTTTATATAATGAAGTGATGAATGATATTGTTTATGCTCACACAGAGCCAGTAAATGCTACATCGTAGTTATTTCTATAAAAGTGTAAAGTACGTGTTATTGATTTGTGAAGCTATAAGATTATCAAGAATTGAAGTAATACTGATCGTTGACAAATATTGACCATTGTCCATAACAATTATACAAAAGTAATGAACTTATACTGTAACTCAACGGGAAAGCAACTGGAAAAAATTTGTAAGGTAATGAAATTTTGTATACTGGTATTTAGTTTTAAGTATGCAGCAACGCGATATGTGGATTTGGCTGAATTTTACAACGCTGACCCTTAAATGTAGGAACCAAGTATTTCCCATCAGATTTAATGTATAGGTTGATTAGGTATATCCGATTTGTAATATTTTGTGTGTTTTGTAATCCTGATCCAGAGAAGCTGAATTTTGGAATCTGTTTTGTCAAACGATGTGAAACTTTTCTTCATGTAACGATCCAACTGTTTTTATTTACGACAGTAAGTGAGAATTCTAGAACAACTGAGAAGTTCCCTGTTTTTAAGTTAATGGAAAAAGTGTCATATCAGATTTTGTGAAGGTGAAATTTTATTTTGCACACAATTTTTAAAATGAAGCATTCGGTCTTAGCGAATCCCCTTATCAGTACCTCAACCTCTTCCACGTCATGTTTATTTAAATCCAATGAATATTTTTCTAAAGGCAATCATTTTTAAATCAGAATCAGGAAAATCTGGAAAATATTAATGTGACACAATAAGAAAAGGATTAATGTTTGTAACAGTTTCAGTGCTGGCAGCATTGAAAAGCGCTGAGCCAATATCCATTATTTTCAATGAACATTTGCAAGGTTATTCATTTATCAGCCAATCTACTGATATTATTTGTATGAAGCTATTTTACGGCCGGCATTGCACTTCGCTGTGCCAGGACTGAAGATCTTCTATGCCTACTGTGGAGAGAACAAAATGCCAAGATTACATCCTCTGGGACTCTAGAGCTAAGGAAAATCTATTTCGTTGCTTATTTTCACAGGGAATTTTGTCAGTTTATTATAAAGGGCAGTAGAACTTGGTGCTCATGAGACTGGGTAAATTTTAGAGGGATTGATTTCATTATGGGCATTGCGTATAGGTTTTCCAGATTATGTACTTTAATTTTTTTCTATTACAGTAAAGCTGATTAAGCACACCATTTGCTCAACGACACATAACACAGTAAGTTTGCATAACACAAGCATTAGGCATTTCATATTCATTAGAAAACAAACACATAAATTTTTAAAGAACGTTAGAATCTTCTATTCAGATCATGATTCAGAGCGTAATCCTAAATTGTTTCTCTGAAGCATTGTAACTATACGCTTTGCTCATCTTGAAAGTATCAGGGCTTAATTGTTACTAGTTATGGAAGCAGTACACGCCTTTGAAGACCAACAACCTTGCCGCAGCCGTAACACCGTTTCTCGTTAGTTGAGAGCTGTCGGGCTTGGCTAGCACTTGAATGGGTGACCGTCCCACCTGGCGAGTCTATTGGCGAAAGGGTTGCACTCAACGCCTGTGACGCAAACTGAGAAACTACTTGACTGAGAAGTAGCGGCTCTGGTCTCCAAAAGTGACAGCCGCCGGGAGGCGGTGTGCTGAGCACATGTCCCTCCATATCCGCCTTCAGTGACGCCTACACACTGAGGGTGACACGGCGGTCGGTCAGTACCATCGGGTATTCCGAGTTCTGTCTGCACGGAGTTTAGTCTTATATGCTTTTAAAAACTCACACATCTTTCCAGCTGATGTAGGGTAGGTCGTGTGACTAGGGCCACCCGTCGGGTAGACCTTTCGCCGGGTGCAAGTGCAAGCACTGGTGAGAAAACAGACTTTTTACGTAAAGCGATTACCCAAAAATATCAGAGAAACATTGATTTACTCGTAGCTAAACAACAAAATAAGCTTTTAGAAAAGGTTAACGATATACATCAATTTTATCCAAGGACAATGAATCTTACATATATTCAGTTCACAAAGTCCTAAATGTCGCTACTTGACAAAGGCTTAAAATATAACCTAACTCCCCCACTAAATAATACGAATGTTAAACACATAATTGCTGATGTTATACCAACAAGCAAAATATCGAAAATAAATAAACCTGAAACATGTAAGATAGCCCTAAAAACCAAAGATTTAATTCTAAAAGAGAAAAATAAACCGCATAGAAAAACTGAAGACAAAACACTTAGAAATATCCATAGTAAATTACTAGCAGAAAAAGCAATTGTAGTGAAGGCCGATAAAGGAAATACCCATGTTATTATTAAAGAAGACGATTATATATAAAAACACTCTCATTTTTTACTGAAAAAGGGGATCATTGAAATAACTTAAGACCCCACTCCAAAGTTCCAGACAAAGATTCAGAAATTAGTTGATGAGAACAATCATCTGTTGACCCCTGGAGAAAAGAATATGATGAAAATTATGAATCCCCAAATACCTTAATTAAGATCACAGATTAAACAGCATAAAAAAGAGAAATCTATACAACCTACTGTCAATTACAAAAGTAGTCCTTCATACAAACTAAATATGAAACTTAATGAAATTTGGAAAGCATTCTGTGTATATGACAGCAATTTCAGTATCAAAAACAGTTATGAACTAGCCCAACAAATCCACAATAAAGAAATTCCAACTAGTGCAAGTTCTGCCTCATTAGAAATTAAAAACTTGTAAACAAATATACCCATTAATGAGACAATTAACATAATTAGGGATAACTTAGTACAATACAAAAGTATGACTAATGATCAAATGATCGAATTTATAGAACTGCTTGAATGCACTTTAGACTACAATTATTTCTCTTTTAATAGTAAAATCTATTGTCAGAAAGATGGCTTAGCAATGGGCAATTCTTTAGTTGGGACAGTTGCAGATATTTTCGTGAACCACATTGAGATGCAATTCCTGAAAAATAACCCTGATATCGCAAACAAAATCATATATTACAAGCGATTCCAGATGATACATTAATGCTTTATAATGGTTCAAAAGATGAAATTGAGAAGCTTGCTGTAGAATTAAACTCTATGCATCCGAAGTTACAATTTATTGTTGAGCATGAAAATCAAAAATCTATTAACTATCTAGACCTCACTATAACTAATAACAACGGGAAACATTGCTTCACCATATACAGAAAACCTACACCCACTGATATTATTAATGCCACATCATGTCATCCTGACAAATATAAAAAAGCATTTTTTAAGTCTATGATACACCGAATACTAAAATTACTGCTGGAAGCTAATGAGATCAAAAGGGAAATGACCATCTTAAAACAAATTGCGAAAACCAACTCTTTCAACACACGACAGGTAGATATCATTTTTAATAAAGTGAAACAATCACAAAGTACTCCACTAATAGGCAATCCAAAATATATGAAGATGACATATATGGGAAACATATCAGATAGAATTACTAATTTATTCAAAAATTCTGGAATAACAATAGCATTTACAACTGACAATACTTTACAACAAAAATTAAGATATTCCATAAGCAAAGATAATGAAAAATTTACCAAATCAGGAGTGTATAAGATCCAATGTAAAGACTGTGAGAAAATACAGTATATATCGGCCGAACAGGTCGAAATTTTGCAGTAAGGTACAAAGAACCTACGTCAGGTACTTCACGAACAAAATCTGTATTCGGCCATCACATAACATTTAATAACCATGCTGAGGAGACAGTAGAGCAGAATCTACAAGTTCTTCATTATGAAAATAAAGGCTTACTTATGAATATCTTAGAAGAAATCTAGATATATGCTCATTTGTAAACCAAATCATCAATGCTGCTCAATGAACAATTAGATTTTCACGAAAAATATTTTTACGACCTTTTTGGCGAAATTTTATGATGAAGATGCACCTACTCTTTTGTTTTAAAATATAAGATTACTTATACCCATGGCAAAAGCTATGAATGAAAAATATGATATACAACATTTTTTTATTAAGTTGAGATTGATTATTATAAAAACTATTAGATCGATGAGTTCTAAATATTTAATCAGCGGTCTCATTAGTTATTCAGACTTACATAATGCGGAACGTACTTTTGGCTGCTACCCTACTGTTATAAAGAATGTCACTATGAAAACTACAGTTAAAGTAAGACGATTCTGCAACATCCATCAAAGATGCAATTGTGATGTAGGCGACTCGGTATAATCGATATATACCACAACTCCAAGGACTTTTACATCTTTGATTTACCTGACACTATAATAGTATCAAGGTTGCCCATAGAGGGCACAGCTATTACACATAGTAGTTTACCGTTTTTATCTAAAATATAAATAAGTTTTACACATACTAACTATTTATAAATCAGACATTTTAAATGAATCAATTTTATGTTATTAGTGTATTTCGTACTTTTATACTTTGACGATATCGTCATATTATGAAGGCTGATTGGCAGTTGTGAAGTTGGGTGAGAGGAAGTAGGCGGAGCCTCTGCATATTTAAGCTCATGCTCAGCACTCATAACCATCAGTTGAATTCTCCGCCTACCATCCTCCAAGGAAGCCATCGGTATAATAAGTTTTATTTTATCTTGTAAAAATTTTGTCGTCATTAGACACTTTTCATTTTATTTCAAGATTGGTCTCTAGTATTTTCTAAAATTAATTCACAGGTCTGAAGATGGTTATATAAATATAACCAAAACCGGTCACCTACGTTATTGCGACATATGTGTTGTGATCAAGACTGAACTTTAGTTAAAATATACAACACCCAGTCCCCGAGCGGAGAAAAGTCTCCGACCCAGCCGAGAATCGAACCCGGGCTCTTAGAATGGACATTCTGTCGCGCTGACCACTCAGCTACCGGGGGCCGACTTTCCAGCTGACACAAGATACGTTGCATACTGGCACTAGGACGAAGTTGGCGACCGAGCGGATCCTGCCCATGTTCTGTAGGGCACAGATCTTGGAATCTTGCAGGCCATGGGAAGACCTGAACACAATGTACTCAATTCAAAGAGACACGAGTTAAATGTGGACTAGCATTAGCTTGTTGAAAAATGGCTCCACAGTGCTGTCACATGAGATGTAACACATGATGTCTAAGTTCCGCCAGGCATTAACATGCGCGACCTGAAGTTAACCGGGTGGCTCCTCAGACCATGACGTCAGGAATAGCACCACGTTGGATAAATGGTCTCTCTTTTAGGGTCGTCGCCATACTTTGCAGACGACGGTCATTTTGGGCAGTACAGAGTCGCGATACATCGCCCCGCCCACTGATAATTGGTCTCGTCGAAGGGTCAGATTTTTGTAACTTAGTCGCCACCCAAAGTATAGGTGCTTTAGGGTTCCTCATTAGCAAATTGCTAATTAGCCATTTCTCCCATTTCTCGTCTGCAAAAATCCTAATTTCTTTAAGAGCCTTCCTGATTTCATCGGAATACTTTTTTGTATCATCCCTAAATTTAACACCGTTATTATTAGCAATAAACTGCTCAGCTTTTTCCATATACTTCAGCTGAGAAAGGGCAACAGCTGTTTCTCCTTTATCAGAAGTGCCATTATGGCACCATGGTCTACAAGTTTTTTATTAAGTTACTTCATCGTCTGCCATTCTGCCCTACATTTAGTTCTAAGCCAACTATTATCTTTCATAATACCATTTGTTGCGAATACGCCTACTTTTAAAGAGGAACTAAGTGTTAGCGCTCTCTAACTCTACTGTTGTATGAGCAAGCATCATAGATTCTTGTTTCTCAGAGATATTCTGCCTTAGATTAGACGATAAACCCTTATTTAAGAAAAACACTCTCATCATCATTAAAAGCAAAGCAATTCTGACACGCAACTTTCGTTCCATGGTAACACTGGGCCGAGGATGACATCAGAAAAGTGGTCGTCAAGCTGTGGCCCATGGAGCGAATGCTGAATCAAGTGTTCGTGCAGGTAGTGGTTCTCAGCAGTATGTTATAATGACATACAGCTGTATTCTATATGGTGTTACTTTAGAAATTTTAGCTGTATAATTCAATCTCTGACATATTTAAACGGAAAAGAACTTCAGGATTGCCTCCAATCTCTCGTAACACTATATTTTCATTATTACAGTTTACAACAGATGATGGAACTTAAAGTGTTCCGAAACCGGTCAGGTATACAGTGAAAGATTGTTGCTTCAGAAACTGTTGTGCGGTTTCTTAATTTTGCAGAATGGACTTGTACAGTTACAGCTTCCCCACAACAAGAACGCTTTATTTACTAAAAACAAGAAAACCCCTTGCAGACATGCCAACAAAAATCTAAAGAGAGCAGTGAAATCACAATAGAGACGAATTCAATGAAATTACTGCGATATTTATAAAACAAATGTTAAGAAAGTAATCAACATTTATGTTTAAATTTGTTTACAACAACAGTTTCAAAATCTACAGACGCAATTACATATGTGTACGACATACCATTGAAGAGCTACTGAAGTCAGTTACAAAATGACCATACTTGTTATTTAACACACACACTAACTTTCGTAAAAATTTACTCTTAGTCATTAAAATAGTGGAAAAACAAAGAGTCCTCCACAGATGCACGTTAGATGGGCATCAGCATGAATAATTTGTTCTATTATTTCAATTTGTTATGTTTGTTTAATAAGAGTTTTAAGAAGTTAATGTTCGTAAAATGTCTGTTACAATAGCATAGTACGTCAGCGGCAAGCTGAATAAATACCGGAGTTTGACTACCTCTTGTAGGTCCATTTTACAATACACACAAAATAAATTATTGTTGATAATTATGTGATGTTTAACATGTGTATCTACCAGCTTCGCTTCAGCACACGTCAGACCTTAAAATCCTCCGACAAGTATACATGTCACCGTCAAAAATACAGTAATTTCAAACGATTGTTCAGCTCTGTAAGTCGTGAAATTATGCAAATTACACGAAATGTTGCCAATGTTAGCATCGTTCACGAAAATCATTACAAATCGATGTTCTAGCACACTGTTTACATTTAAATTAGGGCCATTGACCAGGAAAGTACAGGATCATCAGCACATGGTCAAAAAGGGGTAAAGCAGGAGTAGGTCCATTAGTGAATAAGAAGGTATCAAAGTAGGCTTATTATAATGAATGCCGTATACAGAGTGAAGTAAAACTGCCAAACTTGGGAGTCGACATGGGATTCCTCATCCAGATTCAAGAAAGAAGTTCATGTAGCAAAATCAGATCGGGTGCATTTTGAAAACGAATAGCTGGCGACACTGTCACCTCATGCAGTGCACCAGGATGTACAGAGGAACGTGTATAATCCCGCACTACCGCACCAGCCGCCGTAGCTCACTGAGTCATTCCCGTTCGTGCGTTCGGGGTAGTGGGTTGTCAGAGTTCCACCTCTTACCGAGCGCTGAATGTCTTCCTTTTTTTTTTTTTTTTTTTTTTGTTTTCAGTGTCAAGTGAGTCCTTGCACCCGCCGCATTGCTGTTCGTCGTCTAGTGCCTGGTGGTTCTGCAACCTTTCCTGATGCGACGTTGTCTCGCGTCGTGATGTCCAAAATGCTTCCTACGTTTACTCCACGTGCAGATATGGTCAGTTTCACTTCTGATATATCCGCGTGGCATGTGCAGAATGGCTCTTTACCGACACACGACTGGTTGGTGGGCATGATCAAGGTCATTACAGATCAAGTGCATACTGCTTACATTGCTTCGGAATGATGCGTGTTTTTTTGTTCAATTTTCTAAACCCGCTTCAGTTTGGCAGGATATTATTACATTACGGCAATCATCTTGATGGTTCCTCTACCATGGTTCTTTTGGCGAATGCAGAAGTGGTCTGTACAAATGTTCAGGTTTTCAATCTTTCACCCGAGGTAGATGACAGTTTTCGGAGGTATATCCTGTTCCCTTAAAAGGCATACGACATATTCAAGGGGAATTCTGGTCTGCTCAGCACCCCTAACAGGTCTATAGTGGTGTTCGGTTGGTAGAAATGCCGATTAAAAAAGCATTCTCTCTCACCTGCAGGTATATGGGTTCAAGTGGTTCAAATGGCTCTGAGCACTATGGGACTTAACAGCTGTGGTCATCAGTCCCCTAGAACTTAGAACTACTTAAACCTAACTAACCTAAGGACATCACACACATCCATGCCCGAGGCAGGATTCGAACTTGCGACCGTAGCAGTCGCACGGTTCCGGACTGCGCGCCTACAACCGCGAGACCACCGCGGCCGGCCTGGTATATGGGTATCTGGTTCATATTACTTATACCGGCCAGGAAGGAACCTGCTTCAGTTGTAATCAGAGTGACCCCATTCGTACCAATTGTCTGCATCGTGGTGGTATTAAAACACGAACAGAGTAAAAATTGACTTTAATGGATCTTCTCCCACAGGATTCTGCAGCCGAGCCAAACCCGGTTACTGAGAATCAAACTGGATCTTCGAGAGATAATATTCGTGATTTGTCCCCACTGCTCACATTTGGGGACATGAACGCTATCACTCCCGCAGAGCCGGCCACGGTTATTCAAAACAGGCGTCGCACAACACAGTGCTGATGTAGCTAAGAAGCCTTTTCCTTCGACTCGCCATTCATTGAAAGACCCTCTTTTCCAGCCTGAGTTTGTGGACAACTAAATCATGAGTGCTTCTGAACTTGATCACGTGGTCACTGGTAAGTCATCTAGCGATTCTGCCGCCATCCAGGGCCCCTCGTCGGCACAGCCTCTTACGGAAACTCTTTCAGGAGCCCATGTGTCTATCCCGGCTCTATCAGATACTTCTACTGTTGTCTCAGCTTGCAAAACTACACTATGTGATCAAAAGTATCCGGACTGGCTGAAAATGACTTACAAGTTCGTGGCGATCTCCATCGACAATGATGGAATTCAATATGGTGTGGGCCCACCCGTAGCCTTGATGACTGCATCCACTTTCTCAGGTATACGTTCAGTCATGTGCTGGAAGGTTTCTTGGGGAATGGCAGCCTATTCTTCACGGAGTGCTGCACTGAGGAGAGGTATCGATGTCGGTCGGTGAGGCCTGGCACGAAGTCGACGTTCCAAAACATCACAAAGGTGTTCTGTAGGATTCAGATCAGGACTCTGTGCAGGCCAGTCCATTAAAGGGATGTTATTGTCGTGTAACCTCTCCGCCACAGGCCGTGCATTATGAACAGGTGCTCGATCGTGTTGCAAGATGCAATCGCCAACCCCGTATTGCTCTTCAACAGTGGGAAGCAAGGAGGTGCTCAAAACATCAATGTAGGCGTGTGGTGTGATAGTGCCACACAAAACAACAAGGGGTGCAAACCACCTCCATGAAAAACACGACCCCACCATAGCACCACCGCCTCCGAATTTTAGTGTTGGCACTACACACGCTGGCAGATGACGTTCACCGGGCATTCGCCATACCCACACCCTGCCATCGGATCGCCACGTTGTGTGCCGTGATTCGTCACTCCAGACAACGTTTTCTCACTGTTCAGTCGTCCAATGTTTACTCTCCTTACACCAAGAGAGAAGTCGTTTGGCATTTACCGGCGTCATGTGTGGCTTATGAGCAGCCACTCGACGACGAAATCCAAAATTTCGCACCTCCCACCCAACTGCCATAGTACTTACAGTGGATCCTGATCCAGTTTGGAATTCCTGTGTGATGGTCTGGATAGATGTCTGCCTATCACACATTACGACCCTCTTCAACTGTCGGCGGTCTCTGTCAGTCAACAGACGAGGTCGGCCTGTTCGCTTTTGTGCTGTACGTGTCCCTTCACGTTTACATTTCACTATTGCGTCGGAAACAGTGAACCTAGGAATGTTTAGGAGTGTGGAAATCTCGCGTACAGACTGAGCCGTGGTAAAAATTGCTGTTTTGAAGAGCGCGCCGAAGCGCGTAGTGTGAAGCAGTCCCCCCTCCGTTTCTGGCGGTGGCGCCGCTATGGCAGTCGCAGCTTTGGTGGCCCCCCTCTGGTGGCAAAGGGGAAAAGTAGCCTGTTTATGTGCATTTAAGGGGCGCTATGAGCTTATGTCTGTCGGTCGGAGCTGCCTCTGTCATGTTTGTCGGATTCAGCGTGTTAACGAATTTATTGCTTGCAGTGTAACGGCCTAATTCCTGAAATATGTTTTGATCTTGCCTATCATCTTGAGAGGCGTTATCTGTATACTGTAGAGCATGTTAACTTATTTGGCCAACCTTGTATAATTTTATATAAGATTGCATTTCATGGCTTTTATTTAAAAGGTCATTTTAGTGTATAAAGTTGCCACCCCTCCACCGTAAGACTTTTCTTAGAAGTTAAAATCACAGAGGTTGTTGTGAGCGGTCGTAACTACGGCCGTGTCAAAAGTGAGCGGCAAGGTTCCCAGTCCAAAAGCTCGTACAGTCAAAAATTTGTTTCTTTCTGCCTCTGAATAAATTGTAACTTGATATTTAGAGGGTGCTTTCTGATTATAATTTTAAATTGTTTCTTAAAAAAACGCTTTTAGGAATAAAGTTCCCATTTGTTAAAAGCAATTTGATTATGATTTCATCAGTTACTCCCTGGCAACTACTTCAACGTTCAAATAGTGTGATTAAGTGTGTTAATGTTCTTGATGAATCGCTAGTAAATAAATAAAATTTTAAGAATATTCTTTGAAATTAAATCCACGGTTCACAGACGTATGACACAAGTGACTCCCAATCACATTACCACGTTCGAAGTCCGTAAGTTCCGCGTAGCGTCCCATTCTGCTCTCTCACGATGTCTATTGACTACTGAGTACCTGGCAGTAGGTGGCAGCGAAATGCAGCTAATAAGTGAAACATATGTTTTTGGGGGGTCCGGATACTTTTGATCTGCTAGTGTACTTCTGCGGCCTCCACGTTTTTCTCACTTTGAACATTAACAGGACTGGTTCTGATTCTGGCTCACCTCATTGCGACAGTTTGTACTTGACTTGTGCAGACATTATACTTCTACAGCAAGTATTATTTGACTAGTTTTCAATTCCTAGTTTCTCGACCTTTCTTAATGTGCCTTCATAAATTTCTTACGAGCACTGCCTCGTTTTATAGGGAAGAAATTACTTCACGAGATTTCACAATTATCGGTGATGGTAGGGGTATAGGACGTGACAGCGGTGATCTCACTTTACTTATTCGCTATGCCCCTTTTGGCTGTGGTCGTAATAAGGAACTTTTGCGTTTCTACACAGAGGAAATCATTTACCTACCTTAAAAATTCCATTGGATTGTGATTTTGATTGTGGATTTTGATGGTGGATCAGTATACTAATTTTAGTTTTAGTAAAGAACTCGATGACATGATACGCTTCTTGCACCTACGTGACTCATGGGTTTCTCGGTATCCTACACTTGTCCAATACACTCATTTTATTGCCACCCGCAGCAGTCAGCTTGATAGCTTTTACCTTTCTGATTCCTTGTGCGGGCAGCTTTTGGACGTTGACATGATATCCGCGCCTGTTTTACTGATCATTGTGCTGCAGCCGTCAAATTTAATTATGTGTAGCGGCCGGTGAAATTGTATCGTCTTGCCTGGATGCTCAATACAGCCTATCTGCCACACCATTCCCTTGCTGTTGCTATTTAGTAAGTATGGGCCCGTTGCTCTCGTGCTATAGAACGTTACTCGTCTATTGTAGAATGGTCGACACCGGATTCCAAAAAGCTCTGATGCGTTTTGGCGCCGTAAGGGCGCTAAACGTCGAGGGGACCCAAGAAATTAATTACTCTCTTTTACGTCAACTTTACGGTAGCGCTACCCAAGTTCCTCTACGAATTAAAGATTAATGGCAAATTAAAGACAAACTGACACAGTTAAAACAGTTCCTGATTGAAGGACACCGGATTATATGTTAACCGTGTTCCATTTTACAAGACGTACTGACTTTTCTATACCTTTTTATCCACACGCGGGTGCGCAGGAAACGCGTTTGCACTTCAGCCCTTGACAACACCGGTGGTCGAGTGTCAACGTCCTATCACGGCATTTTCAATTTAATTTTCAGTTACTTTACTGAACTGTGTGACGTTCTGGCAAAAAATTTTCTGACGACTTTTCCCCTTTGCTGGATTGCGTCGTCACCCATGAATTAAACGATGTTTTTTTTTATTTTTATTTCATTTTTTGTTTCCTTTTGTTTCTTGAGTAATTTCCACAAGGACCATATATATGATATTGTTACCGCGTGTCAGTCACGCAAGTCACCTAGATTGGATGGCATTCCTAAAGAATTTTATGTTCATTGTTGGCCTCTCATAGGTGAACACAATAATGTCGATGGACAATGAACTTCCTGCGTCTTTCAAGGAAGATAAAATGACCCTCATCCTGAAAACCAAAAGTCGACCTGATCTTGACTCCCTTTGCCCTTCTGCTCTCCTAAACTTCGACTTTAAAATTGTCGCTCTAGCTAAAAAAACACGTCTCTCTAAGTTTCTCGACAAAATCAGTACTGTTTATCAAATACGTGTGCCTGGACGCACGATATTGACTTTTGTTATCGAAAGTCGAGATGTCGTTTCGGTGACTGCGGCCACTAATATCTCGGGGACCCCGCTTTTTCTCGACTAACACATTAAATTTGACAGTGTCAGTCAAAGACTTTTGATTAATGTGTTAAGCAATTCGGGCTTTATTCACGATGCATGCCAGGTCCTGCCAATATTTTCACTGGCATCCCATGCCTCAGGGTTGTGAATGGTCACCTTATCCCTCGCATTTCAGTCCGACGCGGTCTATCTCAGGGAAGCCCCTTTATACATGTATCTCTTTGTTTTGTTCTTAGAACCCTTGCTTCGGTGTATTACCATACAACTACGTGGCTGGACTGTATTGGTAGAACGATTCTCGGTCCGCACTTAACGGTGATGACTTCATGGTTTTTGTACGAAATGCCGACATTTACGGGCTCTAGGATACCTCGGATTCCTTATGTCGCCTTGCTGGTGCCAACATTATTGATTGTAAATGCACATTCCTACCATTGTGGGACTTCAACCAAGTGACAATTCGTTGGGCGAGGTGGTCAATCGCCGCAACACTTTAGGGATCACGGTAGATAGTACCCCGCCCAAAACTGTGGCACTTAACTGGCATTGTCTTCAGGGAATAGCTCCCTTAGCCTCCTTCACCAAGTGTGGCCTTAGACAGCTATAATTTCAGTAAAGAGTATTACATTGCACAGATATTCCCGCTTCCTGCGTTGATGGCCCACAGACTGAAACAACTATCTAGGCGATTCTTGACACATCTTTCGAGTTCAGTACGAAGCGGTGGATTAGGTCTTTCCGATATTAGAGTGCAAGCGCCCACCTTGTTTGTACGAAGGAATATCTTACCATGTAGGCAGGCACCATATTCCATTACATCTCGTTTATTTTCCTGTCTGCAACTGATCAGTCTGACTCTTCCCGTCGATGTTGTACGGAATAACTCTGAATTGCGACATATCTGTGGATATTTTATAACTGTCATTTTATTAGGTGCTGATATCTCACTACCGGAGACATTAAATTTCCTGTCCCCTGTTGAAATAGCTTCCTGATCAGTGTGACGCAAGTCATCACTCTAATTCCTTACTTCAGAGGCTAGTCTCTTGAAGACAGGATCATTGGCTCTGGATTCGTCAACAACTCGCTGTTCTTTCTGCAGGGCCTGAATCTGCTTTTTTGGACGATTTTATCATTCGTCCGCACTTATTTTTTTCTCTCAGACGAAAAAGAATACGAAGGTCTGGTTCCTGGGTCACTATGCTGTTGAAGGAAAGAACAGCCCTGTTCTCTGTGACTTTCACCAGTATCCGGAGCCCGTGCACAGGAAGTGGCTGTGGTTCCCACGCTATCGAGCGCCTTTTGCAAATACACTTGTTCTTGTGTTTAATCGACAGGATGTTGGTTAAGTTCCCGTGTGGTCTTCAATTCCTCCCTGTTTCTGGCACCCAGTCACGTGATGCCTTATTTAATTCACTTTTCTTCCTCGTTTAAAAAGTAAAATAAAATTAAAAAATAGGGAGTAGGCTGTGAGCTCGTTTCCTTGTTAATCAGAACCTTTTTCTCTTGTTTTGTTGCTAACAATTATTTGTTTTCTCAATTTGCTGCTCATATTACATGACGATTTTGACTATGGTCGTCTGAAAGTTCATGAAAGTACCAAGTCAATCTGATAACAAAAAAGTGGTAAGCATTGCGCAGTGTAGAAGTGGGGTCTCGAGTTCGGCTCCACTCCGTTTTGGATCGCATTTCTGTGACTTGACAGACGGATCCTTACACTGCATGCGTCTGTCAACTAACCGTCTAGTGCACAACTAGCTGGTCCTGTCAAGCTGAAGTAGAGCGGCTTCCCGATGGAGTACACAAACGATGAATTCGTCGATATGCTTTGGGTGCTGGGTGCATCCTTTAACCAAGCTGCTGCTGTTGCTCGTGCGTATCCTGCAGACTACCCTCAAAGGCGCTATCCGATAACAATGTTTTTCGTCGGGAAACCGATAATATTCGTCCACAAGTAGTGGACAGAGATCGTGTAATGCCTACATGTACTCCGCAACCAGAAAAATGTGTGTGAAAAAATGTGTGTGAAATCTTATGGGACTTAACTGCTAAGGTCATCTATCCCTAAGCTTACACACTACGTAACCTAAATTATCCTAATGACAAATACACACACCCATGCCCATGGTAGGACTCGAACCTCCGCCGGGACCAGCCGCACAGTCCATGACTGCAGCGCCATAGACCGCTCGGCCAATCCCGCGCGGCCGCAACCAGAGGACTCGATTCTTAAAAGTCTTCACCAGTGACCTCGACTAAGTACCCGTGACATTGCAAGGTAGTTTCAGACACCTCAAACACTAGTTGTTGAAGTATAGCACGAAGAAGATCTGTACCCATATCACTACGCGTTAACTCAACACCAACGGCCAGATGACCGCATCTGACGAGTACAGTTTTGTGAACGGCTTTTGCAGCAAATGGAAGATAAGGCACATTTTATCAGTAACGTGGTATGGACTGAAGAATCTAGCTTCACTCGTGAAGGTATTCTGAACCACCACAACAGCCATTATTGGTCGGAAGACAGTATAATGTCACCCGTGAACGTGGGTTTCAGGCTCGCTTTGGCATAAACATGTGGGGTGGAATCGCTGAAGATGTAATTTTGGGCCTATACCTATTGGTGGTTCAAAAATGGTTCAAATGGCTCTGAGCACTATGGGACTCAACATCTGAGGTCATCAGTCCCCTAGACTTAGAACTACTTAAACCTAAGAACATCACACACATCCATGCCCGAAGCAGGATTCGAACCTGCGACCGTAGCAGCAGCGCGGTTCCGGACTGGAGCGCCTAGAACCGCTTGGCCACCATGGCCGGCTATACCTATTGGTGGAAAAGCTAAATGCGTCCCTGTATCGTGCGTTTATTTGAAACACTTTGCCTGATGCTTCAGAGAACGTTCCACTTGGCATTCAACGACAGCTATGGTTTCAGGATGACAGTGCACCGCTACATTTCGGAATGAATGTGCATAACTACTTAAACGAAGCGTGTCCAGAGAAATCGATTGGTCATCGAAGTGCAATGTTCTTGCCATCACGTTCACTGAACTTTAATCCAATAGATTTGCATTTGTGGGGACACTTACAGGAACAAATTTATAATACCCCACCCGTGGATGTATATGACCTAATAGCCAGCGTGCAGGTTGCCTCAGCAATGGTGGATGCAGGTGCTTTACATAGAGTGCAGAAAAGTATGATCCAGCGAGCGGCGAAGTGTTTGCAAATGCAAGGTGGTCGCTTTGGACATGTTCTCTAAAGTGAACTTTCCTCGTACGTGTAATATCCGGCTCTGTGAAGGTAAGCTTAAAGGTCAAACATGTAGAACACAATTATTGTGCTAAGTGATATGTACAATATAGTCTAGCATAACCCTTGTGTTTTTTCCACTTTACTGGGTACAGACGAGGTTAGTGTATCCACTATTGTTTTCTATTGGCTTTATTTGTGTCATGGACGAAACAAAGGGGTTCGTTTACATCTGTAAGAAGTTAATGTTGTGTCTTAATGTTTAAACAGAGGTAACGGTACCAGAAAGAAATACAAAAGATACCTCATTGCGGAGGCGTAAACTGGATACAATTTGATGCTAGTTCCATACTTAATAAAGTAAGTGAAAATAATGTGTGTGTGTTGTGGTCCACTATCCTATTCAGATAACCTCCCTAGTCTATTCTCCGTGTGCATCTTTACATCTGTGTAACTATTGCAACGTGCGTAAATAAACTGGTTTCTATATTAAGACTTGCTCTCTCTCTCTACAATTCTTGCACCTTGCCCCCCTTTCTCTGCTTCTCTCCATACCCAGATAGACTATTTCTTGATGTCTCAGGATGTACCCTATAACCTGCCCCATCTTTTAGTCAAACTGTGCCACATATTTCTCTTCTTCTCGATTCGATTTAGTACTTCTCCATTAGCTGTCCGATTACCCGTCTAATCTTCAGCACTCTAATGTAGAACCACATTTCAAAAGTTTCTCTTCCCTTCTTGCTTGTACTGTTTGTGCAGATGTTTCACTTCTTTCTAAAGCTACTCTGCACACAAATACATTCATAAAACATTTCCTAACACTTAAATTTATATTAGCTGTAAAATATTTGTCTTGTTTTCAAAATGTATTTCTTGCAAATATAGATTTCATGTCATTTCCAATTCTGACACCATCAATTATTCTACTCTTCAAATAGCTAACCTTGGCTACTACTTCCAGTTATTCATTTGCTACTCTAATTTCTCCAGAATCCCCTGATTGTATTCAACTACGTTTCTACGTTTCCTTACCCTTGTTCTATGATTGATATGGTTCATTTTATAACCTCTTCTCAAGACACTATTCATTGCGTTCAACCGATCTTGCAATTCCTTTGCCGTTCATGACAGAATTACATCATCGGTAAATGTTAAAATTCAATTTCTTCTTCCTGAACTTATATGCTTTTTCCAGATTTTTGATGTCTCGTCATTCTTGCTAATTCTACAGATAGAATAATATTATAAACGCTACAATTTTCTGTAGCTCCCTTCTAAACTTCTGTTTCCCTTTCACGTCCTTCGATTGCTGTAACTGCAGTCTGCTGTTTGCAAAAGCTGTAAATTACGTTTCCCTTCTTTTATTTTATCCCTGCTACCTTCAGAATTTCACGGAGTGTTTGTACTCCAGTCAGTTTTATAAAATGTTTTCTGTAAATCTACAAATAATACATACAGTGTCTGCCTTTATTCACTCTTTTTTCTAAAATAGGCATCATGCATTTCTACGGAACCCAAAATGATCTTCCCCGATGTCGACTTCTTCTAGTGAAAAAAAGTAAGATATTATATGCAAAATTATTCAGTACGTTAAGTGAGATGAAAACTGCACTGTGAGAAAAGGAAGAGTTAAGAACGGGTAATGTA
This sequence comes from Schistocerca nitens, assembly GCF_023898315.1. Classification (NCBI taxonomy): domain Eukaryota; kingdom Metazoa; phylum Arthropoda; class Insecta; order Orthoptera; family Acrididae; genus Schistocerca; species Schistocerca nitens. Next base: position 677,508,332 of record NC_064617.1, on the reverse strand, counting down.
TGATAGGGAAAATCAACTGGTAGAATTTTGCACAGATCACAATTTGATCATCAGTAAGAGTAGACTACGAAAATCTGAAAAACGGTCTTATATGTGACAAGTTTCAGATAGGTTATGCAATGGTATGACAGAGGCTTCAACATCAGATTTCATGCTGCAAAACATTTCCAGGTGCAGATGTGAACTCTGACCATAATTTATTTGTTACAAAATACAGACTAAAATCTAAGAAACTCTAAAGAATTAGAAAATGTAGGAAATAGGAATTATATGTAATCTTTTAAATAAACCGAAATCGTTCGAAGCGTTAATGGAAACATTCGGCAACTACGTGTGTCCCCCAATAAGTAAGATTCGCTTTTTTAATCTCTCTGCAAAATAAACAGTCCCCGTGGTACATGAGAGCAGACGAGTTCGACTTGTTTGTGTTTGACAACGCTCTCGCTGATATATACCGCACTATATTGCAGATATGGTTCCAGTTAACGTGGGATTACTATTACAAAGTGTGTCCAATTTGTCATTTTGTCTCTTTTTTTTCCTGCAGAACAACTATCCGCGGTCGATATCCATCGGGAGTTAACCACTGAGTATGGGAAAGGATATATGAGAATTCAACTGGGTTGAGACCTGTGTCCGTCACTCGACTCCAGGGGCAAAATACCAGAGTATGGTGTGGAAGAAACCTGGAAAAAGTGGTCAAAATACCCCACCTAAGACAAAGGTTACACATTCGGCAGGGAAAATTGTGGCAACCATGTTTTGGGACTTTCAGGGGGTGCTACTCGTTTACTAACTGCCTCGCAACACCAAAACTAATGCCGAAAGGTACTGTAACGTCCTAAGGTTTCTGCAAGTTGTCATCAAAAGAAAACGTCCTCAACTTTTGTCTCGCAAATTTATCTTCCTTCATGACGATGTTCGGCCTCATGCAGCTCGAATGGCCCCAGTGGGGCTCCAAAGATTTAACTGGGAAGTGTCCCCTCATCATCCATGTTCACCAGATGCTATCCCAACCGATTTTCACAAGTTCCCCCAAATCAAAGGTCATCTTGGCGGTAAGCACTTCATCACCGACGACGAAGCCGCATCAACAGTGAGCAGCTGGTTAAGAGCGCAGGACCCGGCCTGGTACAATAGTGGTTGGGGAAAATTTGCGTTAGGTCACCAAAAATGCTTGGGAAAAACTTGGTGACTACGCAGAAAAATAACAGAACCGTTGTGCAATGTCAATAAATTATTTCAGTATGATAGATTACGTGCAATGTTTCTTATAAAACGGGGAAACTTACTTATTGGACACCCCTCGTAGATAGTGAAACAGTGTGAAAAAGTACAACAAAAGTGGAAAGGGTAGTTCTTCTAAGGACTAAAAATTAGACAAAGTCCAGCAGAAGACCTTAGATAATTCGACATAACAAACAGAGGACCAGTGAGCCAATTTTTTTTTCTCCGTTTTATCCCCACGTCTATGTACCTAAAGCAGGATTCATGTCGAGTCTCAAACATATAAAACAGTTTTGAGCAAGACGTTTCTAGAAAGTATATTACTTCATCGCTACTCATGATACATCGTATAACTTTTTCCTCAAAGATGGTAGTACGTAGACGGAAGCATAATAAAAGTTCTCTCATAAATCATAGGAACAGCTTCGAGTTACCTCTCAGTGGTGTATCCGTAATAGGTGTTGGAAGTCAAAGGTGCAAGTAAAAGGAAAAGTACGAGTATACTATTGCAAGGGCAACAGAAGTTTTCTTTCCTAGTGATGTTACTAAGCACTGAACATAAACGAGAGTCCTTCTTCAGGATTTCTACCTGATGCAACTCTATTTAAGACATTTGAAACAAAGTTTTTCATAGCTGATATTAGTCGGGTATACTTCAAAAACAAGAGAAGTTACTCAAGAAGCGATATTATTGTCAGAGCAGGTCGTTATATAACCTCGTGAAAGCTGGCGCACGGGACGCTATTTCTGCTGTTGTTAAGTAATGAGAGGATAGTGAACCTCGTTCGACAACTAGCAATACTAGCCTCACGTTTTAGAGTAAATCATGTCGGAGCATAACTGATCTGAGTATTGTCCTTGTAAAGAATTACTTTCATCTCAGTAAAATAATTTGAAAACGCTCTGGGGCCCAAACCTAAAATTACGAGGGGTTTCAATAAGTAATCGAACATATTTTTTCTCGCCAAATTTCGTCTGAAAAAAGAGGGAATTTGTTGTGGGCCCCTTGGTATCATGAAGTTCCGATAGGTGACGGCGCTATACATAGTCTTCAAAGTGATGTATGTAACGGAGGTACGTTCCAAGAAGAGAGCTGTCCTTGAGTTTGTTTTGACGGAAAACCAGAGCATTGCAGATATTCATAGGCACTTGCAGAATGTCTGAGAAGACCTGGCAGTGATAATTCCGCCGGCCGCGGTGGTCTCGCGGTTCTAGGCGCGCAGTCCGGAACCGTGCGACTACTACGGTCGCAGGTTCGAATCCTGCCTCGGACATGGATGTGTGTGATGTCCTTAGGTTAGTTAGGTTTAAGTAGTTCTAAGTTCTAGGGGACTTATGACCACAGCAGTTGAGTCCCATAGTGCTCAGAGCCATTTATTTGAAGTGATAATTCCATGAACAGTCCCAGAGGAACGATTTCCCGGCCCTTATCTGGTTTCCAGACCTTGGATCGGCTGCTTATTATTCATATAAGTCTTGATCAGGTCTCACAACGGTTAGTGCACCTCTTCCGATTCATCCCTACAAGGAGAAAACCCAGGCACCGACGGGAATTGAACCAGTGTTCTCCACATGGTAGTCAGACGTTCTGACATCTCAGCTACGAAGGTGGACTTGCTTATAATTATTACCATTATTATTACATTATTTTATTAACGATATTATAAGAGAGAACATTCGATATTTACGAGATCCGGACTTAATATAACCCACGATTAGTTTATAGGCCAGAAGAGGGTGTGAAGTAGAGAACTAAACGTGTCAGTTATCTGAGTAAGTTGCTGCTATTAGTCAACATGACGCATTTTTCGTTTGGATGCTGTAATTTCAGTGTAGTAATGTTTTTAACAAACTACCGAAAAGCAATTTCGAATTAAAGAGTATTCTTCCGGCAGTCGCTCTTTGTTGTTTGTTACTGCTCCTGCTCAAAAAAATTGTGATTTGTCTTTCGGAAAAGTGTGTGTTTGATTGTTGCTCCTTAGAAAGTTAAAACTCTGCCAGTGAGCGATTCTCATATGTGTGCGAGGAGACTTCAACGCCCAAATTACTTATGCTTCCCTACAAAATAGTGTAATACTAACCATAGAAGACTGGCAGATACGTAGTTCTCCATCAGTAAGTTTAACATTACGTCGTCCTTCGAAGCGATACACCAAATACGTTTTCAGTCCTGCGCTAAATTCTGGTAACTATCACTGCATCTCGGCGTGAATTACCCACTGTACTGTTACCAGATTCGATAAATAAATCGCTTACTTTTTCATAAAGATTACATGCTACCGTACTTTCGGCCGTGTATATATAGCGCAATGTGTAGACGTGGGGTTCTCTTTTTCTTTCTGGAGATATTTAAAAGTTAAATAAAAGAGAACTAATACTGCAAAATCTTGTTAGCTAATACTGCAAAATCTTGTTGCTGTTCCAGCTACAACGATTCTCAAAGACATGAACAACTGTCACTGACAGCTTCAATATCTGTCTGAACTAACAGAGAATGATCTATCTGCTAAAGTGATTGAAAAAAATTTACAGCGACGTAATATGATATAACTTTTACTGCCATGAAAACAAGCAAAATACTTATTTCGTGCTCTGTGTGATATTCCTGGTTGTCTACATCTACATCTACATCTACATGACTACTCTGCAATTCACATTTAAGTGCTTGGCAGAGGGTTCATCGAACCACAATCATACTATCTCTCTACCATTCCACTCCCGACCAGCGCGCGGGAAAAACGAACACCTAAACCTTTCTGTTCGAGCTCTGATTTCTCTTATTTTATTTATATGATCATTCCTACCTATGTAGGTTGGGCTCAAAAAAATATTTTCGCATTCGGAAGAGAAAGTTGGTGACTGAAATTTCGTAAATAGATTTCGCCGCGACGAAAAACGTCTTTGCTGTAATGACTTCCATCCCAATTCGCGTATCATATCTGCCACACTCTCTCCCCTACTACGTGATAATACAAAACGAGCTGCCCTTTTTTGCACCCTTTCGATGTCCTCCGTCAATCCCAACTGGTAAGGATCCCACACCGCGCAGCAATATTCTAACAGAGGACGAACGAGTGTAGTGTAAGCTGTCTCTTTAGTGGACTTGTTGCATCTTCTAAGTGTCCTGCCAATGAAACGCAACCTTTGGCTCGCCTTCCCCACAGTATTATCTATGTGGTCTTTCCAACTGAAGTTGTTCGTAATTTTAAGACCCAGGTACTTAGTTGAATTGACAGCCTTGAGAATTGTACTATTTATCGAGTAATCGAATTCCAACGGATTTCTTTTGGAACTCATGTGGATCACCTCACACTTTTCGTTATTTAGCGTCAACTGCCACCTGCCACACCATACAGCAATCCTTTCTAAATCGCTTTGCAACTGATACTGGTCTTCGGATGACCTTACTAGACGGTAAATTACAGCATCATCTGCGAACAACCTGAGAGAACTGCTCAGATTGTCACCCAGGTCATTTATATAGATCAGGAACAGCAGAGGTCCCAGGACGCTTCCCTGGGGAACACCTGATATCACTTCAGTTTTACTCGATGATTTGCCGTCTATTACTACGAACTGCGACCTTCCTGACAGGAAATCACGAATCCAGTCGCACAACTGGGACGATACCCCATAGGCCCGCAGCTTGATTAGAAGTCGCTTGTGAGGAACGGTGTGGCCGCTATTATTTTATTTTGCTAGAAGCTCGCCTTGATGCAGCTTGATACACGCGAATTAGCATATGGTACAAAAGTGGAGTGAGGTACAAGCGACATTATGTACCAGCCCCGTTGGAGAGTCTGCCAATTGTACAGAATTTGTTTCTAATTGGTCGGCACATTCGGCACCAAAACACCTAAATTCACTTACTAATTATTTACATACTTTCGTATTTAACCCATTTGTGACACTCTCTCATTGTTACCCTACGAGTCTATCGTTTTCTTATCAAATTTCACTACTTTTGTGGAACATAAGAGTAACGATATTACAACCAAAGTGCTTCGGACACCTTCGGGTCGCATTAACGTGCCTGGGAGACCAAGTACTTCCGCTGCGCTAGTCACTTCGTTTCGGGCGTTCTTCAGAGCCGGACATGTCGTACTCTATGTCGGAAATTGGGAAGAAAAGTTACCGTACAAATAAGAAAGGTATGTCATGTGTTGTAAAAGACAGTGTAATCTGTACGAATATTTAAATAATAACCAAACAGGATACATTAATGAGAAGTGTCACCTACCATCATTGTCAGTACTACAGATCTGGCCCTCTGCAGATGCAGAGACTAACCTGGGCAAGTGGCATCCCATAAGAAGCACAGACAAAGGTTTGAGATGATAGCATAGCAGTATCCGCCGAAGAAGATCCCACGACCGACGAGCTGTCTTCTGCGATGGGGACACAACTTTAGAACACGATAGGATGGTGGAGAGAACGGTTACAGACTCCTGTTCAATCCCTCCAGATGACTTCCAAAGGACATATAATTTATACCTACATATCAGCTACCTTTCCCAAATTAGAATATATAGGTTGAGCCGCGCAAGACGTAGTGCCCCTGTTGTTTCCTGAACGATTCGAGGTTTCAAAATGATAATTTCGGTACATAATTGTAGGTGAGGAATACGTGAGTTAGTTTAATACCAATAAACAATTACATTAAAGAGAGTACGTTTTTTAAGTGACTGTTTTTAATGCATTCGAAAACCGTTGAGCAGTAGAATACAGTGATGTAACACTTGTTAGTATCTGAGTTGTAACTTTTGGAAAAGCGATAAATGTAAAAATAAAACAATGGACTGATAGGCGTACGAAATCCACTACTGTGATGTAAACACAGGCAAGCAGGGCACTCGCGCCCGACTGCATATACTAAACATAAGAACGTACAAGTATTGAACTAGTTTCCCAATCCCCTTCCGATACTCTGCATCACTGCATATAGTTCCATTTACAAAAAAATATTGGATAACCCTGTTATAAGTATAGCCTATTGAGGGGCCAATGAGAAATGTGTTTTATCTCAGTAGCATTGGCTATTCTTGCTCCACGTAATGGCCGAGCTTCGCATGAGTTCTCTGCCTGGAGTCTTTTGAAGGGCTTTCGAATGCTGTTAAGGAAATTATAACGATTCGTCTAAAACATGCTTGCTCGACACAAGATTTAATAACTTTAAACATACAAGAAAATTACATAACTCTCTGCAAATTACCGAAAACAGATTTGGAAATTTGTCGTAAGGTCTTATGCAACCAAACTGCTGAAGTCATCGGTCCCTAAGTTTACGCACTACTTAATCTAACTTAAATTAACGTACGCTAAGGACAACACACACACACACCCATGCCCAAGGGAGGACTCGAACCTGCGACGGAGGGAGCCGGGCGGACCATGACAAGACGACCGAGACCACGCGGCTATCCCGTGCGGCCAAATTACCCAAAAGCTCGTTCCAATATCACGAAGCCTTCATGATATCCAAAGGGTATTATGTCATATGTGACTCACTCTGTATCTCTCGAGTATATACCCTTTCTCAGCATTCACTTATTCACGTCAAAAAGGTTTTTTAGATTCACGAAATATAGGGGTAATGCAGGATTAGGTTTAATAATGAATAGGAAAATAAGAATGCGGGTAAGCTACTACAAACAGCATAGTGAAAGCATTATTGTGGCCAAGATAGATACGAAGCCCACGCCTACCACAGTAGTACAAGTTTATATGCCAACTAGCTCTGCAGATGACGAAGAAATTGAAGAAATGTGTGATGAAATAATAGAAATTATTCAGACAGTAAAGGGAGACGAAAATTTAATAGTCATGGGTGACTGGAATTTGGCAGTAGGAAAAGGGAGAGAAGGAAACGTAGTAGGTGAATACGGACTGGGGGTAAGAAATGAAAGAGGAAGCCGCCTGGTACAATTTTGCACAGAGCACAACTTAATCATAGCTAACACTTGGTTCAAGAATCATAAAAGAAGGTTGTATACATGGAAGAGGCCTGGAGATACTGACAGGTTTCAGATAGATTATATAATGGCAAGACAGAGATTTAGGAACCAGGTTTTAAATTGTAAGACATTTCCAGTGGCAGATGTGGACTCTGACCACAATCTGTTGGTTACGAACTGTAGATTAAAACTAAAGAAACTGCAAAAAGGTGGGAATTTAAAGAGATGGGACCTGGATAAACTGACTAAACCAGAGGTTCTACACAGTTTCAGGGAGAGCATAAGGGAACAATTGACAAGAATGGGGGAAAGAAATACAGGAGAAGAAGAATTGGTAACTTTGAGGGATGAAGTAGTGAAGGCAGCAGAGGATCAAGTAGGTAAAAAGACGAGGGCTAGTAGAAATCCTTGGGTGACAGAGGATATATTGAATTTAATTGATGAAAGAAGAAAATATAAAAATGCAGTAAATGAAGCAGGCAAAAAGGAATACAAACGTCTCAAAAATGAGATCGACAGGAAGTGCAAATGGCTAAGCAGGCATGGCTAGAGGACAAATGTGAGGATGTAGAGGCTTATATCACTAGGGGTAAGATAGATACTGCCCAGAGGAAAATTAAAGAGACCTTTGGAGAAAAGAGAACCACTTGCATGAACATCAAGAGCTCAGATGGAAACCCAGTTCTAAGCAAAGAAGGGAAAGCAGAAAGGTGGAAGTATATAGAGTGTCTATACAAGGGCGACGTACTTCAGGGCAATATTAAGGAAATGGAGAGGATGTAGATGAAGATGAAATGGGAAATATGATACTGTGTGAAGAGTTTGACAGAGGACTGAAAGACCTAAGCAGAAACAAGGCCCTGGGAGTAGACAACATTCCGTTAGAACTACTGATAGCCTTGGGAGAGCCAGTCCTGACAAAACTCTACCATCTGGTGAGCAAAATGTATGAGACAGGTGAAATACCCTCAGACTTCAAGAAGAATATAATAATTCCAATCCCAGAGAAAGCAGGTGTTGACAGATGTGAAAATTACCGAACTATCAGTTTAATAAGTCACGGCTGCAAAATACTAACGCGAATTCTATACAGACGAATGGAAAACGAGGTAGAAGCCGACCTCGGGGAAGATCAGTTTGGATTTCGTAGAAATATTGGAACCTGTAAGGCAATACTGACACTACGCCTTATCTTAGAAGCCAGATTAAGAAAAGGCACACTTGCCTTTTTAGCATTTGTAGACTTGGAGAAAGCTTTTGACAATGTTAACAGGAATACTCTCTTTCAAATTCTGAATGTGGCAGGGGCAAAATACAGGGAGCGAAAGGCTATTTACAATTTGTACAGAAAGCAGATGGCAGTTATAGGAGTCGAGGGGCACGAAAGGGAAGCAGTGGTTGGGATGGGAGTGAGACAGGGTTGTAGCCCCTCCCCATTGATATTCAATCTGTATATAGAGCAAGCAGCAAAGAAACAAAAGAAAAATTCGGAGTAGGTATTAAAATCCATGGAGAAGAAAGAAAAACTTTGAGGTTCGCAGATGACATTGTAATTCTGTCAGAGACAGCAAAGGACTTGGAAGAGCAGTTGAACGAAATGGACAGTGTCTTGAAAGGAGGGTACAAGATGAACATCAACAAAAACAAAACGAGGATATCGGAATGTAGTCGAATTAAATCGGGTGATGCTGAGTGAATTAGATTAGGAAATGAGACACTTAAAGTAATAAAAGAGTTTTGCTATTTGGGGAGCAAAATAACTGATGAAGGTCGAAGTAGAGAGGATATAAAATATAGACTGGCAATGGCAAGGAAAACGTTTCTGAAGAAGAGAAATTTGTTAACATAGAGTATAGATTTAAGTGTCAGGAAGTCGTTTCTGAAAGTATTTGTATGGAGTGTAGCCATGTATGGAAGTGAAACATGGACGATAAATAGTTTGGACAAGGAGGGAATAGAAGCTTTCGAAATGTGGTGCTACAGAATAATGCTGAAGATTAGATGGGTAGACCCCATAACTAATGAGCAGATACTGAATAGAATTGGGGAGAAGAGGAGTTTGTGGCACAACTTGACAAGAAGAAGGGACCGGTTGGTAGGGCATGTTCTGAGGCATCAAGGGATCACAAATATAGCATTGGAGGGTAGCGTGGAGGGTAAAAATCGTAGAGAGAGACCAAGAGATGAACACACTAAGCAGATTCAGAAGGATGTAGGTTGCAGTTCGTACTGGGAGAGGAAGCAGCTTGCACAGGATAGAGTAGCATGGAGAGCTGCATCAACCAGTCTCAGGACTGAAGACTACAACAACAACAACAACGAATGTGATATCCTGAATTTCGCAAACAGCGCATGTTAATTTTGCAGTAACGAATACATGGTATTGTTGTAATAACCAACGTAATTTGAAGCAATATATATGATATATTCACTATCATCGATGTGCAACATTCGAAAATGCCATTGTTGACCAATAAAGTAAATTCTTCTCCTACGTAAGATTTTTAAACATTATCTTTAGTCACGCTCTTTGGTTTATTTGCATCTGTAAAGCAGATGAGAGTTGTTGCTTCTAGCAAAATTTGTGTCGAGTTACCATAATGGAGAGCATAAATCTATTTAACAACAACAACTTAAGCCACACAATGATAAAATCAACGATTAACAGTGTGTAGCACTTGATGGCGAATCGTAAGCTGATTCGAAACCGGTCATAGTATAATAATAATTGAACCATCACCAAAGGGGACTGGTTGGAGTTATTAACGAAAACCTTGATAGTAATTTTTGTTCACGGTCGCCATCGGGAGTGTGACAAACGAAACGTCAAAATACATACACATCCACAAAACATCACAGAACTACCCTTTACACACTCAGAGTGATACCCTGGTATCCGTTGTGCATCAACCACAGTGACCAGTGCGCTCTTTTAAGGCAGTGACTAATGGCTTGTCCGGTGGGTTTAAACTCTTTGAAGAGGCTGTTTACACTTCACACGACGATTATTCGAAAGTGCGCAATTTTGGGGGGGGGGGGGGGGGGGGAATATAAAAATATGTGTCAGAGTTAAAAAATACGGATACTGTTAAATATTTGGATGAATTTCTTCGCAGACTAATATCACAAAGCGAAGTGTGTGGTTTTAGCTGATTGTAGAAAGAAAACGAGACTTTGATAAAATATCGATTAAAGAATATTTTCCCTTAGCGGCACGTGTCGTTCTCCACATGTGTGCAAACAGGGCATGCAAACGAGACTGGAAGATATGGAGTGTAACTAGGGAAGAACTGAAGTTTTGTGTCAAATCGTTAGTCGTTCCCGGACAGCACAACTGGTAGCGGGTCGGCGATCGCCAAGTGCTGGGATCTCGGTGAGAGTTCCGCCCCGTCAAACAGTTCTAATTAGTCAAAACATTCAAAGGCAAACTACGGAAACACGAACAACCACTACATCGAAATTTCGATCTATATATTTTCATCGTATCACACACTCGCGCGCGCACACACACACACACACACACACACACACACACACACAAATTGTCGTATATACACAATGATTTTGAACTCTTATTCGAAATCCTGGATCACGACGGAAACTTACTGAACGATTTTGGCACTCCTGCATATTTCATAGCTACAGATATCTCAATCTCGGTTAGCTGGTTTCCTGCTGAAGTACATTGTTCTGCAATGACTGAGAGATAAGTATGGTAAGCATCAACAAATTACAAAAAAAAAGTCAAGTTGAGGAAAAATTATACCATAATTTCGGCTGAAGTACTATTGTTCATCATCCATAAGCTAGTACCTCATAGAAAGAGCGATACATTTTTAAGCTCAACACTGAAGACGTCAGGATGGCGAAAGCAGCGCCTTAAAGTTGACTCACAATACAGAACGCGTATAGTTGTAACAATAACACGATTTTTGATGACGCAATTCGCCTAGCCTTGTGAAGCACTAATGAAGCAGCACCTGAAAGAGATATCATCACAGTTAAGGACCTTTTATTTTATATGACTAATTAAGAGTAGTGCTGCACTGGTGTGAGAATAAATGGAGAAAAAGTATAAATGATTAGAGAATAAAATAGTTACACCAACATAATTAAATTTATTTCTAACGAAACTAATATTTCGTTAGAAATACATATGTTCAATCACTGTGGTATCCATCTCGTCATAAATGTCATTCTTTCTGAAACAGATGGTTAGATTTGCGGCTGACATACCTGTGATAGCCCCAGATGAAAGAAATTTCCAAAGAATCTTAAAGGATTTGGCTACAGAATCAAGGGATGAGTGCAAAATGGAAATTAAATAAAAAACACGAAAGTACTCGCCTGTTCCGAGGAATCAGAGGAAGAGAACATAGAAATTAGAGGAAATGAACGAAAAAAACTAGATCTTACAAATGTTTAGGAATTATGAGAACAAAAGACGCAAGGAGCAAAGAAGACACAAAAAAACAAGTAGAGAAGCAAAAGCAATATTCGTTAAGATAATTAAAATGCTTTGCTTAGACAAGTACTGTCGAGGGAAAAGGCGTATTTGGAATGTAACACGTTAAGACAGTGAAACACAGCCAATATGCAAAAATGAAACGAAATCTCTTAAAGTGTGTGAGGTATGATGCTAGAGGCACATGTTAAAAGTAAACGGACGGATAACACTGTCAACAGGAAATTCTGCAAAGAAGTGGCGAAAGGAAGGTCATTTAGGAGAGCAGTAGAGCGAAGAAGACACGAATGGACTGCCCACAAAACACGACACAAGATGGTTGAACCTGTCTTAAAAACAACGTTACAAGGAAGTACAGCCCGAGAATGATCATTTGGAAGGGTATTTTTAAAACAAGCTATAAGTAATGTGGGAGTCTCTGACTATACAGAACTGAATAAGTTAGTGTCCAATGAATGGCAAATGTTTCTGGCCAAAGGCATTCGTAACAGAATTTATTCATGTTTATAGATTGTTTCGTGGTGTATAAACTATCAACATCTTACGCGATTATTATACCGGCTGCATGCAGCTCAACTGATTTAAACTGTGCTTCGATCTCGGCCCTTCCCTTGTACCATGCATATACTGCAGTTTCCTACGTACTTGTAATTCAGACTCTCACTATGTTTGAAATGCAGCTTTTATATAGGAAACAATGTCTCTGACGCTCGCTAATGTTTGTTACAATACGCTATTAAATAAGAATGTCGGCAAGTAATACCAGTCCCTGTTACTATAAAATATATTCTGAAAGAGTCAACTAATGTGTTCGGAATGAAGTCATATTTTTCTTCGACAATTTAAGTACATAAACATTTCCTGACACTCCAGAAGAGATAACGTAAAACCCTTGGAAGAGTGAGAATGGCAGAGAAACACGAAATTGTTCTGACGACGGCTAAAAGTAATTTAACTCATTAAATACGAAGATCTATCATTAAAGCCTACAATTGCAAGATTTATTGCAAGGAACGTCTTTCTCGTCTCGGAAAATTCATCTCCGTCAAGGACCGCTGCAGTGCTGTGTAATTTACTAAATTATGTGACACATATAACACGGTAACTACACAAGGACGAAAAGCAGTTTCATGAGTTGAAGGTCTTGCACCGTTCCCAGATGTCTCAAAAATCCTGTGAGATTTAATGACCTCTCTTCCTCGTACTGGAGAGCGGCAATAATTGAAATGACGGTTTGGGAAGCATAGCGAAAGTAATGGACTCGAAATTGCAGGTACAGCGGTAGGAAGGTGTCGTTTAATTCTTCGGTTAACCTTGGCACTTCCGCATGTCGGAGGCCGCCGTTCGAATCCCTGGGCCGCACTGCAGTATCGCCGCTCTGTAACCTACAATTACACGAGCATCGCAGCTACATAAATCGCTTGAGAACCTCGGGAGACTTAAGTGCATCGTAGGGACGGAAACTTTAGATGAAATGCCAAGGAGCTTGCCGTTCCAGAGGCGATAAATAGAAACTAATAGAGCCTGCAGGACCCAAATACCTCAGGACTCCTTATTAAAAATGTACGGCAATGCAAGTACCATAATAACACATCAGATTTGTTGTGTGTATGGATCGCATTTCTACATTTCTTCGTGATCGGTTTAGTTTACGACAGATTCGAAACTGGCTATGTCTAAGAGCTCTAAACAACTATCTGGCTGAGCTCGGTTACATGCAGAATTGAGCATTACATACGTAAACAAGATCTGAATATGGTTGTTCAGAGACCAAACAGTTGATGAAACAAGACAAATATGGTTAAAGGCGGACAAGTAAGATTATAACAACCCACAGCAGTGGTCTACAACGCACACTGCGAAAACATTTATAAAATCACCTACGTCTGTGCTCGATACTGTATACGCCCATTTATTTATTGCGACAGTAAACTACCGAAGCACATTCTGAAAGTTTCAAATTTACAGAAGAGTTACATGAAAACAAAGTGTCACTTTTGTCTCCACACAGTACCTCTACACCTCACTGAAATACATAAAAACTAAGTATAAACAAGTAATTAAATTTGACAGCACTACGAAAGATGAATATAACGATATGATATGTGACAAACTTTGTTATTGTAACACCCACACCATACTTTTAGAACAAATTGCTGGATTACTGATTTCTTCTTTCTTTCTGTACTTTTTTGTGAGCAACCGGTAGATGAAAATTCAGGGAGAGACTGACCAGGATGCTGATTGGCCGATGCAAGATCTCACCGCAACGCACACATCATCTATGTAAAAATATTTCGAGAAACTTTTTGTATGTGTAGGTGTCTGATTGCACTGTCTCCTTCCTTGTGACTAACATCTCGAAACAAAGCCCACTGTCTTGTCCTTCACGTATAGCGAATTCCTGGTTATTATAGTGAAAAGTTTCGCTGCTTATTCCGTCAAAAGTTGCACCATTACATTGTTTCCGACAGACCTCGAAAGGTGCGAGAAGTCTACATCGTTGTCTTTTGTTCTGGGTATTAAGAAACTTGCAAATAATGTCCGCTATGTATTCTGTCATGTTCCTGTATGCGGAACCACTTACGAAACGTTAGGGATGTCGATATTACAATTAACACAGTGTTTAGAGATCTTGTCACGCATTACATGCATTTTATACATCGATTACGATGCATTAATGTAACGAAGGTTATAACTCACTCAAGTGTACCGTCTCCAAACCAATTACTATTAAAAGTCCTTTCGCTGTAGATGATGTATGTGTTATTGAAACATATATAAGGTCGTATCTAAGGCGGTCATTTTATTATCTGAAGAGAGTCCAACTCATTCTCTCCTTCAGCTTCAGACATGCAAGACGGTCCGAAAGGAGCAGAAAAATTTGACAGTGTTCCAGGAAAGCTACTTCGGAATTAATACCGCTATTGTGTCGTTCGATACTAACTATGCAAGACTATTAATAAGGCATATTTTATTTCAGTGACTATTCTCGCCAAAACACCCATATAGTTTCGAGCGTACGGATGTGACGTATATTGGCAGCAGGGAAATCCACCACATGTTCAGTGCTTCTCGTACTGTATACTGTTTACCTAGTAGGAGCCGTGCTCATCTCCGACATTTGGTCTCGACTGCCACGACTACCGAGAAGCACGTACGTTAAAACAAGTGCTCCCGTATGCGACCTCAGAATCCGTTACGTTATATAGTGCAATGGGAAGGTCATTGTGATAGCCCAAGAACACTCTCCTATTATAAAATTTCTGGTAGGAATATTCGATTAAAAAACCTGGAAGGAAAGTTCTGTGTCCTTCGGGGGTGCAAAGAAGCAACGAAATAATATATGACGATCGGAGTAGACAGAGGGGAATTAGAGGTTTGATAACTCGCAGTTGGTTGGAGAATTGGTATAAAAAATAGCAAACATTTAGGGATTTCACCTGTTATCAAGAACACGAATATTATTATATTAACCAAGGGTGAGGTGTAGGCACCAGTTCCACTAAATGTTAGTGTGTCAGACAGCCTGTAATTTTAGGTGAAGTGGAAAGCTGAATGTTAACGAGATCGGAAAAAGTCTGGGCAGGGGCTAAGCTTATGGGAAAGGTGGACCCTTTATGACAATGTATTGTGGGATGAACGTGCGCTTTTTGGTGTTGTGGTGAAGTCATGACGCCTTAATACCGACCTTTTACTTTTTTCTTTTTTTTAGTCAACAGTTTTCTGATTGGTTGGTGCGGTCCACGACGAATTCCCCTCCAGTCCCAAACTCTTCATTTCAGAGTAGCATTTGCACTATAATTCTCAGTTATTTGCTGAATGTATTCAAAACTGTCTTCCCCTATAGTTTTTAAACCCCACAGTTCCCTCTAGTACCAAGGGGGCTACTCTCTAAAGCCTTAACACATGTCTTACCATAGTAAATTGAGCTTGATTAAAACGAAAACAGCTGTTAAATGATAATTTATTATCAACCAATTTCGCTTCGTTAAAGCAACATCCTCAGATTGTTGGTAGCGTCACACAAATAAAGACAGGGAGTCGCCCCCAGCATTCGTTGTCACCTAATCCAACACCCATGTTGACGACTACTCCTCCTAAAGGGATTGCATTATGTGACAAGAAACGGTGAGGGCGTCTCCGTGTCATTATCTGTGTACACTACCAACAACCTTAGGATGCTGCTCTAACGCAGCGAAACCGTTGTTAATAAATCCTCGCTAAACGGCTGTTCGCAGTTTCAAATGTTCAAATGTGTGTGAAATCTTATGGGACTTAACTGTTAAGGTCATCAGTCCCTAAGCTTACACACTTCTTAACCTAAATTATCCTAAGGACCAACACACACACCCAAGCCCGATGTTCGCAGTTTGTTCAAATTGATTTTACAATGAACTCAATGGCTGTGTTTGCCCATATTACAAAGTTGTTTGTGACATGTCTTATCATCTTCTCCCTTCTTTTTGTCAGCGTTTCCATGTGTTGCTTTCTTTGTCAGTTCTGCGGAGAACCTCCTCATTTCTTATTTTATTAGTCCACCTGATTTTCAACATTCTTCCGTAGCACCACATGTCAGACGCTTCGATTCTCTTCTTTTCCGGTTTTCCCATCGCCCATTATTCACTGTAATGTTATGCTGTGCTCCAAATACACAATCTCAGAAATTTGTTGCTCAAATTAAGGCCTATGTTTGCTGCCAGTAGACACATCTTAGCCAGGAATGCCCTGTTTGCGTGCGCTAGTCTACTTTTTAAGTGCTTGATTCCTCCGTCATGGGTTATTTTGTTTCCGAAACCTTGCTACTTCGTGACTGATATGAAGAGGATTAGTGCAGATCTGGTGATGGCACTGATGGCGCCTTACCTTTGTCTTTCACACTACTACCGGTCGTTACAGATAATACATGAGGTTCACCACTCACAGCCTGAGCACAACTGAGTACAGAAAACCTAAATATGGGCAAGTCAGAACCCGAGTTATATGACAAATCTGTAAACTGATCCAAAACGGAATGTCTATGTCTGATGCATTCAGCAGAAGAGAGTCAAAGAAAAATTGGAATTTTTCAGATGAGGATTGCCGAATGTACTCGAAGAATGCGAGTTGTGGTGAGGGAATACATACAATGACCCAATTGCTCTTTATTTCAAAGTAATAAAAAAAATACGAATCGATAAAATATTTGAAAGCATAAATTTCTAACACGACAGTATACAAAACATACATCAAGTTCCTGTAAGTCTTCTAGTACTAAAAATAATTACGACGTAATATAGTGAAAGATGACCAAAACATGCGTTTCATATTTGTTCCTATTTATTTTGCATCTAATAGTAAACCAGGTACAATTTTCTTGATGACTCTTTTTTTTTAAAAAAAAATAAATGTAAACGGTGCATCTCATCTGTTGGAGCTGCGGTTCATACCAACTATCAGTAACGTAGACTGAACAAATGAGAGTATTTCAGCTCTCTTTTCAAAAGGTTTCTCTAACAAAAAAATTGCTATAAACGTAGATTTACCGTTTTTCAGTCTGTTTTCTAAGATATGTCGTAGGGGCAGTATTGCCTCGCGTGTTGTAACACTTCTTCGGAACCCAAACTTGCCTTTCCCGTGATCGGTCTATCAGTCTTTCCATTTTTCTATTAACAGTTTGTGTCAGGATTTGCTACCGTGACTTTTTGAAATAGTTTTTCAGTAATATTCACATCTCAGCATATTCCTTCTTTGGAACTGAAATTATTACGTTATTCTTTAAGTTTAAAGGTATTTCGCCTGTCTCGTGTATTTTGGGTACTAGATGGAACACTTTTGTAATTGTATGACCTCGCAAGGCTCTATATAATGCTCTGGTAATGTAGCCTACTTAAGGTGATTTGTTTTAATTTCCAACTTTAAGTGGTCTGGCCGGCCGTTGTGGCCGAGTGGTTGTAGGCGCTTCAGTCTAGAATCGCGCGACCGCTAGGGTCGCAGGTTCGAGTCCTGCCTCGGGTACGGATGTGTGTGATGTCCTTAGGCTGGTTAGGTTTAAGTAGTTCTAAGTTCTAGCGGACTGATGACCTCAGATGTTAAGTCCCATAGTGCTCAGACCCATTTAAGTGGTCTGGTAAATTATTCTTGCAGTTTTATTCCACCCGCCATCCAGCATTCGCTTCTCCGTGTGGTAATGAGTGCCACTGAGCTTTTGATATTCATATATCTGCTTCTCTCTTCTCAAAGGGCTTCAGATAAGCGGCATGTACCTTTACCATAGTCGTGCATTCTTTTACAGCATTTCGTTTCTAAGTTTCCCTCCCTTACTAGGTTACGATTTTGCATTTTGCACTCGGACAATTTAACTACACTGAATAACTAATGCTTTGAGAACTTTATAATCCAGTGTTTACACAACTGCTTTTGCAAGAATGTCACAATAGCTGACGACCAGCAGTGACCCACGAAAATTTCACCTTCATATAGAATCTGCAAGTCACCTTATGGTATTTGGCGGAGTTTGCTTCTGGTAGCGGTGTCTGTTCGCCCTTTCCCTGTTTCATTCCGTAACGGCACGTGGCAATAACGACTGTTGATTAACCTCCGTAAGAGCTCTAATTTCCCTTATACTCTCGGAGTGGCCATTTCGCTGGACCTATCTGAGAGGATGTAATACGTTGCCCCACTCTCGAGGAGCACGCTCTCGTAATTTCATATGCTCAAAGCTTCCCTTGTAGCATATGCAACCGTAGTTTGTTGGGCGTATCTGCAACGGTCTGGCGACGTCTACCTATCCCGTGACGAAACGTGCCAGCATTATTTGGATATTTTCTATGTAAAAAATGGCTCTGAGCACTATGGGACTCAACATCTTAGGTCATAAGTCCACTAGAACTTAGAACTACTGAAACCTAACTAACCTAAGGACATCACACACACCCATGCCCGAGGCAGGATTCGAACCTGCGACCGTAACAGTCCCGCGGTTCCGGACTGCAGCGCCAGAACCGCTAGACCACCGCGGCCGGCTATTTTCTATGTATTCCAGTTATACAACCTGATTAGGATGCCACACTGACGAAAAATGCTCAAGACTCGGTCTAATGAGGCTTTTTAAGACACTTATTTTGTGGAGGGATTACATTTTAATAAGATTCTTCCAGTAAACCAGTAAATCTCAGCTTCGCATTTGCTTTTTTTACGTGTCCTTCCAATTTAGATTGTTCGGGTTGGTTACCGCTAGGCATTTTACGATATTTAGTGATTCCGCTGATTTTTTGCCAATTTATACTTAAATAGTAGTAGTGGATCTCTATTATTTATGCGAAATACGTTACATTTATTTACGTTTAAAGTCACGTGCCAGCCCCTGCACCAATCTCTGGCGGTGTTCTTGCATTTCACTCCAATCTTCTGGTGTTTCTACCTCCCTACAGGCGATTGCATTACATTTTTTTCCTTTACATGCGACATGTTGCGTTTCATCTGCAGGTAAATTTTCAATTCAGTAACAAATGTGGTGTGATAATTAGTAAGTCGTGTTGTGTTCACTGAACGACATTGCGGAACTATATCGAATGCCTTCTTTAGTTCAAATAACAGCATAAACCAATGCGCCGTTATCTGCAACGCTCTGTGCTCCTAGACGAAAGGAAGGAGATAGATTTCGCAAGATCTCTTTTTGCGTAATCCGTGCGTATTTTTGCAGATGGTATTTTCGTTCTGCTCAAACTTCATAATATTTCATCATAAAACAAGCTCCCTTATTTTACGAGGCACGTTCGATAAGTAATGCAACACATTTTTCTCTCCAGCAGTTTCGGTTGAAAAAATGCAGAAGTATGAGATTTTCACTCTGCAGCGGAGTGTGCGCTGATATGAAACTTCCTGGCAGATCAAAACTGTGTGCCGGACCGAGACTCGAACTCGGGAACTTTGCCTTTCGCGGGCAAGTGCTCTACCAACTGAGCTACCCAAGGATGACTTACACTCCGTCCTCTCCTTTTGGAAACATCCCCTACGCTGTGGCTAAGCCGTGTCTCCGCGGTATCCTTTCTTACAGGAGTGCTAGTTCTGCAAGGTTCGCAGGAGAGCTTCTGTAAAGTTTGCAAGGTAGGAGACGAGGTACTGGCAAAAGTAAAGCTGTGAGGACGGGGCGTGAGTCGTGCTCGGGTAGCTCAATTGGTAGGCACTTGCCCGCGAAGGGCAAAGGTCCCGAGTACGAGTCTCGGTCCGGCACACAATTTTAATCTGCCAGGAAGTTTCATTTCGGCGCACACTCCGCTGCAGAGTGAAATTCTCATTCTGGAAACATCCCCCAGGATGATTGATAAGAGTAAGCGTCGTACCGTTACTGAAGCACAGACAGAAAAAGATCTTATCTAACTTTCAAGATGCATTAATCAAGATTCTGAAATATTATTGTCACGTAAAAGAGTGTAATGTGCTCAACAAAAATCAGACTTACCTGTGTCACAAAGCACATTATGGTGCTACACTCAAGTGCATTCCAAGCCTGGATGAATCGAAAGTCTATTCTCTCCTAAACCTGGTTCTAGGAATATTCAGGTTTTAGTCATTCGTTTTGCTTTTGCCATAGCCTTTTTTTGCCCACTTATGTGTGGTAGACAGATGTACTTTAATTATTAATTTTCTTTGACTAACTTCGTCGATAATTTTTCTAGCTGCCATTATCGATCTTCCACAGGTATCTGACAGGGGCAGTATGTACATGGTAAATCTCGCAGCAGGGCGCTGTCACGCAAATAATAGTTCAGCCCAAGCTGGTGTCACCTCATGTTTGACTTATCGTGCATGCACAAGCAACACTGCACGCGAGATTACGTTGGCAGAGGAGCCTTCGGAAGCGGGTATTCCTCTACGGTGTTCGAGCAACTATCGCATAAACGCGCGATCCAAGGTCAATCGGATACCTCTTTCCACATCTTATATGATAATCACTTTAAAGGTGCACTCGTGTCCTCATTACTTAGCAATTGACATTAGTGTACCACAACAGTTCCTGTTCTCCCGAGTTTACGAGCTATAGTTCCGCAGCTGTCACCACAGCCCGATAATAACGGTTTTTTTACTACCGTAGTACAGAAACCGGAAACGAAAGGGTGTGCTTGTTTGCATGCAAATGCAATTACCGTCTGATATATTTTGCAACAACTCACAAGGTAATCTGGTACCTCATACATGACACATTTCAATCGAAAGAATATAAAATAGGTATTTATCACACACTACTTTCGAACGACGATAACTTCAACACGAATTATTTGCTACTATATGTCAGCTCAGATTAGATTTGGATCCGACACTCAGTCAAATAATCCTGTTGTAATATTGTTCTAAACTTCTACTATCGTCGGTTCACAAATTAGAATGTGATCGTACGTAGTGATTGAATTGGAACAGACGAACAGTCCGAATTCATATTGACCAACCTCTGAAAGTAGTACAAAACAAATATGCAGTACAAAATTTTAACACCTAATGCAACATTTGCACTATTAGTTGATGCATCTACAGGGCGGGGTTAATCATTCAACGGAATGATAAAAGTAAAGAGGATGGATCACCTTGCGTGATGCAAAAATCTTCGAGTGTGATGGAGGCTTTGGAGCTATCTGTGGTGTCACCGCTAGACACCACACTTGCTAGGTGGTAACTTAAATCGGCCGCGGTCCTGTAGTACATGTCGGACCCGCGTGTCGCCACTGTGGGATCGCAAACCTAGCGCCACCACAAGGCAGGTCTCGAGAGACTGAGGAGACCTCAGCCCCAGTTGTACGGACAACATAGCTAGCGATTGGACGTGCTAAGCCTTGCTCTCAATTGCCGATAGATAGACAGTAGAATAGCCCTCTGCTAAGTTAAATGGCGACCACCTAGCAAGGCGCCATTTGTATCAGTGCCTATAGCTTACTAATATTCCAGAGAGATGTATTCCAAGGACTAATTAAAAGTTAAGTAACAAGCATCTACGTACTTTTCTTCTTATTCATTTATAAGTCTCATGTTCCAGACTTCACGCCCGTCTGCGTTAGCATTGCGTGCCCTATCGGCTACAGCATTGTGTCTAGGCTGTATGGTCTAGACACAACATTATTGGCGACGAGAAAAAGAGTTTGTATTAATTCGTTTGTGTCATGGCTTCGCCACAATCTCCGGATGTACTGTCCGAATTTTTTCGCTTGCAGAATCAGCAGTCGCAGGCGTTATTGGATGCCCTGGGACAGCTCGTCCAGGGTCAACGTGTGCTGCAACACGATGCGGCAGCCGCCGCTTCATCGCTACCGCTGCCACAAAACGCTGTTGCACCGCAATTTAGGCCATTCGTGGCGGCCGATGAAACATGGCAAGAATGGTCCCGCCAGTTCCAGTTTCATCTAACAGCCTACAGAATTCAAGGTAACGAGCGGCAGCCGTTTTTGCTTTCTTGTGTCGGTGTGTCTACCTACCGTGTGATAGTGAAGTTGTTTCCCCGGCGCGACGTAGCAACTCTGTCCTACGAAGAAATTTTGTCTGCTTTAGATGCCTATTTCAAGGAAACAGTTAATGTAGTTGCAAAAAGGTATACGTTCTTTCGTACAAAACGTACGGCCGGTCAGACTTATAGGGAGTGGGTTGCGACATTGCAAGGACTTACTAGGGAGTGTGCGTTTGAATGTGAATGTGGCCTCCCTTATTCAGATACTATGGTGCGTGATGCAATTGCACAGAACGTTTCTGATGTTCGCATACAGGAACAGATTTTGAAACTAGTAAATCCCTCCCTTCAACAAGTGATAGACATATTGGATAGGCAAGACACACTTGACTCTGCTCAGGACTCATTTGAAACTTCGCCAGCAGTGTGTCACATTAACCGGCCCGCCGGGCCCGCTGCACGGGACGCTACGCGGCCCTCGCGCCCGTCATAGCAGCGGCAGCCTACCTTGCCAACACGTGCGCCGCGTAAGCAAGCAACTGCAGTGAAATCATGCCCGCGGTGTGCAACTAGACATTCGCGTGAAAATTGCCCGTCACGCCTAGCTATTTGCTTTTACTGTCAAAAGAAAGGACATGTTCAAAGTGTTTGCCAGAAAAAGCTTAGATCAGACAATCACAATAATTCCAGGCCCTTTGCTTCGCGCCGGAATCGCACCCAGGACAATCAGGCTCGTGGACCTTCGCCCATGGACATTCATGTAGTTCATTCCCACCCGTCCAGTGACACTTTAGCTAACGGTGACTGTGTTCGTCCCACAAACAGTGTGCGTCGACGTCGCCGAAAATCCCGTGAAGTCGCAAGTGCTTCTGTACCTGTATCAGTTCAAATTGCACGTGACAGTCGCTCTTGTCGTCAGCAGGACAATAAACTTTTTGTGGACTTAAACTTTGAAGGCAAAGTGATACCATTCCAGCTCGATACCGGAGCTGCAGTTTCATTGCTCAATCACGACACGTACAAACAACTGGGCAAACCGCCATTGCGTGCCGCAAATGTTAAGTTACATAGTTACTCTGGACAGCATATACCTGTGTTAGGACAGTGCAGCCTTCTTGCCACATACAAGGGACAGACAAAACTTGTATCATTTTACGTTCTTCGTTCTACTTCTGCAGTGAACTTGTTTGGTTTAGATTTATTTCAATTGTTTAATATGTCTATAGTAAATCAGGTCCTATCAGGAATCAGACTGTGCCTTCCGCCAGTGTTTCTAGTCTTTGTGAAGAATTTGCAGACATTTTTGCACCGGGCCTTGGTTGCGCTAAGAACTATGAAGCGCATTTGGAACTGCAAGAAAACGCGCAACCGAAATTTTTCAGAGCGCGCAATGTTCCCCACGCATTGCGTGATGAGGTCGCCAGAACATTAGCCGATTTAGAATCTCAAGGTGTAATTGAACGTGTGCAGGCTTCTCTCTGGGCCTCACCCTTAGTAATTTTGCCAAAACCTTCCGGTAAACTGAGACTTTGTGTGGACTTCAAGGCAACAGTGAATCCACAACTTGTGACTGCCACTTTTCCTTTGCCCCGCCCGGAAGATCTTTTTGACAAACTGTGCCCGGGAAAATATTTTTCCAAATTGGACCTAGCAGATGCGTACTTGCAAATACCTGTGGACGAAGAATCCCAGCGCGTCTTAGTGGTAAACACGCATCTTGGCTTGTATCGCTCCAAAAGACTGCCATTCGGGTGTGCATCTGCCCCTGCTTTGTTTCAGCAATATTTACAAACTGTTTGTGCGTCGGTCCCTACTGCTGCGAACTATCTGGACGATATTGTGATCTCAGGAAAGACAGAAGCCGAACATTTGCAAAATCTCCGAACATTATTTCAGGTCTTGCGTCAGAATGGTCTTCGCTTGAGGAAGGACAAATGTGTGTTTTTTGCTCGGGACTTACCCTACCTGGGGCATGTCATAAATGCCCAAGGTATACATCCGAGTCCCGAGCACCTCCGTGCCATACAGGAGTTGCCTTCGCCACGGGATGTTAAACAACTACAGAGTGTGCTGGGTAAAATTAATTATTATGCAAAGTTTATGCGCAATGCTTCTTCCATTTCAGCTCCGCTTCATCGCTTACGCCGTAAAGGTGTTCCGTTCGTCTGGACGACGGAATGCGAACGCGCCTTTCGCCAGTTGAAATCGGCGTTACTTTCAAATACGTGCCTTACGCCATTCGATCCCCAGAAACCCCTTTTGTTGATGGTGGATGCATCGGATTTCGGGATCGGTGCTGTGCTTGCGCACAAGGATGGCTCGCATGATCGCCCTATTGCCTTTGCGTCCAAATTGCTCTCATCTGCGCAAAGAAATTATTCACAGATAGAGAAAGAAGCTTTAGCTCTCGTGTTTGGTGTTACAAAGTTTCACGATTTCTTGTATGGTCGTCACTTTACCATCATCACGGACCACAAACCTTTGACATCGCTTTTTCATCCGACCAAGCCTGTACCTCCACGTACAGCGCAGAAATTCATTCGCTGGTCACTTTTTCTCTCGCAGTACCGCTACGATATCTTGTATCGGTCCACTGCTAAGCACGGAAACGCTGATGCGTTGTCCCGTTTGCCTGTTGCTGAGGATAAAGCATTCGATTCTTCCGAACTTGCTTGCATGTTCATTGATTCGGAAACAGATGACGTGGTCGAATCGTTTCCGATTGATTTTCGTCGTGTGGCTGCAGCCACAGCTGCTGACCCTGTCCTTGCTACTGTTTTGCGTTTTGTTGCTACGCAATGGCCCTTGTCAAAGTCACGGATCGAGGATCCTTTGGTTCGTCGTTTTTTTGCTCACAAGGAGAGACTTTTTGTCCGACGTGGTGTTTTGTTGTTGCGTTCCGATAATGATCAGTCCAGAGTCGTGGTGCCACGTTCGTTTCAGTCCTCTGTCTTAAAGCTTCTTCACCAAGGACATTGGGGTATAGTGCGTACGAAACAACTTGCTCGTCAGCACTGTACTTGGTTCGGAATCGATGCTGCGATTACGAATATGTGCTCCTCTTGCGTGGCGTGTGCCGAATAGCAATCCGCACCGCCACGGCAATTCTTTGCCTGGCCGAAAGCCACTTCCCCTTGGCAACGCTTGCACATCGATTTTGCTGGTCCATTTTGGAATGCTCGATGGTTGGTTGTGGTCGATGCTTTCAGTAATTTTCCTTTTGTTGTCCGGATGTCTTCCACGACGTCTTCTGCCACAATCCAAGCCTTGTCTGCTATCTTTTGCATTGAAGGTCTTCCGCAGACTATTGTTTCCGACAATGGCCCACAATTCATGTCCGCAGAATTTCAGTCCTTCTGCGAGGCCAATGGTATTCAACATCTGACATCTGCGCCGTTTTCGCCTCAGTCAAATGGTGCCGCTGAACGATTGGTCCGGACTTTCAAGTCACAGATGTTGAAATTGAAAGAGTCGCATTCTCGGGAGGACGCTTTGTTGCTCTTTTTGTCTTCGTATCGCTCTCAGCCCCGCGATGGTCGCTCGCCGGCTGAATTGCTCCATGGTCGTTCTCATCGCACCTTGATGTCTTTGCTGCATCCGCCACATCAGGTTCCTGTGCAGCGGCAGACTCCTGCTTTTGCTCCTGGCGACGTTGTCTATTATCGCACCTATCGCGGTTCACGGCGTTGGCTCGCAGGGCGCATTCTTCGCTGCCTCGGCCGCGCGATGTATTTGGTTTTGGGGGCCTCTGGTGAGGTGCGTCGGCATCTCAATCAGCTGCGCCTCTGTCGTCGCCTGGGTTCTGCCGCTCCCCGTCTGCTTTCAGCGACGGAGCCGTCCGGTCAGCGCCTTGGGGACCCATCTACTGGCTCGTCTCATCCCCAGGTGTTACCGACGCTGCCTTCCCTTTTGCCTCATGGCGTCGCGCCGCCGCCGCAGCCGCCGCCGGCGCCGCCCGCAGTGGACGCTTCGCTGCAACCGCCCGGCGCCTCCCAGGGTCACGCGCCGCCGCTCGCTTCCCGTGACCAGCCGTCCTCCGCCATGGACCTCTTGCCCGCTCCGGACCAGATGTCGTCATCGCGACGCAATGGAGGTCGACCCTTCGGCCTCTCCTGTCTCATTACGTGCTCATACACCGCACCCTGGACTAGGTTTTCAGGCGTTTCCTAGCTCCCCTCGGACCGAATGGCCGGGTGCGGGTGGCACAGCCTCGCCTGTTGTTAGGCTCCCCACCTCATCGCATACGTCGACATGCGGTCCTCCCCACGGCGGGCGGAAGCCTTATCTCACGACCGTTCGCCGATTTGCGGGGGAGGAATGTGGTGTCACCGCTAGACACCACACTTGCTAGGTGGTAACTTAAATCGGCCGCGGTCCTGTAGTACATGTCGGACCCGCGTGTCGCCACTGTGGGATCGCAAACCTAGCGCCACCACAAGGCAGGTCTCGAGAGACTGAGGAGACCTCAGCCCCAGTTGTACGGACAACATAGCTAGCGATTGGACGTGCTAAGCCTTGCTCTCAATTGCCGATAGATAGACAGTAGAATAGCCCTCTGCTAAGTTAAATGGCGACCACCTAGCAAGGCGCCATTTGTATCAGTGCCTATAGCTTACTAATATTCCAGAGAGATGTATTCCAAGGACTAATTAAAAGTTAAGTAACAAGCATCTACGTACTTTTCTTCTTATTCATTTATAAGTCTCATGTTCCAGACTTCACGCCCGTCTGCGTTAGCATTGCGTGCCCTATCGGCTACAGCATTGTGTCTAGGCTGTATGGTCTAGACACAACACTATCCACCCATGCTTGACGGGCATTCAGTAACCTAAACAAGATTACGTTAGATTATACAGGGTGGATTCCTTTCATGTTAATTTCTTAAATCTGTTGTCATTTACGGCATAAATTCCTCTTCTAAATTTACTGTGGTGTTTCTGACTATCTGGGAGGAGACTGAGCAGTGAAACGTGTTACTTTTACACATTAACAAGAACGATCTGTCACACTACTACACTTTAAAACACAGTTTATATGTAATTCATGTCACACAGTCTCATACGGAACCTACATCCGTTTTCTTTTATATACTGTATATGATAAGATACTGTGAGAGAGGATGAATGAGCAGATGTATTTCTAGTTGCATGCTTGATGGTAGCAGACAAGCCTTTCTGCTAGAGAACAGTAGGACCAACGTCGGAACAGCTAGCTACGCTTTCTAAAAGCAGAGAGGTTTCTATTCTTAGTATGGTCCTGTCCGTCCCTTGTCATGTTGGTATAGGAAGCTGCCTCTCTGGTCACTTCCGTTTGTATCTGTTAAGCATGCTCGGTAGGGGCCCAAGTCAGTCCGCCCACGGCGAGCGTCTGAAGTGGTAAGATCTCCGGCTAAGCACGTGTCTGCTAAGTCCGTAGGACAATGGATTTCTTAAGTTCAGCCTAACTGAAAATTTAATCACCTTTATTTCAGGTTTAGCTCTAAAATATCTAATGTTATCTTAAATTGCAACGCAGTGTAATTCGAGTGTGAAGTTCAGAATATCTTCCGGTAGATGCTTTGTTACTACTTTGTGAGTAAAGTGGAACCACGTGTTGATCAGTAACTCTAATTAAGATCATCAATCTTAAATGCGAATGTGCGTGAGATTATAACGTCTCGTCTTGACAATATTTTTCAATATAGCAACTTTTCTTTATGTTCAACTCACATGGGGTGTACTTTGTGAGACCAGTACCACGTGCTTATACAATTGTTTGACCCATCATGTTAATAGTAAAACGATAGTAACCAGTTCGAGGTTTTTCTTTTGTAAATTGCGTTTCGATGTAATTTATTTTAATTATCAAAATTATTGTGGAGTTACACTCTTTGTGTAAACCAAGTTGAACACGTGAAGCATGTGGTGTAAGCATCAAAGTAGCCCTCAGCTATTCTTTTCGGGAAGATTTCACAGAGACTTAGTATGAATTTAGTATACCAGTGTGTGGTAATTATATGAAGGACAGGATTGCGACCGAGCGAGGTGGCGCAGTGGTTAGACACTGGACTCGCATTCGGGAGGACGACGGTTCAATCCCGCGTCCGGCCATCCTGATTTAGGTTTTCCGTGATTTCCCTAAATCGCTCCAGGCAAATGCCGGGATGGTCCCTTTCAAAGGGCACGGCCGACTTCCTTCCCCATCCTTCCCTAATCCGATGAGACCGATGACCACGCTGTCTGGTCTCCTTCCCCAAACCAACCAACCAACAGGATTGCGCTGCGAACGTAACTTCTTTGGGTGAAAATTGAATCGGTTGGTTGTGGTTGATTTCCTCTTGGATATGTTTCAATGTTCTTCGTGTGTTATTTTATGAATGCAGTGTTGTATGTAGTCTCCCAATCTTGGCTCCCTATTTGATGTGTTCTGTAAGATTACAAACTCACATTTTCACAATCCTAAATAAGGCACCAGTTTAGTTATGAATCAAGTTTGATATGCTAAAATTTTAACGGAACAATGATCAATGTTAAAATAAATGTCCAAATATGAACTGATTTATTTCTTTTTATTTAAATTGTTTTATATATATATATATATATATATATATATATATATATATATATATATATATATATAATCACTGGTTATCGTAAGATGAGTACTAAAAGATTATAATTAATGTTAGTCTGGTTGGGAATTTGGTAAGCTAGACTGCGCAGTAATGCAAGGTTAACTTCCTCACACAGCTCACAGCTTTTAACCCACTTTTATGGTCTTGAATATCAGCACCGCTTTCAGAACAAATTACGGCAACAACATTACAAGGGAGTGGACAAAAATATGGAAACACCACGCCGAAACGTATTTTTGAAGAAAAATGCAGTTGCTAGCCAGCATGCAGGTTGTCCTGCTGAATTTTTCCACAAATGCCATCTACGCAATACCCTCAATATGTTTCAAGTGCCAGTCGTGCTCAAATAAGTGTTATGCGTAATTATGAGTTATTCGAGTCGGAGCTAAGTGAATTCGTACGTGAACAACTTGATAGTGCTCGTATTGTGGGCGCTTTCGTATACAGCGTACAGGGAAAGTGAAAAAAAAAATCCTCTAAGTCACAACGCGGACGGAAGTATGTGTTTAGTGCCCGTGACGGCCAGTCACTGAAGAGGATTATGACAAATTATAAGAGGACAACAGCTGCAAAAATCACTGCAAGTAAATGTCGCGCTCGCAAAGCCTGCCAGCACCGAAACAACGGAGGCAGGGAATTATAGAGAACGCTGGAATCAAAACCACTCAACAGTGATGCAAATACCCGTCAAAAGAAATCGTGGTGCCGGAGCCATAAAAATTGTAATATAAAAGAGTGGAGAAAGCTGTTTGGTGAGGTGAGTCTTGTTTCATACTGTTTTCAAAATTCCAATCTTGAAAATTCCAGTAGTGAAATATGGAGGGGATTCGATGACGATTTGGGTAGCCGTATCGTTTTACTTCATGGGTTCCATGGTTACTCTGGAAATCGCATGGGCGCCAAGGACTTTTTTTTTACTCATCAGTCTTTTGTCTGGTTTTATGCGGCCTGACACACATTCCTCTCCTGTGCCAAACTCTTCATCCCAGAGTAGCACTTGCAACAAATGTCCTCAATCATTCGCTGGATGTATTCCAACCTTTGTCTTCCTCTACAGTTTTTACCCTCTACAACTTTCTCTAGTATCGTGGAAGATATTCCGTTATGTCTTAACAGATATCGTATCATCCTGTCCCTTCTTCTTGTCAATGTTTTCCACATATTCCTTTCCTCTCCGATTCTGCGCAGAACCTCCTCATGCCTTACCTATCAGTCCACCTAATTTTCAACATTCGTCTGTAACAGCACATAGCCAATGTTTCGATTCTCTTCGGTTCCGGTTTTTTCTCACTCCAAGTTTCACTCCTATACAACGCTGTACTACAATCTTACAGTCTCAGAAATTTCTTCCTCAAATTACGGCCTATGTTTGATACTAATATACTTATATTCGCCAAAAACACCCTTTTCGCCTGTGCTAGTCTGCTTTCTAAGTCCTCCTTGCTCCGTCCGTCATGGGTTATTTTACTGCATAGGTAGCAGAATCCCTTAACTCCATCTGCTTCGTGACCATCAATCCTGATGTTAAGCTTCTCGCTCTTCTCATTTCTGCTTCTTTTCATTACTTACGTCTTTCGTCGATGTACTTTCAATCCATATTCTGAACCCATTAGACTCTTCATTCCATTTAGCAGATCCTGTAATTCTTCATTTTCACAGGGGATAGCAATGTCATCAACGAATATTATTTCCCCCATTGCTTCCACGGGGGTAGATTGAACAGATTGAACAGCATGGGCGAAAGACTACATCTTTGTCTTACACCCTTTTTAATCCGAGAAGTTTGTTCTTGGTCTTGCACTAGTATTAATCCCTCTTGGCTCTTGTACATGTTGTATGTTACAGGTCTCTCCCTACAGTTTACTCCGATTTTCCTCAGAATTTCGAACATCTTGCCTCATTTGATATATTCGAGCGCTTTTTCCAAGTCGATGTATTCTATGAATATATTTTTATTTTCCTTTAGTCTTCTTAGGCACCACGTATACCTGAACTATCGTTGTCAGTGTTCGTTTGCTGTCGATTCTGATGCGAAAAACCTAATCACTGAACAGTTCACAGTAACACTCTCTCTGTGTGCCTTTCTATTCAAAAGGAATCCTACTGACGTGGTACCATTTCCTGCTGCTGTTGATATTATCATATACTCATCTGATCAGAAGTCCTTGTCTTCTCTCCATTTCACTTCACTGATTATGTGAACATTTTGTAAAAGTAATTTTGAAACACCCTATGTGGCGTTTCACTTGAGTATCGTCAGGAGCATCTTCTCTGGTCTTTCGGCAGATATTTACAACTTCGTTTTCGTGAAGTGTAGCTGGCGTTAGTCCAAGTCTTTCGTGGGACACATAGAGTCGACGGAAAGCATCGGTTTGTTACACGTTACAAACAAAATGATTATTGAAGGCGAATTGTACGTAGCCGTTCGACAAAGCAGTCCGCAGTTAGTTTAGTCGGATATTCGTTTTATCGGCATGTATTAATGTGAACAGTAAACACGAAGACTAACAAGGACTCCAGCAGTGGCAGCACCGCCCTGGCCCGCCCTGACTGCCACCACCGTCTCTGTCATTACATGACGATAAAACGAATATCGCACTAGACTTGGGACGGCTGTGTCGAATGAACGCGTAAAATTCCGCTTTAAAAATCGGTTTGTTTTAACGGGAAAGAAACCGCCGCTTTCCGTGGAAATTAGGAGTCACATGATGGAGCTGATGAGCAGTACTTTTTTGGACTCATTCGAGCTACACATTGCAAGAACAAAACTGCAAATATTTGCTGGAACACTGAAAAAAAATGCGCCTAGCTACCCACAGGAGAGACATCCGGTATACACTAAAGAATCCGGTAATGCTTCGCAATACATAAATATGTACGGAAATTGGATAAATGTCTAATTTCTTTCTCCCCATCTCTCTTTCCGTCTCCTCCTCCCCCTTATCTCTGTCCCTCTCGTCCTATCCCCTCTCACTCTTCACCTCCCCCTTTCGCTGTGAATTTCATCTTTGTTCCTCTCTATGTCCATTTTCTCTTCTCCTCGTCTCTGTCGATCTTGTCTTCCCTTCCTCCGCCTCCCCCGCCTTCTGACCTTCATTCTTGTTTAATGTTGTTGTTAAGACATTTTCATTGAGAATGGAAGTCGCTTAGAATGAATGGGTAAAACGACTGGAATCATTGGTTACAAAGTCTGACTGAGACTCTCCATCTGCTAGATCTGACAGTGTTTTTCATAGTTTTAATTTGCGCGATTCAGATTCCTTAGTAGTATTCTAATTAAGTGCTTATAAGCCATAAATACATCTTCCTTGTAGTCTTTTAAAACCTACTGGGAGGAAAAAAACAAAAGAGCACATTGTCGGATATACCATTTTTCTTTAAAATTATATGTAAGGAAAACGTATCTATATGAGAGAAACGATTTGTTTAATGGTTTAAATGCTCTGATATCGTAATTAAAATTGACTTCGGGAATGAAAACGAAACCAAACATTTTTACAGAATACCAAAGCACAAAATTCTCTTCATCTTTCATGATTTTAACAGAAAACTTTCACATTGTCGTTTAAAAAATGTATAGACTATGTCCGTTTGCTGTTCATTAGAGTATCGTTTAAAAATTTGAAATAAATCAGTCAAGAGCTTTTCGAGATTTTTGCTAATGTTTATTAGCGTACTATCTAAAATTTGAAGTAAATGGGACAAGAGGTTTCGAAGACTTTTACAAACAATATTTTCCTATTACATATTACATATAATTATATTTACGTTCAACAGATGGGAGGCCTGTAACTATATACAAACACGCGAGTATTCGAATGCAACGTTGTGTCAAAATTTCAAAGAAACCGGTGAAGAACTTTGGCAGGTTTAAGATTTTGAACAAACGAAAATTTACATTTTTGTTTATATTGATAAAATTCTCCCGCATCTGTCGTGATTGCTGTCAGGAAGACAAGAAGTACAAGCCTTTCAAATCTCTGTCTCGACGCAAATATGACATGTGCTGCTGCACCGCGTTTGCTTTATACCTCTTTGTAATTGTGACCTCTAATTGCAAAACTAAAGCGTATGGGTCGCTTGAAACTTGGACGAGCACCCTGCAACCTCGTCTGTACTCTGCAATCTCGTCTGTCATGCAGCAGCCGGCCGTGGTGGCCGAGCGGTTCTAGGGGCTTCAGCCTGGAACTGCGCGACCGCTACGGTCGCAGGTTGGAATCGTGCCTCGAGCATGGATGTGTGTGATGTCCTTAGGTTAGTTTGATTCAAGTAGTTTTAAGTTCTAGGGGATGGAAGACCTCAGATGTTAAGTCCCTTAGTGCTCAGAGCCATTTGAACCATTTGTCAAGCACCGTACGACTGCCTGCAGTTCTCTTGGGCTTACACACCGTCTGACAAAAAATGTGAAGCACCCAAAAGACATGGTCAGACGTCAATGTAACTTCCCATATGCACCATTAGTCGGTATGTAAGAGATTGGAGATGCAGGTGGATGCCCAATACAGTGCGATAGTGCTGATCGTCTTTAGCATTGTTACCAGGGATTATTAGTATACATAATGGGCGGTGACAGTGTCAGATGTGGGGGATCACTGTGTAGCACACGGATATGCGGTGTACTCACGTGACAGAGCGTTATCAACACCTGACGGAGTTTTAAAGGGACCTCTTTACGGATCTCCATTTAGCCCGCTGGTTGAATTGTGCACTAAGCAGATCTGTAGATCATATACACTACTGGCCATTAAAATTGCTACACCTCGAAGATGACGAGCTACAGACGCGAAATTTTACAAACAGGAAGAAGATACTGTGATATGCAAATGATTAGCTTTTCAGAGCATTCACACAAGGTTGGCGTCGGTGGCGACACCTACAACGTGCTGACATGAGGAAAGTTTCCAACCGATTTCTCATACACAAACAGCAGTTGACCGGCGTTGCCTGGTGAAACGTTGTTGTGATGCCTCGTGTAAGGAGGAGAAATGCGTACCATCACGTTTCCGACTTTGATAAAGGTGGGGTTGTAGCCTATCGCGATTGCGGTTAATCGTATCGCGACATTGCTCCTCGCGTTGGTCGAGATCCAATGACTGTTAGCAGAATATGCAATCGGTGGGTTCAGGAAGGGTAATACGGAACGCCGTGCTGGATCTCAACGACCTCGTATCACTAGCAGTCGAGATGACAGGCATCTTTTCTGCATGGCTGTAACGGATCGTGCAGCCACGTCTCGATCCCTGAGTCAACAGATGGGGACGTTTGCAAGACAACAACCATATGCACGAACAGTTCGACGACGTTTGCAGCAACATGGACTATCACCTCGGAGACCATGGCTGCGGTTACCCTTGACGCTGCATCATACACATGAGCGCCTGCGATGGTGTACTCAACGACGAACCTAGGTGCACGAAAGGCAAAACGTCATTTTTTCGGATGAATCCAGGTTCTGTTTACAGCATCATGACGGTCACATTCCTGTTTGGCGACACCGCGGTGAACGCACATTGGAAGCGTGTATTCGTCATCGCCATACTGGCGTATCACCCGGCGTGATGGTATGAGGTGCCATTGGTTACACGTCTCGATCACCTCTTGTTGCACTGACGGCACTTTGAACAGTGGACGTTACATTTCAGATGTGTTAGGAACCGTGGCTCTACCCTTCATTCGATCCCTGCGAAACCCTACATTTCAGCTGGATAATGCGCGACTACATGTTGCAGGTCCTGTACAGGCCTTTCTGGATACGGAAAATGTTAGACTGCTGCCCTGCCCAACACATTCTCCACATCTCTCACCAACTGAAAACGTCTGGTCAATCGTGGCCGAGCAACTGGCTCGTCACAATACGCCAGTCACTACTCTTGATGAACTGTGATATCGTGTTGATGCTGCATGGGCAGCTGTACCTGTACACGCCACGCAAGCTCTGTTTGACTCAATACTCAGGCGTATCAAGGCCGTTATTACGGCCAGAGGTGGTTGTTCTGGGTACTGATTTATCAGGATATATGCACTCAAATTGCGTGAAAATATAATCACATGTCAGTTCTAGTATAATATATTTGTCCAATGAATAACCGTTTATCATTTGCATTTCTTCTTGGTGTAGCAATTTTAATGGCTAGTAGTGTAGGTGTGTTCGATGGTATGGGAACGTGAGGACAGGCATAGTCGTCGTAAGATTACAGTCGACGACGGCTGATTACCAAAAGGGAGGATCGTTCTACTGTGCACTAAGCACATCGTAACCCCTTTTAATCTGCGTTTGTCTTCCGAGAACAAGTAACGGACTCCCTGCAAGAATCTCCCTGCGTCACTGGTCGGATACTGGGAACAGCCAGACCATGAAATTAATGTCGCATTTGTAGGTTGCCATTCACGCAACGACACAAATGAGTGCTTTTGGAGTGTTACCTTGACAGGGATGCATGGGAAGTTGATGAATGTATCGTACTATGTTCAGCGCTGAATTGCGGTTCTTCACTACGCCGGATGGCCAACGTCGACCAGTATGGCGGCGACGTTGGGACGTGTCCAACTCTTCCAATGTGTTGGAGAAGCATAGCTGTGATACTCCTGGTGTCGTTGTGTGGAGAACCATGCAGTCTGACTTCAGGTGACGGCTGGAATTCATTGAGGAAACTCTGACGCCGGAACAGTACCCCATGTACATCCTACACCCTCAAGTGCTACCTCTCATGCGTTAATATTGTAGTGGCATTTTTCAACACAACAGTTCTCGTCCACTAATGGCACGAGTTTCTACAAACTGACTGCATGATGTTGAGGCACCGCCGTCGCCAGCAAGATTCGCTGATCTATCCCGCTGGCACATGTGCGGGACCAGCTGCATCCTATTGCCAATATCCGGGATAGCGACGACTAGTTACAATACTTCTTGGCCAGCTTGCCTCCAGAGAGAATAAAACCCTTTATGGCATCCTAACGAATCAATGCTTGCATCCAGGACAGAGGCGGTGCTCATATTGTCAAGTTCTTGTTAATCTCCCTGGATTTTGTAATCACTGATATAACATCACATGCCCCCTCAAACCAAACACTTTTATTGTCATGCAGTGCCGGCCGCGGTGGCCGAGCGATTCTATGCGCTTCAGTCTGGGACCGCGCGACCGCTACGGTCGCAGGTTCGAATCCTGCCTCGGGTATGGATGTGTGTGATGTCCTTAGGTTAGTTAGGTTTAGGTAGTTCTAAGTTCTAGGGGACTGATGACACCGCAAGACCGCTACGGTCGCAGGTTCGAATCCTGCCTAGGGCATGGATGTTTGTGATGTCCTTAGGTTAGTTAGGTTTAACTAGTTCTAAGTTCTAGGGGACTAATGACCTCAGCAGTTGAGTCCCATAGCGCTCAGAGCCATTTGAACCATTTGTCATGCAGTACATATTTGCTACCCACGGATTTGTTAAAAGTTGATGTGCAAATGTTCCAATCCTATAAATCTTCTAGTTATAATTGTATGAAGCGAACGTGACTTTGTCAGAATCTTGCCTAATCTTCTCAGTTAACGAGTACTCAAAGTTTATTTTAATTGATAGGTTATGTATATGTACATGAATAACACTGAATAAAACCGTAATGGGGGCATGCATTACCATGAATAAAACAAATAAAAAAGATACCGACTAAAGAGCAGAACGACACTGGCTCTTCAAACTGCTCAATACACAGCGCAAAAAAAAAAAAAGTTTCACTTTTTCCAAATCAAAACCTCTAACTGTCTTCCGTCACGACACGTAAGTTTGGAATTGGGCTTAGGAGTCCCTACATCCGTCCTCTGCAATGCTGTAATGGTGTAAAAGCGTGGCGTCCTGCAACGTCCACCTCAGCTTCATTAACGCTTCAGACAGCAAGATATCGACACCTGGCAAAAAGAAACCACAGCTCTGAAGTTCATGTGACGTATACTATGGGTTAATGTTGTCACACTGGCACCAAACCACAGCTCTGACCAGCGCCATCGTGGGCATGTCACATGATGCCCACATATCCTTCCTTTGACGTCTCTACGATCGAGGTCAGAACCGTGACGACCAGCGTTGAAAACACGCCGTTTTCTTTGGCGTGACCGACGGAAACATTTCAGACACACTGTCACTCAGAATCCACACGAAAAACCACGGGGAGGCGGCACAAAGGGCGTCATTGAAACCATCCCTTCTCTGGCGGCGTTGATTCCCACACATTTCGCGGTCGAAGATGACAGTTCGCCAAGCGATGAGCAACAGGCTGGCGTTCTGAACGACGTTCGACACTGCTGACACCCGCTGGACTATGCAGCCCAATTTAAAGTGGACTAACCCCTTTGGAGTGCAGTACAACCTCAATTTTTGCTATGGTATATCAGATAGAATCGCTAGGGAAAGTTCACAACTGTTCGACGAATCTGAACATGATACGGAGCAGCAGTCGGTGTTTGTGGTTTTTCAGGCTTCCTGTTTGACGTCCTTACGTTGCGTGATCATAGAGAGGTGCAAAATTGACATGGGCGTGTATAAAATGGTAAAAGATCCCTCTAAGACCCCCAGTTTGGCAACACCCTCGATGCCAGCCATACACCTTTGTTGAGTACGTTTCAAATGTACCTGTCAGATTTTAGGCACTCACCTGAGTGTTACCTCGCTGCTGCTCTAGCACCTGAGAACAGGCAACCAGATCTAACGGGTGTCAGAGGGGTTTGTAACACCGAAAATGCAGGATGCATGGCACCTGCTACCAATACATATAAATTTGTTGAGTACGTTTCAAATGTACCTGTCAGACTTTAGGCACTCACCTGAGTGTTACCTCGCTGCTGCTCTAGCACCTGAGAACAGGCAACCAGATCTAACGGGTGTCAGAGGGGTTTGTAACACCGAAAATGCAGGATGCATGGCACCTGCTACCAATACATATAAATTTTTTTTCTGAATTGTATGTAAATATTTGTAATTTAAATGCTTTCTCTCAGTAGGTAAGGACATTGCTTCAATGTATTTGTAAAATTAGGTAGAAGTCTGTTGACATTTCATTGTATTTATCTGTGTCTAACAATGAAACTCATAAGCTCTGGGGAAAAGCCAAAAGAATTGTTATTTGCATCGACTAGCAACGATAATAGCAGCGCTTGTGCGTTATAAAATCTTTGGGTAGGGAGTTGTTGCGTGGAGCGCACGGAGAGAGGGAGACGGGTTCCAGCACTTGTAGTGTGCGGAAGTGTGGTGTTAACGCTCTCGCAGTGGGTGTACCATTTCGGCGGCATCATGTAAGCGCGCCGGCCAGATGTCTAGTAGCAGGAGTAAGGACACTGGACGGGAGGAAGATGCCGTATCAATTACAATTGCCCGTTCCTGTAATTAGCAGTGCTCTACAAGATACTACCGTCTTCAATAACAGCAGCAATTCCAGCAACACAGATTCGTCGTCAGCTCCGAGTTTCGTCGTATGCACAGCACTGAAGTAAGACTGTTCATTGGTAGAAAGTATTAACAGCTAACCCTGAAGCACAATGGAATGTGATTTGATTGATAAAATTTGTTTAAATAATAATCAGTTAAACACAGGGCGATTGTGTCCTCATTGTCCTCGGACATTGTTACCAAGCAGGGTCCTTGTTCCTTTTTTTTTTTTCCTTATATGCTAACCGAGTGTCATAAGAAACAAATTGAATAGTTGCAGCCAGTTTATTAATGAATAATTTCACTTTTAAGAGTTTTAGCCTCAGTCTACTTTCAATTAACTGTTGTACAACAGAGGCTTCAGTATATGAGTAAAGTAAAGCAATTTCATTTTTCAAGTTTGAGAATCAATCTCTGGAAAAAAAATGCAAATCTAAAGAAATGCACAAATTAAGAGTGTGGCAGTTTCATTTATTTTACATATAGCTTGGAGTACATGTCTGTTTGGTTTGGTACGTATTCTATTATTTATTTCTGTTCAAGTCAGTAAAAAAGGCTCAGTTGTTCAGACAATAATTTGAAATCCAATTTGCGATATAAGTAACTGCAAAGTAAAAGTGCTTGCTTTTTTTCTAAATTTCTTTGATGTTACGTTTAGGCCATTGACAGTCATTGTTCACGTAACGAAGTTCAGCAGTAACATACAGTTTAATTGCATATTTTCAAATCATTACTCGATTTTTTTTTCAAAATTTAATGACAAACATAAAGTAAGAGTGACTTCTCAGTTTTCTTTAACATTACATACTCAATTAAAATTAGTGTAACAAAAAGTGACAACCTTTAGTTGCCACGCCAGTGTTTAAC
Source organism: Schistocerca nitens (assembly GCF_023898315.1). Lineage (NCBI taxonomy): Eukaryota > Metazoa > Arthropoda > Insecta > Orthoptera > Acrididae > Schistocerca > Schistocerca nitens. The sequence goes on along the minus strand of NC_064617.1, from coordinate 677,469,389 downwards.
AATACTTACTTTTCTTTCCCATCATCTTGTACAGGATTTTGGATGTAAATTTCCCTAGAGGCCTGGCGACTGTTAATTATTTCCTTTTCGTTCATTAGTGTAACTTTTGGATTCATCATCAGTGGTACCCCTTTTCTGTCCTGTGTTCTTTGTGCGTAAATGCACAAAATAACTTTAATTTTTCCCAATTATAACCCTGTTCGGTTTAGGGTCTGTTGTTCAATTTCCTGCTACTTATCGGTATTACTTCTTCGAGAAAGATAGCCTTATCCAATTATCAAAAATCCATTAGGCATACACGCGATCCACGGTCATATATTATATCGCAAGCAGGATAGGCCGATTAGTGAGGGGGAGGTTACAGGTTGTCTGCCGTTAGGTCCTGCCCTCAGGCGCTGGAGCAGCCGTGAAACGCCACTAATGGATGATTGGATGTCGAAGTCTGTCACAGCTACAATTTCAACGTGCTTAACAAAGGGCGACATTTCCGGGTGCTATTGTTTACTGCACCGTTACAGAAGAAGATTGTAGGCGCCTTGGAGCCAAATTTCCAACTTATGCTTCGCAGTGAGAGACAATTGGAGACAATTACAGGTTTTCGAACTTTTCACACAGTGTACACTTAACAATTTTATATAATTGCTAACCGCTCTGTAAAACTGGATGTAGTTATGCTTTGTGATTTTTGTTGATACTTGTTTAATATCGTCTTGTCACAGAATGATCGCAATAATTTTAATGGTATCCTAAAATTTTATGTATATGTGGAACTGACATGAATGTTGATTATTATTTATGTATCTAAGATCGGCTGAGTAGTTTGTGATGTCACAGGAAGTATTTAATGGCTTGCTTTAGAATTCACGGTACCTTTTGCTAGTCGATTGTCACTGTAATTAGGCAGGTAGTTATTGATGAGTTCGCTGCGAGAGCTACGAGACTGATAGCTGTGCGAGATACCTGCTATTAACTTTTAACTGGACTTACATTATTTGACTGTGTTTTTTGGTAATTAATGGCCACGATTTTAAAACGCTTTAACTTTATGGTCTTCGTACCTCTTTTCACAGTGGTCATTCAGGAATCCGAATTTTACGTCGCAGTTGCGTAGCTTAATGCTAGGTTATCCGTTGATTTCGTGGATTAATTAGCAGCTAAATGTACTTTGCTCGCACTTGAAAACACCATTCACACGTGTGTGAATATTATTCAGTAACAACCAAATGGGTTTAAAGCTATAATCATCTGGTGTCTTTAACATTATTTATCTAAAAGCATTTATCCAATCATTTTACTCATTTATATACTTCTCTCTAAGTTGACTTTTCTCTAAGGTGTGCCGAGCGGTTCTAGTTGCTTCAGTCTGGAACCGCGCGACCGCCACGGTCGCAGGTTCGAATCCTGCCTCGGGAATGGATGTGGTGATGTCCTTAGGTTTCGTTAGGTTTAAGTAGTTCTTAGTTCTAGGGGACAGATGACCACAGCAGTAAGTCCCATAGTGCTCAGAGCCATTTGAACCATTTTTTTTTAGTTGACTACCTGATTTAAAAGGTTTCAGGATCAAATGTGTAATAAAGGTATGAGTTTCACAGCACTGCTGGATGACTGACCACTACGGCATAATAAAATAAGCCAACCAATTACGTCGTGCATTTCGCATATAGACAGTGGCCAACTACAACCTCCACTGTGCTCACAAGTGGTTGTAACTTTCCTGCAAATTTTCTAGCAATGTTTGAGTGCACTGATATCGATGCTAAGATCCAGAAAGCTTATGAGTATTTCAAACTCCATTGTGAACTTCATGATTAGCGTTGAGAGCTCAGATGTTTGAGGAATCTCTTGAACTGTGAGGTAGAGACAGTCTGTATGCACAGTGCGTAGTCTACGTATCTAAAATGATAGTTAATGTTAACACTGAAACAGCTTTTCAAAACGGTCCGTGAAAATTCCTTGAAACTGAAAATAATTTTCTGAATGATAATAGTCTGCCAGCGGCTGTTATAGTTGGACTGAAATATCTTTTTGTTTGATATATTTCAATGTAGCACAGTTTCGGTTGTGCAACTACATATCACGTCAGACATATTTTGGTTAAAGTCAAAATTTACATTAGTCATGCATTGTTAAAATGCAATGGGATGACTAGACTTGAAAGAGAACTCGATGACATGTTTTTCGTCAAATGCTGTGACGTGCCCAAAAAGTAACTGAAATTTTGTAATTTAGTGTCTTGTATAAGACCGTTTCGTGTGATTTTTTTCGTGGTTGTACTGGTGAACATTCCTGAAAAGTATGTGTACAGAGTTACCCACATCGAGTATTTTGTGTGTTGTCAGCAGTAAAAAGAGCTACAATTTGTTTTGGTGGTAATGACGATTACTCCCTTTTTTACAAAAATGTGCAGAGATTTTGTATTAAATTATACAATAGAAACGGAATGGAGAGCAACAGAGCTTTAGAAATGTTTAGTATTGCTTTTAGAATGTCTGCTACGTATAAAACAGTGTTCGACGAATGGTATAAACGTTGATAAGAAGGCCGTGAAGACGCTGAAGATAAAGACTGTCCTAAATCCCAGCAATCAGCAACCGATGAACTCATAGTAAAAGCGGAACAAATGATTATGAACGATCCCCGAATCCTAACCAGAGAACTATATGAGAATGTTAGCATATCAAGTGGTTCGTTCCAGGATATTTTTCAGATGTTTGGATATTAAACTTGCCACAGCAAATTTCGTTTCAAAATTTTTGAATTTCGAACAAAAATACCGGCGAATAAAAGTTGCTCGAGAGTGGGTAGGTGAGACCAAAAACGATGTAGAACTATTGAAATATGTTTTAACATGGAGCTTACGAATATTACGTAGAAGCAATGTCTCAATCTTTCCGAAGGAAGTATAGTGGATCGGTGAGACAGAAGAAAGTTACATAAATGCTGTGAGATGTGCAGGTGTTCTTCGATTTTAACGACACAGTGCGCCATGAGTTCTTGCCACAAGGTCACACGATGAATAATGAGTATTATTATCTCAATGACGATTGCGAAAAGCAATAAAAAACAACGCCCGGACTTGTGAAACAATCAATACATGGCATTAACAACACGATAATGCACCTGCTCACGCTTGTAAGACCCTCAAAATAGTTTTGCTTCTTTATGTTTATGAAATGTATGGACTTGAGTGTTCACAAAAAATAAGTACTTAGTAATACTGTCTGTGGTAATAAAGGAAGGCGCAGGCTCCATCTCTTTTTCTTATTTATTTTTTGTGGCCAGCAAGGAATGCCTTACTATTTCGCATCGTCTTTTCTCGAACAGCTTTCGTCATGTACGCATCTATCTTGTTAGGGTAAAAATAATGAATATATTATCATTTATTATCATTAAATTATATCAAGATTTATTTATTTAACAACCCAAACATACACCTTTGTATTAAGTTATTGTAATTATCAGCCTTGTTTACAGCTGTTCGTGGAATAAATGTAAAAGTGCAGCCGGCCGGTGTGGCCGTGCGGTTAAAGGCGCTTCAGTCTGGAACCGCGTGACCGCTACGGTCGCAGGTTCGAATCCTGCCTCGGGCACGGATGTGTGTGATGTCCTTAGGTTAGTTAGGTTTAAGTAGTTCTAAGTTCTAGGGGACTGATGACCACAGATGTTAAGTCCCATATAGCCGGCCGAAGTGGCCGTGCGGTTAAAGGCGCTGCAGTCTGGAACCGCAAGACCGCTACGGTCGCAGGTTCGAATCCTGCCTCGGGCATGGATGTTTGTGATGTCCTTAGGTTTAACTAGTTCTAAGTTCTAGGGGACTAATAACCTCAGCAGTTGAGTCCCATAGTGCTCAGAGCCATTTGAACCATTTGAACCATTTTTGTTAAGTCCCATAGTGCTCAGAGGCATTTGAACCATTTTTTTTTGTAAAAGTGCAGACGTGGAGCCCGTCCCCCATTGCCGTGAGGCAAATATTGATTAGCAAATTATCAGATGATTTATTTTGCACCAATGAACCTAGAGTCTCTTAGAAACGAAGTCCGACACTCAATTAACCATACAGCATACCGCGATTGGCCGATCGCATTATGCACTCGACTTTTCAGAATGATTGTGGGCCACGTCTCTAACTTAAGCGTTTCTCTCCAACACCAGTCCGAGGTAACAGAAATTAGTATTACTGAGTGGATTTCCTCCGGTCACGAAAACTGACAACGGCCGGGAGTGAGGTATGCTAACCACATGCCCTTCCGTATCCGCATTCTGTGATGCATAAGGCCTGAGAATGACGTGGTGGCAGGTCGGTACCGTTGGCTTTCAAGCCCTATTCGGACGGTCTTTGTTTGTTTGTTTGTTTTGAGTTGATTTCGTACTGGAAACTGGTTCAAATGGTTCTGAGAACTATGGGACTCAACATCTGGGGTCATCAGTCCCCTAGAACTTAGAACTACTTAAACCTAACTAACCTAAGGACATCACACACATCCAAGCCCGAGGCAGGATTCGAACCTGCGACCGTAGCGGTCGCGCGGTTCCAGACTGAAGCGCCTAGAACCGCTCGGCCACTCCGGCCGGCTGAAAAGTGGTAGGTGACTATGAGTATATTCTTTACATTCTTTATCTTCCTTCCAGTTTCTCAATCAGGCAAAGTAGCGGTTACAACTCACTCACTTTTTTGTTAGTTTGTGACTTTTTGCCCATAAGCGATAGTGTAATGACACCCTAGTCTCCATATTTCTATGCCATATATGGGTCCATGTGGCTTTTTTCCGTTCATAAAAATAAAGAAAACCATAAAGGGTCGTTAGTTTACAAGCACACATGAGATTAAAAATACGTCGCTGAGAGACCTAAAAGCTATCCGATTTATCCATTTCCTAAAGTGTACGGGGATTAGAAAAAGCTCTGGCAAAAGTGTATAAAATGTAGTAAGGCCTGTTTTGAAGGGAATGATATTGATACAGACAAATGAATAAAATTATTTCCGAAAATCTAAAATTTCCCATTTTTTGAACTAACTTTGTGCTTGTAGCTGGCGTGTTACGTCACAGCAGTTCAGGAAAATTTTGGTGTCATGACGTTCAGTGTAAAGCTGACCCAACGATGAAATAGCTCGTGAAATGCTCTTACACGCTAGTGCCAGTGGAGTGTTGGCACGCCAGACTGGGATTCTGGAGGACGTCGGTTCAAATCTTCGTCCAGCCATCCTGATTTAGGTTTCCCGTCATTTCTCGAAATCACTCGAGGCATATGTCGTGATGGTTCCGTTGAAAAGGGCAGGACCAATTTCCTTCCCAATCTGTTCGTAATGATTGTGCTGTGCATTGGACATTAATTTCCCCCCCTCCCTTCCAATGGAGTGGTGCTCCGTCATATCGAAAAATGAAATTTTCGGCATGTTCTTGCAATTGTGGGAGAAGTGTCTCTAACGTATCCTGGTACGGATTTCGAGTAACTTCTCTTCCGCAACCACAGTTTTAAAAGTTTTAATAGTAATACGAGAGCTATGACGTCTTTTGCGGCAGTATAAAGTCTAATTTCGCTCCTACACGTTGCACTTCAGTTAAAAGTATTATCCGTGGTCACTGCAAGAAATGTGGTTATTACGAAATAGCAGTGTCTATGTTATTAAGACGTACGATGCAGTGTTCCTACAAGTTCCTGTTCGGCACAAATTTTCGTTGTTGTCATTCCAATATACAGCTGATGGTGGTACATATTCGCAGTTCTGAATACATTTCCTGTAATTGTGGTTGTTGTTTACAAATCATTCTAACGAGATCAATAACAGTTCTCAAGCTAAAATTTATTTTTCTAGTACTCACAATTTTTGTTCCTGCATTATTTCCGTGTGTTCTCCTATACACAGGAGTCCGATATGAAACGCACTAGCCACAATACTTTCTCGTTTTCATGTTTCTACACAACCACATTCACTTCGTGGTTACGTGTACTTCATTTCGATCACGCAAAACGCAATCGCCTGACCTTTTGTTTTATTTTTACGGCTGAGGCGGCATTTCTTTTGTCGGATCTGCTATTCAGCTGTGGTTTCTAGGCATCTCTCTCTCTCTCTCTCTCTCTCTCTGTGTGTGTGTGTGTGTGTGTGTGTTCCAATTATTATTTTGTTGAGGCTGTTTACTTTGGTACTAGGTTAGGTGTTCGTCGGTGGGTATGTCTGTGATAATGAAGAAGGAGAAATTCCGACATCAGCAGTAATCTGGAATTGAAATAAATCCAATGACAGCAAGTGAAAATTTGTGCATCACCGGAACTTGAGCCCGGATACCTCGCTTATTCGAGCGGTCACCTTAACACGTTCGGTGACCCCGCCCCGCCAGGCTTGGTAGCTCGGGGAAGGGCACGTGGCCGACGCCACGCCTAGCGTGTTCTGAATATCGGCGCCGTCTAGTATGTTTTCGGATTTTTCTTAGTCCGTGCCCGGGCACCCAGCAGTGAACTTCGGTTCTGGTTTAGCTATTGGTTTATGTTTCTAAAATTTTGTGTTGAAACTTGTGCATTTGTTTTCAATTTATCATTCTTTATCTAAAACATAATTACTTTCAACGTAACTACACACAAATTTCATTTTTGTAGGCATGACTCAAAACAGGCGCGGGCGTAAAAGGAAATTATTTCTTGCTGAAGGTAAATTTGTAATAAGTATGAATTAAAATGCGTACCCTTCATAGTTTGGTCCCTCTTCTATTAACTATGTTTACATTGATACTCTACAAAGCACACTTAAGTGCCCGGCAGAGGGTTCATAAAACCACCTTCACAACAATACTCTATTATTCCAATCGCGAAAAAAGCGCGCAAAAAACGAGTACTTATACCTTTCCTTGCGAGGTTTGATTTCCCTTATTTTATTATGATGATAGTGTCTCCCTACGTAGGTCGGCGTCAACAAAATATTTTCGCATTCGTAGGAGAAAGCTGGTGATTGAAATTTCGTGAGAAGATTCCGCCGCAACGAAAAAGCCTTTCTTTTAACGGTGTCCACCCCATATCATGTATCATGTCAGTAACAGTCTCACCCCTATTTCTCGATAATACAGAACGTGTTGCTCTTCTTTGAACTTTCTCGAAGTACTCCGTAATCCTATCTGGTAAGGATCCCACACCACGCAGCAGTACTCCAAAAGAGCGCTCACAGGCTTAGTGTAGGCAGTCTCTTTACTAGATGTGTTGCATCTTATAAGTGTTCTGCCAATAAAACACACTATTTGGTTCACTTTCCGCATAAAATTTTCTATGTGTTCTTTCCAATTTAAGTTGTTCATAATTGTAATTACTACGTATTTAGTTGAACTTACGGAGTTTAGATTTGACTGATTTATCGTGTAAGCTAAGATTAGCGGATTCCTTTCAGCACTAATGTGTATCAACTCACACTTTTCATTATTTGTGGTCAATTACCAACTTTCGCACCATACAGATATCATTTACAAATCGTTTTGCAGTTTGTTTTCATCTTCTGATGCCGGCCGCGGTGGTCTAGCGGTTCTTGGCGCGCAGTCCGGAACCGCGCGACTGCTACGGTCGCAGGTTCGAATCCTGCCTCGGGCATGGATGTGTGTAATGTCATTAGGTTATTTAGGTTTAAGTAGTTCTACGTTCTAGGGGACTGATGACCACAGATGTTAAGTCCCATAGTGCTCAGAGCCGTTTGAACCATTTTGAACCATCTTCTGATGACTTGACTAGACGATAAACGACAGCATCATCTGCAAACAAACTAGGCTGCTCAGATTGTCTCCAAAATAGTTTATAGAGATAATGAACAGCAGAGGGCCTGTAATACTACCTCATTGAATGCCGGAAATCACTTCTGTTTTACTCGATCGCTTTCCGTCAATTTTTACGAACTGTGACCTCTCTGACAGGAAATCAGAAGTCCAGTCACATAACTCAGAAAATATTCCATAAGCAAGCAATCTGAATAAAAACCACTTGTGAGGTACAGTGTCAAAATCGTTCTGGAAATCTACAAATACGGAATAAATTTGAAATCTCTTGTCAATGGCACTCGAACACTTCGTGTGAATAAAGAGCTAGTTGTGTTTCACAAGAACTATGTTTTCTAAATCCGCGTTGATTGTGTGTCGATAGATCGTTCTCTTCGAGGTAATTCATAATGTTCGAACACAAAATATGTTGCAAAATACTGCTACATATAGACGTTAATGATTTGGACCTGTAATTTAGTGGATCACTCTTACTATCTTTCGTGAATATTGGTGTAGCCTGTGCAGTTTTCCAGTCTTTGGGTACGGATCTTCCGTCGAGCGAGCGGTTGTATATAGTTGTTAAGTACGGAGCTATTGCATAAGCATACTCTGAAAGAACCTGCTTGGTATACAGTCTGGATTAGAGAAATTGCTTTTATTGATTTAAGTTGCTTCACTACTCCTAGTATATCAACTTCTAAGTTACTCATATTGGCAGTTCTGGAATATTTACTTCGTCTTCCTTGATGAAGGAATTTCGGAAGGCCGTGTTTAGTGACTCTGCTTTGGTAGCACTGTCACCGATAGTATTTCCATTGCTACCGTGCGGAGAAGGCATTGACTGTGTCTTTTTCATTGCATGCTTTGCATAAATACCTAATATTCGATATCATAAATTTATTTTTGTATTTTCACTCAATGTTCAATAATGTATTTTTTTCTCACTAAAATATTGTGAGGTTACTGACGAGGAATATATGCAATGTTTTCAGCATTCTTTTTCTCCACTTCATCTCTCACCGTTAACATTTATTTTTCAGTTGAATGCGAAGATGAAGTTTCTTCTTGTGACTTACCAGAAGGTTCTCACTATACAGGCTCGACCGAAAATTTAGGTAAAATAAGAAACCTGGGCTACTTTTTGTCCGACATGCAGTGCAGAGTGCCGGGGTACGTACTGAAGTAAATCCGACCCGCACAGTAAATAAAACAAAAGCGGCACCGATGGACATAACACGCTAGGAGTTGCGTCGGCCACGTGCCTCTCCCCGAGCTGCCACGCCTGGCGGGTAGGGGCACCGAACGTGTTAACCGGTCGCCTACCTGAGCAAGATTGCCGTCAACCCTAATTCCCATATGTCGCACACAACGTAAGTATTGTATGCTGTTCATTATCCTCATTGCTCGTAGCCTCGCTTGATTCCCACAAGAGTTCGTACGAAGAGTGCATCCGCACTGAAGGTATCATTACTCGCCATCAAGTCGTGTATATTTTACATGTAAGGTGTCTGTTCTTTCGGACAGAGGGAAGTTACTGTTTACCTACTAGCCTAATAACGTTTCGTTCATTAGCTTAATATACGTTTGTCTGTGACTGTCTTTTGATATCGAAAATTAGGAAACTTTCTTTTTTTTCCTTGCGTAAGTCAGAATTCCCTCCAAGTTTCTGTCTTAACGGATGTACAGGTCGGAAAAATCTTTTTCGAACGCCATGTATCTAAAGATCCAGACGATGTTTTCTGCGGTGTCATCTGAGGAGCGAGGTGCTGAAGCGAGGTTAGTACCTCGCAACGTAACCACAAGAGAAGGCAGTCTCTGCAAGCCGCCTCGACGAATGAGCGACACCAGCGTAGCCACGCCCAGAAAAGTTTCACTACGCCGCCGCAACAGCCCTCCTATTTACGGCCGGACACCGTACCGCTGAGCACGAGGAGACCGACGCGGTACCTCTAAAGACTTCCATTCGAGAGAAGACAACGTGTCTCTCTGACAAAGTGGATGTCCTGCGCGACACGGACACTGGCTTACACCACACTGACACCACGACTCCTCGGCAGTGGCATTGACACCCTGTTCCTCTTACCATCCTCGAGAAATCAGATTCAGGCCATTGTTAACGATAGCCCTGTTACGGTCACTAATAATGTGTCAGTCTTGATACGAGCACTCGTCATATGGCGTCCTTAGTGCGACCACCAGTATCACTATCATCCAAATGTGTTCCTTCTTGCCCGCTACCTTGAACTTCGACTGTCGGAGGGTAGCACTGGGCTTAAAGTGACAAAGTCACACTTTCAACTTGCACTCCAATTACGTCATTACAATGATGTCATTGTGTGATATAGCCTACAGCAGGACAAGTAAGAACGCCATCCACCAGTAACGCTGTACGCCAACCTTCCAAAAAAAAAAAAAAAAAAAAAAAAAAAAAAAAAAAAAAAAAAAAGCTGTGTGATCAATGTAGTAGGCAGAACACAACATGGAAGTTACGGTTAAATGTAATCTAAGTGAGAGACATATTTTGTCTGTATCAAGTGATTCGTTAATGTTCAAATGTTCAGAGACAGTTGTAAATACTCATGACACTCTTGTGGAAATGGATTGTACAAAGTTAAATAATTCTTCTCATTTCTGTTGTAATAAAGTGAAGTAGTATCTCATGTGTTATAGTATCCATTGTGTCGTCGTCGTAAAAAATCCATTATTGTTCTGACGAGTGTATTACCGTCCCGTAAAACATTTTCTTTCTCGTATCAACGGTGAGCAAGGTTTCCCGAAGACATCAAGCTTCAAATTTGAAAAAATGTATTCAAGAAATTAGAATTATGGGAGCAGTGACATCTCATTCCCCGTGTGTAAAATATGGCTTATAAAAAGAAGTTTTGAAACTTAATGGCAGATTAAAACTGTGTGCCGGACCGCGACTCGAACTCGGGACCTTTGCCTTTCGCGGGCAAGTGGTAGAGGACTTGCCCGCGAAAGACAAAGGTCCCGAGTTCGAGTCTCGGTCCGGCACACAGTTTTAATCTGCCAGGAAGTTTCATATCAGCGCACACTCCGCTGCAGAGTGAAAATCTCATTCTAAAAAGAAGTTTTGCTAAAACAGGTGTGGCCGAGAATTCGGCACACCAGCCATGCCCAGTCACAACTGGCATAACACTGAAACTGGATGGCTCATTTCTCCTGCGGCTGTGCTACGCTGTCTGGTCGCTAGGATGGAGAAGAGGGGGGCGAAATTGCGGACGCGCCGCATTTGAACGGCGGCGCAGTCGCACTGCCTACGACGTTGTTTTATATTTCAATTTTCTCAGTAGATCGAAAAGGAAAAAAATCAGTATTATTTAATTACTTTTGGCACGCTGAAGACATAACTTCTTCCTGACACAAACTGTAGGCACACAAATGCAGAATATTACGCAGATTTTCGGACTCAAGTTGCCAGGTAATTGTGACGTATTTAGTTTCGTAATCGAAAGAATGTCTTTCACACATAAGTGTTGATCGAAATATTGTAACACTTTTGCAGCCTCATTAAGCAGACGTGGAAACTCTTCCTGAGGAAACCAATGCTGACGTACTAGACACTTTTAAGGTTAAAGATATTTGTCTTTTAACAAGGGAATTACCTTTCAGATCAAATATTTATATCTGCTAACGCACAGGGGCGCTTTCAACAGAAACGGCAAACGGTCCCGGAAAAGAGCTCGAAAAGAAGTGTAAGATGTTCAAATGGTTCAAATGGCTCTGATCACTATGCGACTTAACTTCTGAGGCCATCAGTCGCCTAATTAAACCTAACTAAGGACAACACAGACATCCATGCCCGAGGCAGCATTCGAACCTGCGACCGTAGCGGTTGCTCGGTTCCAGACTGTAACGCCTAGAACCGCACGGCCACTCAGGCCGGCTGTCTAAGATGTGCAGTGTCCTAAACCTTGCCGTTTTGTTTAACGCCAGTGGGCTTAGGCAACTGTACCGTCTTTGTCAGTATGTGTCCCTTCCATAACACGAGTCTCTTTTAAAATGAATCCCCATCAATTCAGAAAGAAATTACCTTGTAATGTCTTTCTGCGGGCAGTGGGCAGTCAAGTACATTTAAAAAGCGACGTCTGCATTGTTTTCCGGATGTTCTCATTTTCGTTCCTGCTCTCTTCTTTCCTCCTCAAAGTCAACAATAACGAATTTTTAAACTGAAAAATCGTTTCAGGCGTGCCCTTAAGCAATGCACTTTGCACTAATGTATGAAATCTCCTTGGTATTCGTCCAGTTCCATTGAAAATCGACAGAACTGACAATGATAAAATGCGTGCCGCTTCAGAAACTTTATTGTTCGTACCACCTATTTCATCCCGAGCTGGTTCTAGGCGCTTCAGTCCGGAACCGCGGGACTGCTACGGTCGCAGGTTCGAATCCTGCCTCGGGCATGGATGTGTGTGATGTCCTTAGGTTAGTTACGTTTAGGGGCCTGATGACCTCAGATGTTAAGTCCCATAGTGCTCAGAGCCATTTGAACCATTTTTGCTTCTTTATGTATGGAACAATGAATCCCGTCTGTCCGTCATTGTAATTTTTTGCTCTTTCATTGTCAACAATATCTCTAAATTCTTTCTGCATGGTATTGTAATTTTATTTGCGTAACAAATATGCAGTACCCGTCGCTTACGCGAACTGAAAATCCTCGTCCCCCTCTTCTCTGATTCCCATACATTTTAAATAATTGCGACAACAGATCGCTAGATTGCCTCTTTTTGTGCAAACATCCACTGGACTTGTGAACGTCCTTTGTGCGACGAACAAGCAGCGAAGGGTATATCGCGCTGACACCACCATTCTGCCGAACTCAGAGAGTTGTGCCGATCGAAAAATGCTGCACTGCAGTGATTAAACGAGTATCTCCGAGAATGATCGAAAAAAGTCGAGTGGCAGGCCGGACCATGGCCAACACGCGCTGTACGCGTGAGATTTGGCACGCCGTCGCGGGACCTGCGCTAAAAGGAAGAGTGAACCGAATATACTGTTAGAAATGAAAGACGTGATTATTTTGTATATCAGAACTGGTCAGGAGTTTCAGTGGTTTGCAGGTCGCGAAACGCGAGCGACCCACTCGAGTGAGAGGCTTGGCGCTGGTAGCGACGTGGGGACGGGCTGAGGTACCGGCAGGCCCCTCGCTGCCACCAGTGGCCAGCGGGGGAAGACGGGCTGATCCGGGCAGCCATCCAGCCACCCGGGCGGCAGCCGCCTCCCTGAAAGACGCGAACAAAGTGCGTGCCTCCGAATCTGCGAGTCTGCCCTAGAGGGGCAGCGCGGCATACATTACTCGGCCGGCTTCGCATTTGGTCAAGCATTTGAACCCGGTTTCCCGGATTGCTGCGTCAAATATGGACACACGGCGTGGAGCCGGGCCTCGGCCGCCTGCCTTGCTGTGCTGGCCGCCACGTGATGGAGATGCTATCTGACGCGACCGCTGCCGCCATTGTCCCCGTCGGAAGTCGCGCTACACGGGCCCCACTTGCTGCTTTCACTTGCGTCTGTCTCTGCCACAGTCTCTACATATTTTTATGGCAGCGTTAAATTAGTGCGAATTTATATTTGTGACATACACCCAAGAGCCAAAACATTGTGAGAAGGAGATTAATGGCGTGTTGCTCCATCTTTGAACGCTATACAGAAGTGATTCTGCGTGTCATGGATTGACAAGTCCTTGGTAGGTTTCCTGAGGTATGTAGATATCTACGCACGTAATTCCCATAAATTACCACCCGACGCGTATCGGGCGCCGAGAGAGCTCCCGATCGACTTCTACATGTTGACACACCGTAAGAGGTCCATGATTAAGGAATGTATTGCTAGCGCACTCGAGCAGATGCAATTTCGATGGATTGCTCACGCGCTGCCTGCGATATGTAAACTATAAGAGAATCTCAGACCAAAGAGCAGTTTTGTCAGCAGTAGGAACTGTGTAGCAATAGGAGTAAGTAGTTGCTAGCGAGGAGTCTGGTATATCGTGTTGGCTGGGCCGGTCGTGGGGAGCGATGGCGGAGCCTGAGCGATATAATATAAGGTAAAAGCAGCCTCGCGCATATGTAATATTGTTCTATCAAGTCCCATGTAAATGTTTAAAAAAATCTCTTAATAATATTTTTTATAAAATTTAACTTTTGACAATCATTCATCTCAATTTAAAGAATTTACTAATTTCTCCAATCCATGGTCATCCCGATTATTGTAAAGAAAAATCAGTTGTTTCCTTTTATACATGACAAATCTATCGGCCAGCATTGCACTGGGCTGTGCCAGAAAATTTTAGTTTCATGTAGGAGCAGATATATATGCGTTATCCGGCGACTTCATTGACGTAAGAATTTTCAATTTATTCAGTATGATCTTTCAGGGCCATGACATAGTACTGCTGACGTCCAAAATTTACCAGTTTAAATTCACACTCAATTATTGAAAGGCTATCTATGAGTCACATTTTTTTATTAGGACATTAGTCACATTTTATTATTGGTAGTTTACGGAATTTATTTTGTGGAGAGGTTACACTAAATGTCAGTGCTATACATAATTATATTTATTACTGGGAGGTTACAACACACAGTGGTTACGGTTACTACAAGCCACACCACAAATTGGGAAACGGGGCCAAATTTCTAGTAGTTTACTGTCGGGTTGAGATTTTCACAAATGTTTTATTCGTATCTTACAGAAACTAGCAGTACGGCAATAAACAACCTTTTAAAACACGCCGCTAACGGCAATCAAGTAATTTATAGCAATACAACAGTTTAAAAATGTTTTTAACAAACACAGAAGCCAGCAGTACGGCAATTAACTACCTTTTAAAACACGCCGCTGACGCCAATCAAATTAATTTATAGCAATACAACAATTTAAAAAAATTTAAAGAACATTAGTAAACAGGCTACTAAAGTAAATACAAAACTTTGTTAATAAGGTACGGTGAGGTAGTGAAGCTACCAACACCGCCATTAAAAAAAATTAAACACACGATTAATGGCAATAAAAGAATTTACAAACTTAGAGGAATTTAAAACAAATTTTAAACAAAAGTGTCCTGGAATATCATTAGAACAAAACAGATACGACGGACCCGTGTAAGGCGGCCACAAATCACCCACTCAGTGATGCTCAGGCTAGACAGAATAATGACCAATTTAAATACGCCCGTAAACATAATTGCCACTCTCAGGCTGGTCACTGCACCGACTTTTAGCCAGCGAAAACTTGTTATAAGATTGCTTAACTTGCTGACAGAATTAGAGCTAACCTCGTGCAAGGAAACATTACACCACACAGTCCAGAATGAGCGACCACATGATCAACCAACAAGAAGCATGAATTTACTCATAACCCACGACAGAATAGCGAAACAATTAAACTGCTAAAACTACACCGCCCATCGGACAGCAACGAGAGGAGGAGGGAAGATCACCGTCTTCAATTACACCGGTGCCAGGGACAGGAAACCCGGTCGCCGGAGGCCACAAGGCAGAAGAGACGCTGGTAACATAAAATTATTACTTAAAGATTAAACCTTCCACGAACTTAACTTGCAATTGTGCTCGAACAGGCAGTACACGACCTCCGATGGCCAGGATCCACACATCCGACCGCGCACGCGTCGCCAGTGTACCCAGCACGCCACGGTCAAGCGACAAGATGCTCTGTCACCGGAGATCACGTCTTCTCTGCAACGTTGACGGGTAGTGACCGCTCCTTGATGTTTGGTGTCTCCTTTTAAACACCAGTGTCGAAACGGAGGATTTAAATAAGCTTGTTAACGTCCCGCCAAGGCGAAATGAACAGCAACTACTCGTGGGGCGATTCTGTATACAACCAACACGCGGGGAGCTCTTCCATCACTCGACCCGCTCGTTACACACAACCGACATGCATCACGTGTCGACTCGGTACAGCCGACCACCTCTGCTTCGCGCTGGAGAGCCACACTCCCTCCCGTGTCCACCACACTCTCAGCGCGCAACCCCCTACTTCCGCGCCACCACACGAGGTTACAACCGGTCAAAGATCTCACTTCCTCCATAGCAGTTTCCCGGAAGCAAAAACGAAGATATCGATAGCAGAGGGAAAAGACAACCAAGCAGCCACTTAAAGACAGACAACATATCAAACAAACATGTCAGGGGAAGAAAAGGAACCAATGCAATCTAAACACAAGGTGTAGCACGAGTCGATACACGGCTCAATGTTTTCCTTGGGTTCAGATCAGGCGAATATGAAGGCCAAGACAACGTGTATTCATATCTGAAACGACTGAAGCACGATTCTGGTTTCGTGGCACGGATATTCCGCTGGAAGGTACCACTGTCGTCGAGGAAGATACACTAACGAAAAAAAATCGCAGCATCAATAAATAATTAATGCAGAGTAATGAAATTTCGGCAATACACTTGTCTAGATAACGTATGTAAGTCGTTAATACTGTAGTGTTACAGGTTAATGCACGCACAACATAAGCCACTGCAAATGCAAAGTGCTGGTACAGTCTGATTCTTGAATTCAAGCATGCAAACGTTCATACATCGTGTTGTATAGGCCTCAGATGTCAGTTTGTGGGATGGAGTTCCTTGCCTGTTGCATTGGTCTGTCAGTTCATAGACGGTTGATGATGTCTGTCTGGAGCTGTCATCCGACGATTTCCCTTATGTCACCGACTGGAAGCAGATTTCGAGATCCAGCAGGTCAATGCAAAATGTCGACACTCTGTAGAACATGTTGGGTTACTAAAGGGTTTGCGGACGAGCGTTATGCTGTTAGAAAACACCAGGTGGAACGCTGATCATGAACGGTAGCACAACAGGTCGAATCCCCAGAGGTGCGCGGAATAACCACGAGAATGCTCCAGCTGTCATACACAATCGTACTGCACATAATTACTCCAGGTGTATCTCCAGTGTTTCTAGCATTCAACTGGCCTCCTTCCAACCGACATACGGCCATCACTGGCAATGAAGCATGACGAGCTTTCATCAGAAAACACAACAGACCTCCACCCTGCCCTGCAATGAACTCTCGCTTCACACTTCTGAAATCGCAAATGGCGGTGGTTTGGCGTCAGTGGAATGCACGCTGCACGAAGTCTGGCTCGGAGTTGTCCTTGAAGCAATCGATTTCTAACAGTTCGTTGTTTCACTGTGGTGCCAACTGCTGCTCAAATTGCTGTTGCAGATACAGTACGATGCGCCAGAGCGATAAGTCGAACACGATGGTCTTGCATCTTGCTGGTGCCACGTGGCCGTCCGGAGTCCGGATTTCTTGCAACAGTACAGTGTCTTGACCACCGCTGCCAGCAATCATATGCAGTGGCTGCATTCCTGCCTAGTCTTCCTGTAATATTGCAGGACGACATGCAGTTTCTTGTAGCCCTACTAGACGACATCGTTCAAACGCAGTGAGGTGTCGGTAATAGCGTCTTCGTCATCTTAAAGGCATTCTTGGCTAACGTCAACTCACCATATCCAGTCACTGAGTAATTAACGGTCACGACCTTTACGGCGTGTTTTTAAAACTCATTCGGATATCGCATTCAGGAGGGCACTTTTGAATTCTTTCAGAGTATTTCCATTCTCATAGTCGCGCTACTAGCGCCACTCTTATGTGACCGGCGCGAAACGTGAATAGACATCATCTTTCAGATGTAGAATCACGTCTACCAACATTCATTTATGTCGCGAAACTTGTTCATGGTGTTGCAATTTTTTCCGTTTGTGTATTAAGGACAAGAGTATGTAGGTGATGTGTAGTTATGTTCATGTAGTCCACAGCTGTCATGGTATCTTAGGTTACTACCGCAGGTTCCATGGAAGCCCAGATGAATGTCCTCCGTAAGACAATACTGCCACATCGATCTGCGGCAGTCGTTTGGTGTACGTTTCGAGAAGCTTTACGCCTGGGTAACGAAGTATTCTGACATGTCAATCGATCAGTTGTAGCAAGAAGCACGATTTATCCACCCAGGCTACACGTTTCCATCGATCCACCTTCCAATATTGATGATCCTGTGCTAGTTGCAGTCGTTACTGACAATCTCGTTTGATCAGTATGGGAACACACGTAGGGGTTATCTGCCCCTGAGCCCGGTTTTCAACTGTGTCGGGTGATCGATGTGTACTGAAACACTGCTACACTTGTGCCTAAACACCACTACACTGTATCGACAAATGGGTGACAGGTCGCCGCCTAGCTTCCGACCGCAACGTTCTGTCACTTATTGTGGACATCCAACAGCTTGATGGCCACTCGAGGTTTCACTGTCTTTCAATCACTTTCCCCTACACCAAACTGCAGCAGCATGCGAGAAGCCGACCAGCGTCGCCCTTTACGACATGCTTGTTCTCGAGTCCGTTTCATAAAGATGCGCCCTTTGTAAAAGTCGCTTCCGTCAGTGAATTTCCCCATTTGAAGTCCATATTGTTGCTACATTGGTTCCCCTTTCGACTCTGCTCAGCTTACACATCTAGCTTGTCGTGCCACTTGCTCGTAATACCACCAGCCAGTTTCAATCTCGCGCTGAGCAGTAGTCATAAAGTGTTGGGTCAACAGTCTACATATACCAGTCGTTTCGCTTCATAACATGTACCTGGCCACGGCTGCGTACTCATCCTGTACGCTGTTGTGAGTGCCAGCTCTACTTTCCAATAGCAGTGACGAGGAGGTTTCATTCAAGCAAGAGACGACGTACCGGTCTTTCCCTGATCTTCCTAATTGGGTAATGGTCGGCACATAACAGGTTGAATAACTGCCACATGACGGCTTCTGATTTCCGGAAAATGATGGGAAAAAGATCTTCTGGAAGTTCTGACAGGAAGCAGCAACATCTGATGATGTTCCCTTAGCGGCAGCACGATTGGTCATTGGAAGTGGCCATGTTCTTTTGTGAGGGCTGATTGGCGCAAAGGCCAGAATATTAAAACAGTTTGGAGGAGTAGTCTCGAATTTGCGAAATCGAGGACTCAGTCGACAAACCTCTCGATGTGAAGGAGGCAATTCGTAGACAGCTTGGGATGGAGGACGTATTTTTAAATGTTTTTCGTTTCGGAAGGAGATAGTTAGAAAGCCTTCGTTTGTAAAAGGTTAATTTTCGAATACGGAAAACTGAAAGAATCCGAAAGTACTTTCCTGGGTGCGGTCTCCGAATTAAGTTTAGTCAATATATGGTTTTACTGGACGAATGGTGTTATGTAGTGTGCATGTACACATTCCGTAGACTGAAACCTCGTATGAGATTGTGGGTCCAGTGGCTAGATGGAAGTAATATTCAATGAACAAAGCGGACACGACAAAGTTTAGTTGAGGTGTGGTGTTCTTATGAGTGAATTTTTCCGTATTGACTTTTGTAGTTGTGGAGATTAGCTAGAATATTACTAGGAGCCAGCTCGAGGCAATGTATGAACTGTTAGCAGTGTGAACATTCCAGTGCAGTGGTGAGATAACGCAGTCATTCACAATTAGCTTACACTGCTACAGAGCTGCTTTGAGAAGTGCGAAATACTCAGTTAAGGGAGGCCGACAATCCTAATAACTGTTTACAGTAGCGTGGAAGTGCAGATAATGAAACAGGATCTACTACTAAATCTGGAGAACTACAGATTGCCTAATTTATCTTCTGTGCCACACACTGCCAAGCATGCATAGATTCTGAACGTGGCCGAGAATTGGTCTTCCACGGAGGATGGAAGGAAGATTGGATTTAACGTCCTATCGACATGGAGTTCATTAGAGACGGAGTACCAACTCGGATTTTGTCAGGGAAGGGGAAAGAATTCGGTTGTGCCCGTTCAAAGGAACCATCCCGGTATTAGCCTGGAAGATCTAGGGAAATCACAGAAAACCTAAATCTGGATGATCGGAAGCAGGGTTGAACCGTCGTCATCCAGAATGTGAGTTCAACGTGCTAACCAATGCGCCACGTAGCTCGGTAAACCACGAAGGCTCCGAGCACGGACGAAAGGAACCTTCAGGTCAGCACACTGTGTATTGCTGTCATCACGAATTACCCTTTCATCTTACTGGAATTAAGTGGAAAGGACAGAAGTGGTCCAAGCCAACAGCATTTCCATAGCCTCGTTTCCTCTTGCACTGCTCACTCACAAGTAATGTGTGTACTCACCAATAAATGAAGACGATTAAATGATAAAAATAGATACATATCTTCAACAAAATGATCCTGCCGACCTCCAGCGGTGGCATCGGTTTATCAGCACCCTCGAGGGAGACCTGGTTCCTCTCCCCCAGCACACCCGACCCGAGTCCAACACCTCTTCCGATGTGGTCCGTGCCTCTCCCAACCACCTTGGGCGCATCGCATCAGATGTCCTTGACCTCATTGGCACTGATCATGCTCCTGTTCTACTCACTATCTCTAGTGGTCGCCGTACCTGCCCCGCTCCTCGCCCCAACATTCCTCCTAAACTTGCCCATCATTACTCCCATGCCAACTGGGATGCCTACCGGGACTCTATTCACACCCACGTTGAAGGCCACGACCTTACCATCCAATCTCCTGATATCTCTCACGCTGCTGCCTTCCTGCACCAGACCTTGTCTGACGCCGTCGCCACCCGTATCGCCACCAAAGCTACACACCCTCACCGCCCCGCCCTGCCTCCACAGGCCGTCCTTCTCCTTCGGGAGTCCCGCCGCCTCTACCGCTATTTTCTCTGCACTCGTGACCGAGGCACACTTACCCCCCACTGGCAATTACAACGACACATCCGCAACCTGCTTACAGTGAAGAAGCGCCGTGCCTGGCGCCAGACATGAACACAACTCAACACCATGCTCCCAATAATCTCTTCCAAGTATTGGTCTGTCTTCCACCGCATTACTGGGAACCGCCCCACCCCCCAGTACCCTCCCCTCCTTGATGACCATTCCTTTCCTGACAACCTCAGTAAAGCCAACTACTTTGCCTCTCACCTCTCTGATGTTTTTTCCATACCAGATGATCCCCAATTTGATTATTCCCTCTTCCCTGACGTCATGGACCGTACGAATACCTCTGTTCCTCCCCTTGCTCCTAGGTTTCAGTAATTGGGCCAGACACCACCATATGAACTTAACACTCCCATCACTACACAGGCCATCAGCCTCACACTCCGCACTAAATGCAACACTGCTCCCGGCCATGACCGCATTACGTACTGACACCTCAAACACTGCCCTCCATCCTTCCTTTCAGTCCTTGCCACTGGCTTCTACCCTGACCTGTGGAAAACCTCCCGTACCCTGATGTTCTCCAAACCCAGCAAGCCTCCATCTGATGCCTCTTCCTATCGTCCTATCTGTCTCACATCGGTGTTCAGCAAGCTCTTTATCTGGCGCATCCATCACCACATCCACCAAAACCATCTCCTCCCTAACACCTAATGTGGCTTTCGACCTTCCTTCTCTGCCAATGACCAATGCCTCCACCTTACTCATCTCCTCTCTCTCCAGCTTAACTCCTGTCGCTCTGCCATTTTTGTCTCTCTCAACCTCGAAAAGGCCTACGTGTCTGGCATCCCGGTCTCCTGTTTAAACTCCAAACCTACGCCCTTCCTGTCAACTACATCCATCTGATGGCCTCCTTCCTCTCCCACCACACCTCCTCTGTTACCATCCATAATGCCAATTCCCACACCTTCTACCCCTCTACAGGTGTGCCCCAGCGCTCTGTCCTCTCCCCTCTCCTCTACCTCCTGTACAAGGCAGATATGCTCCACCCCCCCCCCCTCCAGTACACCTCTTGCAACATGCCGATGACACCACATTCCTCGCCCTCACTCCTACCCTCCAACGGTCCCAACGCCTTCTCCAGAATCACCTTGACCTTTTTGCCGCATGGTGTAGCCAGTGGCTCCTGATAATCAATCCTTCCAAGACCCAGGAAATCATCGTAGGTCGTACCACTCGCTCCTTCCGGTTCCTGGATTTCTCCCTTACTGTTTGCGCTGTCCTGTCCACCTCTCCCTCACCTACCTTGGCATCACCATTGACCGTCACCTCACCTGGATCCCTCATCTCTGCTCCATCCAATCCAAAGCCCACAGCTGCCTCTGACTCCTCAAACTCCTCTCTGGCCGGACATGGGGTTTGTACCCCTCTACCACCCTCCACACCTACAAATCCTTAATCTGTCCCATCCTCTGTTATGCCAGTCCCGCCTGGATACCTGCCCCCGCCCCCCAAATTCTATAAGTCCCTCCAGATTCTTGAGCATCATGCACTCCGCCTCGCCTTCCGTATACGCCTCCCGTCCCCCACGCGGATCCTCTATGACCTCATTCCTTTCCCCCATCTGCTCCTATTCCTCGAACATATCTGCATACTCTACACCTCCCGCCGCCTTGATCCCCTTCACCCCCTGGTTGCTCCTCTCCTCTCCCGTCCCCACCCCTGCCATGCCTTCACTGTTGTGTCCCCTCTACCCTCCATCTCTA
Organism: Schistocerca nitens; assembly: GCF_023898315.1. Taxonomy (NCBI): domain Eukaryota; kingdom Metazoa; phylum Arthropoda; class Insecta; order Orthoptera; family Acrididae; genus Schistocerca; species Schistocerca nitens. The sequence goes on along the minus strand of NC_064617.1, from coordinate 677,447,194 downwards.
CACCCTTCATCTCCTTTCCCAAGGTGGTTCCATCAACTTCCAGTCCTGGATGGTGCCCTCTCACCGTCCATCTATCCCTCCTATCAACTCCTCACCCCCCCCCCCTCCTTTCCTCCATCCTTTCCCTGGGCTCCCTCTTCCCCCCCTTCCAGCCTGTTTACTCTCCACCAAACGTCTCCCTTCTCCCCACCCCTGAGTCATTTTCTATTCCTCTCCTCTGCCTTTCCCCACACCCTTTCGCATCTGCCCAGCACCCCCCACCCCTCTTATGGGTCCTCATCCCCCCTTCACTTTTCCGCTCCTTCCTTTTTGTTATTTCCACATAATTTGTCCAGTTTTCCCCCACCTGCTCTCGGCTGTGGTATGTCACATTTGCCAACCTTTTAGAGCAGTGTTCCAGTGAATGTTCAGTGTTCTTCGTCTTTCTAGTGTTGCGAACAGAAACCATGCTTTCGCTGGGTGTGAATGTTATGTCTTTTGCGAACAGAAACCAGACTGTCGCCGTGATTTTTAATGTATGTATTTTATTCGCATCATCACCCCTTTGGTCTATGTTTTAAGTTCCACGATTTTTTTGCCATGTTACTATTTAAGTCTCCGATTTTATCGCCTGTTTTAATTATTTATTCTCTTCATCTTTTTAAAACAAAGTCTGTATTCTGAAGAGCGGCATACTAAGCTGCTGCCAGCCCGCCGCCCTTCGGGGGGAATCGAAATTCAATAAAGGAAAAAAAAAATTCAACAAAATTGAAGCACTTCAGGCTAAAAATTAATTCAGAAACATCAGTAAACAATGTCTGCAGAATTTTGCTTGTTAACTTTATGTATGCTCCAAGAACGGCCTTGAGATGATAGATGAAGATGATTTTTGTTCAGTGACGTGAATTATCATCAAATGGGTGATTTTCGTGAAAGCTAAATCTCTATATGAACTGCATCTACATCCACAAACGCACTCCGCAAGACACAATACGTTGCGAGGCCGACGGTATCCAGTAACACTGTCAGTCATATAATCAAGCTTGAAAATCCCACTTGCTGGTGTTTCCTACATAACAGAGGGTTTTCGCCACTTCGCTTTCCAGTTTTAGAACATTTCTCACCCACTTTTGTAAAACGTTTCAACAGCTAGGGTAACACATGTTACATTGCTATCCTCATCTAATGAATGGACTTGAATGCCGGTTAAAAAATGCCATTCCATTAAAAGAGGTAGTTCAGTAACTGTTTTGATGCGGAAGCAAGATCATTAACTCTTCAACAAAATGGTGTTCGTCTCTGCGTATTATTACTCAAGAAAATATATTTATCGATATGGGGATGTTTATGAATGAAAATGTGTGTTACGACTTACGCAACCATTACGTTTCGTACTTAGAGGCGAAATTGATCGTGACGTCACACATAATCATTTGAGCTACTAACTGTAATTATGAAGAGGTAGGAAACTACAGTGGTAGAATCGTAGAGAGGCTCAGATAAAAAGATATTTTGAATGAAGCCCTCAATTGCAGATCAAATAAACTCATTTAATTAATTTATTCAAGCACTGAAATGGCTGACTAAGCGTGCTTAAACTCTTCCACTGTAACAGGTGATGGACCAGTTGTCATTGCACAGAGAACAGCAGAAATTATTGAAATACACAAGAAAATGAAGACGAGTGATAAAGAGACTGTGTCAGACATAATGTATTACCTGAGCAGCAGTACGGATTACTTTGTGATTTGGTCGCAGTTACACTTCGAGCTTTCATTACTATATCTTTTAAGCGACTTATAGCGACTAGTGAATAGCACTTGAATGCCTCAGTGACGTGTCAGTCAATGTTATTAATTATCATCAAAAGTTTGGAAGGTAGGAGACGAGGTACTGGCAGAAGTAAAGTTGTGAGAACGGGGCGTGAGTCGTGCTTGGGTAGCTCAGTTGGTAGAGCACTTGCCCGCGAAAGTCAAAGGTCCCGAGTTCGAGTCTCGGTCCGGCACACAGTTTTAATCTGCCAGGAAGTTTCAGCACTTGAATGGTTTGCACGTCGATGGGTCACAGCGTTGCAGCCTCCTTCAGAATTCTATATAGGCTTCGAAACGATTATCGATGTGCAGCAGTTCATCGTTGAGGGACACAGAAACTATAGCTCCGCACCTGCATCTTTGCTCAGCACAAGTTAAACTTGTAGAGGGAGACAAAGGCTTCGTTAAACAAGTTCAGATGGGAGTAAGCTGCAGTAGTTATATAAAGATGGAGATGCTTGCGCTGGACAGAATAACATGGACAGCTCCATCAACGCAGTCTTCGAACTGGAGAGACTATAACAACGACAAGCTTTACTGTGCTCTGTTCACGTTCAGATAGGTGCTCTGCAGTTACGCTGACGATGCAGTTCGCCAGTCTTCTGACGGCCACCTCCTTGTGCATATCGGTCCGTGGCTACGCTCCACCGACGGGAGCTGTGCTCGCCGACCCGAGATACCTTTTCTGGGGCAGGACGGGCCGGGAAGCGCTGGTCGCGGCCATAAATAGAGAGCGAGAGACAGAGCCGTGTGGTTGGCGGCCTTGCTCGCCTTACGTGCGCTAGATAGCGAGCGCATCCGACAGCCCCACGGAGAAATACGGCCCCGTCCCGCCAACACGGACGCTTTGCTCTGCCGATAAGGCCGGGACACCACACGACGGCCCTCCGTGGAAAACCCTGCGCTGCTCCTCCGCGCCACTTTCAAATTACCTGCAGGAGGCCGACAGCGGAGCAAGTGATACCTCTTGGCTAATGGTCAAGGTCTCTTATCTCACTTCATCTGCTGTCATTACTTAGACTGATCGTCATTATAATTGCAGTACCAGGAGTGACAGTAAATAGTGAAATTCGAAACTTTACTCGTTATGCGCTACATGTCCATCAGATAAACTTAAAAAAAGAAAGAACAATCCAATTACTCTTTGCAAAACTATTCTTCACGAAAATTTAATTACACTGGCAGAAAAAATCGCAACGTCAATAACTAATTGATACAGAGTAATGAAAATTCTAGAATACATTTGTCTACGTAATATATTTGACAGATTAACTTTGCAAGACCTGTCGCGTCCCGGCACAGCCTCACTATACCAGAATAAAGTAAGTGCGAACTGTGTAGCGCAATCGGGACGTTAACGACAATGGGTTGGTTATAAATTGCTGTCAACTTTTATATCGGAGATGAGAGAGAGAGAATCTCCTTGGTTTGAAGCAAATACGTTTCCTGAAAATAGGTTACAGAATTGCAATGGGCAGAAAATATTGGTTAGTTTCTATCAAGTTTATTCTCAAATATACTTATGTGAGGTGTTGGACAATAAACCCCTTAGTAAGATTCAGTCTATTTATTCGGACTTGCTACTTCAAAACTAATTGCCGGTACATACAGGAAAGAAGTACAAAGCAATCACTTGTTCTTGGTTAGCACTGAAATCTCTCTAAGTAATTGAGACTAAGACTGACAAAAAAAAAATGGCTCTGAGCACTATGGGACTCAACTGCTGTGGTCATAAGTCCCCTAGAACTTAGAACTACTTAAACCTAACTAACCTAAGGACAGCACACAACACCCAGCCATCACGAGGCAGAGAAAATCCCTGACCCCGCCGGGAATCGAACCCGGGAACCCGGGCGTGGGAAGCGAGAACGCTACCGCACGACCACGAGATGCGGGCTAAAGACTGACACCCTCTGTTCAACACTATTCCAATGAAACTCTAAAAATCCTACTTGACCTGCAGTTCCTGAGTGTCCACCAGAGTCTATCAGCATCTTCTCATAGTTGAAGTCTTTATCAGCTGTATCAGCTGCTATGGGCCTACTCGGCCCCACTGGCGTCTCGCTGCGGAATCTCCAAACTGCTGGCACTGGCTCTGAATCTGAATCTGGATCTCTGCATATAGCTATTCCACTGTTGGCTCTTTATTTCGTTTCTCATGTACTTGGGTGCACACGAGTTAATTTGTTTCACACGACCCTTTCATTTCTAAGTGATCAGATTGCACAAGAATGCCTATGGTTCCACACGACAGTCTCGTTTCTAATTGGTCGGCTTATGCAAGAATGCCTTCGGTTCCACACACTTTCGTTTCTAGCTGCACAAAACTTAATTTGGTTCCACACGAGTCTTTTCCACATGTGACTGACACTCTCTCTTGCTGTATTATCGTCCTGGACTTTGCGTCTTCCATTGCGCAAGTTTGTTTCACGCTGCTTCCTCTAGCAGGAAGTCTAAGTCATTTGGTCAACAAGCCATACTTGTCAGCCTCCGCCACTTACATTGTCCCTACGTCCTGGTGGACTATTTCTTAATGCCGGCTGGCTGTTTGCCTATGGAGCTTGGACTCTTATTATTGGCACAAAAGGAAGAATAAAAATTAAAATTTTCTATGGTTTCTTTGGAAACAACAGACCACAGGGTAAGGTAAGCTCGAGAAGAGGCACTGAAAATGTGAAATGCTGCTACATTAATAACTGGTGTAATCGCCAGAATGTTCAACACAAACGTGCATGCATTGTGTGGTACAGGTGCCGGATGTCAGTTTGTGTGGTACAGTTCCATGCCTGTTACACTTGCTCGGTCAACAGATAGACGATTAATACTTTTTGTGGACAACATTGATGCCCCACACGTGCTCGACTGGAGACAGGTCTGGTGATAGGCCAGGAGAAGGCAACATGTCGACACTCTGTAGAGCACGTTGGGCTACAATAGCGGTATTTGGGTGAGCGTTATCCTGCTGGAAAACACCTCCTAGCATGCTGTTCATGAATGATAGCACAACAGGTCGAATCACCAGACTGGCGTACAAAATTTGCAGTCAAGATGTGTGGCATAACCGCGAGAGTGCTCCTGCAGTTATACGAAATCGCACTGCAGACCATTGCTCCAGGTATAGTTCCAGTGTGTCTAGCATGCAGACAAATTGGTTGCAGTCCCTAAACCGGCAACCTACTAACCAACACACGGCCATCACTGGCACTGAAGCAGAACCAGCTTCGATCAGAAAACACACCTCCACCCTGCCCTCCAATGAGCTCTCGCTTGAGGCTATTAAAGAAGCAAAAGGTGGTGATTTGGTGTGTCTGGCTCGGAGCTGTCCTTGAAGTAACCGATTTGTAACAGTTATACTGAAGTTATTGTACTTGAGTGTAGAGGGAGCAGACACAAAGACTACACTCAATGCGTACACTGTATAGCGGGTAATGGGTATAAACGAAGATATTTTATATGTATTATCTTAATATGTAGACACATCAATTTATTGGTTTTTTTTTTTGTCTCCGTTGAACAGTCGCCCATATCACACTGTTTACTACCTGATGTTTACTGCACGATCATAACTGCACCAGTAAGTGGATTATACCTGTCAATATAGACTAACAATCGTGCATTGATGCGTTGACACTTAAACCTCTTAATTACACCCCAGGGGAGAAGAGTCATTGATGGCTTGCTATTGCTACAAACATTTCGAGATACTAACCAACTTAAAAACATGCAACTTGTAATACACTCCTGGAAATGGAAAAAAGAACACATTGACACCGGTGTGTCAGACCCACCATACTTGCTCCGGACACTGCGAGAGGGCTGTACAAGCAATGATCGCACGCACGGCACAGCGGACACATCAGGAACCGCGGTGTTGGCCGTCGAATGGCGCTAGCTGCGCAGCATTTGTGCACCGCCGCCGTCAGTGTCAGCCAGTTTGCCGTGGCATACGGAGCTCCATCGCAGTCTTTAACACTGGTAGCATGCCGCGACAGCATGGACGTGAACCGTATGTGCAGTTGACGGACTTTGAGCGAGGGCGTATAGTGGGCATGCGGGAGGCCGGGTGGACGTACCGCCGAATTGCTCAACACGTGGGGCGTGAGGTCTCCACAGTACATCGATGTTGTCGCCAGTGGTCGGCGGAAGGTGCACGTGCCCGTCGACCTGGGACCGGACCGCAGCGACGCACGGATGCACGCCAAGACCGTAGGATCCTACGCAGTGCCGTAGGGGACCGCACCGCCACTTCCCAGCAAATTAGGGACACTGTTGCTCCTGGGGTATCGGCGAGGACCATTCGCAACCGTCTCCATGAAGCTGGGCTACGGTCCCGCACACCGTTAGGCTGTCTTCCGCTCACGCCCCAACATCGTGCAGCCCGCCTCCAGTGGTGTCGCGACAGGCGTGAATGGAGGGACGAATGGAGACGTGTCGTCTTCAGCGATGAGAGTCGCTTCTGCCTTGGTGCCAATGATGGTCGTATGCGTGTTTGGCGCCGTGCAGGTGAGCGCCACAATCAGGACTGCATACGACCGAGGCACACAGGGCCAACACCCGGCATCATGGTGTGGGGAGCGATCTCCTACACTGGCCGTACACCACTGGTGATCGTCGAGGGGACACTGAATAGTGCACGGTACATCCAAACCGTCATCGAACCCATCGTTCTACCATTCCTAGACCGGCAAGGGAACTTGCTGTTCCAACAGGACAATGCACGTCCGCATGTATCCCGTGCCACCCAACGTGCTCTAGAAGGTGTACGTCAACTACCCTGGCCAGCAAGATCTACGGATCTGTCCCCCATTGAGCATGTTTGGGACTGGATGAAGCGTCGTCTCACGCGGTCTGCACGTCCAGCACGAACGCTGGCCCAACTGAGGCGGCAGGTGGAAATGGCATGGCAAGCCGTTCCACAGGACTACATCCAGCATCTCTACGATCGTCTCCATGGGAGAATAGCAGCCTGCATTGCTGCGAAAGGTGGATATACACTGTACTAGTGCCGACATTGTGCATGCTCTGTTGCCTGTGTCTATGTGCCTGTGGTTCTGTCAGTGTGATCATGTGATGTATCTGACCCCAGGAATGTGTCAATAAAGTTTCCCCTTCCTGGGACAATGAATTCACGGTGTTCTTATTTCAATTTCCAGGAGTGTAGTTATAATTATTAGTCTGAAAATGACGTAAATAATAATGCAATTATATTCAGTGAACCGTCCTCAGTCACCAATAGCAATAACTGCATTTATACCCGTTACAACATGTTTAGTGTCCGCCCCTGGTATCTGAGTGGTCAGCGCGACGTAATGTCATACCTATCGGCCCGGGTTCGATTCCCGGCTGGGTCGGAGATTTTCTCCGCTCAGGGACTGGGTCTTGTCCTTATCATCATCATTTCATCCTCATCGACACGCAAGTCGCCGAATTGGCGTCAACTCGAAAGACTTGCACCAGGCTACTGGTCGGCACGACGGAAGGCCCTAGCCACACGGCATCTATAACCCTGTTTAGTAGGTAGAATACGTGATTAAATTTGCAGATCTACTTGGCGTATAAAGGATGAGAATTTTAGTACCCAGTGCTGCCAACTACAACTGCCCGCCTCTGTAGCTGAATGTTCAGTGTTGTTAACTGCCATACAGAGTGCCTGGGTTCGATTCGCAGTTCCCATGGGTTTTCCCCTAATGGCAGGACTGGAAGGGGTTGACCTCAACCTCGTGATGCCTATTGAAGAGCTATTAGATCGAGTAATACCGGCTCCAGATCACGATACTAACAACGGCCTGGAAATCTATGTGCTGACCCCACGCCCCACAACATAGCACCCACCGACACCATTGGAGCAGGATGCGTACCACTCGGACACCAGGACCTGACAATGGGGTTTTACGTTTACGGGAGCAGGACGTGTTAGACATGGTAATAGTCAAAATGCCTCAGCATCCAGATAGTTGGAGCTGCGTTATATTGTTGGAAGTTAAGGTCACGGAGATCGTGAATATAGATCACAGTTACCAACCGTAACATGTCAGTAACGCAACATCTGTTGCCGAGATTACCACTACCATTGGCAAGATTCATTCATTCTTTGAGTTTCCGCACATGGATACGTTCATTGCGATGCTGTTCGCAGCAACAGGACTCGCCTGAAAAGTTGACGTTGTGCGGCTTCTGTGTCCACTGCTGTTGTGTGAATAGAAGCCGCAACAATAGTCGCCGTGATGACAGTCAGTGGTTTTCCATATTTGACAGATGATCCATCACGCCTTGGAGCTAGTTTGATCCAATCAGGTCGCCTAATGTAACGGCTGAACCGTTCGCCGTTGCTGCACTGCTACAACAATTAGTCCGTTCACTTCCATTTCCTTGTCCGGCTCGCTTCCTTGATGTGTCTGGACCATTTATTTCCTATTTCATCACACACCCATACATACACACACGCCAAACACTACTGGACCCTTTGATACAAGATGCGATTCAGCGTCATTTATACAGTCACTGTAATTGTATGAATGAGTGACGTCTGTTCCTTCAGATATGTCCGTAAGACATCCCACACAATATCATTCGGCCCCCAGCGGGGATCTAGCGTGGAGAGAATCGACGGTGACAGCGGATAGGTGGCGTTAGGTGGGAATGTGAGCAGGCGGGGAGCGTGCCGAAATCGTCCGTGCATTTGCATTAACGATAAACATGATGTCCGGATGGCAAAGCGGTTAACGCAGCTGCTTAGTAAGCAAGAGATGCCGGGTTCGAGTCTAGGTCTGGCACACATTTCCAAATCTTGCTGCTGATTCCGCTTGCAGTTCTGATGCAACTAATATCATCATTTCCTTCTCTTCACTTTCCTTACTCTCCCCTCCACTTTCAATTTAAGTAAAGCTATTATAATCACAGAGATTGGCCTACATTACATAAGCTTCACACGATACTCACTGAAGTCAAATTTTTGAAGTCTACAATTAACCGTTGCGATTTGGTCACCAGAGCCATACATTTAGCAATCAGATGTGGTTTAGTGGCATGGTGCAGTCGTTAGCTTATAAACTGGCAGAGTAATAGGTCGTAATCTCGAATCTCGTCACCTCCAGTGATTTTTTTAAAATTTCTAAATGTAATCAAAAGACTTTGATTATTATTTTTATTCAATTAATTGATTTAAATGTAATTTCCTTAGTTCTAGTAACAGTCTGCGTCATTTTCGACATCGTATTGATTTTTTTTAAATTTACTCCTATTTTTGTTGCTATTATTCTTTTTCCCGTTTGTAATCTGCTTGTTTCGCCTATAATCTGCAACCAAGTCCATCCAGGACTGCTTTTTCGGTTGGTAACGCAGCAACTCGTGTAGCCAGTGTGGGGAAAGTTTCAGGTAACCAATGGCAGCGAGAAATTACGGTTTGCTTTTAGCCCTAAAATTGAAATTTTTATGTCCTCATTTTGTTCTCAGAGGTTAGTTTTAATCACCGTGAGCAAAGCGATACTGATTTTAGCTCTGCCGCAAATTGTTGATCGCTGTGTTATCGTGTACACTTCACATTACGAAGCTGTGGTCAAGTTACGACACGTGTTTAAATTCAGGGTTGCAAAACGTGTCGTCTGCCGTAGTTCAGTCATTGGTCACTTAAGATCAGCTGGCAACAGAGAATCCCCAATTTCCGTCCGTCACACTTCGCGGCGGCCACTTCCAACATTAGCACCTGTGAAGTGACCCGCCATGGTTGTGTGTCGTCTATAACCGAACAGTACACGGCAGCGGTTGTAACAACACCATAACGGCAAGTGAGAGACGTCAACTGTCAAATTACATTAACCGGACTATAATTATTCCTCTGTCCCGTTACTCGGAGATCAGAGGACGCTTCCTAGCAAGAGGTCACATGTAAACAGCGACGGAGCTGAAATAAACCCGTCCTCGGCTAGTTATTGGGTAGGCTAGTTCGCAGTGGTGGGACTTGGAGGTCCGTATTGATTCAGGAGTTGTGGATGGGGTGCCCCACGTTGTCTGAATGTCGTTAGAAGGCGGCCGCCTCGCCTGGGGAGTGCTACTATAAAGTTTGGCCGCTAGCCGTTGATTCAGTATGTTTTTCTTTTGAAATACTGTTAAAGTTCCTAGTAAGAGCAATTTTAAGATTTGGTCCCGGCTGTATTTTTGGTTTTAGTATTAATGTTCTTAATCTGTAACTCTTCTCGGTATTCTCACTGCCACCACTTACTTCACTGCGATAAGCCGTTTGAGCTGTTGCTAGGAATAATTTTGGATTTGCCTTGCACCATTGCCTCATTAACTGTACTTTATTGAATTTTACTACACCTATTTGTAATTTAAATTTTTTGCCTTAATAATGAAATTAACTTTAATTGGGCCTTAAGTCAATTTAGCAGTTGCAAAGTTTGTCGAACTATTTAATAACGACTGTTAAATAATTGTGGTTTAATTGGGCTTGTTTTATAGCTCTCTGTATTTGACTGTGGAATACACTTGTCGTTTGGCTTTAAGCCGTGTTTTTCTATTTTTCTTGACCTGATACTCTCTGAACACTACTTGTACTGGAAGTTTCTTCCGAACTTCAAAACTTTTCGTTTAGTGTCATTCAGTTACTACCGTATTTCCCTAATTGTGAAGATTTTGATTGTTTTCAATGAACTGCCGTTAAAATATACTTTATCTTTTAGTCCCAGTGTCATTTCGCACACTAACCGGCTCCCTACCGCTTCGCACATGTTTTCGCACGGTTCTGTGTTGCAGCAGACAAGCCCATTTCCGGACTCCAGGTGTGTGACGGAGTGTACGATCCTGCATCGCCGAACGAACATATTGTCCGTCCTCTCGAGAGCCAGTAGCTAGAGGGCCATCAAATCCTGCATGGTGCCAAGTGTCCCTTACCTGAACAAATCGATAACACTTTCTCTTGACCGTCGCTGAATCCCGACCAGCTCAAACAGTAGTATTGTGGAACGATAAACACAATTCGATAGGACATGATCCTGTCGTTGTAGAATTGCGAAACATGTTGGTAAGTATCTCTTCTCTTAACACGATATTATTACAAACAAACAAAAATCAAATACGATTTCTGAGTGACAAAATCACTGCCTAATCTCTCCTTGCAAACAATTGTAAGAAGCGTTACAGCTAAAACCAAATAATTTGCCTACGCTAGCATGTAATACACTTAGTTGACGTTTGTTGCTGGCCAGCTTCATGGTGCTGCAGTTTTTTTGGTTAACAGTGTAGTGACAGCAGGGCCTGAAAAGTTCGATGAGCTTCATAAAGTACTTCAACAGCAATTGGACACAGACTTTACTAACAAAATATATCAATATCAGCCCATACTGGCAGAGGATTTAGATAGGCGTCAACCTCTTGTCATTCAACTGTTGACCATCTGTAATCCAATTTTTGCATCTTTCCATCCAGCACTTTAGTTTGAGTACTTATAGTGGATCAAGATTGGAAGCGCATTAATCGTGGTTCACCGAAGTGAGAGCATGTTACCGGCTGTAACTTCTCTAAAACAGAGCAGGTAAGGAAAAATAGTAGGTGGTATAGTAGTAGTGGGAGAAGAGATAAATGTTATAAGTATTCAAGTGATCGAAAGACCGGAGAAAGACTACCATATATTATGAAATACGTCATTCGAAATGCGCTTCTGTATGAAGTGGCGTCTTGTTGTTCAATATTCATCTTAAGACTACCATAATTCATAAATTTTGGGCGTAATATAGTATTTGAGAATGTAGCATCTCGTTTTAGTACCTGAAAAGTGTAAAATCGCGTAGTCTCCTTCCGCCGCCGAGCAGTGTGTCAGCAGTGCGCAAGTAGCAGCATTACTGCATCTATTAGGCACTCTTGTATTTTAATAACCGTTTAAATTTTGTGTCGAATTGTTTGTGCTCTCTGTAGATTAGTTCAGACGTTCTTTTCACAACAAATTTTAGCATGGATAGGGACTGCAACTGCTGTGTTCGGATGCAGGCTGAGTTGGCATCCCTTCGCTCCCAGCTTCAGGCAGTGTTGGCTTCGGTCACACAGCTTGAGGCTGTTGCCAATGGGCATCACTGTGGGGGTCCGGATGGGGGTTTGTCGGGGACGGCCAGCTCGTCCCACGCATCCCCTGATCGGACTATGGCTGTGGCTGCCCGGGATACTGCCCACATTGAGGCTGATCCCTCACCTGTGGTAGAGTGGGAGGTCGTCTCGAGGTGTGACAGGGGGCGAAAGACATTCTGGAGGGCTGAACAGAAGGCCTCTCCAGTTTGGCTGACGAACCGGTTTCAGGCTCTGTCTCAGGCTGATACTGATCTTCGGCCGGACATGGCTGCTTGTCCTGTTCCAGAGGTTGCCCCTCAGTCTGCAAGATCCGGGCGGTCGCAGAGGGTGGGCTTACTGGTAGTTGGGAGCTCCAACGTCAGGCGCGTAATGGGGCCCCTTAGGGATATGGCAGCAAGAGAGGGGAAGAAAACCAATGTGCACTCTGTGTGCATACCGGGGGGGAGTCATTCCAGATGTGGAAAGGGTCCTTCCGGATGCCATGAAGGGTACAGGGTGCACCTATCTGCAGGTGGTCGCTCATGTCGGCACCAATGATGTGTGTCGCTATGGATCGGAGGAAATCCTCTCTGGCTTCCGGCGGCTATCTGATTTGGTGAAGACTGCCAGTCTCGCTAGCAGGATGAAAACAGAGCTCACCATCTGCAGCATCGTCGACAGGACTGACTGCGGACCTTTGGTACAGAGCCGAGTGGAGGGTCTGAATCAGAGGCTGAGACGGTTCTGCGACCGTGTGAGCTGCAGATTCCTCGACTTGCGCCATAGGGTGGTGGGGTTTCGGGCTCCGCTGGATAGGTCAGGAGTCCACTACACGCAACAAGCGGCTACACGGGTAGCAGGGGTTGTGTGGCGTGGACTGGGCGGTTTTTTAGGTTAGATGGCCTCGGGCAAGTACAGAAAGGGCAACAGCCTCAAAGAGTGCCGGGCAAAGTCAGGACATGCGGTGACCAAGCAGCAATCGGTATTGGAATTGTAAACTGTCGAAGCTGCGTTGGTAAAGTACCGGAACTTCAACCGCTGATAGAAAGCACCGAAGGTGAAATCGTTATAGGTACAGGAAGCTGGCTGAAGCCAGAGATAAATTCTGCCGAAATTTTTACAAAGGCACAGACGGTGTTTAGAAAGGATAGATTGCATGCAACCGGTGGTGGCGTGTTTGTCGCTGTTAGTAGTAGTTCATCCTGTAGTGAAGTAGAAGTGGATATTTCCTGTGAATTATTATGGGTGGAGGTTACACTCAACAACCGAGCTAGGTTAATAGTTGGCTCATTTTACCGACCTCCCGACTCAGCAGCATCAGTGGCAGAACAACTGAGAGAAAATTTGGAATACATTTCATATAAATTTTCTCAGCATGTTATAGTCTTAGGTGGAGATTTCAATTTACCAGATATAGACTGGGACACTCAGATGTTTAGGACAGGTGGTAGGGACAGAGCATCGAGTGACATTATACTGAGTGCACTATCCGAAAATTACCTCGAGCAATTAAACAGAGAACCGACTCGTGGAGATAACATCTTGCACCTACTGATAACAAACAGACCCGAACTTTTCGGCTCTGTAAGTGCACAACAGGGAATCAGTGATCATAAGGCCGTTGCAGCATCCCTGAATATGGAAGTTAATAGGAATATAAAAAAGGGAGGAAGGTTTATCTGTTTAGCAAGAGTAATAGAAGGCAGATTTCAGACTACCTAACAGATCAAAACGAAAATGTCTGTTCCGACACTGACAATGTTGAGTGTTTATGGAAAAAGTTCAAGGCAATCGTAAAATGCGTTTTAGACAGGTACGTGCCGAGTAAAACTGTGAGGGACGGGAAAAACCCACCGTGGTTCAACAACAAAGTTAGGAAACTACTGCGAAAGCAAAGAGAGCTTCACTGCAAGTTTAAACGCAGCCAAAACCTCTCAGACAAACAGAAGCTAAACGATGTCAGAGTAAGGAGGGCTATGCGTGAAGCGTTCAGTGAATTCGAAAGTAAAATTCTATGTACCGACTTGACAGAAAATCCTAGGAAGTTCTGGTCTTACGTTAAATCAGTAAGTGGCTCGAAACAGCATATCCAGACACTCCGGGATGATGATGGCATTGAAACAGAGGATGACACGCGTAAATCTGAAATACTAAACACCTTTTTCCAAAGCTGTTTCACAGAGGAAGACCGCACGGCAGTTCTTTCTCTAAATCCTCGCACAAACGAAAAAATGGCTGACATCGAAATAAGTGTCCAAGGAATAGAAAAGCAACTGGAATCACTCAACAGAGGAAAGTCCACTGGACCTGACGGGATACCAATTCGATTCTACACAGAGTACGCAAAAGAACTTGCCCCCCTTCTAACAGCCGTGTACCGCAAGTCTCTAGAGGAACGGAAGGTTCCAAATGATTGGAAAAGAGCACAGGTAGTCCCAGTCTTCAAGAAAGGTCGTCGAGCAGATGCGCAAAACTATAGACCTATATCTCTGATGTCGATCTGTTGTGGAATTTTAGAACATGTCTTTTGCTCTCTACTCTGTAGAAATCTACTCTGTAGGAATCAACATGGATTGCGGAAAGCCGGCCGCGGTGGTCTCGCGGTTCTAGGCGCGCAGTTCGGAACCGTGCGACTGCTACGGTCGCGGGTTCGAATCCTGCCTCGGGCATGGATGTGTGTGGTGTCCTTAGGTTAGTTAGGTTTAAGTAGTTCTAAGTTCTAGGGGACTGATGACCACAGGAGTTGAGTCCCATAGTGCTCAGAGCCATTTGAACCATTTTTTGATTCCGGAAACAGCGATCGTGTGAGACCCAACTCGCTTTATTTCTTCATGAGACCCAGAAAATATTAGATACAGGCTCCCAGGTAGATGCTATTTTCCTTGAATTTCGGAAGGCATTCGATACAGTTCCGCACTGTCGCCTGATAAACAAAGTAAGAGCCTACGGAATATCAGACCAGCTGTGTGGCTGGATTGAAGAGTTTTTAGCAAACAGAACACAACATGTTGTTATCAATGGAGAGACGTCTACAGACGTTAAGGTAACCTCTGGCGTGGCACAGGGGAGTGTTATGGGACCATTGCTTTTCACAATATAAATAAATGACCTAGCAGATAGTGTCGGAAGTTCCATGCGGCTTTTCTCGGATGATGCTGTAGTATACAGAGAAGTTGCAGCATTAGAAAAGTGTAGCGAAATGCAGGAAGATCTGCAGCGGATAGCCACTTGGTGCAGGGAGTGGCAACTGACCCTTAACATAGATAAATGTAATGTATTGCGAATACATAGAAATAAGGATCCTTTATTGTATGATTATATGATAGTGGAACAAACACTGGTAGCAGTTACTTCTGTAAAATATCTGGGAGTATGCGTGCGGAACGACTTGAAGTGGAATGATCACATAAAATTAATTGTTGGTAAGGCGGGTGCCAGGTTGAGATTCATTGGGAGAGTCCTTAGAAAATGTAGTCCATCAACAAAGGAGGTGGCTTACAAAAAACTCGTTCGACCTATACTCGAGTATTGCTCGTCAGTGTGGGATCCGTACCAGATCGGGTTGACGGAGGAGATAGAGAAGATCCAAAGAAGAGCGGCGCGTTTCGTCACAGGGTTATTTGGTAAGCGTGATGGCGTTACGGAGATGTTTAGCAAACTCAAGTGTCAGACTCTGTAAGAGAGGCGCTCTGCATCGCGGTGTAGCTTGCTGTCCAGGTTTCGATAGGGTGCGTTTCTGGATGAGGTATCGAATATATTGCTTCCCCCTACTTATACCTCCCGGGGAGATCACGAATGTAAAATTAGAGAGATTCGAGCGCGCATGGAGGCTTTCCGGCAGTCGTTCTTCCCGCGAACCATACGCGACTGGAACAGAAAAGGGAGGTAATGACAGTGGCACGTTAAGTGCCCTCCGCCACACACCGTTGGGTGGCTTGCGGAGTATAAATGTAGATGTAGATGTAGATACATCACGATTTGAAACCTCTCATTGTATAAACGGAACCAGAGATTGTGATCAAGTATAATACAAGAAAAACTAGCTACAGTATTTGTCGAAGACCGTCGTAAAATTGCAAAAGAATATGGAATCAGGATGAATGTTGACGCACAGAAGGGGTCAGAACCAACAAATACGAAAGAAGCATCGAAATATCATTGGAATGAAAGACCATGGGAAACTTTTTTAGGTTTGGTGACAGAAAATTGGAGCCGTGCCTAAATAATAAGAAACAGAATATCGCTGGGTGAAAGAATCTTTGAAGAGGTGAACTGTTTCTTGACAGCGGAAAGATTAAAGATTTAAGATAGAAGCAAAATGGAGATATGCCACATATTTTGTGGGCAGTGTTGTATAAAATAACAGTGAATCATGGACAATTAAAATGGAAAGAGTAAGAATACTTGGAGCCGGCCGGTGTGGCCGTGCGGTTCTATGCGCTTCAGTCTACGGTCGCAGGTTCGAATCCTGCCTCGGACATGGATGTGTGTGTTGTCCTTAGGTTAGTTAGGTTTAAGTAGTTCTGTTCTAGGGGACTGATGACCTCAGGAGTTAAGTCCCATAGTGCTCAGAGCCATTTTGTAGTTGGATAATACTGAAACGTTGTTGTGGAAAAAATTACTTAAACTGATACGGACTGAACAAAATGAGGAATGTAAATTGGAGACAAAAGGAAACTAGTAGAAATGACATGAGAAATACATCTTGGATGCAACAAAAACTGCGATGAAATTGCCCTCACCTGTGAGTGACGCCCGCATCTCGTGGTCGTGCGGTAGCGTTCTCGCTTCCCACGCCCGGGTTCCCGGGTTGGATTCCCGGCGGGGTCAGGGATTTTCTCTGCCTCGTGATGGCTGGGTGTTGTGTGCTGTCCTTAGGTTAGTTAGGTTTAAGTAGTTCTAAGTTCTAGGGGACTGATGACCATAGATGTTAAGTCCCATAGTGCTCAGAGCCATTTGAACCATTTTGTGAGTGACCTAAGATAAGATTGCAGAACAGGAAGGAAGAGGATGAATGCTCGTAATGTTGAATGACGATGAAAAGGTACGAAATTATCAACTGGTTAGAGGTACAGGATAGAAAAAAGCGGAGAACGCCCAGTCCATACCCATGGTAAAACAAACAGACCACAGTATAAACGGTACAATTGCTAGTACGGCTGCCCCATGATACACAAACGACCCAACTCTCATGTTTTATTCCTGCTCAGAAATCCATCCACTGACCTCAGGCGAATTAGTATTGGCACATCCACAATTACTCACTCACACACACACACACACACACACACACACACACATGCGATTAGACCAATGAGCAATACATAGAATTTTTCTATTTATTAAAATGAACAGAGATAGAAGAGTTTTGCAATGGATGAGATTTTTAAATAAAAAATATCATTCACAGATATTAGATCCCTTAACATGTTTAAAAACTTTAAAACATTCTTGTCTCTATTTTCCGACCCCCACCTACAACAGAAAGATGTGTAATTTAATTAATTCTACAATCGGTCAATTCTACCTTTTCTTATAATGGTCTGCGTGTGATAACTGATAACGCTAAAATACATATTCCTGTCTTTAATACTTTTTCATAATATTTCTACTTGACTGATATTTTGTAAATTACTTCTGTACAAGTCAATAATTTATTGTTACAGCCTTTCATTTTGGGGTCAATAGACACGCTGAACAAATTATCTACAGCTTAATAACACTATACA
Organism: Schistocerca nitens; assembly: GCF_023898315.1. Lineage (NCBI taxonomy): Eukaryota > Metazoa > Arthropoda > Insecta > Orthoptera > Acrididae > Schistocerca > Schistocerca nitens. Next base: position 677,429,640 of record NC_064617.1, on the reverse strand, counting down.
TATCTTTCTTAGGATGTTTCACTTCATTTCACAGTTCACTCTAAGCAAAATATTCCAGTGGAAGAAACCGACTGTTAACGTATTTTCCCAGGAAAGTTAGTCCTAAAAAGGATGCCGGCCTACTTTTGTGATCACTTCTCACGAAAGAATTTTTTTAAAAGCTGAACTACCTCATTAACAGTGTTGGTAGCAGAAGCTGTTTATGTCAAATCGCAGAGCAACCAATCAGAACCAAGCAATTGTAGCGTCCTCCATTAATCATCCATAGTAATGTACAACGATAGTGTGGACATCCTACAGAGATGGGAAGACTATTTAAAAAAGCTATATGACACAGATCACAAACCAATAACTCCGGAACTTTCATCCGTGAACAGTGAAAATGATGACGAGAAAGGACCAACAGTCCTATTGGAAGAAGAACAATAAGGTGACGAAAGTCATGGAATACCTCCTAATAACGTGCCGGACCTCCTTTTACCCAGCATAGTGCGGCAACTCGACGTGGCATGGACTCAACAAGTCGTTGGAAATTCCTTGCAGAAATACAGAGAATTGGCACTCTATAGCCTCAAAAAGTTCCGAAAGTGTAGTTGGTGCAGGAATCTGTCCATAAACTGACCTTTCGATTACGTCCCATAAATGTTCGATGGGATTGGTATCGGGCGATCTGGGTGGCCAAATCATTCTCTCAAATCGCCCAGAATCTTCTTCAAACCAATCATGAACAACTGTGCTCTGGTGACATGACAAAATATCATCAAAAAAATTTCATCGTTGTTTGGAAACATTAAGTCCACGAATGACTGTAAATGGTCTCCAAGTAGCCGAACATAGCCTTTTCCTGTCAGTGATCGGTTCAGTTGCACCAGAGGATCCAGTTCATTCCATGTGAAGACAGCCCACACCATTGTGGAGCCAACACCAGCTTGCACAATGCGTTTTGACAACATGGGTCCATAGCTTCGTGGGGTCTGTCCGCTTGGATAATAGCGGCGATGCGTCTTGGAATGAAAGTAGCGAGGCCTTGGTAGGTCGCTGGAGGGAGGTGGCGTCACATCTGCACACACAAATCACCTGATCCCCGTAAATTCCGGGGGTTGGGGGGGGGAGTTAGCTCTGACGTCACATTCAATCACCTCCTATACGTGTTCAATCGGATTCAGATCTGGCCAGTTGGGGAGGACAGCACATGAATTGGAATTTGGCACTGTGTTCCTCCAACAACTCCATCACAGTCCTGGCCTTGTGACATGGCGCATTACCTTGTTGAAAAATGCCTTTGCCGTCGGGAAACATGATCGTCATGAAGAGATGTATGTGGTCTACAAGCAGTGTACGATCCCCTTGGTTGTCATGGTGCCTTGTACGAACTCCACTGGACCCACCAGTGCCCACGTGACTGCTCCCCAGAGCATAAAGGAGTCGCCGCCAGCTTGCCTCCCTTCCGCAGTACAGGTGTCAAGGAGCTGTTCCCCTGGAAGACGACAGATTCGCACACTCCAGTCGGCGTAATGAAGAGAGTATCGGGATTGATCACACGATGCAACGCTCTGCCACTGCGCCATCTCCAGTGTCGATGGCCAAATGCCCAATTCAGTCATTGTTGCCGATATCGGGTGACAACATTGGCAGATGCTTGGGTCGTCGGCTGCGGAGGCCCGTCTTTCGGAGTGATCGGTGCACTGTGTGTTCAAACGCCCTTGTAACTCCGCCCAGCATCAACGTATTATGTTAGTTCCGCCAGAGTCCGTCGCCTGTCCTGTTTTACCCGTCTGCCCAATATACGATGTTCGACATCTGCAATTAGGGGAGCCCGCATAACTCCACGACGTCTGGACATGGTTTCACCTTGGTTTCGCCACTTGTTGAAGACACACAGTACTCCTCGAACACCCGACAAGTGCAGTTTCTGAAATGCTTGTGACGAGCGTCCGAGCCATCATAATTTCCCCTTGCTCAAACTCAGGTAGATCGCGCCTTCCCCATTATACACTCGGATAGCACGCTCACTGATAATACATGCACAGTGCGTCTGTCTGACTAGCCGTTATTCCTCGCCACATGACGCTGCTATAGCCTGGACGGGTTTCATCGATAGTAGGTCGGTGGTTGTTGTTGTTGTTTTTGGGGAAGGAGACCAGACAGCGTGGTCATTGGTCTCATCGGATTACGGAAGGATGGGGAAGGAAGTCGGCCGTGCCCTTTCAGAGGAACCATCCCGGCATTTGCCTGAAGTGACTTAGGGAAATCACGGAAAACCTAAATCAGGATGGCCGGACACGGGATTGAACCGTCGTCCTCCCGAATGCGAGTCCAGTGTCTAACCACTGCGCCACCTCGCTCGGTAGGTCGGTGGTCATAATGATGTGGCTGATCATCGTATGTGTATTTTGCCATCCCATGACTTTTGCCACCTTAGTGTAAAGAGTGCAACAGCTGCAATAAAAAAAATGGAAAGCATCTACATCTACATTTATACTCCGCAAGCCATCCAACGGTGTGTGGCGGAGGGCACTTTACGTGCCACTGTCATTACCTCCCTTTTCTGTTCCAGTCGCGTATGGTTCGCGGGAAGAACGACTGCCGGAAAGCTTCCGTGCGCGCTCAAATCTCTCTAATTTTACGTTCGTGATTACCTCGGGAGGTATAAGTAGGGGGAAGCAATGTATTCGATACATCATCCAGAAACGCACCCTCTCGAAACCTGGACAGCAAGCTACACCGCGATGCAGAGCGCCTGTCTTGCAGAGTCTGCCACTTGAGTTTGCAGGAAGTACAGATACCATAACAGGAGAAATACTAAAATGTTTTAACCGAGAAGGTGCAACAGAGATATTGAGGTCATAAAACAAAATATGTGACAATGGTGAATGGTCAGAGGGCATTCTGACAACAGCAATGATTCCAGTACCAAATAAACAAATAACCAAAAAATGCAATGAGCACAGGGCAGTTAGCCTCATTTTACATGCACCGAAAATTATGTTAAGCATTATAAATAAAAGATTGGAAAAATTAATGGAAGAGAATCTGGATGGAGAACAATTTAGTTTTAGCCGGAATACAGGCACAAAAGATGGAGTAGGATTCCAGCGAACTTCTGGAGAGAGGTTTATTGAAAAGAGATGAGACGTATATATTAGCTTATAGATGTGGAGCAGGCTTTTAATAATGTGGCTTGGGATAATCTTGTAACTATGATGAGGGAAAAGAGAGAAGGCTTATAAATTAGTTATTCTTAAATCGAAAAGCATCATCAGTGAAAGTGAGAGACGAAAATACCAACGAATAGAACTAGGAAAAGGAATAAGATAAGGCTGCTGTCAATTCCAATCCTTTTCAGCCTAAACTTAGAAAATATGATCGACCATTGCCACTAGATGAGAGAGGGAAAAGCCTGGAGGGTGAATATGGTGTCCGAGGTTTGCATACGACAAGGTCCTCGTAGCAACAGGTCCAATAGTATTACAGGGTATAGTGGATATCACTGAAGCAAGGGATAGATTTATGGAATGAAAACAAATGCAAAGTAAACAAAAGAATGGCTCTGAGAGGAAATAAATAGTTAAAGATAGTGCTGAATGGAGAAATATTAGAACATACGCAAAGTTTTAATTACCTCGAAAGATGAATACAAACGGACTGGAAGATCAGCACAGAAATTAAAACCAGAATAGCAATGGCGAAAGAAACATTTTACAAGAAAAGAAGAGTTTTCTGCAAAAATATGGACAAAGATTTCAGGAAAATGCTAATAAAATGCTTTGTGTGGAGTGCCCTCTTGCATGGCGTTGAAATGTGGACACTGAGGAAGTAATACACAGAAAGGCTGAAGACTTTTGAAATGTGGATATGGCTGAAGATGGAAAAATTAAGTTGGATGGATAGAGTGAAAAATGAAGACGTAAGAAGAGTGGGAGAGCAAAGGCAATTACTGGATGTAAAAAAAGAAGGAAACGAAACTGGGTTACACACATATTAAGGAAGAAGGTAGAGCTCATAAAAACAGCCTTAGAAGGGCTACCTGGAAGGTAAGAAGAGATGAGGGATGAAGAGATATATCTTTGATAATGTGATGGACGGAAGCACATACAGCAACATTAAGGAGGAAGCAATGGATCGCATGAAATGGAGAATCTAAGGACTTGATAATATAGCAGAAAACTGACTATGAGTATTACTTGCTTGTTTTCATGTGACGATTTTTTACAAATTTCCTAACTTAAAGTTGTTTGGTCACTAGGAATCGCTACTATAGATACAGTGGGAGCAACGGCCGGAAAAGATTAATGATTCTAGAACTATTATAGGTTACTGGTGAAACAAGGAAACAAACGCTCACTTGCGAGCCGAACGGAAATAAAACTAACAGAAGTGCAGAAGAGAAACCTCAGAATGAGCTGATATCGAAAACGATGTGGTGATGTGAAATAGTTGTTAAAAGTCGATGAGACGTCAGATGTCATGAGTAGATTACATCGAAAATTCTACGATGGATACAAGCTGCCTCACGGTTTGGTACAGGAGGATCAGGATACTGATAAAGGTCAAATCAGACACCTTCAGAGATAGTAAAACATATCAAAACAAATAGTTGTGAAAAATATCTTCTTGTGTTTATAAATGAGCAAACAAATATGTCGTTAAATTTCCAGGAAAGCAGTACCATTACTTGGGCGAAGTCAGAGCAGCAGGATAAATGTGGCAATCAGATGGTCAGGTATATAGTGTTTATATATTGCCGGCGAGAATAACCAAAATAACATAAACTAGTAGCGAAGATGTTCTGGACAGAGATCTGATTGATTGTAGATAAAGTTAATAGTTAATCAATTTTTTCAACTGAGTCCAAATACGGAAAGGATAACATATGGTGACCCAAGAAAAGCCCACGACAGTACGAAATGTAATGAGATGTTCAGCATCGTGAGAATTGTGGAGACAAACTACACTGAAGCGCCAATCAAACTGGTATACACGTTCGTACTCAAATACAGAGATATATAAACAGACAGAATACGGCGCTGCTGTCGGAAACGCCTATGTACGACAATAAGTGTCTGGCGCAGTTGTTAGATCGCTTACTGCTGCTACAGTGGCAGGTTATCAAGATTTATGTGAGTCTGAACGTCGTGTTATAGTCGGCGCACGAGCGATGGGACACAGCATCTCCGAGGTAGCGATGAAGGGGGGATTTTCCTGTACGACCATTTCACCAGTGTACCGTGAATAGCAGGAATCCAGTAAAACATCAAATCTCCGACATCGCTGCGGCTGGAAAAAGATCCTGCAAGAACGGGACCAACGACAACTGAAGGAAATATTTCAACGTGACAGAAGTGCAACCCTTCCGCCAATTGCTGCAGATTTCAATGCTGGGCCATCAACACGTGGCAGCGTGCGAAACATTCAAAGAAACATCATCGATATGGGATTTCTGAGCCGAAGGCCACTCGTGTTCCCTTGATGACTGCACGACACGAACCTTTACGCCTCACCTGGGCCCGTCAACAAGGACATTGGAGTGTTGATGACTGTAAACATGTTGCCTGGTCTGACGAGTCTCGTTTCAAATTGTTTCGAGCGGATGGACGTGTACGTATATGGAGACAACTTCATGAGCTCATGGACCCTGCATGTAGCAGGCAACTGTTCAAGCTGCTGGAGGCTCTGTAATGGTGTGGGGCGTGTGCAGTTGGAGTGTTATGGGACCCCTGACACTTCTAGATACGACTCTGACAGATAACACGTACGTAAGCATCCTGTCTGATCACTTGCATCCATTCATGTCCATTGTGCATTCCGACGGACTTGGGCAATTCCAGCAGGACAGTGCGACTACTCACACATCCAGAACTGCTACAGAGTGGCTCTAGGAACACTCTTCTGACCTTAAACACTTCCCTCCAGGTTTTTCTCCAGGCATGAACATTATTGAGCATATCTGGGATGCCTTGCAACGTGCTGTATAGAAGAGATCGCCACCCCCTCGTACTCTTACGGATTTAACGATAGCCCTGCAGGATTCATGGTGTCAGTTGCCTCCAGCACCACTTCAAACATTAGTCGAGTCCACGCTACGTCGTGTTGCGGCTCTTATGCGTGCTTGCGGGGGCCCTACACGATATTAGGCAGGTGTACCAGTTTCTTTGGCTCCTCAGTGTATAAAGACTGGAGAATAATGAATAGCACCTGCAAAGACAAAGAAGGATTTACTGAAGAGGGAAACTGAGAGAAACTTGTTCGTGTATTAATAGTGTTTCACAGGTTTGTTAACCATGATTTTATTCAATCTGAAAGTACAAAATCATCGTATACTCTTCTATAGAATGAAACGCATTCTTCAGACACCTCCCAGGCTATGGCTAAGCCATTTCTCCGAGACATCTTTTCATCCTGACCAAACAGCGAGGTCATCGGTCCCACTCACACAAGAAGAGAATAGGAGTCTCTGAAATGTGACGCTATAGAAGAATGCCGAAGATTAGGAGGGTAGAACGAATAACAAATGAGGAGGTACTGAACCGAACTGAAGAAAAATTTTTGGCACAGCTTGACTAAAGTAAGGGATAGATGGATACGACCCATCCTGAAGGGTCAAGGAATGATCAGTTTAGTATTTGAGGGAAGTTTTGGAAATAAAAATTGTAGAGAGAGAGACCAAGATATGAATGCAGCAAGCAGACGTAAGTTGTGGTAGAGACTTGCATAGGCCTTCAGACTGAAGATCCTATCGACATCCTTTCTTCGAGCGGAGCATGCATGTGAGCTTGTATGAAGTTTGGAGTATGAAAAGGAAATGGTTGCATTAAAGTTATGAGGGTCGTCGTGAGAAGTAAGTGGATAGCGTAGTCGGTAAAAGCACTGTTTGTAAAGAGCAAGGATTTGGCTTTAAATCCCGGCCGAGCCGACATTTATAGGCTTGCAGAATTCCACCACTACTTTCTATGTTCTAAAGAAAAAATAACCGGAAGTTTTACAGCAGGAATAAGAGCGAAATGAACGAACGATGCCAAGTTCCTTCAGATGTGGAGGACAACGACACGTGGAAGTTTGAATATGGCCGTGAAGCGTTCTCGAATAACACAATGGTAAGGCGACTGCTCGCGATATAACTGGAAATCCAGGTTCAAGTCACATTTTCACTGTCGTTATTCCATTATACAGCTGATGGTTATCCATATTCACACCTGCGGATACATTTCATGTATTTCATAATGGCTGCAGTTGCCACTGTGCTGTTTCTTCGGACATGCATGCATCTCCGAAGGAAACTACATCGTTCTTCTTAATAACACACACTGAAATATCGAAATCCCTAATACTGGTCGACAGACTTCCTAGTACCACGACGTAATTGAATGCATACACATTGTCTCGTAATTATCATAATTCTCGAATCAGGATCGATCTGAACTATGAACGATTTCTACAAAAGAGAACATTTCTATAGAATGTTTCATTAAAAGATAGGACTAAGAAATGCAACAAGAAAAATGTCAAAAAACTCACAGAAATAAGGATTAGGGAAGTATTTAGTCTTTTATCAAAGAATGTGCTCTCTACTTACTTAAAGAGTAATAAAATATTACAAGAGTCGAAAGATGTAACTAGTTCTTTAATCAGAACGAAGACACCATTAGTTTAGCGCGATAGTTTGTTAGGGGTAATGCTAGAGAATTCATAGGCATGAAAGCACGGCAGAACACGGCGCTGTAACAGCAGAGAGCCTAGTCACGACGATAGCATCAAGAGCTGAAACATTAACATACGTTTAGTCGCATCACCGTGTAACATTATGCGTGTAACACGCGATATGATCAGCTGGTAAATACTCATACATTTTAACAGGTCGTAGCGTTGTATGTATAAACTACTTCCTCCCCTTTGATAAAGTGCATGCATATACAGAATATACATACATTCACTTGAAAGTATTCGTGCACAAGATCGCCGACAACCATCTCCGAGCGTATAAGCGTTTTCTGTACTGTTTCTGGTAAATCAAGACGACGTATTTATAACTTAATAGTATCTTATAACAGCTTTTCGGGTGCAGCTCCTTTCTGAATGGTAATTTGTGATCTCATTCCCATTAAATAGGGATGCATCCCAGTCAGTTCCTTCTTCTTTTCATTTTGTTTGTTTACGTTGTGTCTGTTATATGCATTCGCTCAGACTGCATTTGGCATTGTTTTATTTCAGAGTTCGGCATCCTTAAGTCACTAAGGCGTTAGCCTAAAGTCAGATAGAGTGGCGGACTTGTACAACATATGTTTGTAAGCTGTGAAAATTTTATGCTACGCGTTTTAATTGCTTGTGAGTTGTGCTTTTGAGACAGAGTCAGCGAACCACTGTAATAACTGTACGAGATCACCCTTTTTCGCTGTGTGAATTCGACCTGTCTGGCTCATATTGTTTCGCTAGTTGGTGCACTTCGCGGTACCAGGAAATTATTATTAAACAGCCGCTGATTGCCTTAAAAGCATATTTCCTTTTTTTACGAGAGATTAAGGTGTTGCAGTGTTTGACACTCTAGTGGTATTCAGCACAAGCGCGGATCGGTCATCAAATAATTCTTCTGTGAGCCCCTCACAGCATTACAAGCGAATGATTGAATAGCGCCATCTACGATAAGGTGCGGTTTTCTATTTCATCTTTATGTTTCATTTTTCAACGATATTAGCCAGAATTATTGAAGTGAAATAAAATAGTACGTATCGTGGGGCTTCAATCGACCTGAAATGATGCAAAAAAAAAGAAAAAAATTACTTTCTGCGTCACTCCAAACATGTCACTCAACTTCTCTAATCTTCCCATCAATCTGAAGAACTTTCGACGTCTAGTTTAAGGTCACAAGTAATCTTTATTCTCTGCACCTTTTCATTTTTGTTAGTAAAGTATGCCATACTTTTATTTGCGTCACCAGTCTTCTCACTGGTTTGATGCCACCCGCCACCAATTCCTCTAGCGTGCCAACCTCTTTATCTCAGAGTAGCATTTGCAGCCTACGACCTCAATTACTTCCCGGATGTATTCCAATCTTTGTCCTCCTCTACAGTTCCTTATCTCATCGGTCCACCTAATTTTCAACATTCGTCTGTAGCACTACATCTCAAACACTTCAGTTTTTTTCTGTGCTGGTTTCCCCACAGATCATGCTTCACAACCATGCAATGCTGTACTCCAAACGTACATTCCCAGAAATTTCTTCCTCAAATTAAGGCCTATGTTTGATACTAGTAGACTTCTCTTGGTAAGGAATGCCCTTTTTGCCAGTGCCAGTCCAGTTTGATATCCTCCTTGCTCCGTCCGTCATTGGTTATTTTGCTGTCTAGAAGGCAGAATTCCTTAACTTCACCTACTACGTGACCGTCAATCCTGATGTTAAGTTTCTCGCTGTTTTTATTTCTGTTATTTTTCAATACTTTAGTATTTCGCACGTTTATTCGCAATCTATATTACACATTATATTGTTCATTCCATTCAAAAGATCCTGCAAATACATTTTATAGCCGGAAAACATTTATAAAGGTCAGGAACAGTCTGAAAAGCTTGTAATGGTGTTACAGAATAGGTTGTACTAAGAAATAACTATTAATAAAAAAATTCGATACATTGTGCCTTTTCCGAGATAATTAGCATTGATGTTAGCCAATTAAGACGTTGAACGCGCAAATTCAACCGGTCTGCCAGAGACGGTGTTGTCAGACGTGTTCTTCGTGTGGCTTCCTAAAACCGAACAAGATAGGGGTATAAAAATTTGACACGGGACGGTAGTAAGGATAGAAGCCGAGCCAAAGGCTGAGCAGTCCCGTGCGCTGTCGTTTACGCTATGAAACAACTGACAATAATTGTATCCGGCGGGCTGCACGGATCTGCGCGCGCAGCGGCCTGATTGGCTAACTTCAGTGCTAATTAACTCGGAAACGGCGCTACAAATCGAATTTTTTATTAACAGTTATTTCTTAGTACAGTCTAACCTATAACACCCTTACAAACATTTCAGACTCTCTCTTAATACCCTGTATAAGTATGATGTGTTGAGATCTCAACCGAAAATATCTTGGTTGGAGTTAGTTACCAGTATCAACCATTTATTACGTAGTTCACATTCACGATAGCTTTTCTGTGTCAGTGTCTGATTATCTCACAACATGTGAAGGCTATGGATTTCATCTCCGGGCCAACGTGACTGTGCCAAATGAACATCTCCAGGTGTCATTCATTGTAAAAGCCACAAACACGTATGATACCATTGCGACTAGAGAGGTGGAAGCTCAGTTGCTCGGAGAGCTACGTGCCACTGTCTATATTGACATCTGAAGCGGGTCAGACTGTTCCCGATTGCGCCTTCTCATTTTTTTATTTTTGTTTTGCTTAATTCACTGTCAGATCTGAGACATTCGGGTACTGATTAAATAATTCACTGCTGATTATGGACTACCTCAGGGATTGCGATGATTAAGCCATTATTGCCCGTATTTATACAAGATGTTACAAAAAGGTACGGCCAAACTTTCAGGAAACATTCCTCACACACAAAGAAAGAAAATATGTTATGTGGACATGTGTCCGGAAACGCTTACATTCCATCTTAGAGCTCATTTTATTACTTCTCTTCAAATCACATTCATCATGGAATGGAAACACACAGCAACAGAACGTACCAGCGTGACTTCAAACACTTTGTTACAGGAAATGTTCAAAATGTCCTCCGTTAGCGAGGATACATGCATCCACTCTCCGTCGCATGGAATCCCTGATGCGCTGATGCACCCTTGGACAATGGCGTATTGTATCACAGCCGTCCACAATACGAGCACGAAGAGTCTCTACATTTGGTACCGGGGTTGCGTAGACAAGAGCTTTCAAATGCCCCCATAAATGAAAGCCAGGAGGGTTGAGGTCAGGAGAGCGTGGTGGCCATGGACTTGGTCCGCCTCTACCAATCCATCGGTCACCGAATCTGTTGTTGAGAAGCGTACGAACATTTCGACTGAAATGTGCAGGAGCTCCATCGTGCATGAACCACATGTTGTACTTGTAAAGGCACATGTTCTAGCAGCACAGGTAGAGTATCCCGTATGAAATCATGATAACGTGCTCCATTGGGCGTAGGTGGAAGAACATGGGGCCCAATCAAGACATCACCAACAATGCCTGCCCAAACGTTCACAGAAAATCTGTGTTGATGACGTGATTGCACAATTGCGTGCGGATTCTCGCCAGCCCACACATGTTGATTGTGAAAATTTGCAATTTGATCACGTTGGAATGAAGCCTCATCCGTAAAGAGAACATTTGCACTGAAATGAGGATTGACACATTGTTGGATGAACCATTCGCAGAAGTATACCCGTGGAGGCCAATCAGCTGCTGATAGTGCCTGCAATAGCTGTACATGGTACGGAAACAACTGGTTCTCCCGTAGCACTCTCCATACAGTGACGTGGTCAACGTTACCTTATACAACAGCAACTTCTCAGACGCTGACATTAAGGTTATCGTCAACTGCACGAAGAATTGCCTCCTCCATTGCAGGTGTCCTCGTCGTTCTAGGTCTTCCCCAATCGCGAGTCATAGGCTGGAATGTTCCGTGCTCCCTAAGACGCCAATCAATTGCTTCGAACGTCTTCCTGTCGGGACAGCTTCGTTCTGGAAATCTGGCTCGATACAAACGTACCGCGCCACGGCTATTGCCCCGTGCTAATCCATACATCAAATGGGCATCTGCCAACTCCGCATTTGTAAACATTGCACTGACTGCAAAACCACGTTCGTGATGAACACTAACCTGTTGATACTACGTAATAATGTGCTTGATGCTGGTACTGTAGAGCAATGAGTGGCGTGTCAACACCATCACCGAAGTCAACATTACCTTCCATCAATTGGGCCAACTGGTGGTGAATCGAGGAAGTACAGTACAAACTGACGAAAGTAAAATGAGCTCTAACATGGAAATTAAGCGTTTCCAGACACATGTCCACACAACATCTTTTCTTTATTTGTGTGTGAGGAATGTTTCCTGAAAGTTTGGCCGTACCTTTTTGTAACGCCCTGTATTCCCTCCCTTCTCGGTAACTTTTGCATGTGGAAAATTTCTGCAGCTGTGTGTCTGGAAAGTGTAATGAGCTCAGGGAAGGACAGCCGCGGGTCGGTGACTCCAGCGCAGATCCTGCGGTGACATCCGTCTGGTTCTCAGAACGCCGCCGCGGGCTACCGCCACGTGTGAGTCTGGATGGAAGCCGGTCGCTTTTGCTGGGCCCGGTGCCGAATGCCAGTTGCCGTACTTGCTTCTCTGAATATGCCGTCAGGCCAGCAAGAGAGTGCGTCGTCTCTGCCTTGAAACGGCAATATAATGAGCTGTAAACGAAACCTTGGGCCTGTGCAGAATACTGTCCACTTTCACAACTCAAAGCGGTCGGAGCACCGATCTGTAGAATTTGTTCATTATGGGCATGGAGACATCCTGGAATGTAAGAGTATGGTACATCGCACGGAGATACCCATCGCTGGCTTTTTTGAGTGAAAAGACACCACCGAGCCGGCAGCTGTGGCCGAGCGGTTCTACGCGCTTCAGTCCGGAACCGCACGACTGCTACGGTCGCAGGTTCGAATCCTGCCTCGGGCATGGATGTGTGTGATGTTGTAACTAACCCGTTTCTAAGGGTTATTACGTAATTATTGGGAATGGAAATGCTTATTGATTGTAAAATTAACGTGAGAAGATTAGGGTCGCCACCGACTCTAACCATACAACTAATCAAAGGTTTGGTCGAGACGGAAAATAAATTAATTTGATCACAGACCAAAAACTCGTAAAAATGCACACATCGTGATATCGTTCATAGGGGATGCGATGTAATTAATAGTATTTCCCGTGCACTGTTCACGAGAATCAACCATTTAAAATAAAATACACTCCTGGAAATGGAAAAAAGAACACATTGACACCGGTGTGTCAGACCCACCATACTTGCTCCGGACACTGCGAGAGGGCTGTACAAGCAATGATCACACGCACGGCACAGCGGACACACCAGGAACCGCGGTGTTGGCCGTCGAATGGCGCTAGCTGCGCAGCATTTGTGCACCGCCGCCGTCAGTGTCAGCCAGTTTGCCGTGGCATACGGAGCTCCATCGCAGTCTTTAACACTGGTAGCATGCCGCGACAGCATGGACGTGAACCGTATGTGCAGTTGACGGACTTTGAGCGAGGGCGTATAGTGGGCATGCGGGAGGCCGGGTGGACGTACCGCCGAATTGCTCAACACGTGGGGCGTGAGGTCTCCACAGTACATCGATGTTGTCGCCAGTGGTCGGCGGAAGGTGCACGTGCCCGTCGACCTGGGACCGGACCGCAGCGACGCACGGATGCACGCCAAGACCGTAGGATCCTACGCAGTGCCGTAGGGGACCGCACCGCCACTTCCCAGCAAATTAGGGACACTGTTGCTCCTGGGGTATCGGCGAGGACTATTCGCAACCGTCTCCATGAAGCTGGGCTACGGTCCCGCACACCGTTAGGCCGTCTTCCGCTCACGCCCCAACATCGTGCAGCCCGCCTCCAGTGGTGTCGCGACAGGCGTGAATGGAGGGACGAATGGAGACGTGTCGTCTTCAGCGATGAGAGTCGCTTCTGCCTTGGTGCCAATGATGGTCGTATGCGTGTTTGGCGCCGTGCAGGTGAGCGCCACAATCAGGACTGCATACGACCGAGGCACACAGGGCCAACACCCGGCATCATGGTGTGGGGAGCGATCTCCTACACTGGCCGTACACCACTGGTGATCGTCGAGGGGACACTGAATAGTGCACGGTACATCCAAACCGTCATCGAACCCATCGTTCTACCATTCCTAGACCGGCAAGGGAACTTGCTGTTCCAACAGGACAATGCACGTCCGCATGTATCCCGTGCCACCCAACGTGCTCTAGAAGGTGTAAGTCAACTACCCTGGCCAGCAAGATCTCCGGATCTGTCCCCTTTTAAAATAAAAGGAAAACTTATCAGTAGACCTGTGCGTAAGGAAACGCGTTGGATGTGCTAACAGGAAAGCTACGAGGTGAGTGGCTTAGGTGCAAAAACGTAACCTTGGGATACAAGAGAAAATTGTGGATAGTCATTTATTCGTAAGATATGGATGTGAGACATGTACACAATTCCTGATAACATTAATTCCTAAAACATGAAAGAAAAAGCATCGATACATACACCGTTATAATCTACACCTAAAATCATTGGTGTGAATCATTCATACAACTGTTGTTGCCTGATAACTGATCGCAATAACTCGTGAAACTGTACACGTTTCGCCGTACACCCGCGTGTCCACGTGGTTTGTGGAGACGCAATTTCTAGGTATCGTGCCCAAGTTGCAACAATATCACATCACACAATCATGAACAGTTAACATTCTTTAAAACAAACATGAGACCTGACAGTTAGTAATGACGGTAGCCCAACAACTCTAATGTTCAACCACGTGGTCGGCTCCCCACGGACGAAAGATACATAGAGCAAGGAAAATTTACGAGAAGGCAAAGCTATTAATATTTAGAAAGATGAAAGCTTATACAGGCACAGCTGAAGGCAAACAGACATTCATACAGAAGCGAGTGCTCACTTCTTATCGACACCTTTGTGTGGCGCTCTTCCGGTGGATCCAAGTCTGCTATAGATATTTCCCAAAAGAAAAATCTTCCAAAGTTTTGCATTCCTTGCTGCGACAAGGCAAAGCAATCTTTCAGAGTTGAAAATCGAGACCAAAAGCTAACAGCTCTCCCCTCGCCAAGTAACAACGCGCCACGCGGTCAGTCTAACTCACCCTTCTTCGACTGGAGCACAGCTGTGGACGCTTCCCGTACCGGCGGCAGACTGCCTCCCTTTTTCATCTCCAGCCTGGAAAACCCAAAGATGCCATTTCCGCCACCAACCTAACGCAGGCGGATTTCTCACAAGTAGCGCAAACCTCTTTGTCTACTTGACCACTACGAGAGTTGGCTATTCTGTACAACTGCTGCTGAATCTGTACGACTATCGTAGACTTCCTGCAGCAGACTACGCCACCGTCTAGTAACGTGACACACAGCCACATTCATTCAATCACTCCACTATGAGAGTTATGAGAACAGATAAACAAGGAAGAGAAAGAGAAATGCTAGTGAGGAAAATGGGCTACCGGACTAATGAAAGGTGGCTACAGGACCCTTTCAATGTCTTTAGGTTAGTTAGGTTTAAGTATTTCTAAGTTCTAGAGGACTGGTGACCTCAGATGTTAAGTCCCACAGTGCTCAGAGCCATTTGAACCATTTGGAAACCACCGTGTTCGTTATAGGAGTCACCACCAGAGGTGGTGTGTATGTTGGGTGAATATCGTCCCAAGTCATTGAAAGCATATATTACAGATCCATTACCTGGTCTTAAAAATTACCAGATAACAGGCCGCTTCCAGAGTATTAGTCACAGGAGAATCTCGGACTGTTGAAAAGTTTTACATCTCTAAAGAGTAGGAATTTGGCACATAGCTTCTGTTAACTGTGCTCATGGAAGCAATGTCCGTTGGCTGGCTGATAAACTTTTTCCTGGGAGGGAGTTTCACCAGTATCGTTATGAACATTTCGGTATTCAGAACTTAACGGAGTCCTATGTTTTAAGAGAACTTTAAAGAGAGCAGCAGTGAACAGAGTCCACTGGGGCACCCAGGCTCGTGAGTTTCGAGAAGACACTTGGCGCTTGGTTTCAGCCCTGGGAGCAGCAAGGACTCGGCTCCAGCAACGGACTACTGCAGAAGTGCGGTGCCAGCCAGCAATCTGTCAACGTGGGCCCGTTTCGCAATCTTTATGGCTGTGGTTAGGCTTCCTCGGCTCACCAGTACCTCAGTTAGTAGCTGCATGTGGCCTCCTACAGCTCGTACCGAAGTCCAAGCAGTCACTGTTTGTATACCGCGAACTTTTCTTTCATCAGTGATGTGCTAGAAAACGTCTATTCCTTCCATCCTTCTTCAAAATGGTTCAAATGGCTCTGAGCACTATGCGACTTAACTTCTGAGGTCATCAGTCGCCTAAAACTTAGAACTAATTAATCCTAACTAACCTAAGGACATCACACACATCCATACCCGAGGCAGGATTCGAACCTGCTACCGTAGCGGTTCCCCCCATGAACCATGGACCTTGCCGTTGGTGGGGAGGCTCGCGTGCCTCAGCGATACAGATGGCCGTACCGTAGGTGCAACCACAACGGAGGGGTATCTGTTGAGAGGCCAGACAAACATGTGGTTCCTGAAGAGGGGCAGCAGCCTTTTCAGTAGTTGCAGGGGCAACAGTCTGGATGATTGACTGATCTAGCCTTGTAACATTAACCAAAACGGTCTTGCTGTGCTGGTACTGCAAACGGCTGAAAGCAAGGGAAACTACAGCCGTAATTTTTCCCGAGGACATGCAGCTTTACTGTATGATTAAATGATGATGGTGTCCTCTTGGGTAAAATATTCCGGAGGTAAAATAGTCCCCCATTCGGATCTCCGGGCGGGGACTACTCAAGAGGGCGTCGTTATCAGGAGAAAGAAAACTGGCGTTCTACGGATCGGAGCGTGGAATGTCAGATCCCTTAATCGGGCAGGTAGGTTAGAAAATTTAAAAAGGGAAATGGATAGGTTAAAGTTAGATATAGTGGGAATTAGTGAAGTTCGGTGGCAGGAGGAACACGACTTTTGGTCAGGTGATTACAGGGTTATAAATACAAAATCAAATAGGGGTAATGCAGGAGTAGGTTTAATAATGAATAAAAAAATAGGAGTGCGGGTTAGCTACTACAGACAGCATAGTGAACGCATTATTGTGGCCAAGATAGACACAAAGCCCATGCCTACTACAGTAGTACAAGTTTATATGCCAACTAGCTCTGCAGATGATGAAGAAATAGATGAAATGTATAACGTGATAAAAGAAATTATTCAGGTAGTGAAGGGAGACGAAAATTTAATAGTCATGGGTGACTGGAATTCGTCAGTAGGAAAAGGGAGAGAAGGAAACATAGTAGGTGAATATGGATTGGGGGGAAGAAATTAAAGAGGAAGCCGCCTTGTAGAATTTTGCACAGAGCATAACTTAATCATAGCTAACACTTGGTTCAAGAATCATAAAAGAAGGTTGTATACCTGGAAGAATCCTGGAGATACTAAAAGGTATCAGATAGATTATATAATGGTAAGACAGAGATTTAGGAACCAGGTTTTAAATTGTAAGACATTTCCAGGGGCAGATGTGGATTCTGACCACAATCTATTGGTTATGAACTGCAGATTGAAACTGAAGAAACTGCAAAAAGGCGGGAATTTAAGGAGTTGGGACCTGGATAAACTGAAAGAACCAGAGGTTGTACAGAGTTTCAGGGAGAGCATAAGGGAACAATTGACAGGAATGGGGGAAAGAAATACAGTAGAAGAAGAGTAGGTAGCTCTGAGGGATGAAGTAGTGAATACAGCAGAGGATCAAGTAGGTAAAAAGACGAGGGCTAATAGAAATCCTTGGGTAACAGAAGAAATATTGAATTTAATTGATGAAAGGAGAAAATATTAAAATGCAGTAAATGAAGCAGGCAAAAAGGAATACAAACGTCTCAAAAATGAGATCGACAGGAAGTGCAAAATGGCTAAGCAGGGATGGCTAGAGGACAAATGTAAGGATGTAGAGCCTTGTCTCACTAGGGGTAAGATAGATACTGCCTACAGGAAAATTAAAGAAACCTTTGGAGGGAAGAGAACCACTTGTATGAATATCAAGAGCTCAGATGGCAACCCAGTCTAAGCAAAGAAGGGAAGACAGAAAGGTGGAAGGAGTATGTAGAGGGTCTATACAAGGGCGGTGTACTTGAGGACAATATTATGGAAATGGAAGAGGATGTAGATGAAGTCGAGATGGGAGATAAGATACTGCGTGAAGAGTTTGACAGACCACTGAAAGACCTGAGTCGAAACAAGGCCCCTGGAGTAGACAACATTCCATTAGAACTACTGATGGCCTTGGGAGAGCCAGTCATGACAAAACTCTACCATCTGGTGAGCAAGATGTATGAGACAGGCGAAATACGCTCACACTTCAAGATGAATATAATATTTCCAATCCCAAAGAAAGCAGGTGTTGACTGATGTGAAAATTACCGAACTATCAGTTTAATAAGTCACAGCTGCAAAGTACTAACGCGAATTCTTTACAGACGAATGGAAAAACTGGTAGAAGCGGACCTCGGGGAAGATCAGTATGGATTCCGTAGAAATGTTGGAACACGTGAGGCAATTCTAACCTTACGACTTATCTTAGAAGAAAGATTAAGAAAAGGCAAACCTACGTTTCTAGCATTTGTAGACTTAGAGAAAGGTGGCAGGGGTAAAATACAGGGAGCGAAAGGCTATTTACAATTTGTACAGAAACCAGATGGCAGTTATAAGAGTCGAGGGACTTGAAAGGGGAGCAGTGGTTGGGAAGGGAGTAAGACAGGGTTGTAGCCTCTCCCCGATGTTATTCAATCTGTATATTGAGCAAGCAGTAAAGGAAGCAAACGAAAAATTCGGAGTAGGTATTAAAATCCATGGAGAAGAAGTAAAAACTTTCAGGTTCGCCGATGACATTGTAATTCTGTCAGAGACAGCAAAGGACTTGGAAGAGCAGTTGAACGGAATGGACAGTGTCTTGAAAGGAGGATTTAAGATGAACATCAACAAAAGCAAAACAAGGATAATGGAATGTAGTCAAATTAAATCGGGTGATGCTGAGGGAATTAGATTAGGAAACGAGGCACTTAAAGTAGTAAAGGAGTTTTGCTATTTAGGGAGTAAAATAACTGATGATGGTCGAAGTAGAGAGGATATAAAATGTAGACTGGCAATGGCAAGGAAATCGTTTCTGAAGAAGAAAAATTTGTTAACATCGAGTATAGATTTAAGTGTCAGGAAGTCGTTTCTGAAAGTATTTGTATGGAGTGTAGCCATGTATGGAAGTGAAACATGGACGATAACTAGTTTGGACAAGAAGAGAATAGAAGCTTTCGAAATGTGGTGCTACAGAATAATGCTGAAGATAAGGTGGGTAGATCACGTAACTAATGAGGAGGTATTGAATAGGATTGGGGAGAAGAGAAGTTTGTGGCACAACTTGACTAGAAGAAGGGATCGGTTGGTAGGACATGTTTTGAGGCATCAAGGGATCACAAATTTAGCATTGGAGTGCAGCGTGGAGGGTAAAAATCGTAG
Source organism: Schistocerca nitens (assembly GCF_023898315.1). Lineage (NCBI taxonomy): Eukaryota > Metazoa > Arthropoda > Insecta > Orthoptera > Acrididae > Schistocerca > Schistocerca nitens. The sequence continues at coordinate 677,410,378 of NC_064617.1, read as the reverse complement.
AGGGAGACCAAGAGATGAATACACTAAGCAGATTCAGAAGGATGTAGGTTCAAATGGCTCTGAGCACTATGGGACTCAACTGCTGAGGTCATTAGTCCCCTAGAACTTAGAACTAGTTAAACCTAACTAACCTAAGGACATCACAAACATCCATGCCCGAGGCAGGATTCGAACCTGCGATCGTAGCGGTCTTGCGGTTCAAGACTGCAGCGCCTTTAACCGCTCGGCCACTTCGGCCGGCCATCCTCCTTCCTCGCGGTCATTGTCTGGTGAATGAAGTACTTGTTTACACAGCACATTTCTATAAAAATTAGTTGTTTTTACTCGCTATACCTTTCGGTATCATTTTTTGTCTAAGAATTCGTGTTATGCACTTGTCTCAGAGGGTTTGTAATAAACCGGGGGTTCAAACCGACGCGGTTCATTGTGGCTGCCAGAAAGCAAGTGCAGCTCGTTTGGCGTCTTTCATTGACCTTCCCTCCTATGAGTGGATCATTTAGGGTCGTCTGCGATGTACTCAGAAATCTTGCACTGAAAAGCAGAACACTGCGCTCTCGAGTTAAGGAAACCTTCATCGGTAAATGTTCACACTAAGTAAGTAGCGACACGGATTTGGAACGAGATGAAGTTTTTTCAGTACATTTTCCAAAATGCTTCCACAAAGTACAATAAAATCAGAAAGATTAAGTTGTTTGCACATTTAATTTTAACCATGCACTTCTCCTCCAGCATTTTTTGTGATTTTATGTTTGTTCCTGCTGTTCCATTTTCATGTCGAGACCAGCGTTGTCAGTGTTGAAATTTTTGGATCTGTTTCTAGTATGCAATGTGTCTGATGATAGTTTTTCATTAGGACGGATGGTAAGTTAGAGTATCACTGAAAAAAAAGAAAAACAAATTATTTCCTTCGGTTTGCTCTCTTCAATAAACTTGAATCGAATGGGAACTAGGAGCCAGAGTAGCGTATAAGGAAAATTATGAGAAAGAGAGTCGGACAGTTTTAAGCGTTGCTGACAGCAGCAACTATAAAAACATTCTCAATAAAACAATATTTAATGTTTCCGTGGAGGACATTATTCCATATTTTCTACTGTTTCACGAATGTTTACAATTTTAATGTAATGTCATTTACGTGACTTTCCTTCCGAAGAAGATAGTCTTAGTGGTATTGAAACCTGGTTAAGGTTTTTACATTAAACTTATGCAGCCAGTTAGCTGTATACTTTACGTATTGAGAGAAAACTGTCGCTTAAGAATTATGGAGGAGACACACAATGTACAGGTAACTGGAGCTGCAGGGGAACAGGCAACATACCTATAGGTCCTGTAGAGATGAGTCAGAGAATCGATGATTCTAGTATAGAGATTAGGGACGAAAGCGTGGACGGTAGAAATAATGAAGGTGTAAGCGAGAACGCGACAAACGCTCACAATAATGGATATGGGAGTGACTTCTAAAGTTTCGGAAAAGAGCGGTAACGCTTGGTTCCTCCGTATCTAAAAACCATTCAGTGTGCAACAAATTCAGTTAGCGTGTGAGATAAATTCGATGATGTATTGCTTGAGGCTATTGTGAAAGACAGTAAACAGGTGATGGACGAGATTGTTTTTAGGCAAGAGGAACGTTTAGTGGAAGTCGGGACCCATCGGGAACAGATTCCGCTAATGCACGCAGTAAATCAGTAGGGTACAGAGGCGACAAGGACAACTAGAAGCCGGCCGCGGTGGTCTAGCGGTTCTAGGTGCTCAGTCCGGAACCGCGCGACTGCTACGGTCGCAGGTTCGAATCCTGCCTCGGGCATGGATGTGTGTGATGTCCTTAGGTTAGTTAGGTTTAAGTAGTTCTAAGTTCTAGGGGACTGATGACCACAGATGTTAAGTCCCATAGTACTCAGAGCCATTTGAACCATTTGAACCATGTGACAACTAGAAAGCTGTGCTGATGTCATGGAAAATAAGATGAGTGAGGTAGAGGAGCGCGTAAACAAGGTGATAGATGAGAATGAATATCCGCTGTGCGAAGCAACAGAGTAACTCAAGATTAGTAACGGAGGGTTTCTGAAACAGGAATTCAGCAACGTACGTAAATGTTTAGTCGCCACGTGGCTTGTAGAGTTCATGGGGACATAACGGTCGCTTCTCGACTTTAAGCAACGATAAGAATACGTAAAACATCAACAGAAACAGAATAATGAATAATTTGAATGTAAGGTGAAGGTCGCTGAGACATTAGGCTGGGAGAATAATCGCACATAATTGCATGCCCCTGGCGCAATATTACATACGAGAAGTAGCGCTATCTGTTCAGGAGCTGCGTAGTGAACGAGAATGTTCTCCGGCCTCTCGCTTATATGAGGGAGACGAACCTTTCAATTATAAGGACTTTTTTGACTTCTTGTCAACTTTTCCATCGCTTAGAATTTATTTGCGGATCCGTGGAAAGAGAAGTAGTTGTAACAATGTGACCAAAAGCGCTACACTGCACTTCTTATCAAGAATTCAAAGGCGCGTTCCTGGCAAGTTACTGGACCAGGTCAGTCCAGGAATGAATCAAGCACGAGATAATAATGAGCGCCATATGGAAGAATCTGGCTTCCGCAGCCTGGTGAAATTTTTTAAGGTACTTATACATAAAAAAAACATTTCCTTGACACTCCATTCAGTTCTTCGGAGATTAGTCGATTTCACTATCTAAAATTATCTTCTCATTACAAACAAACCTTTGTCAGTTGGTGCGAAGAAGACGTTGAAGCCTTTACGAGTCTGCTTCAGGAGGAAGAATGTGCCCAAGTAGACGAAAACGTTAGAGAGACAAGAGTAACCTGGGCGCAACTTGTGTAGACAGCATCGCAAAATAACAGTGTGTAACTAATCATTGTTTCCGACCACATGAGTTACGTGGACAAATTTGGAAATACCCACAGAAATGATACAGCTGGAATAATTAACGGTGTAATAACGGTTAAGGATTTAGGACAGAAGTGGACGAGCGAGAGAGACCAAGAGCTCACTGAGATTGTTGATATCTGATTCCCAACCAAAAGGCAAACAAGCAGGATAATCGTCAGCACAATGACGAGAGCTTGACATGGTCACTGGTATGGAAGAACCTGTGACAGACTTCAGAAACAATGTAGTATGCATATTAGAGTAGGATGGTGAAAGGGAATTGTCACTAAAAGGAAAAGAGAGTCCCAGTGTGCAGAACCTGCATCCTGTAATCACGATTTTTGTAGGAAAAATCAGGCTGGAAGTCATTCTGGACAGTAGTAGACAGATGTAACAGTCTTGGAAGAAGCATTTCGGAGGTGAGCTGAAATTCACTGGCCAACATTAGGTCTGCAGAAAACCAAAGTTAAGGGAACCACAGCTGGTAAGAATACTGAAGCAAGTCAGCACGTGCAGCTGGAGTTCATATATCGAAGTCACTCAAATTAAATTTTATGGTGCTACCAAAACTGTCAATAATACTGATTATTGGAGTGGACTTACTGAGAGAAAATCTGCAGTCGTACACCTTGGGTATGATTAGTTTGTTTTACAAAAGAACATGCCTGTGCGCATCTGGTTTGAGGGGCAAGCCTAGTGGGACCAACAACCGACAGAATGTCTTTTGTTTTAGAATGTGAAGAGAGTGATGTGAGACTACGGAGAATTCTACATAAAAATTTAGTCGAAGTAGAGATCAATAATAGGTTATACACCACTAACCAACATCAAACACTTTGTAGAATTCAAGGCTCTGAGAGCATAGGATAAAAGGGAAACAGATTTGTTGACATACGTAAGGCCCTTTTCTTTTTGTGATCTGAATTTCTGTGCTGCCGACTGAGAAGAAGAGATATGGACAGTTTGCTTTATAATAAGGTGTAAATTTGTGACCAACAGAATAATAAATCCTACTTTTGTGTTCTTGTAGTGCAAATTGGTATGAATTTGATCCTGGGGTTTTGTGGTACTTCATGTCCTACTGTTTTGTGTTGTGCTTGTCTAATTAAAATTTTATGCATACAATGACCAACAGCTGGTGAGGTTTTAATACCTTGGAAAAAACTTCTGCATATAAGGACCGCTCCTGCGAACCTCGGCCGGACATTAGTGGACAGTGTTCGCAGAGTACTGGCACGGCCTAGCAGAGGGTGCTATTAGAACAGTTACTAGTGATCCACAAACTGTGTGCCAAACTTGCATAAACATTGTATAATAGCAAAGGACTCGGATTTATGTTGCATGTCACGCATCGCTTGCGACACCTTTGTAAATACAAGTTACGTATTGTCACTCTTCTTGTTTGTAATAAAAACTATTGATGTTATTTGCCTGAATTGTTGAATAGCATTCCGAAAACGCAGCATCCTTTAAGGCACCCTAATAGAGACGAGTGGGCAGGACCCCACAACTACCATCTCGGATGTGCTTTTAAATTTTCCACTACCATCATCGTGCATCTTGACACCATTACCATTTTGCATTTTTTTAAATTCCCTGCCACCGCCATTTTGGATTTTTAAATTTCTCACCATCGCCATGTTGTCTTCGACTGCTGCTGACTAGGCAGCCTCTTGAACTGTGGCCTGTAGTAACCATACTTTGGCAAATAAGCTAATCACTCACCTAGAAAAACTGTCATTCACACTTACTCCCAGCTATTTTCATCTCATTCTCTCGTATTGTGATAATCAACCATTTGACTTTCCCTATTGGATGAAAACCTCCTCCACTAAATTCCATGCCTTTCAATCTTAAGCTCTACACATCCAAGTATATTCTGTATTTTTCCTAATATTATTCACCAGTCTACCATTATGTCGTTGTTTGGACTATTCTTACGTCTATGAATCCATTCGAGAATTTCCACATTCCAGCAACAATCAATTCACCTGCCTACAAGGCTCGAACACCACTATTTCATTTTTACACCGGTGACTGTTAAAATTGCGATACCTTGAAGGTGACATGCATAAACTTGGATTGGCATGAAACATACAACATGTTTAGTTATGAATTTCGATGCAACCGCAGTAGAGTAGGTAGGAGTAGCGCCATCTACACTTTGCATATCAGGCAAGATTACACAGTGGGTATCTCACTCAGAAATCTCATTTGAATGTGGTTTGCCTGTGAGAATGTTGCATCACGCAACATGTAAGAACGAGAAACAGCATGTGTCGAAATTCGACGGCCGAAGGACCGTGTCCTACCGAGACTGCAGTTTACTGTTTTCGATATTGCTGTTCTTGGTGGCAGGTCAGGAAGCTAATACCGCCATGCAGCATTTCAGCTACCCCACGTGACTATCTCCCGAGAGGACAAACACACTGACTGTCCCATCCCGCGGGATCAAGTAGCCACGTTAGTACACGCAGAAAATCAGCTTGTTTGAGCACGAAAAATATCTACAGGTACAATTTAACAATGTATTTTGTGCCACGGACTATAAGGACAGTGAGTATTTTTGGAGAGGCAGGTGTGCAAACAGTTGCGTGCCCACCAACAATAATGGACACAGGAATCCCTCTAGTTTTATGTTCAGACGAACCAGATTCTGTACAGAGTATCACGATGGGAGTATTTGTGTGTGGAGGCTCCATGGGCAATGAATGTTGCCAGATTCCATTTTTCATCGTCGTCCTGTTCCAATATCTGAAATCAGGTGGTGTTGTTCGATACACAGAATGATCACCATTGGTTGGCGAGACTGGTACATTGGACCGAAGTCTTTAAGTTACTGATATGTTAATGTCGGCTGGCTATCTTTGAGATCCCCGTCACAACAAGATGACCCAGAACCGCCTGTTGACCATATTGTCGTAAACTACCTAGATACCTAGGGTGTTCGACTTTATACAGATTTTCCATCCACTGAAAATATGTGGTCCCCTGTTCCGAGAGACTGACATATCACCAGCCTCCCAGCCAAAACGATTGAATTCTGGCACAGAGTGGAAGCAGCGTAGAATGATGTATCCGTACGTGTCATCCAAGCCCAATTCGATTCGATGCCCAGCCGGGTTAGAGCCATTGATCCTGATAGAGGTGGGAGTGTCCTAGTTCCACGTCTCTTGACACATCTAAATGACCTCCACATTTTGTCATGTATTCTTCCTGCAAACTGTGTGTGTGTACAGTAAGTAAAATTCTGTTTATTGGTATCCTTCTTAGCGCTCAAATTGAAACGGCTATCAGTGTCTTACAGCGTTTACAGACCACTGTATTTGTTCTTTTGCCTGCCTCTCCTAGTAATTCTCAATTGTTCCTTTGCTCGTTGAGCGACCATCTATTACTGAACGGCTTTCGCATTTAAAGGGCGTATCTAAGTGACATGACTTAAAGTGGTAATACACACTAATTGTAAATTATCCGTTTCAGATACATCAAAAGCACAGTTTGGAGAACCTAATTTAGTCTACCAAATACAGTTCACGAGACTTTTACTGTTTTGTTAGTTTCTGTTCTTGTTCAGACAGTACTTGGTTTCAACTGTACGACTTACAAAACCGGTTCTGTTACTTTATCGTTAATTTCCACTCCTTCCTTTTCGATGTACACATTTAACATTTCGTTACGTTTATTATCTGGCCCACTTTCAAACTTGCTCTGCCAATATCCTCTGTACTGTTCAGGCAATATCCTGCAGCTATTAAATCTCTGAAAAAAGTCATTTTTGAGAATAGTATATTATCCGCGACAGTCACACCAACTTCAAAGAAACTAACTGATTTCGCCGCGCGGGATTAGCCGAGCGGTCTAGGGGTGCTGCAGTCATGGACTGTGCGGCTGATACCGGTGGAGGTTCGAGTCCTCCCTCGGGCATGGGTGTGTCTGATTGTCCTTAGGATAGGTTAAGTAGTATGTAAGCTTATGGACTGATGACCTTAGCAGTTAAGTCCCATAAGATTTCACACACATTTGAACATTTTTGAGTAACCGACTTCGGCTATCATCCACCATTCTCAGTTCATAAATGACATACCGTGGTTCAATCCCATTACTACAGGACCAACATTGCCTATCTGCAGTTTGCTATCTGTCTTTTATGATCTGAGGATGACCGACGACGGCAGAAATCGATCATTTCGTTTAAGATTAATTATTTTCAAAGCAGTCAATCATCGTGAGTTACTAATAAAATATTTATTTACTATCAAGAAAGTCTATCTGCCTTCATCTTGTGGCCGTGCGGTTCTAGGCGCTACAGTCTGGAACCGCGTGACCGCTACGGCCGCAGGTTCGAATCCTGCCTCGGGCATGGATGTGTGTGATGTCCTTAGGTTAGTTAGGTTTAAGTAGTTCTACGTTCTAGGGGACTGATGACCACAGCAGTTAAGTCCCATAGTGCTCAGAGCCATTTGAACCATTTTGCCTTCATCTTACACTGCCGGAAAAAATGCAACGTCTTGAAAGAGAAGATGTTCAGTGCCACCAGGGTATAATATGTGCATGCTGTGGCGTTGTAGTGTTGGTGATTGGTTGTCATCAAGGTCACTAGCGATCAGGTGACGACCTAGATGCCTGTCTGTGCACGCTCCGTTTTGACTCTGCAGGTAGTAACTGTTTTGAGTTTAGATGTCAACATTGTTTGCAATAATTATTCTAGGATCCTACCAGCCCCATACAGTGAGTATATAGTCTTGTTGATTAGCCGTTTAAACGAGATTGCATTATGGGCCTGCTGGAAGCTGTATGGACATATCAAAGGATTGGTGCACATGTTGCGCGCAATGTACCGGTGGTGCGTCGCTGCTTTCGACAGTGGTCTGTGGAACGTTGCCACACCTCTAGATCAGGTTCTGGACGTCAGCGTAATGCTGACACACGTCAAGATCGACTCACTGCGAGACCTGCATTGGTCGAGCGAACACCATCCAGGGACGAAATCCGGGCATATTCGGAACCGTCTGTTTGCTGCAGGATTAAGATGACCTGTGCTACCACTGGCACCACGACAGCGCCCTGGCGCTATGTTTTCCTTAGTGATGAGAGTAGGTTCTGCCTACGCGAATCCTGGACATACGTATGTATGGCGTAGAGATGATGAGCTGCCTCTTCCAGAATGCATACGCTGACGACACACAAGTGGTGCCACCGCGGCTTCATGGTGTGGGGGCCATCAGTTACATCTCCCAGTCACGTTAAGTCTTTCTGCAGGGTAAAGTAACCAGCGCCCGCTACATTCCACAGGCCGTTGTCCCCTAGCTATTGCCATTTGCTCGACAGGAAAGTGATTTTGTTCTTCAGCTGGCCAATGCACGCCCAAATGCGACTATTGGGAAGCAACGGTCTCCTCGTGGTCTACAACTGTCCTGATCACCAGTATCACTAGACCTAAATCTACATTCACATGGTTACTCTGCAGCTCACACTTAAGTGCCTCGCAAATTGAATACGTATGGGACGTGATGAAGTGGGAACTTACTTGTTCTCCAGACTATGCAAGAACCACTACTGAATTGCAAAAACAGCGTAACTTGCAGGGACAGTTTATCGGAGGATGCCATTTGGCACCTTTAAGACCGTTTGCATGCGAAAATACAATCCTGCGTAGCCGCCAGCGGAGATACACTGTGTACTGATGCGATTGTTTGGGCACCCTTTACTATGACATGAATCTGTTATAGTATATTCCTACAATGATGGACTATTTGACTATCTGACACCTCACATATAAATAAAATAACCTCGCAGTTGAGGTTGTTGCACTTTATTTCGGCTCTGTCCTTTTTTTTTTTTTTTTTTAATTATTGTAGCCTGTATGGTATCGTTATTGCTGTAGAGGCAATGATAAAATTAAAATGGCTTCTTACGAGGGTTAGTAATAAAGTTTTAATCTGTACTTCGAAACTGATATTTTTATTGTTTGTTAATAGGTAAAAGTCTGTAAATTGGTACACATTTAAATATCTGCGCTACAGTACCACAGCATGTCGCTAGTGGCACCATAAAGTTGGTCCAACCCACTGAGAAAGTGGAGATTAAATTCGTTACGATTCGTTATTTCGTTTTATCTACTACCAGTGGTGTGCTACGGTATCGTACTGCGGCAGAGAAATTTCATTGTGTAGTATTACTACAGAAGTGTACATGCAAACAAAGAACAAATTGCGAAACTTTATTGTATCGAAGTGAAAATTAAAAGTTCATGAGTACTCGTAAAATTTTAGTTCTATTTGAACCGTTGTGCTATCGGTAGGTTGCGCCTTGGTCTCAAGTAGAACATCTTTACCTCAGGAGCGCGTGGGACCGGAGGCAGCGTCATTGTGATCGGTGGGGGTGGGGGGGGAGGGGGGGGGGGAGTTTGCTCGGAGTGAGACATCCGAGTTGGAACCTGGCGGCGAGGCGAGAAGTGTGCCGACAATTGATGGCTGCTACAAGTTGGGCAGTTAACAGTCACCGGCTCTGAGCGTAGCAGCGATAACAGGAAGAGGCACCCAGGCGGGTTCCTGGATTGGGAACCATTATTAGCCGGTTGGCTGCACAAATTAGGATTTGTGAGGCGCGTACCGAGGGAAGGAGAGTGTTGTTTACTTCGGCGACAGATGAGACTGACGGCAGACGCCCGCTGTGTTGAAATTATGTGTCGGCTCCCCGCTGTCCTTCCTTGATCGTTGTACGGTTGGATATGCCTGGTGAGCTTCCGATTTGGTTTACCAGATGAGAGTTAACCGAGCACCGACAGTAACCACAGCTGTAATTGTCATTTCCTGTACCAGCACTGTAACTGTTTGGTTCGGTAGTTTCCTGGTTGTTTGTTTGGGGTTCACGTTCGGTTCCATAACGGATTTCTGGTTACTGATCCCCCTTCTATCTCTAGGAAGGAAAGTTGCGTTTTCACTCCTACTAAACTACTGGCTTTATTTCTTTATTTATTGCTCTAATCTGAGTTTCTTTGCGAAGTTCCGCCTCAACTTCGTAGTTGGATGCTGTAAGGCGTCGGATTTGTGGCGGCGCTCATTTATATATTAAGTGGGTTCATTTCATGAGCCACGCCCTGCATGTACTATTACTGAAGTCTTATTGGGTGCTTATTCTTCCATGTTTGACAGTGTTTTTTGTTGTTTGTAAAGGCGAGATCTTTTTATTAATTATTAATTCTCTCTCTCTCTCTCTGTGAGAACTTTATTCTTCTTTTGTTATGGTTATCTCATACACGGCTGTAATGTTATTCGAAAGGTTATGATCTACCTACTATTAGTCAGGCTACTGTTAGTCAGGGGTTTGTTAGTCAACCGAACGCGTTTGCTTAGAGTTCAGTGCTCCTCTGAGCGTTGCAGTTACTTGTTTCCCCCGCGACAACATGGCCCGAATTTGGTGCAGTTTATGGTTGGCAGTCGAACTTTCTGCTCGGTAACTGCGTTTCGATTTTGTCCTTACAAGTTTCATTGATTTGATTCCGATAACCCATTAAAATTGTTTATTTGTTTCTCTTACTAATGTAATTTTGAATGCCGTGTGGAGGCGTTCGGTCTATAGTAGACATCTGGCCTCGTTCGTTATCACTTAGTTAATGAGGCTACCACTTGTGTTTCTTTTGGTGTACTTGTGTGAAATCTGCCTGTCTGGTAGAGCAGGCGCAGCATCCGAAAACGGAGCCAAATCTGCGCTCCACCGAACGGCCAGCCGGGCGCAGGTGGCCCTGCACCACTTAATCTTCCCGAACCCACTATGCCTTGCCAAGACAGGGTTGTATAGCACGTCGACGTATTTATTTGTGTCTTAATCACTGCAGCTCTCATTGTATTTTATTTTATTTTTTATTTCTAGCTCGTGTAAACTGTTGAAGTGTTAACCGGGTAATTCGCTAGTTGATTAATTACTAGATTTATTTACCTAAATGTATTTATGCAAGTGTGGCTCGACCAACTAAATGGTTGTAAATCTTATTCCTTATATGCACTGTTGGTTTTTCAGTTTTATCTGTGTATTTCTCTTGCGTGCCTTGTACACCTCCGCTATACGGTGGTTTAGTAATGTTCTTATGTGGTGTTCATTTGCGGAATGTACTTCTATTTTGAAATCTTAAAGCTTCTTTCGAAAAAGAATTATCAACCCTTTCCTTGGACTGCTACAGTTTTTATTCTTGTATTTAATCTGTTTGCTGTTAAACAGTATGGTACAGTTTTATGATTGAATTATTCTGTTTCTTAGTAGTCAATACCACTATAAGTGTTTTTCCAATGTATGTTTAGTAAATCTAGCACAGCGTGTTCTGTTAAAATAAAGAGAATTTTACATCGCCAGTAAAGTTTACTATCCCTTTGGCTCTGTCCTTTGTACCACAGAGAGCCCGACACTGGTTTTGTCTACCACTATTATTGACGCTATTGGTGTAATGTGAAAGATGTAAATGTCGTATGGCATGGTTCGCTGGGATTTCCCAAGGTGTGGGTTCATCCGCCGTCGGGAAGCGTGTCTTTGCTCCGCAAATAAGGGCGTCTGTCCTCGCAGTTATGTGAGATTCGTGCGTGTATTTATGGATTGTACCTGAGTGGAATGGATGCTTGTGTAGTGCAGTGTTGTGTTGTCTAATGAATTTGACAGAAGGGAGGAGGTGAAAGGTAGTGCCAGTACACACCCTAGTCCTATTTCAACCGTGGATTACCTTCAAAGAATATTCTTAAAATTTTATTTTGTTTACTAGCGATTCATCAAGAACATTAAGACATTTAATCACACTATGTGAGCGTCGAAGTAGTTGCCAGGGAGTAACTGATGAAATCATAATCAAATCACTTTTAACAAATGGAAATTTTATTCCTAAAAGCGTTTTTTTTAAGAAACAGATTTAAAATTATAAGCAGAAAGCACCGTCTAAATATCAAGTTACAATTTATTCAGAGGCAGAAAGAAACAAATTTTTGAGTGTATGATGAGTGTATGAGCTTTCGGGCTGAGAACCTTGCCGCTCCCTTTTGACACGGCAGTAGTCACGACCTCTCACAACAACCTCTGAAAGACTACACTGGTGCGAATCTGCAACACACCAGATTACTTCAAACTAAAAGTTTTAACAATTCACACAAGCACACAAACTATGCACCCCGTAGGAGGGATGGAAATGGTACAAAAATCTAAAATTAAAAGATTAACTTGCCACCGAAGGTGACACTTGATTCTAACCTCTAAGAAAAGTCTCCACGGTGGAAAGGTGGCAACTTTATATACTAAAATGACCATTTAAATGAAAGCCCATGAAATGCAATCTTATATAAAATTATACAAGGTAGGCCAAATGAGTTAACATGCTCTACAGTACACAGATACCGTCTCTCAAGATGATAGGCAAGATGAAAAGATATTTCAGGAATTAGGCCGTTACACTCCACGCAATAAATTCGTTAACACACAGAATCCGACAAACATGACAGAGGCAGCTCCGAACGACAGAGAAACACTAACTGCCTAACAAATGCGGACGAGAGACAGACGAGCAAGCTGGGGACGAGAGACTGACCAAGAAAACAAGTAGAATTTAACAAGAGTAAATCACACAACATATCACCAATCACTTAACTTCTAATAAACTGCGATTTCTCGAGAAGACCTGGCGCAGCACCCCCAAGTCGCTCTCCCGAACCGTCCGCTGCCAGCCGCTTCAACGGACGCAGGAAGGCGCTCCGATCTCCCGTCTTTCCTGGTCCCCACCAACCGACCGACTGCCCGCTGCTCCGTCCGCGACTGCTGCTCCGTCGCGACTGCACTGCTGGTGCGTCTCCCACTCACTTCCAGACACACGACGGCGGAAATACTGGATCGGACCCAACCATGCAGAGGAAACACGCGCAATGGCAAAACGACATCCCTGTACCATGAAAGGACCGAGCCAAGCTCCACAAGATGGTAACTGAAGGGGCCCAGAAGCGCTCGGAGAAAAAGTTACACCACAGCGTCGCAGCTCGCACCGGGCAGACTGATGTCGTGGGTTGACTCCTGTGGCTCTTGTGTCGACCGCGAAGCCACTACCCCTCGCTATACGGTGCGGCCCATTGGACCCACGTGGCGACCTCACATGCGCCGACGCTCAAGACGGACCCGTCATCTTGTGTCTCAGTGCGCGACCGACCAACCGATCGATCCAACCCCAGTGACCATTGCCTGAGCAAACTCGAGAAGACTGGCGTCCCAACACGCAGACTCAGCTGCAGGAACTAAGCCCCGTCCGGGCGACCACTCGCTGAGTTCTCTTACTGGCGGAGTGGAAAGACTCTCATTTTGCCAGCTTGAAAAGTTGATCCGCACGACAGACATACTAGCACTCCGACCGACAGACAGACACTAACTGCCTAACAAATGCGGACGATAGACAGACTAGCAAGCTGGGGAAGAGAGACTCACCGCAGACTAACCAACTGGCGAGCTCATAGCACCCCTTAAATGTACGTGAACAGGCAACCTTTCCCCTTTCCCACCAGAGGGAGAAACCAAAGCTGCGATTGTCACAGCGGCGCCACCGCCAGAAACGGAGGGCGACTGCTTCACACTGCGCACTGCGGCGCGCTCTTCCCGCCGAAGTCAATGGCTGGATCACCAACAACAATGTCAGATGTGATCACCTCATGAGACATTGTGGAAATGTTTGGAATGTAATCAAGAACACTGCAGCAAAGACTGGTGATCACGAACCTTACGCCACCATCTCTCTGCACCTCGCATACCGAAATACTGGCAGTGAAAATTTGACCTCCACAAGTACTCGAACCGGCTACATATGAGTGGAGTACCAACGCAGAGGTGTGCATTAGGGACCTCGACTACGGAGCCGGTTGCTGAGCAGTAATGATGCTGTATAAGCAGCAATAAAAATTTTCATGATGCTTGTGTGGTGTCACCGCCAGACACCACACTTGCTAGGTGGTAGCCTTTAAATCTGTCGCGGTCCGTTAGTATACGTCGGACCCGCGTGTCATCACTATCAGTGATTGCAGACCGAGCGCCGCGACACGGCAGGTCTAGAGAGACTCCCTAGCCCTCGCCCCAGTCGTACAGCCGACTTTGCTAGCGATGGTTCACTGAGTAAATACGTTCTCATTTGCAGAGACGACAGTTAGCATAGCCTTCAGCTACATCATTTGCTACGACCTGACAAGGCGCCATATTCAGTTACTATGTCTTCTGAACAGATAATATTGTGACTCATGTACCGTCAAGAGCGACATTCATCATTAATGGATTGAAGTTAAGTATCAAACTAATTATGTCCGCTTTCTGAATTCCAATTCCTTGTCATGTTCCAGACCTCACGCTAGCCTGCGTGAGCTAAAACGCGTGCATTTCGGCCTCCTCTAGTAACACGGTGTTGGCTCTTCTGCCAACACAACAGCTTGACTGTTGTCGGATAGTGCCTCGGCAGCACATCATGATGTTATAGAAAATTACTCTGTCAAGTACTTCAGTTCGCTGTTGAAGTTCACGTCTTACACTCTGCTCTAATCACCTCGACATCGATGCGCTGTTTAAGTTTCCTCCCTTTTTCGAAGACCGCGCGTCTGTTCTGCCCTCAAGGAGCCACCGCCTCGCTTTCCACAGCGGCAGAGCTGCAGGCAACAACACGCGGCCACGTAAGCCGGACTCGCTATCGACGCATCTGAGTCCTCTCGACCAGCCAGTCGCCTGTCGTGAGCGAGCATCGGCGCTGGGCGGACGCAGCCGAGCTGCTGCTGTCTGTCACTATTATTCGAACAAACTTTACGTCTCGTCGCGAGATAAGCTCGCGGCAATAAATGCTTCGAAATTTACCACCGAACACACCTGTAAATTAGAGACGAAGCGGGTGTTTCGCGCTAGCAGCGAGAGTAGGCGTCGCGGCGGCCGCGCTGTCCTGTTTCTCTGCCCTCTAGATGGAGAGTGTCCCGCGGCTGGCGGATAACATCTTTCTGTAGTCGTAGGACAGCGAGAGCGCGGGCGCCCGCGCGTCCCGGCAACGAGTTTGACATCTTTATACGCAGTGCGGCCGCCCGCGACGGATGGGTGGACGGCTCCGGCGAGTCGCCGCCCGTGGAACTGCTGTATACTGCAGGTCCGAGCACGGTGTCAGGGAGAGGCGTTGCCTCTGTGATATCCCTCTCTGTGCAGATAAGGCGTTCTACGGCAAAAGTAGTACAGCGTAGGGGAGGGTCTTGTACCTTGTGGACAGTGTACCTAGGAACACATAATGTCTTCTGGTCGGTGTTTCAGTCTAGTGACTGATAGTAGAACCACATGAAGGAATGCACACTAAAAACCGTCGTAAGCAGTTTTCAGCACTGTCTGTTGCTTTTGTTGTTATGAGACATAAGGTTGTGTTTTATGCGGCGTTTTAAATACACTACTGCCCATTAAAATTACTACACCACGAAGATGTGCTAGAGACGCGAAATTTAACCGACAGGAAGAAGATGCTGTAATATGCAAATGATTACCTTTTCAGAGCATTCACACAAGGTTGGCACGGTGGCGACACCTACAACGTGCTGACATGAGGAAAGTTTCCAACCGATTTCTCATACACAAACAGCAGTTGTCGGCGTTGCCTGGTGAAACGTTGTTTGGTGCCTCGTGTAAGGAGGAGAAACGCGTACCATCACGTTTTTGACTTTGATAAAGGTCGGATTGTAGCCTATCGCGATTGCGGTTTACCGTATCTCGACATTGTTGCTCGCGTTGGTCGAGATCCAATGACTGTTAGCAGAATATGGAATCGGTGGGTTCAGGAGGGTAATACGGAACGCCGTGCTGGATCCCAACGGCCTCGTATCACTAGCAGTCGAGATGACAGGCATCTTATCCGCATGGCTGTAACGGATAGTGCAGCCACGTCTCGCTCCCTGAGATAACAGATCGGGACGTTTCCAAGACAACAACCATCTGCACGAACAGTTCGACGACGTTTGCAGCTCGGCGACCATGGTTGCGGTTACCCTTGACGCTGCATCACAGACAGGAGCGCCTGCGATGGTGTACTCAACGACGAACCTGGGTGCACGAACGGCAAAACGTCCTTTTTTTGGATGAGTCCAGGTTCTATTTACAGCATCATGATGGTCGCATCCGTGTTTGGCGACATCGCGGTGAACGCACATTCGGAGCGTGTATTCGTCATCGCCATACTGGCGTATCACCCGGCGTGATGGTATGGGGTGCTGTTGGTTACACGTCTCGGTCACCTCTTGTTCTCATTGACGGCACTTTGAACAGTGGACGTTACGACCCGTGGCTCTACCCTTCATTCGATCCCTGCGAAACCCTACATTTCAGCAGGATAATGCACGACCGCATGTTGCAGGTCCTGTTCGGGCCTTCCTGGATACAGAAAATGTTCGACTGCAGCCCTGGCCAGCACATTCTCCATATCTCTCACCAATTGAAAACGTCTGGTCAATGGTGACCGAGCAATTGGCTCGTCACAATACGCCAGTCACTACTCCTGATGAACTTTGGTATCGTGTTGATGCTGCATGGGCAGCCATCCATGTACATGCCATCCAAGCTCTGTTTGACTCAATTCCCAGGCGTATCAAGGCCGTTTTTTACGGCCAGAGGTGGTTGTTCTGGGTACTGATTTCTCAAGATCTATGCACCCAAATTGCGTGAAAATGTAATCACAAGTCAGTTCTAGTATAATATATTTGTCCAATGAATACCCGTTTATCGTCTGCATTTCTTCTTGGTGTAGCAATTTTAATGGCAAATAGTGTATTACGAGTCTACATATTCAAGTGGTGTATTAAGTGTTACAGCTGTCTGAACGATATTGTTAATTCTACTGTTACAGAGTTTTATGGTGCATAAAATTCAGTATTTTTTACATTAAATTGATGACTTTGCACGACTTAACATTCAACAAGCAGAACTGGTACTTTTGGCGTAAGATACTAGTGTTGTAAGAATCCCATTAGAGAGAAAGCTGCAGAAGAGATGGCCAATGATATTTTCCAGAGAATTATATAACGGTTCATAGAAAACGGATTCACTGTACATGTTGGAAAAGCTCACTATATTTTGTTCAGTACAACAAATAGAACCATGCCAACAACTGAGGTAGCATTTGAGAATGAATCAGTTGAAACTTCCCCTTAGAAAAATTTGTGAGTTACTGTGATGGTAAACCCCTTACGTTATTTGATTTTCAAACAGCTGAGCAGAACTGAACATTCCAACAATGCCAACCAGCCACAGACTGCGCACAGCACAGCCAGTGATTTTCATACAGAGAGCTACGTGACGTTACCAACATAAAAACCTAAACAGCCTACTTACACAGTAAATAGGCTGGAACGCTCAAACTTCTGTGTGCACATACTGATCAAAATTTTGAACTGTAAGCACAATATCACTGAGCTCCTCAAACATTTAATTTCAGCTACTTTTGTCTTCGTGTAATGCTAATCCTGGGATCACACGAATCAACCACCTGACATGTTTTGCATACTTCCACTCAACAATGTGATACTAAAAAGTGATTTGGAGTCACTCATCACTCAGAAAGGAAGTATTGATCTCAGAAAAGCGAGCAGTAAAAATAACATGTCGTGTTCAGCCACAGAAGTCATGTAGATGCCTCTTTGAGGAGCTAGGCATTTTAACTGCGCCGTCACAATACACACATTCGCAAATGAAATTCGTCATAAATAATTCATCACAATTGGAAGAGATTGATAGTCATACCTGCAACAATGGAGGGGAAAATTACCTTTATTACCCTTTGTTAAAGGGGTCTGTGGTTCAGAAAGGAGTTCAATATACAGCAATATTTTTTGGCAAATTCCAAATAGTATAAAATGTTTGACAAAGCAAAAGCGTTTCTCCTGGACAACCCCTTTTATTCCACTGACGAAGTTCTACTTAAAAACTGGTAGCCAGTAAAAAAATAAAAGTAAACCTTGTTTTTAAGTTTATTTGTGTGAGTATGATTAAAATAAAAATGTGTACATTAATGTTAACACTAATCACATATAAATATCCTGCAAATTGACTGATTCCACACCATTTCGATAAATTCGTTCATATGATCTCTGGAAGGTGTACCTAACTGAACTAGTCACGTAACATGTTGACTTTTAAGTCGTATCAGATTGATCTGTCTGGAAAATATTAGTTTATATTACTTTCCAACAGATTCTATTTCAAAATGTTTTAAATTAGTAACTCATTTTAGCTAATACTTGTTCTTAATATGATTTCACTTACTTATTATTGGTGCGTAGTAGATCAACAATGTAACACAATGAGTACTAAATATAGTACTGACAATAGTTTGTCAACTGAAAAACTTTAAATTTGAATAGAATAATTGTTCCAAGGTTCATGACCATGTTATACCTGGGAACAGTTTTCAAGTCTGGAAAGAAAACGCACTTTTCCGGAGTCGTTTTTGTAATTTCATAAAAAACTGCAACACACATGAAGTTTTTAATGCTATTATTTCAAAGAAGAATAAGAAAATATATGAAACTGCTATTACAGTGTTCGCTAAAGACGAATGTCTGAAAAGTGTTCCAAGGTCAACACTCTCCTCTACGGCGAAAGATACTTCTGACTTGGAGAAAGTAATTCTCTGCAACTTCATTGAAGTAGTACTTCATTATATATAACCAAATCATTTGCGAAAAATGAAAGTTGCTGTTAAAGTTTTCTGTAATGTTGGTAATACATAACATCAACAGCAATGCTCTTAATACACATCCCTGGAGCACAGCTGAATTTACTTCTACAGGTGTAGAAATAATTCATGCTTGCACCAGGAAGATGTGTTAAGACCCTTGCTATTCACGTTGTATATTAATGACCTTTCAAATAATATTAATAATAAACTCGAACTTCTTAAGGATGATGCAGTTATTAAATAAGGAAGTAACATCTGAAAGAAAGATGCAGAAAATTTCAGAGCGATCTTGCTAACTAGGGGACAGCATCTACTCTTCATCACCGATTTACATCTAAATCTACATCTACATTTATACTCCGCAAGCCACCCAACGATGTGTGGCGGAGAGCACTTTACGTGCCACTGTCATTACACCGAGTGAGGTGGCGCAGTGGTTAGCACACTGGACTCGCATTCGGGAGGACGACGGTTCAATCCCGTCTCCAGCCATCCTGATTTAGGTTTTCCGTGATTTCCCTAAATCGTTTCAGGCAAATGCCGGGATGGTTCCTTTGAAAGGGCACGGCCGATTTCCTTCCCAATCCTTCCCTAACCCGAGCTTGTGCTCCGTCTCTAATGATCTCGTTGTCGACGGGACGTTAATCACTAACCACCACCACTGTCATTACTTCCCTTTCCTGTTCCAGTCGCGAATGGTTCGCGGGAAGAACGACTGTCTGAAAGCCTCCGTGCGCGCTCTACTCTCTCTAATTTTACATTCGTGATCTCCACGGGAGGTATAAGTAGGGGGAAGTAACATATTCGATACCTCATCCAGAAACGCACCCTCTCGAAACCTGGCGAGCAAGCTACACCGCGATGCAGAGCGCCTCTCTTGCAGAGTCTGCCACTTGAGTGTATTAAACATCTCCGTAACGCTATCACGGTTACCAAATAACCCTGTGACGAAACGCGCCGCTCTTCTTTGGATCTTCTCTCCTCCGTCAACCCGATCTGGTACGGATCCCACACTGATGAGCAATACTCAAGTATAGGTCGAACGAGTGTTTTGTAAGCCACCTCCTTTGTTGATGGACTACATTTTCTAAGCACTCTCCCAATGAATCTCAACCTGGTACCCGCCTTACCAACAATTAATTTTATATGATCATTCCACTTCAAATCGTTCCGCACGCATACTCCCAGATATTTTAAAGAAGTAACTGCTACTAGTGTTTGTTCTGCTATCATATAATCATACAATAAAGGATCCTTCTTTCTATGTATTCGCAATACATTACATTTGTCTATGTTAAGGGACAGTTGCCACTCCCTGCACCAAGTGCCTATCCGCTGCAGATCTTCCTGCATTTCGCTACAATTTTCTAACGCTGCAACTTCTCTGTATACTACAGCATCATCCGCGAAAAGCCTCATGGAACTTCCGACACTATCTACTAGGTCATTTATATACACTCCTGGAAATGGAAAAAAGAACACATTGACACCGGTGTGTCAGACCCACCATACTTGCTCCGGACACTGCGAGAGGGCTGTACAAGCAATGATCACACGCACGGCACAGCGGACACACCAGGAACCGCGGTGTTGGCTGTCGAATGGCGCTAGCTGCACAGCATTTGTGCACCGCCGCCGTCAGTGTCAGCCAGTTTGCCGTGGCATACGGAGCTCCATCGCAGTCTTTAACACTGGTAGCATGCTGCGACAGCATGGACGTGAACCGTATGTGCAGTTGACGGACTTTGAGTGAGGGCGTATAGTGGGCATGCGGGAGGCCGGGTGGACGTACCGCCGAATTGCTCAACACGTGGGGCGTGAGGTCTCCACAGTACATCGATGTTGTCGCCAGTGGTCGGCGGAAGGTGCACGTGCCCGTCGACCTGGGACCGGACCGCAGCGACGCACGGATGCACGCCAAGACCGTAGGATCCTACGCAGTGCCGTAGGGGACCGCACCGCCACTTCCCAGCAAATTAGGGACACTGTTGTTCCTGGGGTATCGGCGAGGACCATTCGCAACCGTCTCCATGAAGCTGGGCTACGGTCCCGCACACCGTTAGGCCGTCTTCCGCTCACGCCCCAACATCGTGCAGCCCGCCTCCAGTGGTGTCGCGACAGGCGTGAATGGAGGGACGAATGGAGACGTGTCGTCTTCAGCGATGAGAGTCGCTTCTGCCTTGGTGCCAATGATGGTCGTATGCGTGTTTGGCGCCGTGCAGGTGAGCGCCACAATCAGGACTTCATACGACCGAGGCACACAGGGCCAACACCCGGCATCATGGTGTGGGGAGCGATCTCCTACACTGGCCGTACACCACTGGTGATCGTCGAGGGGACACTGAATAGTGCACGGTACATCCAAACCGTCATCGAACCCATCGTTCTACCATTCCTAGACCGGCAAGGGAACTTGCTGTTCCAACAGGACAATGCACGTCCGCATGTATCCCGTGCCACCCAACGTGCTCTGGAAAGTGTAAGTCAACTACCCTGGCCAGCAAGATCTCCGGATCTGTCCCCCATTGAGCATGTTTGGGACTGGATGAAGCATCGTCTCACGCGGTCTGCACGTCCAGCACGAACGCTGGTCCAACTGAGGCGCCAGGTGGAAATGGCACGGCAAGCCGTTCCACAGGACTACATCCAGCATCTCTACGATTGTCTCCATGGGAGAATAGCAGCTTGCATTGCTGCGAAAGGTGGATATACACTGTACTAGTGCCGACATTGTGCATGCTCTGTTGCCTGTGTCTATGTGCCTGTGGTTCTGTCAGTGTGATCATGTGATGTATCTGACCCCAGGAATGTGTCAATAAAGTTTCCCCTTCCTGGGACAATGAATTCACGGTGTTCTTATTTCAATTTCCAGGAGTGTATATTCTGAAAAGCAATGGTCCCATAACACTCCCCTGTGGCACGCCAGAAGTTACTTTAACGTCTGTAGACGTCTCTCCATTGATAACAACATGCTGTGTTCTGTTTGCTAAAAACTCTTCAATCCAGCCACACAGCTGGTCTGATATTCCGTAGGCTCTTACTTTGTCAGGCGACAGTGCGGAACTGTATCGAACGCCTTCCGGAAGTCGTTCAAATTTGTGATATATGTAGAGCTGGAGCAGAACTGAAAGTGATCGAAGTGGGAGCTCCACGTGGCCAAGCTTATAGAAGAACACAGCTTTTAGGTGAGGGTAAGGCGAGTCGTGAGCATTTTTTTTTTTTTTTTTAGCGCAGACTCCATGCAGAGGATAACGCAGCGAATCCCTATGTGGTAACGTCCCTTTCTTTTCTTTCTTTTCAATTTTTACGTTACTTATATAGCAAATGAACTGAAATAATGCTCGATACATGGTACTTAATAATTTTTTAATAAAAGGCATGCAAAGGAAACGAAAACGAAAATTTCGGATAGCAGGTAAATTTTCACAGGTGAATCTATTGTTCGCGCGCACCTGTCAATGACTGCTCAAAGATCAAAATGAAACTAACAGATGACCTGTACGCTTTAATTGCAATCACTTCTTGGAACGTGATTTCCAGAGTCCTCGTGGGCACTGAGAGTACAATCACCTCTTGAAAATTATAGGCATTTCCAAGTTTTCTTTTGCTTTTCCCTTTCATGCCTTTTCGTGACAGTATTAATAAACACACCATACTGAGCATTATTTCGGTTTATTTAGAGCTAAAGTAATGTAAAAATTGAAATTGATAGAAAAAAGTTCCACTTGGGACCGCCCCACGACTCTCGTATTACCATTCTGTATTCTTTCCGTTGCGCCATCCACTGTCTGAAAAGGGCGCTAACATAAATGGTTCATATCTCGCCCCAATCCGCGCCAAAATTGATATTTTTTCCCTGAACGATTGGCCATCTAAAGCCTCCACTTTCGTCACTTTGATTCTTGGCTATGTCCTGGGTATACCGTAAACACGGACGAAATCGGTGTTGAGGAGTTGGTGCGATCCGCTTGTAAGATTTCAAAATAGTACAATGATTAACTACTCGCTTTAAATGTACAGGTCAGTAAAATAGCGCGCTTAACAAAACAGAAAAAAATGGTATCCTGTAACTACAATATCAACGAGTCACAATTGGAATAGATCAATTCATACAGTTACCTAAGTACAACAGTTTGCAGGGGTATGAAATGGAACGATCACATAGGTTCAGTCGTATGTAGAGCATGTTCCAGACTGTTCATTGATAGAAAGCTACGGAAATGTAATCTGTCTACAAAAGAGATTGGTTACAAATCATTCTAGCGACACTTCCTAGAATATTGCCGAAATATTTGGGACCCGTGCCAAATACCGCTAACACGGGACACTGAACGTACACAAAGGAGGTCAGCGTGATTGGTTGACCCAGGAGAAAGCGTCACGGAGATACAGAAAAAGCCGGCCGAAGTGGCCGAGCGATTCTAGGCGCATCAGTCCTGGACCGCGCTGCTGCTACGGTCGCAGGTTCGAATCCTGCCTCGGGCATGGATGTGTATTATGTCCTTAGGTTAGTTAGGTTTAAATAGTTCTAAGTCTAGGGGACTGATGACCTCAGATGTTAAGTGCCATAGTGCTCAGAACCATTTTTTGATACAGAAAAAACTCAACTGAGAGACCCTTGTAGAGAGACACATACCCTCCCAGGAAAGCCTACTCACGAAGATCCAAAAAAAAATTTATGTGATGAATCTAGGAATGTACTACAGCTCACACAGAGTCGCGAAGACAACGTCCGAGTAATTACAGCGCGTACAGAAGTATTTAAGCAATTGTTATCCTCGTACCCCATAAGTAAGTGGAAGGAAGAAACCATAATAACTTGTACAGTGGGCAGTACCCCCCCCCCCCCCCCCCCCCGACATGCACTTTACAGTGGTTTTGCAGTGAGTGAGTGTAAATGTAGATGTAGGAAGTTTCTATTTCATACACTATATTGTTCGACTGTTACATACACCTTTTTCATTTTAATTAACTGTCGCAGCTTTGAAAACATAATCCATAGTGGATGTAACTGTGACCTGACTATGTCATTCGCCACAAACAACGAGGGCTCAACTACGCACAGAGGTATTGCCGATAGCGGTGATTTTTTTTCTTTTCTTAATCTGCCAGGTAGTTTCGAAATCGGGCATACTGCGCTGTTTTTTGAGCGACATATTATCCCGGAAACAAGGAGTTAAAAATATACCGGAGACCTCCTGCGAAGCTTGGATCCTAGCAAGGAGGCACTGGCAGAACTCAGGCTGTTGGGGGCAAGTCGTGAGTCGTGCTCTGTCGGTAAGAGCTTTGCTCCCGATAGAAAAGTTTTCTGTTTCGAGTCCTGATCCAGCAATAGCTTTCATCTTTTAGGAAGTTTCCATTGCACACTCTGCTGTAGAGTGAAAAATACATTTCTAGTAAAATATTACTGTAGTGAACTTTGAGAAAGATTTGTGCAAGATACTTGCAACATTTGTCATTACTGATAAAAAATCAATGAGAAAACGGCATGCACACAAATGTTCAAGATATTACCCAACGCGTTTTATGCTACTGTTTTTCATGTGGTCGAAACTGCATAAACACAATGTCAACCAAAGAAATGTACTGGCCATGCTCCTAAGTGAAGTCGATTTTATCTGTTAGGAATGTTATGAGCAGTATTCTGTGAAATTTTAATGCGTGAACGTGCTAGGACACTAAAGATGAATACTACATTTACCTTATGAACCAACTGAACGATAAAAAAAAACATGAGAAGAGGCCTGCACCGAAAATAAAAATACTATCGATGGAAAGTGCTCCAGAGCTGCAACATATTTATGAACATCGTGTCAGAGATACTGTGCCACTGTGGTGAATGTTGTCTTCATGTCTATCTTGGCTATGACAACGCGTCCACTATGTTCATAGTAGCTTACCCGTATTCTTCTTTTATTTTTCTTGATTACACGTACTCCAGAATTACGCCTATTTGATTTTGTATTCATAGCCTTCTTCTCACCTGACCAGAAGTCCTGTTTTTCCTACACTGCACTTCACTATTTTCCACTATCTAACCTGAACCTAACCACCACTCTTTGTAAATTCTCTAACTTACCTATCGATTAAGCCAGGGCTCTAATAGTCTACGCTCCGACCCATAGACCGCAAATTTCATTACCCCTAGTGACGACATCCTCCTGAGTAGTCCCCAACCGGAGTAGCCCTGGAGTATTTCACCTCCCAAATAGTTTAACCACGAGGAAGCCTTCATTATTAAGCCTTACAGTAGAGCAGTACATCCTCGGAAAAATTAGTGTTATAGTTTCCCATTGCTTTCAGCCGTTTGCAGTACCTCCACAGAAATGCCCTGTGAGCTAATGTTACAATGTCACATCATTATGTTGCCCTGAGAGGTGGCATGAGCCCCCTCTCATATTTCTATCTTACGATTGTCCTCTCTAATTGCATGCGGTGAAAAGTTGCTATTCCTTCCCACGCGGACTTCCCACGCAGCGTCTCTCGCCACCCAGGTGGTCTGGTGACAGGCGGGCTCTGCTGATCTTGAAAGGGTAAGCCGACGGGTGTGAGGGAGTCGAGTGAATGCTTTCCAGACGCCGACATTGTCAAAAGACACGCACGGAGGGGCATGAAGTAGCGGCTGGGCTAGAGGTTTCGTTACTTCGCAGAAACTTAGCGAAAACACTTTCTGGTGGGCTACCAGCGAGGCGTGGGAATGAATTGTGTACCCAGGCAGTTGTGGCGGGCAAATTCCCGCGCTTTCTGCAAAATCGTAACTGTGATTGGCTTGCTCAGGGCATAGCTCCGTGACGTAGCAAAATCAGCGCAGAAATTGGCGCTAAGAATCTCCATTGGTGGAATGGTAGTGCTCCAGCAACATAGTGAAATTTTCCGCTGGTTTTAGAGTTGCTGATTGGAACGGTTAACCACGGCCACTGTCGTGGGGGCGGGAATGTTCTGTGTTTGGTTGGTACGGGTGCTCTTGTAGTAGTGGGCTCTCGCCTTTCGGTCGGAGTAGGTTACAAGACTGAGCTCTCGCTGGTCTGGACAGCCTGCCTTCCGTTGGCTGTCTAATATACTTTTATTTAATTGTATCTGTTTGACGAAGTTGCTGAAGTTTCGACTTCAACGTAACTTTCCGAGTACAGTTGGCAATTGAGCGTTCTGCGTACAAGCGGCCTATGTTGTCTGTCTTGAGCAGTTTTGGCTAAAGTTGACTGTATCGGAGTTACAGTGTGACTTCACTTGTTAAAATCAATCACTGTACCGTCAGTGATTGTGTGGTGAGCCTTCTTCGTCTCCCTCAGAGGCGCATTTGTATTGCTAGGAAGTCTTTAGTCTGGAACAACCAAACCAGGATAATTTGTTTCGGGCTATACTCGCGACATTATCATCACCACGACGGGACGTCAAAGCAACCAGCCATCGCCTCCGGTACGCCAGATCGTGTTCTGGCAGTTAATAAGACAGTTTGGTAATGTATGTCCGCAGCACCCGCAGATAGGGATTTTCCTAGGTGATAATCAGAGCTCAGCAGAGCGCCCCTATTCGTTTTTTTTGTAATTTTGTTCTGTCTTGGGTAGCAGCAATTAATGTTGGGTTGGCTGTGTGTTTTCCCTTAAGATTTGAGTTGCAACGAATTGGCTCCACATACCACTTCGTCATAAATGTCACAATCCATTTTAGGGACAACTTCACCTTCACAGCATTTATTTGAGTATCCAATTTGAGCCAATTTGATGTATTGTAAATGTTTCATGTGTTTTGTTTATTATTTTGAGTTTAGTCATAATAAATCATATTGTTATTTTGGACAGAACTTTCATTCTGTTAATCGGCAGAGCAACCCTTTCATTTCTCACTACGTTACTGAAATTTTCCTTTATTTAATTAATGTCTATCAAACTAAATTATTGCAGGTGCCAAACTCTTTTCTGCTCCACTTGCAGGGTCGATTACAGTCGGTTCACGTTTCTTTTTAACCCATGTGCAACAGCAAAAGTCGGAGTTAGAATAGGGGGGCTTAGAGCATCATTTATATATGAAGATTCTCGAAGAATTTAGTGTTAAATACACTGCTAGCCCCGGCACCTCGCAGCCCCTGCAGCTACTGACAAGGCTGCCACCCTCTTCGGGGACCATGGGTTATCCTGGCCCCACCACATATACTCACTCGTTGTGGTGGCACCTGGAGTACAGTTATCGGTATCACTGAGGTACGCAAGCTACCTCCACATCAACAAGGTACGTGGTTCATGGGGAGAAAAGACTGACAGAGCACTGAAAGACGTAAGTAGGAGTAAGGCCCCTGGAATAGACGACGTTCCTACAGATTTTTGCAATTCTTGAAAGCCAGCCACGATGGAACTGTTCCACCTGTTGTGCGATATACAGCGTGAAGCGGAATTCGCGTACTCGGGCTTCACAACGCTACTGCTCACATGCCAATGATAAAAAAAAAAGTCTGTCACAAAATTTCGTCCAGCGAGTACATCCGGCAGGACAAGGACGCTAAAGAGTGGCAATCTGGCAACATTGTAATCCCATATATGGTAACAACGAACGTATATTAGCAGTGCTACACAGTTGGTGCAGTGGACTGAGTTTTGGGTTAGCAGGCAGGAGGTCGATCGTTCGATCATGGGTTGAGGATTGTGTATTTTATTTGGTAAATAATCGTCAACGACGATTGCAGTGGGTCGTCTACGAAACATTTTTACTTACATACTATAAACGTAGAAATGCAAGATTGGTCAGTTTTGAATGAAGCCCTTTCCACGTCGTGGGCGTGAATTTATTCGTACCACTTCATCTACTAGATGCGAAACCTGTTTTCTTTGTATCTCCTCCAACAGTCCCACAGATTAGTACCAACTATTATTGTTGCCTCGTTCAGGTCCATTACATTTCGTTAGGCCTTTACCAGTAGGACTAGCAACGTGCTATTTGTATGTGTTATAGCCATGGTCCCATTAATTACATCTTCCAACACTGATTCTGGTACCTGCATGCTGTTTAGTACATACCTCAATACATTATTAGTATCATCATCATGATCATCATCATCATCATTATTATTATTATTGTTATTATTATTATTCTATCGATGGGGTTGTGAAAACATCACGATGTTACCATTAGGGAAACAGTGTAATTCGAAACCGAAAATTTCACAATTAGCGGTGTCGGGATGAATCATGCAGAACAATATGTATCAGAGGGGTAATGAGCGTTAGGTGGAACAGCGCATATGGCGTACACAAACGGTGAATATGTGGATATGCTTCTGGTCCTTGGTGTATCTGATAGCCGGGCTGGTGTTGCCACTCGTGAATATGCTGCTAGATATCCTCGTCGACGCCATCCAGGTGAAAATGTGTTTCGTCGTCTGGAGCTGCACCTTCAGGAGTCAGGTTCTCTCCTTCCACCATCGAGTGACTGAGGTCGTGCACGTACTTGCCGTACTGCAGGTACTGAGGAAGCTATTCTGGAGGTGATACACTAAGAATCTCAGCGAAGTACACGTAGCGTAGCAAGACAGCTGCGTGTCTCGCAACGCACGGCCTTTAACGTGCCGCACGAGCATGGGCAACACCCCTATCATTATGCTTTCACACAACACCTGCATCCTGCAGATCGCCATCATCGGGTGCAGTTCTGTGAATGTTTCCAACAACAACGTGAAGCCAACGATGAATTCGTTAACACCATAATATGGTTAGATGAAGCAGCATTCTCTTGTGAGGGTGTCTTCAATATGCACAATGCCCACCATTGGTGTGAGGTTAACACACACATCACCCACGATCGTGGACATAAACTTAGTTTTGGTATCAACGACTAGGCCGGAATAATGGGCGACAGGTGTCTGGTTCAAAAATGGTTCAAATGGGTCTGAGCACTATGGGACTTAACATCTATGGTCATTAGTCCCCTAGAACTTAGAACTACTTAAACCTAACTAACCTAAGGACATCACACAACACCCAGTCATCACGAGGCAGAGAAAATCCCTGACCCCGCCGGGAATCGAACCCTGAAACCCGGGCGCGGGAAGCGAGAACGCTACCGCACGACCACGAGCTGCGGACCCGGACAACAGGTGTCTGGGCCCCTACATGTTGCCTGACCGGTTGACTTCATGAAAGTATCATGCATTCTTCTCAAACTCTCTGCCTGATGCTCTGGAAGACGTTCCACTACATGTTAGGCAGAGCATATGGTTCCAACATGATGGTGCACCTCCCCACTCTGGAACTAATGTGCGACAGTATTTGGGCAGAAGATTTCCAGGGAAATGACTTGGACGTGGGGGTCCAGATATATGGTCATTGTGTTCACGTAATTCCCCCGGATTTCGTCCTGAGGGGACACTGGAAGGAGCATTTTTACTCTGCCATCGAATGTGGAAGAACTGGTAGTGCATGTTCAGGCTGCTCTTGTTACTGTGGATGCAGCTTAGTGCAAAGGCTCCAGAGCTGTATGATCCAACGGGTTGCGCAATATTTGGACGTCCTGAAAGGTCGCTTTGAGCAACCGTTGTTCTGAGGACATCGTATGCTGTTGTGAATGTCATGCGGTCATTAACATGGACGTTATTACTGTCACTGACTGCTAATGTACAACGTCTGAGTGCTCATATTACATGTAGTATAAATGACAAGTAGATGTTGTGTTACTGTACTGTGCTATCATCTTTAGCATCTCGAAATTCATATTGTTTTTGTAGTTATTCTGTCCTATGACAGGTAATTTGTTTCATCTGTCTATTTCTTATTTGTCTAACCACGTATTTGTTGTTATCAGCGTTACAAAATGTTGTAAATTTAGGTTATTTGTGACCTAAGAAACGGTGTATATTACAGTATTAAATGTCACAATGAAATTAACGAATACAAAAATGCGCCCCAACCCAGGATCGAATCCTTGACCTCCTGCATGCTAACCCAAGACTCTATCCACTGCACCAACTGTACAGCAGCATTAGCATGTGCCAACAGCGGTAGTTACAATACATGTGGTTTCACTGTTGCCAGATTGCCACTCTTTAACGTCCTTTTTCTGTGGGATGTGGTTGCCGGACGAAATCTTGAGAGCGACTTATATATATATATATAACTGGCATGTGAGGAGTCTTGCTGCGAAGCCCGAGTGCGCAAATTTCGCTTCATCCTGTGTATCTGACAAGCGAAATACAATCAGTGTTCAAGAAGAATATAACAATCATAATTCCCAAACTGCAGGTACTGGTAGGTGTGCAATCTACTTGAACTGTCAGTTTAATATGCGATGGTTGCAAAATATTGCTACGAATTATCTACAGTGGACTGAAGAAATTTGTAAAGTCGATTTGGTTCTGGAGAAATGTTAGAACAGGCGAGGCGTTACTGACCCTACATTTTAACTAGTTATGTAGTCAGGGAGGAGAAATGTAAATTTCGACGATTTCCTATGGCTGTAATTCGGTGAGAGATGTCAAAGAGCTTGGAAGAGCGGTTGAACGGAACGTATATTGTCTTGGAAAGAGATTGTAAGTATCAACAAAAATACAACAATGGTGACAGAATGTATTCACATTAAATCTGACGAGGTTGAGGAAATCAGATTAGGAAATGAGACACCAAAATCATAGGTGAGTTTTGCTGTTTGGGCAGAGCAGTATCAAATGGTTCAAATGGCTCTGAGCACTATGGGACTTAACATCTGAGGTCATCAGTCCCCTAGAACTTAGAACTACTTAAACCTAACGACATCACAGACATCCATGCCCGAGGCAGGATTCGAACCTGCGACCGTAGCGGGCGCGCGGTTCCAGACTGAAGCGCCTAGAACCGCTCGGCCACTCCGGCCGGCAGAGCAGTATCGATTATGGTTGAAGTAGAGAAGTTATTGCACAGTGCAGAATGGCTATAGCAAGGAAGGCATTGCTAGAAAATAGGAATTTTCGTAACATCTAACAGAAATTTGAATGTTCCCCAGAGTGTGGCCTTGTACGGAAGCAAAATGAGTACGATAATCAGCTCAGACATGAAGAGAATAGCAGCTTTTAAAACCGTGGTACTATAGAAGAACGTTAAAGATTCGATGGGCAGATAGAATAAATAACGAGCAGATACAAAACAGAATTGGGAGAAAAGCAATTTATGGTCCAGCTTGATTAGAAGAAGTCATCGGTTGGTAGGACACATCCTGTGGCATCAGTGAATAGTTACTTTGGTAATGGAGGGAAATGAGAGTAGGTATGTGTGTGTGTGGGGGGGGGGGGGGGGGGGGTTGCATTGTACAGGAAGACCAAGAGATGAATACAGAAAGCAGCTGGAAATAGGTTAGGTTGTATGTAGTAGTTATTGAGAGATGAAGAGGTTACCCAGGGTAGACAAGCGTGGAGAGCTGCATCAAACCATTCTTCGACTGAAGGCCACAACAACAACAAATTAGTTTTAAAGAATCGGAATCAACATTTTGGCTCTTTGTCCCAGTTATATTTAGTTAACAAATGATCTGACATTGTCTTTCGCTAATGCTGATCAAATTCTGTCAGTGGTCGCCTTTTTTTCTATTGCCTTGTGTGTTTGGAATTTATAAATTTTTGAACTAAGTTTAATCTGCATCTTTCATCGCACCTGCAAATGATAACATAGTCGTTTTCTGGGATTGGCCACTGAGATACGGCAGAACACTATTGAATTATTTTGTCATCAATTACGAGGTGCGTTTGAAAAGTCTGTGCAAAGTCCGAGAGATGGCACCACAGACGCGTATCGAGGTCATGTTTAGTTAGTAGCATTCTTGAAAAGAACGCTCACCAAGTTTCAGCCATTTTGGTCTATTTCTTTGTGTTTGGCATTTGTGTGAATCAAGGAAGTCCAGTGATCGTCAAAAAATGGACGAAGAAGCATTTCCTGTGGTGATTAAACATTACTTTATGAAAGGCAAAACGCCTCAGGAGACTAAAGAGAAGCTTGATAAACATTACGGTGACTCTGCACCTTCGATTAGAACAGTTTATAAGTGGTTTCAAAATTTTTGGAATGGCAATATGGGCACAAGTGATGCTGAACGTTCTGGACGCCCTGTGGAGGTTACGATTGCAGAAATCATTGATAAAATCCATGATATGGTGATGGATGGCAGAAGAGTTAAGTTGCATGAGGTTGCTAGTGCTGTGGGCATCTCGAATTAACGGGTACATAATATTTTGCGTAAACATTTGGACATGAGAAAGCTATCCGCAAGATGGGTTCCGCAATTGCTCACGCTTGACCAAAATCGGAATCGTGTGAAGTGCTGCAAAGATGATTTGCAGTTGTTCAGGAAGAATCCGCAGGACTTTAAATGTCGTTTCGTCACTGTGGATGAAACATGGATAAATTACTATACTCCTGAGACCAAAAAACAATCTAAACGATGGGTTACTAAGGGAGAATATGCACCAAAAAAGGCGAAGACCATTCGTTCGGCCGGAAACGTTATGGCTACTGTCTTTTGGGATTCGCAAGTGATGATCCTCATACTATCTGGGAAATAGTAACACTATTACGGGTGCATATTATTCATCATTATTGCATCGTTTGAAAACCGAGCTGCAAGAAGAACGCCCGCGATTGGACCACAAAAATTTCCTTTTCCATGCACCAGCACACACCTCAGTAGTTGTGGTCGCAAAATTAATGGAAATAGAATTCCAACTCGTTTCGCATCCCCCCTATTCTCCAGACTTAGCTCCCTCTCGGACTACTATTTGTTCTCCAATTTGAAGAAATGGCTGGTGGGACAAAGATTTTATTGGAACGAGGAGGTGATTGCAGCAGCTAATAGCTATTTTGCAGACTTGGACAATTTCTATTATTCGGAAGGGATCAACAAATTAGAACAGCGTTGGACAAAGTGCATAAGTCTTAAACGAGACTGTGTCGAAAAATAAAAAAAGGTTTACTCCAAAGACGACAGTAGTTTTTATTTTTGCACGGACTTTTCCACCACCCCTCGTACGTCGGAAAAAGCTGCTGAATGAGAAGTGAGCATATTTCCAAATGCTACCATAAATTAGGTCGCAGACGTCGATATATACGCTGACATCACAAGTAAACTACTGGCTTTATTCATGACTTCTCTAATGCGTTTGTTGAATGACATCTGGAGATAAAGAAGCATCGCAGTATCATTTACAACAATCAGTTGTCGATGATGAGGATGGAGGAAGACGTTTCTCTCAAACCTAATGTGACAAGATAAATCGAGAAGGTTTTATCGTATATGTGAGTAGCAATCCATCCCATGCTCCATCTATCAGTGGAACTGGAAGAAAGTTAGTCTAAGGTACATAAAAAGTGTGGTGTTTTGGTACCTAGCAGTGATTTGCAAGGGACGTTCATAATGTGCACTACGTGGAGAGAGCGTACGAAGCTGTTTGTAACTTGAAACTGCACGCGCTCCTCGCATACACATATCCTCTTTGCTACCTGCAGTTCTCTGTTTTTATTTTATAATCTGCACTCTCTGCAAGACTGTATATTTGCACTGACGTTAATTGACATGCTTATACATACAGTCGTGTAACAAAAAAATCGGACTCTATTTATTTTACTCCTTTTATTAGCATTACAAGTATAGACGTTAACGACGACAGGGTCATACAACCCCCTATAATTCAAGTCTCTACAGCCATGAAGTTATTACAGCTGTCGACCACCAACCAGCGTAGCGCAGCCACTTCTACAAAACGATTACAGAACCTATCCCTTATGGTGTAGGAGGGCACTAGTACTATCACCAATACGATTTTATCCTTAGACTGAAACTAATATGCAGCCACCGTGGCGTACAGCAAATTGTCTCCAAAAATGGAGATCCATAACACTCTTTTACACACATAAAAGACCTTGCCTTACTCTGTGTACTACTCTCTTCTGTAGGCACAATGTTCCACTTCTTTGGATGGTACATTTTCAGTGTCCCAAAGGTATCTTGCAAGTAAGCAATGAAAAGTCTTTAAGGTAATATTTTTGAGACCTTACTTTCTTCCATTTCGTAGAAGGCACCATAAGAATAGGTGACTAATTAAACTACCAATTTCAGAGATACGCGGCTAAAGCAGGTTTGCAGATCTCTATCGGCGTGACGCACTATTTTACAGATATCAAACTAGCTCCTAGAAGGATCACATTAGAGAGAAGGAAAGTTCAGTAAGCAGAGGGATTTGAAAATCTATGAGAATGGATGGAAACTGAACAGAAGAAAGAAGTTGTGGGAATATGAATAAACAAGGGAAATGATCAGACAGGGTCAGTCTGACTATCTACAAGGAGGACAATCTTTTGATGAATCAAAAATTAAGTCGCTGTCAGATAGTGATCCGCCCTAAAATACTATATGGAGTTAAGAGTCTGAACCTTGTAAAAAGAGGATTACATACGATACTAGCACTTGTGGAACCGAGGATTCTCAGGAGGATGTTGGGCTCCAAAAGACAGGAAACGATGAATTTAAAAGACGCGTTCAACAAGAATATACCTAGATAGAGAGAATTTGGACATCTTCAGGAAAAGTACTATGTTCTTCGGACACCTTAGAATGAATCAGGAGAGGTTTGACACGACAGATAATACAGTTTTTTATGAACACGAGAACCGAAATACAATGGATCTGAGCAGTAGAAAGTGATCTGGAAGAAATGATAATACAGTAAACAAATATTTCAAACAAAATGACATTCATGACATAGGTTTCCTCTGGTTTCCAAGAAAGAATTATATTCAGGATCGGAGTATAATGGGTAGAAGAGGTAAGAAAATTGCAAATTATTACAATTAAAAGGACAAAATCCATATTAAGCGAAGATGATCTGAATTAAGGTGGTCATTAGAAAGCCAAAACGAAAAGAAGAAGACGAAGGTATAGGGGGGTTGAGGACATATTTTAACGTACCATGTCGTTTGCGGCTTGTTTAGATGAGTTGTTATAGGTTGGGACTAGTTTTTGTAAGCTACTTTCGTTGGTTACGATATCTTCTTTTTCTGTATTGATCAAGTCGAGATTTGATTGGCAGCAGTTGACACCAGATCTCACATTTTCAGATGTTTCGATTTCCTCTTCATTTCTCCGTAGGTCCTACATTCCATATCTTTCATAATTTTGTCTGTGTACCTTAGTTCTGGTCTTCTCTTGGGTCCCTTTCCTTAATATTCCCCTTTATTACTGTGTTTAAGAGTACCTCATGTCACATTAGGTGGCCAATAAGTCGCACTTTTCTTTTGACAACTGGATTCCACAACATTACCTTCTCACTGACTCTTTCAAGAATCTGTCAGTCAGTGACCTAGTCATGCATCTTTTGTTTGAGCATGTACCTATAAGACCACCGCTCTAATCCACAGTCCATATCCTCCGACATGTCATGCTAAAACGATCCCTACAATCCACCTAGTTCAGAAATCCCACCTATATCTGATGCCCAACCGGCCCCACTCACCAGAACCTAGAGTCCTCTCTCATCGCACCCTGTACACCTGCTCCAACAACTCCCTTCATTCCATCACATCCCGATGTCAAATTCCTCAATCCTAAAAGACCTTTCCTCGAAATAAAACAGTATCTCCCAAGTCTCAACGTATCGCAACGTATACCCCTCAAAGACGCCATAATTATGAAGTCCTCTAATCCTACTTTCCAGGCCCACCTACAGAAACTGTCCATCTCGCATCCAGCTTCAATTTCTATCAAGCTGCCTTTGAGTTTCTCGTTTTCTGCGGTAAATACACCATCTCCATTTTCATTTAGACTGTCTTTTGGGTACACATTTAAATTTGTATCACATATCCCACTGCTGTCAATTTTGAGTTTGTGTCAGCTTTCTGTACCAGGTGTTAAATGAACTATACTGATTTTAGGAGTACTTCAAACTTTGGGAATTTGTTGTGAATAGTTTGGCATAATTTGGACTTCATAATACACATATTGTTACAACAAACTGATGTATAAAAACACTGTGTTTAGTTGCTAAGACTTTTACGAATGGAAAGAGGTCACACATTTGCAATACTCACAAAAGCCACAGGATCAAAAAACATTTGCTATGTTAGAAGATGTACGAAAAAACTACTTTTATAAAACTCCATACCCGTTTGGATCTGCTTAAAAAGACTTGTTATGTTTTAACAACATGTGATGGTCTCCACTTTTGCAGCCAACAATAAAAAAACGGCATTTGCGGATTTTAAAAACTTATGGAACAACTACATTTAATAGCCATTCATCTTCTCAAATTGTAAAACATAAAAGTTCCATACGTATATTCTATTAAAATATGGGGAAGAGTTTCCATCTTACAACAGAGAGGCTGGGGAATATCTTAACATTGGTAAATCGCTAGTGTTTTTTTTTATTTTTTATGCCGTACAAAACTGTATAAGTGTATTAAAGAACAATAAACAACAGTTTTTTGTACCTGTGTAGACACTTGATACCACCTGTCTGGCGGTTCTGCAATTCTTTTACGTTCTTGCAATACGAACTTGATTTCTTAATGTTAAGTAGAACTTGGTGATGACTGTTTTTTGAAGGCAGTTTTAGAAACTTTAAGATCACAATCGAAACTTAGTGGTTATTAAAATTAACTATCGCTACACTCTCCTACTTGATATAGAATTTAAACTGAATGTTGTTGTGCGTTTCAAGCAGTTGTGTCTAATTTTGCCGTCTATTTAACTAAACATCTGATCTGTAAATTCCATTGTAAAAAGGAAAACGGTACAAACGAAGCTTACAGATTATATACCTGGATATATCGTCTGGCAAATTGGGTTGAATGCAATACACACTGATTTATAGCTTATAAAAAACAGTTAACTGAAAATATTGCTGCGGTACCAGTTAATCGAATTTTTCGTCTTCTACTGTACTGAGAAGATTGTAGGTGTAGTATGGAAGAAAGTCTTTCATTAACTGATGTTCCTGTCTCACTTTCTGGTGGATTGTTCGCATAATAAAGACTGCTGTTAAGACACTTCAAAATACTCTTATAACAGCAAATAATTGTAAAAGGTAATTCATTTCATCCAGATTAAGTGCTTTTAAAAAATCGGCTACTGCTTCAGATAAGGATACAGGAAAAATTATAAACACGTAATCACACGACAGAGGATGCTTTGTGGTTTACAATAATACGTTATTTAGTTACATTATCATGACTGACAAGCTGCGAGCACTGTGTGCGTCTGCTTCTGCCAAGGAGCTCACTTTCGCCATTATGTCTTCATCGTGTCAGCCAGCATGCTTTAAACTGTCAAACTCGCCTTCCGGCCCATTCGTTCCTATGACCCGGCGTGGCGCTCGCTGTGAGCTACTGCAGCTTGCAGATATCCACAGCTGTTCAAATAAATGAATACTTTCCCCGTCCTATTACATATACACGTCACTAATTGTCTAAACACCACAATTGTTTAAATTCCAGAAATGTCACATCGTCAATTATATTTCATAGGAGTTTTATAAGTTGTTTACTTTCTTTCGGTTTTTCCCCCATTTGCTGACACTTCTTAACGTACAACTGTTTTGTCATGAATGATATGGGGACGAGGTAAATTACGACACTCCACAATGTTGACTGAAATTACTAGAAATTGTACCAAAAAATCTATTTCAGCCATTTTTCCTCCATTATTGGCCTACTACATACCGACATAGCCAGTTTTGAGACTTCTGTACGGGAAGCTCTGTATACACACTTATTAGAATACCTATGCAATTACATGAAGGAAAAAAATAATAAAATTCATTTATAAAATAAGTAACAAAATTTCAAAATTTTTACTAAAATTCACAGTATATATTCACCACACAGTGAATATCCATTTCGTTTTTTGTGGTTTGGGTAGTTGAAGTCACTCCTACGGTTGACATCTTTCTTCTTTATCGGTTGCTCTCCCTTCTAATGTTCACATCTGAAAGTTGCCATATTTGAATCCCATTATGCCTGATATCTGCCAGCATGATAACAGCCCAGAATCATACTACAGTGGTTTTAGGTGCACTCATGTTGATGTCACGTATGCTATTGGACGTCAGCTTTCTATCCGTAATTCGCAAGAATTGTGCAAATATTTGATACCGCATACCTCTGGAAACCTACCAAGGGCTTGCTCAGTCCATGCCATGCACAAATGCTGCTCTATTGTGTACAAAAGTTGGCCCATCAGACTACTAAGCAGATGGTAAAGATGTTTTAGTTCATTAGTGCACATCAGTATTGATACTCTTGAGGAGTGAGCGTTGATACTGACGGCTGCTAAATGCAACAATGTTAATCAGCCACACTTTCGAATTCCGCGGTGTAGAATGTAGCAGTGGGAGTTGAGAAAAACTATTAGCGCATAGCAACGACCGCCTCTTTGCGTTCTCTGTTCACAGCATGTAATAGCCTCCACAAAATAATGCTTTGGCACCGTGGTCCTCGTCTGCTCGTTGTAAAAACAACCCGCTTTGTGTCCATGCACTTAGACATTAGCATAAATTGCCTCCAAAGGTACGTGACTATGGTACGAAGCATAGTTTGCTTGTAAGTGTCATGCAGATTTTGAACGTCATTACCTCACTAGTTCAGACAGATCCCAATCAAAAGTATCATAGATTTTATACCCACTACTTATAGGAAATGCCTTAGAAAAGGGACAAACTGTGAAATATTTGTAGATCAAGGCTGCTGAAGCAATAGTTTTCGTAGCATTAGGTATACGTGGCAGTAGAGGGAAAAAAACAGCCTACTGTCTGGGCCATTACTTCTTGCCATCGTTTGTTCCAAGAACTTTGATTGTAGACATAAAGAAGCTATTACTAGTATACCACTGTACCGATTTCCAAGTGATGCAGGAAGGATGTGTTTTGGAGTATTGTATAGATGCAGTATCGTACCATCAAGTAACTATACTTCGTTAACATCAGAAGCCTGCCTACAACCAAATTCAGCATCTGTTGAAAAATAATCTTTCACCTATCATGGAGAAGACATATTTTCTGGTTCAAACTGATATATTACTCAAAAATAGGGCGGTTGGCTGAAGGTCGTGGTCAAAGTTTCTATTCGCTCCATATGTGACCCTCTAATATGGAAAGGCTGTGCCACATTGTAAAACTGTTCAGGTTTGTGTAACTTGCTTCACTGCTGACAGCTCTCTGAACTCTAAAACCTCAGAATGATAAGACTGAAACTTTGAAAAATCACAATTGCCAAACCATAATCTGACTGTGCTTGTGCCAGGTTGGTCCTGTGTCTCGATAGAAATTTGTTTTGTGTGTGCCTGAAATACAATTGACTGAGAGCATTCCCAGAAAGTTGAATAACAGTCTCCATAAACTTAGCTCTTCAACAGAAATAGCTTGAAAGTTTTTTTGTGGAATTTTCTTGTGGCCACTAAGGCTGTGTAGAGGGCTTCCCACTACGTATAACCATGATTACTGCAGGTACGCAGCCAGTCAGTGTCTCTCAGAGTGACTCAGATACAGGCACGCACCTTCGGCTAGCGTGCACCGCCTGACATTACACACTCCTGTGGTGGGACAGGTGACAATAGCATTTGAATCATGCACATGGTGTCATGCGATGACTTGACACAAGGCACAGAGTCTTGTTCCAGCAGTCATCTGTAGTGGATACAATCCAACCCACTGTGGCCAACCTACAGACGACCTCAAATGTGTATATAAATAAAAATTTTCTTGCTCCAATCCATCTTACTACATACTCACTGCGGTAACCATTTAAACACCGTAACTGTTTACGTAAAAATGATGTGTTTAAATAGAAGTGACTGGACCACTGTGGATACGGGTGTCTGGGCTGGGGATAATTGTTTAAACATTAAAAATAACAGGTTGATTGTTTAAACATGAAATATATAGAAATTTAATATGGCGACGCCATTTTAAACTTAGGACAAGAGCATTTCCCGCCATTTTGAACTCAGGGCCGGTGGGCTGTTTCCGCCATTTCGGATTGTGTCGTTAGAAAGGTAGGGAGGGGGAAATGTGGGAAAACTGGATGATGATGTAAGAGAAAGTGGGTTCCAGAAATCCAGCAACAGTATGGGCTGTGCTTGAACTCTCCTCTATCTTCTGCTTATGGTCTAGGAGAACTGCTCCATATGCTGTGGTTTCTCAGGTTTTCAGATAGGGAATGGAGTTAATTTTTGACATATTCTTCAGTAACGCGTTATTTAATTTATCTCAAATGTACGAATGATCCAAAGTAAACTCATGTGTGATGTAGCTGAAGCTTCTAACTAATAAACAAGAGATTTACAGATAAATGAAACACTAAGCGAGGTATTACGTAATTTTCTGTATATGGATTCAGTGATTAAACACAAAACAAACTTGATTTGTTGGCTGATTGGATAAATGTCTAGCAACTAATATAGAATTTATTGCTCTAGAACTGATTCCAGTTTTTATCTGGGATTTGAAATCACGCTTAGCCGTTTTGGTGCTTTGTTTATATTAAACATTCCAAGACGCATTGTGATACATATTCCACGTTAAACCTCAGGTGTCCCTGTAACTAGTGCAGTTAGCTGTTCGAGAAGTCAGAGGAATGCAAAAGTATACCACCAAATTACGCCTAGTGAACTGCTATGGCATGCAATCAATTTTCCGTTCGATGACCACTTCACTTTGTGTTCATGAATTGGACTTCTCAACCGTGCAACGACATCTCACCTATTGCAGGAAATCAGCAAACAAGAACAAGGCGAACAAAAGGAGAGAGGAAGAGACGTAGAACACTCAACATTCAAGATCAGACAGTAACTTTACACACGATAGCAAGGTAGAAGGTACATGTTCTTCCAGGTACTAATTGATAAGTAACGTTCTTCCTCAGTATAGCGTCGAACTTACAAGGGAACCTCCCCATCGCACCCCCCTCAGATTTAGTTATAAGTTGGCACAGTGGATAGGCCTTGAAAAACTGAACACAGGTCAATCGAGAAAACAGGAAGAAGTTGTGTGGAACTATGAAAAAAAAAGCAAAATATACAAACTGAGTAGTCCATGTGCAGGATAGGCAACATCAAGGTATATGTGAGCTCAGGAGCGCCGTGGTCCCGTGGTTAGCGTGAGCAGATGCGGAAAGAGAGGTCCTTGGTTCAAGTCTACCCTCAAGTGAAAAGTTTAATTTTTTGTTTTCAGACAATTATCAAAGTTCAGGTACTCACACATAATCAACTTCGCTCTGCAAAATTACAGGACATGTTCAGATTTGCTTGGACATATGCAGGATTTGACGGTCTACACACGGAAAAATTTAAAAACGTTAAAAACATATGTTTTGACAGAGCACTGGGAAACTGTGCGACTGTGAAACTGTTGCATTCATTTGTTGCAGTTTATGTGACAAACTCTTACGTTTTCATCACTTTTTTGGGAGTGATTATCACACCCACAAGAAAACCTAAATCGGGAAAGGTAGAAGAAATTTTTTACCCATTCGCCAAGTGTACAAGTTAGGTGGGTCGACAACATACTCCTGTCATGTGACGCACATGCCGTCACCATTGTCGTATGGAATATATCAGACGTGTTTACCTGTGGAGGAATCGGTTGACCTATGACCTTGCGATCAAATGTTTTCGGTTCCCATTGGAGAGGCACGTCCTTTCGTCTACTAATCGCACGCTTTTGCGGTGCGGTCGCAAAACACAGACACAACTTATTACAGTGAACAGAGACGTCAATGAATGAACGGACAGATCATAACTTTGCGAAAATAAAGAAATTAAAATTTTCACTTGAGGGAAAACTTGAACCAAGGATCTCTCGTTCCGCATGAGCTCACGCTAACCACGGGACCACGGCGCTCCTGAGCTCACGATCTCCTAGATGTTGCCTATCCTGCACATGGACTACTCAGTTTGTATATTTTGCTTTTTTTTTCATAGTTCCACACAACTTCTTCCTGTTTTCTCGATTGATCTGTGTTCAGTTTTTCAAGGCCTATCCACTGTGCCAACTTATAACTAAATCTGAGGGGGGTGCGATGGGGAGGTTCCCTTGTTA
This sequence comes from Schistocerca nitens, assembly GCF_023898315.1. Lineage (NCBI taxonomy): Eukaryota > Metazoa > Arthropoda > Insecta > Orthoptera > Acrididae > Schistocerca > Schistocerca nitens. The sequence continues at coordinate 677,368,770 of NC_064617.1, read as the reverse complement.
GTTGTTTCGTAATAACCGTGTGTAATCAGTTTCGTAACACGCATGTGTAATCGACAGCAACATTTCCATTAGACATCTTACCAGCAGGAGCTACACGCAAATGCGCCACCTGACTACTTGTTATGCAGACAGTCAGCGAAGAATGCATTGTCTTTTTAATGGAACAAAACCAAATCAGGTTCTCAAATTGGGACGTCTATGTTCAGAGGATACAAATCAATACAGCTAGAGTTCCAGATAGGCAAAAGAGAGAAGAGTCCGTAACACGTTCCATGCGAACAAACAAACGTAAGGGACAGATCAGTAAGTGATTGCAGTCATCTACCAGCTGTGGAAAAGGTAAACAAATCGATAACTGGTTTTCGTTCACACACACACACACAAACACACACACACGCCACACACATCGCTGAATGTGCAATGTGTAGGACACTCTAGTAATACTATATTACTCGAGAAATGGTTAGCCATTTCCCTCCTTTGACTTTTTATGTAATTTGAAGCTAGTATGTATTGTGTGTGCGACTGTGTGTATGAGGAATAGGTCAGCGATGTGTTTATTAGATGATATGGATGAATGCAGAATTAATAGAATAGAGAGGACGAAATAAAGCAGTTAAGTAATATACGACATTCAGACCAAAGCAGTAAAGGCTTCAATTCACGTGGAAGGCAGTAATGTTAAGATTGTCCTGTCGATGATGCGGACGTTACAGATGGAATGCAAGTTGGTCAGATTATTGAAAAATGAGGAGAAAATTTGACTCTTCTATTTCAAAGTTTCACCCTAAGCAGTTTACGAAAATCATGGAAAACATAAATTTGAACGTCAGGGTTGGGGTTTTAATCGCCATCCTCCAGAATATGGGCCCAGTGAATTATTACTGCGCCATCTCGATTTGTCAATTCAAAAGAATCTGCACAGAGAACGTGTTCGAAAAAAACTACAGATGCACTAAATGGTAAATGTTGGTACCATTGCGTATGTTCCTATTCCCACCAATGAGCTTATTTACATCACATCGCCCAGTGAGCTGTGTATTAATAACAGCCAGTTTTAAGAGTTCTCTTCGTAAAGTTCTAGTATACCACTGCAATTAAATAGGTGAATTAAATTCATTGTAGACATGCATTACACTGACAGCAGAACGAGTGTCTGCAGTACAGGGTGTGAATCATGTTATAGTGGTTGGGTTGCTAGCAAGTCTTCGGGTGAAGCACTTGTGAAACGGTCTGAATTCACGAAACACAGGGATATATGGCACTGTATGGCATTTTCATTTATTCTGAAAGCTGCTTATGGGACCAGAAGATGGCATAATGGAATGCCAAAACTAGTTGTCGTCAAACAAAAATAAAATAACACCATAGTTACACGGTTGTTGGAGAAATTCATTAATACTGACAATTAAAATTCGTTCGCTTCAAAGCAAAGATTCTGGGATATCAAAAAAATCATTGATTTATGTATAATATTCACGGATTTCTATAGACTATTCGTTAATTTTGATCCTATTCTATTTGTAAAAAGAGATCGGGGAGAATGACTATGTGTTTATGAATGAGCCTGGATTCCTCCTGCCGTTGTGGTCATTATCCTAGATTAACGTTCAGGTCAGTAAATGTAATATGTTATCAGATTTCAGCACAAAAGTCTTCAAATTTTGTAGTCCTATCTTCCTCAGCTGCATGTAATATTACCGTATATTGCTAATTTTTACTTTTGGACCGTCTAGCTGCAACTGAATACAACACAATTTTCGTGCCATACGCGTTTCGCCTTTATTCTCTGCAAGGCATTTTCAGTCACCTGGAATATGTACATATTTTAACTATTTAGTTCACGTTTTGGGGCAACGTATCTACATGTTATAAACAGTTCTGGCGACTGGTTTTTCTATAACGCAGTAATATTTTGAATTCTACTTAACACGTTCTATGGACGACTTTTACATGTTACGTTTTTGTTCCATTTTCGGTGCTGTTCCTCTTCTGATAATTGTTTTGTTTTCCACATTTTAAAATTTATAAGAAGAGGAACAGCACCAAAAGTGGAATAAAGACATAATATGTAGAAAATCGTCGACGCAACCTGTATGTAGAATTTAAAATATTACTACGTCACAGAAAAACCCACCACCATAACTGTTTATAACCTATAGCTACATTGCCCCCAAATGTAAACCAAATAGTAAAAATATGTACATATTCCAGGACACTGAAGATGCCTTGCAGAGAATAAAGGCGAAACCGTATGGCACGAAAATTGTGCTTCATTGAATTGTAGATAGACGGTCGAAAAGTAAAAAATTATTAATACGCCTTAATTCAGCACAAATGATTTAAATTTGCCTGTAATATCTCGATAACTGGCTACTTAAAATGCTTTGGACAGAGGTCTTAGGTCTCGGTCCTCTTAGCACAGACATTTCATGTACTAATAGCGAGCAACATTCCAAATACGAAGTACTGATACACCTGAAATGAACGCTTTAACCATTGGCAACAAATGCTGTACTGATCCTTTCGCTTGCACTGCTAGCCACGCTAGTCATCTACAACTCTCCTGAAGTATGAGTAATTACAAATTTCTACCAAACAAAAATCTGTCTACAGCGAAAATCCGTATCAGTTAAAGAATAATACTCCCGCCTATAAAAATGGTGTGTGATCGTTGTGGTGCAGCTACCTGAAACGCTGTTTGAACCTGTTACCTAATACTACTACAGCTAGTTGGTAATCTGTTGTAAATCTGTGGTTTGAAGCTACTACTATCTGAGTGAGTACACCACAATAATCACATATCTTTATGGGCGCTGATAACCTCGCTGTTGTGCGCCCTAAAACACTAATAATCATCATCATAATCATCATGAAGCTTTATGAGCACGTTTAACGTTCCTCCTGTTCTGCTCTCTGTGTTGCTCTCCAAGAAACACATTTCACTGATGACCCATTCTCCAACTCTCCGAGGTCATTCTTATGGAATAACTGAAAAAATCGCAAATGTTGAAGGAGAAAGTGACGGAAATTTTGTAAACACTTGGTTCCATATACCTCCAGAAACTTACCACGGACTTGCATCATTTAGAATCACCATTGAATTGTGAGCAAAAGTTTGACCTAGCTGGCTCATACAACTACATGCAAGTATCGGTAACAACAGTTGATTGTGGGATTTTGGAAAACACTTCATGCTTGCATATTACAACTTTTATAGAGACAGGATATTAACAGGCACCTATTAAAGGATGATCACGTGAAACTCAGCATTTTCTGTTCGTCTATGAGAGCCCAGTAACCGTAGATATCAGAGCCTAGGTTGATAGCCTGTTCCTTCTCGTAAGCGTTCGATACAGTTTTGCGTTGTCACTACATGAACAAAGTACTGAATGTCAGATCATATTAATAATTAAGTTAAAGATCTTCTAGCAAATAGCACGCTATTCTTAATACAGAGGAGAGTTCGGGTGTAAAAGTAGTTTCAGAGATTCCTCTAGGGAGTGTTTAGCAGCGCCGTGGATCAGCACAATGACCATGGTGCTGCGATTATGAGCACCGATCGTCACGTAAAACGTAATGATCCCAACCTGGAATCAGTTTATGCACCACTAAAGAATGCTGGTGTGCATTTCTAAAATTAGAGCAGGTTTAAGTGTGATATCGTGTAATCTTACAGCTTGGTGGCTGTTGTAGGAGCAGTCTCACCACGGTGGACAACATGTGATGGACATATGTAAGCATTCCAAGATGTATGATATGGTATAGCATCCTGTGGGTCCATAAAAGAATCGCACTGGGGAATGTCACTGGTCATGTGCGGTGACGCTGATGATGTCCAATAGGGCTTCGGATGCTGCTGCAGCCACAACGTCATTCCAAATCACGCCTCTGGGTAGCCAAGACACAGTGCCGGCGGTGTGAACATGGCCGCCGGTCTGTGGAGGCGTCTGTTACCAGGCCAGTACAGATAGCCAGGTGTGCGTGCTTGGCCAGTGGAATAGCATGAGTGGGATAGCACGTGCACCTATGTATACCTGCTCTCCAATGTGTGTAGTCCAACCACTGATGACAAGACTCCAATCTTCAAGTCTATATTTAGCACAAGTGATCTGTCAACCATATAGACTCGACCAGTATCCCTAAGTGGGCCACCTTGGTTTCCATAGTTAGCACAAGTGATTTGACAACCATTCAGGCTGAAACGATAGCCCCAAATCTGCCGTCCTGTATTCTGACTTCATAGAACTGGGTGTAAAAACCATTGGCTACCTTGTATCACCTTTCTCAATTTAAGTGATTTGGCAACCATGAAGGTTGGCGCAGTATGCCCAGGTCTGCCATCCTGAATTCTGATGTCATGGGGCTGCAAAAACTCCAGTACAACAAGTGGCCTATACCTACAATCTTGTATTTGATGCATGGGAAATTTCGGCTAGGTCCAACATCATGGATTTTTTTGATTTTCCACCATTTTATAAATAGAGCAACGTATCTATTATATCATAGGAGTGGGGAGGGGGGAGGGAGATGTGAAGGGAATGGTGAGGTGGAAGGAGAAGGGGAATGAGGAGAGGGAATTCGGCTACACTGCATGGTGACGTCATCAATGTTGTCATAATCAATACAGCTACTCTACTGTAACATGTCAAAAAGCTGCCAGACACAATAAATATTTCCTTTCCACTGTTTCATAAAATTGGCAGAATTTAAAACTTTGTCACAGTCTTCTCATTAAGTGGTGTAATACTACATTAAAGGTGTAGCATAGTAAATGTTAGAACTGTGCGTATGTCTTCGGGTAGCACAATTACGCCGTACCAATTAGCCAGATTATATTCGTCCAGTATGTTAGAATGAAAGCACAGTGAGTTTCTACATACTTTACAAATAATTTTAAGCCGGCCAGAGTGGCCGAGCGGTTCTAGGCGCTTCAGTCTGGAACCGCGTGACCGCTACGGTCGCACGTTTGCATCCTGCCTCGGGCGTGGATGTGCGGGCATGGATGTCTGTGATGTCCTTAGGTTAGTTAGTTTAAGTAGTTCTAAGTTCTAGGGGACTGATGACCTCAGATGGTACGTCCCATAGTGCTCAGAGCCATTTGAACCATAATTTTAAACATTTTCGAAACTTTTTCTTGCAGCAGCTTCCTACATTTTTGCTGTTCTTGTAACAAAATTGCAGATCAGTCATGACCTATTAATTTATTAGTTACTAACTTTGTTTGCAACATATTTTGCATTCACTTTCTTCATACACTACTGACTGTATCTGCAAAGGTATATCATTGTACAACATATAGTTCAGCAAACATTACGACATAAACATGTGTGAAAACCTCTCTTTTCTTAACATGGAGCTCAAATTACCGAGACCATACTCTTCCAAGAAACTGAATTGTTAAATTGCAATTTAATGACTTAGGTTTTATAACTTATCTTTGCTATGATCAAATATAAAGTAAATGGTTTGACTAAGCATTATTTGCCAAAAATGTCTTACATCAACATATATAGGGATTATCGCTCTTCCGGTTTATGAGTTTTGGTTTTGACTTTTTCATTAGTCTATGGGTGATTAAGCCGACTTAAAAAAATGAATATAATTAGAGTTTCGCATCTTCAGCAAAAAAATTGCATGTTAGTCATAAAATATTGAAAATTTTAATTCACATGTAATTAGACTTTTGAAGCTGTTTTCTACATGATAATTCGATTCTTTATAGAATCAAGAGTGGGGGAGGGATGAGTGGTAAAGCCATTAACACAACACTCAGTACATCTACATCTATTCTGCCCAAGTCTATCGCTCATAGTGTTTGTCGGAGTGTACTTTGAGTAGCACTGTCTTTTAGCATTTCTTCTCACTTTTCTGGCTATACATCCTTCCCATTGACAACAGCATATTATTCATGCCTTGGTCCTAATGTATGTGCTATATACAACAGGGGGATTTTTCAGATTTCTTTTCTGTTATTTGTGTGCACGTTACTTCAAGTTCCCATAATGGGTTCTTTTCTGCTCATACACATATAAAGTTCTATCGTTACATCATTAGCTGTGGCTTTTAATTTAGTTTTCCATTGGTGTTGGTCGGTACGTAGGTGATGTTATTGTGTCATAAACGACAGGACGAGGCTGGAACATCACCCTTTGGCATGGGTGAGCCTTGGCTAGGGGGGCGATGGCCTGCCCTGTGCCTGATGTGCTAATAAAACATAATTAACAAGCAAACTTTTATTTTCACAAGGTACATTGCGTCTTCTTTCACAGCAGCCAGCTGCAGCATGCAGAAGTTCCCTTGCTTCGTCGAATGTGCTGATACCCACCTGTGTTGTGCAGCCTCGGCCGATGCAGCAGTGGAGTTGCATACACAGTTCACGGTGACGTCACAGCACCTTGGCCGCAGCTTGGCTGGTATTGTGTGTGCTGCCTTTGGTGTTAGCAGTATGGGGCACTGGGTTACCGCAGTGCTCTCTTTGCTCCAGAAAGCACCCATTGGCCCTACACAGAGTGTGTGAGATTGGACTGGGTCAGACTGCAGCATCCGACAGTAGAAATACCAGCAGCATCAGAGTACTCTACAGGAATGGAAGGGCTATAGTGGCTGTGACACTCCTCTTCACGAGGACGATCCGTGACTACCCTCTAGCCGACTAGTTAAGCCCCTGGAAGGGCAGATGGTGAATGTTGCCCACAACTTCCTGTCAGTCTCAATTTCAATGGCAACACTGCAGCTTGAAGTGGTAAAGTACCCTTGGCAGGACTCGCAGTTCGATCAGAGCTAAAAAATGGTCCTTATTAGCAGAGGACAGAGTGACACAGCTTCTTCAGCTGCAGACTGAGGACAAGTAAATCATACCACTACATAAGAGTAACATTTTCTTGTGTGCGTTACTATTGCGAGGCAATGATGACTTAATGAGGCCAGCTTTCCATTGAATACTTCAGCTGTCGCTGATGTTGTCTTAACTTCACCTTCCAGAAGAGGTTGTGGACATACTCTGAACTGTCGGTACTCTGAATAACCCTTGTGACGTCCGACATATGGCCAGTTAATTTATTCTGCCTAATCAACACAAGGATGGCATCCTCTGGTCTAAAGAATGGTACAAATGGCTCTGAGCACTATGCGACTTAACTTCTGAGGTCATCAGTCGCCTAGAACTTAGAACTAATTAAACCTAACTAACCTAAGGACATCACACACATCCATGCCCGGCTCCAGACTGTAGCGCCTAGAACCGCACGGCCACTCCGGCCGGCTATCCTCTGGTCTCTGTGGTGTCATTCTCCTGTATTGGTTTTTTAGACAACCTGCTCTTATAGTTGTGGCAATGTTATGTGTAACATCAGCAGTGTGCTTATTGGCTTTGCAAAACTTCTCAAACTCTGCTCTATTTACAAGCCTATTATTTAGTGGCACTTCAGTATATTCAGATGGAGTTCAGCTTTAAGCGGCAATGGACAAAAAAAGCTGATGATAGCATTCTGTTGTGCCATTCACGATGACTTTTAGCATATGAGCACTTTAACAACTGCATTAATCAATGCCGGTCTTTGTCGCCGAGCGGTTCTAGGCGCTTCAGTCTGGAGCCGCGCGATCGCTACGGTCGCAGGTTCGAAACCTGCCTCGGGCATGGATGTGTGTGCTGTCCTTAGGTTAGTTAGGTTTAAGTAGTTCTAAGTTCTAGGGTACTGATGACCTCAGATGTTAAGTCCCATAGTGCACAGAGCCATCAGCCATTAATCAATATGAATGACTACATTTCCCCTGCCATGGACAGCTGTAAAACGACTATTTCAACATATGGCTCTTTTGTCATGTGGGGCAGTCAGCCTATCAACAACAGATTTACGATAATGGATTCCTCCTGTTTTCCTCTTTCTTTCAGATCTGTTAGTGCAAAGTTGAAAACTGAGGAAATTATACCAATGCATGTACTTGCCATACTTTTCTCTTCAAGGAGGTTCAGGCAGGTACTTTTAGGTGTAGTTTTCATTCACAGACGCAGTTACGTTTCCGTCACACATCTAAAACTGGCGTCTCAAACTCTCAGCCAGTACCCTGACACGAGCTACGAATGTTTTAGCCGTGTCACACTGAACCAGGGCTCAGATGTGACCCACTGAGGTTGGCAAACTGCAAGTGTGTATGAAATGGACCGACAGTATGAATGTACTCATTATGTGCCAGTATTATTTACTCGCTCGAAACTAGTTTCATAGCTGGCGCGGTAGCCGAGCGGTTCTAGGTACGTCAGTCCGGAACCACACGGCTGCTACGGTCGCAGGTTCGAATCCTCCCTCGGGCATGGATGTGTGTGATGTCTTTAGGTCAGTTAGGTTTAAGTAGTTCTAAGTTTAGGGGACTGATGACCTCAGCTGTTAAGTTGGGTTGGGTTGTTTGGGGAAGACCAGACAGCGAGGTCATCGGTCTCATCGGATTAGGTAAGGACGGGGAAGGAAGTCGGCCGTGCCCTTTCAAAGGAACCATCCCGGCATTTGCCTGGAGCCATTTAGGGAAATCACGGAAAACCTAAATCAGGATGGCCGGACGCGGGATTGAACCGTCGTCCTCCCGAATGCGAGTCCAGTGTGCTAGCCACTGCGCCACCTCGCTCGGTCAGCTGTTAAGTCCCATAGTGCTTAGAGCCATTTGAACCTAGTTTCATTATTATCATTATTATTATGTACTACTCATGTACTACGCATTTTACAATGCTTACTCTGACTAACCATCTCTCGTTAGATGTAAGAAAGGGCCTGACCTATCGTGGAAAGTGAAAGAAATAAACACACAAATACCCAGTGTAGACTAACTGAGGAGTTTACTAGCCGGGTGCTTCTACTCAGGAATAGACCCAGAAAAGGTACTACAGAGGCTGTGTGCGCGATCCCAGCTAGGAGACGCTGATGGCCGCGACACGCGCCGAGATAGGTCCGCGTTGTGTAAGCGCAGCGCCCTGCACTTCCTACTGTCCACTGGTGTGAGGGGCGGGGAAGGGGGGGGGGGGGGGGGCAGGTCGGAGCAGCGCAGGGCGGCCTGGCTGTTAACGCCGCTTAACGATTGTTTCACGGCCGCTGGAGAGTGGCGCCGGCTCTGACACCGACCTGCGTTGCCTCTCTCCTCGTCCAACGCTTTCTCTGGCGGCGGCCGGCGTTCGATTCAGTACAGAAGGCGTCGCAGTTGAAAAGTGGTTGGGAGACAGTCGAACTTCTGCACTTTTTGAATAAGAGCGTTGCGAGGCGGAGCGTGTGCAGTAGAAGGTGATAGATCATAGCACAACTTATTTCAGTAACCGCTAAGTTAGTGTGTGTGTGTGTGTGTGTGTGTTTGTGTGTGTGTGTGTGTGTGTGTGTGTGTGTGTGTGTTTGTGTGTATGTGTGTGTGTGTGTGTGTGTGTGTGTGTTTGTGTGTGTGTGTGTGTGTGTGTGTGTGTGTTTGTGTGTATGTGTGTGTGTGTGTGTGTGTGGTCAACTTTTAGTAACATACGAGAAGGTAAATTTAAATATCTTCGAGAAACTGTACGGCACAATGGACCTGAAAAATTTATAATGGACGTTAGAGTTAACAAAATGGAAAGAGGATACGGTTTGACAAAATATATCTACAACAAGAAAGCACATCTAGAAAACAAAACTAGAATACTATACCACAGTGGTAAGGGTAGAATGTTGTAATATTTCTGTCTTATTCAGAAATCATATTAGGCTCCTGGAAGCTATTCCCAGGGCAGTGGAGATGCAAGAAGCATTGAAATGACGCAATGTGGGATGAGATACCGGTGACAGATGTTAGATTCGGTACCATTCGCGTGAGAAAGACCGCCTGCATGATGCTGCTGCTCTGTGATTGGCTGCTGTGTTCGGCGGTAGGGCGCCGAAACCTTAGACTTTAGCTGCTATTATTAATTAAACCTGTCATTTTTTTAAATAAACATCTCTCAACAGCCAGCTATCAATCAGTCATTTCAAAATTATTAAAATCAAAGTATTACTAAAACAAAAGATTGACGATATTACTGCCGATGCACTTCGGTGGCGTTCGGGTCACGCCTTGCTAGCTTGGCGCGCGAAGTGTATCGGGCAGTCCGGCTCTCCAGTTCTGACCGTTCCAGTAGACAGACATGTTGTCTGTTATAGCAGTATTTTTTCATGCAATTTTATTCACTACAGTTCCGACCGTCGCTAGGTACAGACATGTTGTCTGTAATAGTAGTATTTGATTCATGTAATTTTATTCTCCAGTTCTGACGGTTCCAGCTCAGTCCGGAACCGCGCGACTGCTACGGTCGCAGGTTCGAATCCTGCCTCGGGCATGGATGTGTGTGATGTCCTTAGGTTAGTTAGGTTTAATTGGTTCTAAGTTCTAGGGGACTGGTGACCACAGATGTTAAGTCCCATAGTGCTCAGAGCCATTTGAACCATTTTTTGACGGTTCCAGTAGACAGACATGTTGTCTGTGGCAGGATGTATTTCATGTTATTTTAGCCAGATATAATGACTGTGGAAATATATGTTCAATACGTTGTGATCAAGAATAGTTTCTCGTGTCTATATCAATAAAAACGCGAGTGGCATCCCAAATGAGTTATAGTTTACTCTAGCAGCAGTTCCTTGCGAAGTTAATTTCAGCCTCAAGAAAAATAATCCACGACCTGCGTGCTGTTTACTGCGCTGAGGACATCATCATCATGAAGACAGCAGGTTAGTGAAGTGTACATGAACTTATGTATTCCACACAGGGCAGTGGAAACAACTAGGCACAGCACAAATGTGCTGAGTGACACGTCAGCTGCAGTAATGCAGAGGAGGTAAAGAAGGATGAAAGTATAAACACTATCTCACTTTTATTTCTTTTTTCTTGCTGTAATGTTTATGTTATGGGCGGTTATAATTAAACTTTCCCTATTTAGCGCCGGCCGCTGTGGCCGAGCAGTTCTAGGCGCTGCTACGGTCGCAGGTTCGAATCCTGCCTCGGGCGTGGATGTGTGTGACGTCCTAAGGTTAGATACGTTTACGTAGTTCTAAGTCTAGGGGACTGATGACCTCAGATGTTAAGTCCCATAGTGCTTAGAGCCATTTGAACCATTTGAACCCTATTTAAAAATGTCAAACCTTGGTACGATTAATGTGAAGGACGTGGGGAAGACAAATACTGCAAAATCAATTCAATCGAAACACTTATAATATTACTGCTACGGTACATCATACCGTTACATACTACTATTTCTACAAAAGGGGCTCAATATAGCAACAGTGTCCAGAAGAGTCTGAAAGCGCAGGATTTCATTGTGCACAGCAGACCGAAGCATGTCCGTAGATATGCTGGCTACGTCTCTTGATTTTCTGAGCTTCAGATCAGCACACGTATGAATGTTCCCCTCATAATTCGATAGTTTCCGAATGTGTTTCGGAGAAGCAGGTGAACTTCACGATCGATGTCGATAGGGCGCCGTCTTGAATGAAAACGGCTGAGTTAAATCCGTCTCTCTCCTGTAGGGCGGGTAAGACACGCTGGCGAAGCATATCGCAGTAACTCTGGCCAGTCACACTGCGAGTCTTTGATCCTTGAGTGCCAGCCCGTTCCAAAAAGAATGGGCCAATGATGCCGTGAAGCCATATCATACGGTGACACATTCACCATACAGAGGAACTTCATGCACAGTGACTGGAGGTGAAGGTCCTCACACTCGGAAATTCTGTGTGTTTACCTCACCCGGTCGAGAAAAATGAGATTCATGTGTCCCTAGGATAGTCCAGGAGCAGCCCTCATCTACTTCAGTCGTTGTGAGAAAGTGGACAGCGTAGGCAACACATCGTTGTGCGTCATCAACCACCTGATGCAACCGGCAATCGGTCTTTTCCCGGAGCGAGGCCCACTTCTTCAGTTGATTCGAACTTCCTCATCGTGCTCGGCACAGCAGATGGAGAAAGAGGACCCTATCGTAATCCTTTCAGCCAGCGATATTCTCGTAGTGCAGCTGCAGCATTACTGTTGTTTTGATAATAGAGCCTCACCAATAATGCCCTGCTCCTTTTGTCCAAGCTCATGTTAACATGTCAACAAGTGCACCGCGACTGGTTCGGTGTGCGAGACTATGAAACACGATGACTTATCATGGCACCTGGTGGCCATAGTTGGAACTGGACGGTGGCGCTATGACGCTTGGAAATCGTGCACCCCACACTCTGGACATTAATGCTACCAACTTTCGTACTCATACGGTCAATAGTTTCCGTGTTATAACGTGTTAAACAGGGAACGTTTAATTATAACCACCCGGTACATATGAAAGCTTAACGATAAACTGAAAGCTCGACAGAGTAGCGGACCTCAAAGACGGATTATTGAAAACATAATGTGTGCATACGAACTAATCATGGTTGGAAAAAGAGAGGTAAAAAACAGGTCTACGTACATATATCTAGATTAGCAAAAGTAATGGCAAAGAGAAGATTCTTCTTTGGACATCTATACCGAATGAATTAGACTAGCGAAACATACATACTGTATCTCTGGAGAAAGAAATGGACTATACCATTTATTACAGAAATAAGGAAACGACTATAAACGGAACAATATCAAAGAATCGGAAACGACAGAAAGAAACCATTTTAAGAATAAAATGCTAAAATTAGAATGTTTTCAAACTAGAAGAAATAAGAAACTGGGGACAACTTGAACAGAAGCAGCGAAAGAACGTTGTGGGGAGAAGGCGAAGGGGTAATGGAAAAAATAGCAAACAAAGAAAGGAGAGGAACTGAAGTTGCTACTTAGTCGTAATTGCTCAACACGAACGTAAGAAAAGCTAATGAATTGAGTGGGTAGCCCAGCAGTCAAATGGCAGTTAAAACACTTCGTAATCAGTTTTAAATAATCAGATTTTCGGATTTTTGTGACAATTTAGAACATTTTGCCAAATGTGGCCACAGATCCTCACGATTTGAAAGGATTTCTGCGTTTACTGACACATAAAAACAAGCTGTTTCCGGACGTCAGATAGTTCAGGCTACCAGTACGACGACAAAGTAGTATCGTAAGTCAAGTGTCAGATCGACCTATTCAGTACTTCAGTTTGAACAGATTTTCGAAGTTGTGTACATATCTTTCACATAGACCACCTACAATGACATGGCGACGTGGAATTTATATGAACGCGTGGTGTTTCCGAAAGAGCCGACACTACTCATTCATATAATTGATTCATCTCGATAGTAATGAATCCACCTCCTTCGGTGCAGATGTACAATTACCTACTGTGGGAATCTCAAATAGCGAGCATGGAGGACATGGACGGAAGACGGCCAGTAGGCGGTGCTAAGAGGGAATATGGGTCGGGTGAGGGGGGGGAGGGGGGTTGTTGTACCAAGACAGGTTGCACAAGTGCGATAAACACTGTGTCCGGGTGGCGCAGTGGTTGATGCAATTGCCTAGAAAGTAGGAGGTCCCGGGTTCAAATCCTAGTCCAGTGCACATTTTCACTCGTCGCCGCTAATTCCGCATCAAGTGCCGATGCAACTGAAATCAATAGTTCTTTCCTTTTCCTTTCCCTTCTCCCACCTACTTCTTCAATTTAGGTAAGATGTAGAATTTACTTCGATTGGTTTCTCGAATAACCAGATTCATCTATGCTTAGTGAAGAAATAGAAGAGTGCTCGCTCATCTTCAACGATTAAGAAATAGGTTGGCTAATTCTAAACCTGGCCATAGTTCTCATGAACATATACGAAGTGAAGGACGTAGCAAAACTCAAACCGTAGATTTAAATATAGAGAATGGGAAGATTTCGTACTGCCAGCGTGGTTTAGATAACTTTAAAAAGAATGTGACTGAATTTTTGGGTTGATTTCTTATTGTACGTATAATGTGGGTCTACAAGTTCAAGACAGAAACCAAATTGCAGTCAAGATGAGTCTTCCCAGTAATGAAAAATCTCTCGGAATCATTTGGAATCGCACCCGAATTCTCAGTACATAAAGAGGACATACTGCGATAATTTCGTAGAAATTGATGCGTATGACATAAGAAATGAACAAAAAAGTTTTACTATGATGATCATTTCTCTCCACGCAGGGGTTCGCCAAAAACATTTTCGCATCCGGAGGAGAAAGTTGTTGACTGAAATTTCATGGGGTATCTCGTCGCAACAAAAAAAAAAAAAAAAAAAAAAAAAAAAAAAAAAAAAAAACCACTTCTGTTGTAATGATCGCTACCTTAGTATGTGTATCATATCCGTGCCACTGTCTGCGCTATTTCGCGATAATACAAAACGAGCCACCCTTCTTAGAACTTTTTCAATGTCCTCCGTCAATACTATCCGATGCGGATGCCACACTACGCATCAGTACTCCAGCAGAGGACGGACAAGCTTAGTGTAGGCAGCCCCTTTAGTAGACCTGATGAATTTTCTAAGTGTTCTGCCAATAAATCGCAGACTTTTGTTAGCTTTCCCCAGAAATCCCAGAATGATCGTTGCAATTTAAGTTATTCATAACTGAAATCTCTAAGTATATGAAGGAATCCACAGCCCTTAGATTTGTATAACTTATAGTGTAAATGTAATTTAGAGGATTCCTTTTCGTACTCATGTGGACGATTTTACACTTTTCATTAATTTGAGTCAACTGCCACATTTGGCACCATAATACATCACGTCTAAATCATTTTGCAATTTATTTTGGTCATGTGATACTTTACAAGACGGTAAATGACAGCATCATCTGTAAACCACCTAAGAGGGCTGGTTAGACTATTTCCAAAATCGTTTATAGGTCAGGAACGGCAGAGAGCCTTTAACACTTCCTTGGGGAACGCTAGATATTACTTCCGTTTTACTTGCTGCGTTTCCGTCAGTCACTAAGAATTGTGACCTTTCCCACAGGAAATCACGTATCCAGACGCTCACTGATACCCCAATAAGTACGCAAACTGATCATAATTCGTTTCTGAGGTACGGTGTCAAAAGCCTTCTGCAAATCTAAAAATACGGAAACAATTTGGCATCCCCTGCCGATAGTCCTCAGAACTTCGTGAGAATAGAGAGCCAGTTGTGTTTCGCGAGAAAGATATTTTCTAAATACGTATTGAATATTCAATAAATCGTTTTAGTCGAGGAGATTCATACTGTTCGAACGCAATAGATGCTGCTAAATCCAATTCAAATCGACGTTAGTGATATCGATCTGTAACTCATCAGATTACTCGCATTTTCTTTCTTAAGTACTAGTTTGACCTATGAAGCTTTTCAGTCTTTAGGTACGGATCTTCCGACTAGTGAACGGAGTCATAAAATCGGTCAACACGTACGAATACCTGGATGTAACAATTTGTAGGGATTTGTAGTGCAACTGTAACATTCCTCAGTCATAGGTAAAGCAGGTGGAAGACTTTTAGCTCATTGGTAGAATGCTTGAGAAATGAGATCAGTCTACAAGGAAGATGCTCACAAAACACTCGAGCGATACATCACAGTATGCTGCGCAAGAGCGTATGACCCTTACCAAAAATAAGTAACAGGAAATGGTTCAAATGGTTCAAATGGCTCTGAGCACTATGGGACTCAACTGCTGAGGTCATTAGTCCCCTAGAACTTAGAACTAGTTAAACCTAACTAACCTAAGGACATCACAAACATCCATGCCCGAGGCAGGATTCGAACCTGCGACCGTAGCGGTCTTGCGGTTCCAGACTGCAGCGCCTTTAACCGCACGGCCACTTCGGCCGGCTAGTAACAGGAGATATTGAAAGAATACAGAGGACAACAGAAAAGGTCAAAACTTTGTTTGACTCATAAGAAGGTGTCAGGGAAACGCTGAAGAAATGTATGAACAGACGATCGAAGATAGATGAAAACTATTCCGAGAAAGCGTACCTGCCGGCCGGGGTGGCCGAGCAGTTATACGCGCTACAGTCTGGAACCGCGCGACCGCTACGGTCGCAGGTTCGAATCCTGCCTCGGGCATGGGTGTGTGTGACGTCCTTAGGTTAGTTAGGTTTAAGTAGTTCTGAGTTCTAGGGGACTGATGACCTCAGAAGTTAAGTCCTATAGTGGTTAGAGCCATTTGAACCAAAGCGTACCTTTGAAGTTTTAAGGATAAGCATTTAAGTGATGAACTAGGATTATATAATACTTCATCCCTCTAAGATTCGCTCCCATAAGGATAGCAAAGACAATATTAGACTAACTGCAGCGAGGCTTGTCGGTTAGTACCTGTTCGGGTGTTGAACACGTGAGAGGAGCCCTAATAACTGATACAGCTGTAAGTACCCTCTGCAGAGTATGGGTGTAGATACAGACGTGTACATAGCTATAGACGTAGAAGGTAAAGATGCTGTAACTTAATCCTAGAGAAGCACTATGGCAGCTGTAGAAAGCTATTAGAGATTAAATGGAAAATTGTCAGGTGAAACTTATAAGTTAAAAAGTTGCGTGAAACCTACGTTAGAAACGTTGACGGACAAGGCACGACGAATTAAGACTTTCAGTTTTACCTCATCTATCCTTCAGAAGAAGTGTGGTTACGAAGAACCGCAGAGGAAAATAAAGAACTATACAGGGTGTTACAAAAAGGTACGGCCAAACTTTCAGGAAACATTCCTCACACACAAATAAAGAAATGATGTTATGTAGACATGTGTCCGGAAACACTTAATTTCCATGTTAGAGCTCATTTTAGTTTCGTCAGTATGTACTGTACTTCCTCGATTCACCGCCAGTTGACAGAATTGAAGGAAGGTAATGCTGACTTCGGTGCTTGTGTTGACATGCGACTCATTGCTCTACAGTACTAGCGTCAAGCATATCAGTACGTAGCATCAACAGGTTAGTGTCCATCACGAACGTGGTTTCGCAGTCAGTGCAATGTTTACAAATGCGGAGTTGGCAGGAGCCCATTTGATGTATGGATTAGCACGGGGCAATAGCCGTGGCGCGGTACGTTTGTATCGAGACAGATTTCCAGAACGAAGCTGTCCCGACAGGAAGACGTTCGAAGCAATTGATCGGCGTCATAGGGAGCACGAAACATTCCAGCCTATGACTCGCGACTGGGGAAGACCTAGAACGACGAGGACACCTGCAATGGACGAGGCAATTCTTCGTGCAGTTGACGATAACCCTAATGTCAGCGTCAGAGAAGTTGCTGCTGTACAAGGTAACGTTGACCACGTCACTGTATGGAGAGTGCTACGGGAGAACCAGTTGTTTCCGTACCATGTACAGCTATTGCAGGCACTATCAGCAGCTGATTGGCCTCCACGGGTACACTTCTACGAATGGTTCATCCAACAATGTGTCAATCCTCATTTCAGTGAAAATGTTCTCTTTACGGATGAGGCTTCATTCCAACGTGATCAAATTGTAAATTTTCACAATCAACATGTGTGGGCTGACGAGAATCCGCACGCAATTGTGCAATCACGTCATCAACACAGATTTTCTGTGAACGTTTGGGCAGGCATTGTTTGTGATGTCTTGATTGGGCCCCATGTTATTCCACCTACCCTCAGTGGAGCACGTTATCATGATTTCATACGGGATACTCTACCTGTGCTGCTAGAACATGTGCCTTTACAAGTACAACATGTGGTTCATGCACGATGGAGGTCCTGCACATTTCAGTCGAAGTGTTTTTACTCTTCTCAACAACAGATTCGGTGAGCGATGGATTGGTAGAGGCGGCCCAATTCCATGGCCTCCACGCTCTCCTGACCTCAGCCCTCTTGACTTTCATTTAGGGGGGCATTTGAAAGCTCTTGTCTACGCATCCCCGGTACCAAATGTAGAGACTCTTCGTGCTCGTATTGTGGACGGCTGTGATACAATAGGCCATTCTCCAGGGCTGCATCAGCGCATCAGGGATTCCATGCGACGGAGGGTGGATGCATGTATCCTCGCTAACGGAGGACTTTTGAACATTTCCTGTAACAAAGTGTTTGAAGTCACGCTGGTACGTTCTGTTGCTGTGTGTTTCGATTCCATGATTAATGTGATTTGAAGAGAAGTAATAAAATGAGCTCTAAGATGGAAAGTAAGCGTTTCCGGACACATGTCCACATAACATATTTTATTTCTTTGTGTGTGAGGAATGTTTCCTGAAAGTATGGCCGTACCTTTTTGTAACACCCTGTATAATTGCAGCATAGTTCACCAAGGTGATGGAGGCTCGCAACAGATGTGAGAAGTTGTAATTAGGGACCGTTCGCCTTTTCGTCGTCCACAAGCCTAGCAGACGTGTGAGCAACAATAGTACCGGTGCGAGGACACTGCGTGGCCAGGCAGCCGCGCAGCAGCGTCGGAGTGGCCACACGTGGCGGGCCTCGTGGCGGTCAGCGGGTCGCCGCGTCCGGACGCACGTGCGACCGCCTCCTCGGCGCCTGCGGGGCCCTCTCGCCTACCCAGCGAGCGGTGCTGCCGCCGGCGTCCTCTGTACGTCCGTATGTTTGTTTACCGTTGTCATTGCCTTTATTTTCTATTTCTATTCGACAAATTGATGACAGATGGTCGAAAATGTCAGGAAACGAGGTGTATTCTGTCGGGAGAGACGGATAATATACAGCAACTACAAGATGGAAATATTTGAATGGAACTACTCGGATTAGGAAAGATATACGCTACTGCCCATTAAAATTGCTACATCACGACGATGACGTGCTACAGACGCGAAATTTAACCGACAGGAAGACGATGCTGTGATATGCAAATGATTAGCTCTTCAGAGCATTCACACAAGGTTGGCGCCGGTGGCGACACCTACAACGTGCTAACATGAGGAAAGTTTCCAACCGATTTCTCATACACAAACAGCAGTTGACTGGCGTTGCCTGGTGAAACGTTGTTGTAATGCCTCGGGTAAGGAGGAGAAATGCGTACCATCATGTTTCCCACATAGATAAAGGTCCGATTGCACCCCATTGCGATTGCCGTTTATCGTATCGCGACATTGCTGCTCACGTTGGTCGAGATCCAATGACTGTTAGCAGAATATGGAATCGGTGGTAACGCCGTGCTGGATCCAAACGGCCTCGTATCACTAGCAGTCGAGATGACAGGCATCTTATCCGCACGTCTGTAACGGATCGTGCAGCCAAGTCTCGAACCCTGAGTCAACAGATGGGGATGTTTGCAACACAACTAGCATCTGCACGAACAGTTCGACGACATTTGCAGCAGCACGGACTATCAGTTCGGAGACCATGGCTGCGGTTACCCTTTACGCTGCATCACAGACAGGAGCGCCTGCGATGATGTACTCAACGACGAACCTGTGTGCACGAATGGCAAAACGTTATTTTTTCGGATGAATCCAGGTTCTGTTCATAGCATCATGATCGTCGCATCCGTATTTTGCGACATCGCGGTGAACGCACATTGGAAGCGTGTACTCGTTATCGCCATACTGGCGTATAACCCTGCGTCATGGTATGGCGTGCCATTGGTTACACGTCTCGGTCACCTCTTGTTCGCATTGACGGCACTTTGAACAGTGCACCTTACATTTCAGATGTGTTACGACCCGTGGCTCTACCCTTCATTCGATCCCTGCGAAACCCTAAATTTCAGCAGGATAATGCACGACCGCATGTTGCAGGTCCTGTACGGGCCTTTCTGGATACAGAAAATGTTCGACTGCTGCCCTGGCCAGCACATTCTCCAGATCTATCACCAACTTAAAACTTCTGGTCATTGGTGGCCGAGCAACTGGCTCGTCACAATACGCCAGTCACTATTCTTGATGAACTGTGGTATCGTGTTGAAGCTGCACGGGCAGCTGTACCTGTAAACGCCATCCAAGCTCTCTTTGACTCAATGCCCAGACGTATCAAGGCCGTTATTACGGCCAGAGGTGGTTGTTCTAGGTACTGATTTCTCAGGGTCTATGCACCCAAATTGCGTGAAAATGAAATCACATGTCAGTTCTAGTATAACATATTTGTCCAATGAATACCCGTTTATCATCTGCATTTCTTCTTGGTGTAGCAATTTTAATGTCCAGTAGTGTAAGTTGCTGATGTAGTCTTCCGCTCCTGGTGCTGAACCTGCAGATCGAGCAAGTAACGACGGAAATATAAGAAGTGCTGAAAACTAATGCCTCCGAATTTTTCTGTGTGAAATCTCTCGAAGATTTATAAATGAAATGAACGTCATTAACATTCTATTTCTTTGTGTTTACTTATTTGCTCCTCTCTGCCGTTAGAGGGCTCGCATTTGTAGCGTTGATCATGGAGGTGTGTAACGTAACTTGACGGTGCGTCAGAAACACCTGTTATCGAGGTTCAAATTCGAAGAGTTCGTCCACACATGGACCACTCTCTCCCTCAGTATGCTGCAACATCTGCTACAATCCTAAGCCTTGCATTATCATCGATCCTCCTCCGTACAGTGCCCGTTGTGTCGTCCAAAAAATGGTTCAAATGGCTCTGAGCACTATGGGACTCAACTGCTGAGGTCATTAGTCCCCTAGAACTTAGAACTAGTTAAACCTAACTAACCTAAGGACATCACAAACATCCATGCCCGAGGCAGGATTCGAACCTGCGACCGTAGCGGTCTTGCGGTTCCAGACTGCAGCGCCTTTAACCGCACGGCTGTGTCGTCCAAAGAGCAAGATACCAAGACAAGGTTGTTAACTCGCGACGAAACCAAAAGTAAAGATAGCAATCGGCAGAGTGTGGCAAAGAATTGTAGCACCTACTAGTTGGAATGAACAGTTTAACGATCACGCACTACGGGTTGATAATTCACTGAAGAAAGACGAAAATAACGAGAAGTATCAGTAACGATAAACTTAACATCAAAATTAGGTAGAAGTTATTAGACGAAGGTAAGGAATTCTGTTAGATAGGAAACAAAATAAAATGTGACAAACGAAGGGCGCAGGACAAAAAATCAGATTAGCACAGGCAAAGACAGCATTCCTGGATTAAAAAAAAGTCTGCATTCGAGGAATAAATTTCTGGGAATATATGTTTGGAGCACAGAAGAGTATAGGAGAAAATCGTGGGCCGTGGATAAACAGGACAAGAAGAGAATCGAATTTTTTGAGACGTGGTACTATGGAAGGATGCAGAACATCAGGTAGGCTGGTAAGATTATCCGCAAAATTGGCGAGTAGATGAGCGTGTAAATACATTGAGAAGAAGACGGGATTTGATGACACAACCTCTATTAAGACCTCAAGGAATAACTGCCACGGTACTTGAGGGAACCGTAGAGGATAACAGTTGTGATTCGTCCAAAAAATTATTGAGGATTTTGGGTGCAAGTATTTCTCTGAGATCTAATGGCTGGACAGGAGAGGAATTTACTGTGGACCACATTAAAACAGTCAGACGTCTAATGACATTCAAAAGCGATGGGGGCGCTACAGAACACTGATTAGAAGCAGGTGGCCGTCGTCCGTGCCATCCATGTGATGCACGAGACATATGTTTTCAGACATCAGACTCAGTCGTGTTCAAGCTGTTGAGGCGACAGAGGGCGCTCCAGTCGGTACAGGCTACGATTGGGATAGTCCGCTGTGTCACACGACTAAGCTGTTATCAGATCTCGTACTGGCTGCCCTCTGACAGTCGAGTACAGGATGAGAAAACAGGTGAGGCGAGTGCATTCGACCGTGTCGAGAAGATGAGTGCCCGACACCTCAGACAGTGCTCGGGGATTTTCACATGTCAACGTGTCAGTAACGTACCATACCTCGATTGCGAGAAAACCTCCACCGTCTGAGTGGGCTGCGGTGGTCAACAAAACAACGATGCAAAAGATTGCTTTTGACTATTATGAATTATAACAGAGGATAGACGAACCCGTGAAGCAAATCAAATTGACGATGGGCGAGTGTAGCCTTATGCCCACTGCCACTACTTTGCTACGAAACGGAGTAGCCACTGCGTATAACGTGTACTTCTGCTCACCATAGAGATTACAATGGACGCAGAGATACCGCTCCAGGTACGAAAAAGCGTCACCTGGACAGGTGAGTCGCGGTACGTGATACACGACGATGGAGTTGTACGTGCAAATCAAAACCACATGGTAAGCCGCATCACCCTCGTCTTAGAACGCTACAGGAGGTGCAGGTATCCTGCTGCAGCGGATTTGTACTGATACGTACGCCATCGTCTCTTGGGTTGGGCGCTTCAGTCTGGAACCGCGCGACCGCTACGGTCGCAGGTTCGAATCCTGCCTCGGGCATGGATGTGTGTGATGTCCTTAGGCTGGTTAGCTTTAAGTAGTTCTAAGTTCTAGGGGACTGATGACCTCAGATGTTAAGTCCCATATTGCTCAGAGCCATTTGAACCATTTGAATCTTGGGTTGGGTTGTTTGGGGAAGGAGACCGGACAGCGAGGTCATCGGTCTCATCGGATTAGGGAAGGATGGGGAAGGAAGTCGGCCGTGCCCTTTCAAAGGAACCATCCCGGAATTTGCCTGGAACTCACGGAAAATCTAAATCAGGATGGCCGAACGCGGGATTTAACCGTCGTCCTCCCGAATGCGAGTCCAGTGTCTAACCACTGGGCCACCTCGCTCGGTGCCATCGTCTCTCGACAGCGAACTAAACAGGAGTCTACTATCTGAACACTTGCATCGTTTGTGAGACCTGAGTATCTCTTGGCGTATACAATTTTCAAACAACTTACGGGAATTCAGCCAGGTAATATTTACAGCGACCGCCAATATTTCGGCGGGAGTATACCCCGCCATTTGCAAGGCACAAACTGCAACGGACAGGCGATGTACAGGCAAATTTAAAACCTCGGTTCTTGGAGTAATTTAGAAAAAGATAACACTCTCTCTCTCTCTCTCTCTCTCTCTCTCTCTCACACACACACACACACACACACACACATGCACACTGAACACTAGTGCCACCAAAGATGATCAAAGTCGGAGGTATCGATAGCGAAAGACTACGAACTAGCATGTGAGATAACATTGACTGTGTCCTGTTTTTTGACAAGGGAGAGAGCAGGATTCCAAGCAGAGCTTAAACAAAAACCTCCATCCCCGTTTACAAGGTTACTCGCTAATTTAATCTCAACAGCGTCCCTAATAACAATGTCCCAATAGCTGAATGTGCATGCCAATATCTCGGTATTGTTATATAAGATAGGGTGATCAGCATCCAAACAATGTTCGGCAATAGCAGATCTACTTGGCTTCTGTAATCGTGTGTGCCGTTTATGCTCAGTACATCGGTCCTCCACGGTCCTGATAGTCTGACCAGTATATGCCATGCCACAGCTGTAAGGAATGTGATATACACCCGCCTTGCGCAAACCAGGATCATCCTTAACACAACCCAAAAGCACTCTTATTTTAGGTGGAGGTCGGAAAACACATTTCACATAGTATCTCCTTAGAATACGACCGATATTATTGGAAGTGCTTCCTACGTAAGGCAAAAAGGCAGTAGACTTAGGTGCCGACACTGTATTATCATCAATCACCCGATTCACAAATAATACTGAGTCGACACCTAAGTCAAACACGAATAACATGAACACTGTAGACATTAATTTGGTATCCGATGATGCTCATTATAAGTACTGCACGTTCAGCAACATTTCATAGAAAGTACGAGGTCTGTTCAGAAAGTAAGCTCCGATTGATTGCCAAATTGAAACCACAGTGAACATCAGAAATGTTTTACTTGTAACAATTAGCTACACCTTTCAGCTACTTCTATACGTAGTCGCCGTTCTGACTTAGACTTTTGTCATAGCGTTGTACCAACTTTTCAATAGCCTCATCATAGAAGGCAGCCGCCAGTGCTTTCCGCCAATTCTCCACGCTGGCCTACACCTCGTTGTCTGTGTCAAAATGTTGTCTTCAAAGACAGCGGTTCATGTGACCAGAGATGAAACTCAGGGAGAGACAATTGCGGACTGTATTGTGTGTAATCTCACATTTCCATTTGAAAACGATGCAGGAGCATCTTCATTGCCCCTGCAGAATGCGGCTGAGAATTGTCTTGAAGAAGAAACAGCACGACAGTTATGTAATGTTAGCTGCATAGCTTCAGGCGAAATTTCTCACCAGGCCCTCGTACTTGGCGGCAGACACTATTTTCTAGACATCTTTATGCACTCACTGCGAGCTCAGAAATGAGAAGAGCGACGTGATGCTAACTGGGGTTATACTAGAGACACTACCCAACACATCTGTGCAAAGCTTTATCGGATTTTCATAGTCGTTTCCATTTCGCGACCGATCGGAGCTTACTTTCTGAACGCCCCTCGTATATAGTAACTCAATAATGCTGACTGTTTGGATGTTTGTACAATCATGACAAAATTTAATTACTGTTCTTTGCTGGCTACTTTTCAAAGGATACTGTGAAAACTTTCATCCATGGCAACAGTTGTGTGTCAATGTAACGTAGTCATATGCACGTACTATCATTTACAGAACACAACATAAAATTATTTTGACTACAAGAGAGCCAGCATATTAGTGTCTTTAAAATATTATTAGTATTTAAATCACTTTTAGTAGTCCAAGACTACATAAACCACTATAGATACTATTTCTATTTATTAGCATAACTACTTGATTGAAAATCAGCAGCAAATGTAACTGAACCGGTTTTCTTTTAACTATGTGTTTCATTCATGACTTTCTCAGAACTTATGGTGAGGAGGATAGAACCGTGCCGATGGTTAACGACTTGGGTCAATAAAGCTTCAGTAGCAAAATTTATGCTCTGACACACTCCAATATTCCAAGAAAGTCACGAGTACTATTACGCTGGCATGGCTATTACAGAACTATAAAAACACTGGCTGTTTCTTACTTTGTAAACAGTTGCTTGTGGTGCCATAAATGTTTATTATAAAATTCATTGTTAACGATATGCTCTTCTTGATTAGAGAGCAGGTTGAATAGATTTGGAACACACACTGTTCCTCATTAAGTCCAAAATCTTCTTGCTACCATGTACTGTGCTCGTACACGTACTCGGTCACTTTTATTTTGCTTTACCACGTTTTATAACACCATTTGCAGCACAATCTACATTTGGCATTTTCGCGCCAACACACACGTTGTAGCACACCACGGATGCTTTGCTCCTACGACTGCGCGTTCTCGCGCCAACGATGTTATTGTTATCTGAAAGATATTCTTTATGTTTCATACAACATTAATTTCCCTGACATTGCCGGCGTGTTAACTACGACGATTTGACGTAATTATTTCTTACTCACCCTTTCAGCATGCGTTACATTTTCCTAAATGCTAATCGCTGACAAAATTCACAAATGCGTAAAGTTACAAAAAATGGTTTTACAGTCATAAAATAAAGTACCCAAAAAATATGTGAGGCACTGGGTTTTAATGTTACAACCTGTAACAGGCAAGAGCAGAAGTGAGGCTAGCCGTGTGTAAGTTAGGCAAAAGTATTTATGTACTGCAGAATTGTTGTATGGAACAGTAATGTTTGCCCATTCACTGTAAATTCTGTCCATTGGCACTGAAATGTTTGAGTAGAACTATACTTATACTATATACAGTGTTGTTCAGGTGGTCAGTTACGCACATTAATATTAATTATATTATCACCGTCTTAACGTAACAGTCTGATACTGGTTGTACTGTGTACAACCAGTACAATGTACACCATCTGATTTTATTTTGGCACTCTGCCATTGGTCCGTGTTTGCATACAGAAACAACAATGTGGGAAATGCAAAACACTTTTGTTGTTTATTTATTTTTTCTAAACTAGTTTCAGAACAAAAATTGCCATCATTAGCAGGTTCTTCAATCCTAAAACATACAGAAATTGCAAGTTATAGAACATTATTACATGTGTACAGTTTGTTTTTTAAAGACTGTTTTCTGAGAATATTTTCATAATACCTTATTTTCTATAAGTTAAAGCACGGTTTTAAGATTGTTGTCGCTGTTTGCGGGATATTTTCTGTGTCACTCTGTTGTCGTTTTTCTCGGCCTACTTCATGTCGTCTGCAACTGCGTGAACTGCTGTTAGCAAACAAATACAAAACGTAAGTATTATGAAAGTATTTACAGAAAATAATATTTAAAAAACAAACAGTACACATGTAATAATGCATTTTGACGATGCTCTTTCGGCATGTTTTAGAATTTATGAACCCACTGATGATGGCAATGTTTGTCACTGAAACTAGTTTTGGCAAAAAAATAAAGAAACAACCAAAGCGTTTTGCAACAAGGCGGTCCAACAATTCCCATATTGTCGTTTTTGTGCATCGTGCCCTTTGAGGTGTGACATACAGATGGTAATAAACCAAAAAATATGGTCAACCAATTAATAGCATGTTGATCCATGTTTGGTAGGCAGAACTAGAGTGATTCTGCGTTCACTTGGTAGGTTTCCAGAGGTATGTGCCACCAGACGTCCACGCACAGATCGTACAATTCCCGTAAATTGAGGGCCGGAGATTTAAGGGTGCGGAGCTGCAGCCTGATAGCGACTGAGATGCGTTCCATCGCGTTCAGGTCAGGAGAATCTGGTGACCAACACATGATCATCAGTTCATTATCATGCTCCTCAAACAAGGCAAATGCTGCTGTTCTGCATTGCAAATCTTGATCAAAACACTATTAAGTAGATCGTCAAATGTTTTGGCTCATCGATGTATATTTTGACCCTGTAAAGTCCCAAATCTTAAGCAAGTCGAATACTGCATTAACATAATGCTGGACTGGGGCTTGAAGTCAGGCTAATTTCCGAGGGTGTGCTAAAAAGTAACGCCTCCCAGTGTTTTATGTGGAAACGCTTAAAGCTTTCTAAACAAAACAAATATTATCAACATTCCGCATCTTTATGTTTCATATCTACATATTTATTTCTCAACATAGACAACCTGGCGACCAAAATATCCCCTCCCCCCCCCCCCCCCCCCAACGAGTAATACCGTCATTGGGCCATGTTTGACTTTTTTAATGGAACCAAGGCGTCACCTCTGCTTCCACAGCTTCATCGCTATCAAAGTGAAGTCTTCGAAGGCGTTCTTTAAGTTCTGGAAACAAATGAAACTTGGATGGGACCAAGACGAGATTGCATGGAGAATAATTTATGAGAGCCTACCCAAGGTGTCGGATTGTTGCAAATGTGGCAGCGTTCGTGCGTGGTCTGTCACTGTGATGCTGAAGCAGAGGGAACTCCATGTGTGGAAAACTCTTCGAATTTGAAACTCGATTACAGCACGCTGTTTCCTCACGCATCGACATGGTTACGTTAGACTACGCCATATTACGCACTACAATTCGGAGCCCTCTAGCGGCAGAAGGCCGAAATTAAGTAGAGATGAAGAATAATGATGTAGTGTTACAATGAAATGAATACCCCTACCAGCATACAGGCGTTGATATAAGTCAACGAGGACAGTTGAAAATGTGTGCCCCGACCGGGACTCGAACCCGGGATTTCCTGCTTACATGGCAGACACTCTAGCCATCTGACCCACTGAGTACGCAGAGGATAGTGCGACTGCAGGTACTTATCTCTGGCACGCCTCCCGTGAGACCCACATTCGCAACGTATTGTCCCGCACAATATCGATAGTGCCCCTGCCCATTATACTCATTACTCGCGGCTTTACTGCCGATTCCCTTAAGAGTTCGGACACTGTTTGTGCCTCTGCGCAGAAGAAGATGGGGTCAAATTGCCGGTGAGCCTGAACTATATATATATATATATATGAAGATGGTATATGTTCTTTCGGAGATGTTCGTAAGAACAGGTAACATCTTCATATATACGATATAGTATGTCGAGGGGCATGAAAGGGAAGCAGTGGTTGGAAAGGGAGTGAGACAGGGTTGTAGCCTCTCCCCGATGTTATTCAATCTGAATATTGAGCAAGCAGTAAAGGAAAAAAAAAGAAAAATTCGGAGTAATTTTTAAAATCCATGGAGAAGAAAGAAAAACTTTGAGGTTCGCCGATGACATTGTAATTCTGTCAGAAACAGCAAAGGACTTGGAAGAGCAGTTGTAAGGAATGGACTGTGTCTTGAAAAGAGGATATAAGATGAACATCAACAAAAGCAAAACGAGGATAATGGAGTGTAGTCGAATTAAGTCTGGTGATGGTGAGGGAATTAGATTAGGAAATGAGTGAAGGAGTTTTGCTGTTTGAAGTCGGAGCAAGATAACTGATGATGGTCGAAGTAGAGAGGATATAAAATGTAGACTGGCAATGGCAAGGAAAGCGTTTCTGAAGAAGAGATATTTATTAACATCGAGTATAGATTTAAGTGTCAGGAAGTCGTTTCTGAAAGTATTTGTATGGAGTGTAGCCATGTATGGAAGTGAAACATGGACGATAAATAGTTCGGACAAGAAGAGAATAGAAGCTTTCGAAATGTGGTGCTACAGAAGAATGCTGAATATTATATGGGTAGATCACATAACTAATGAGGAGGTATTGAATAGAATTGGGGAGAAGAGGATATTGTGGCACAACTTGACAAGAAGGAGGGATCGGTTGGTAGGACATATTCTGAGGCATCAAGGGATCACAAATTTAGCACTGGAGGGCAGCGTGGAGGGTAAAAATCGTAGAGGGAGACCAAGAGATGGATACATTAAACAGATTCAGAAGGATGTAGGTTGAAGTAAGTACTGGGAGAAGAAGAATCTTGCACAAGATAGAGTAGCATGGAGAGCTGCATCTCAGGACTGAAGACCACAACAACAACAACATGTTAAATACGATTTTTTTATTTAAAAAACTGAAGATTTTTCGCATAAAAAATTTGGAGGCTTTACTTTCGGCATGGAATCGTAACGAAATATGTTACAATTTCTGTGTGAAATTCTTTTATTTCTTCTACAAAATAAATTCGTATAATAGCTTATCTCATTGCTAGCTAATTAGCAAATTACTGAGAGAATGTATGTTTGCGTGTGTGTATGTGTGTGGTGAGAGAGAGAGAAAGAGAGAGACAGTGAGAGGGAAAGGGAAAATAAGAACAAGAAAAAGAGAGAGAAGCGTTGCTATCAATTGTACACTGTAAATCACACGTTGATTAATCAGTTCCTTCGTATCCCCCACTGATTTCTGTACATACTACCAATAAGAGATCTGTTTACGACTAACATTTTTGTTCTTGCGATGAAGTCCTACAATTGCGACAAAGTTTTACCTCTAGACCTCAGCCTTCCGACCTGTGCTACGGTGAAACACTGCAAAGTAATGAACATCCCCTCACATCTGAATATTAGTATCTGGTCGTAAACGGGGAGGAGGGGGTGAGAGGGGTATTTGGACCTTAGCCTTCCGGCGAACAGCGAGTAGCAAAAGGAGCCGAGCAATAGTTGAGAGGTCGAGAGGCTTTACAAAGAGCTCATTGTTCACAGCGTCAGTTAATGTCAGAGTGTTTTATGTCCATGTGACAAGGGGCGCTTAACTCTAGATCAAGCGCGCGACAACTTATTATTCACTGTGCTGCTGTTACCTTCAGTGCGTGTGATGAATGATTTCGCTGTGGGACGTGTGATGCTTGACCTTTCGTGCTATGGCTAACGGGAATGGTTATGTAAAAGAGAAAACAGAGTTGTAGTCTTTTAGTCAAGGAAATACTTTCCAAATTGTCTTACTCATCGAATCACTCTCTCTGTCTGGTGGGAAGGACTCTTACTGTTGTTGAATATTGCATTTGCATTTCTCTATTTATCACTCTCTTTTACTCCCCTTCCCCTCTCACTGTCGATCTCTCTTCCCCTCCCCCCTCCCCCTTCCTTTCCCGACGACATTCCTCCTTCCAACCACCACTCAGATACAGATGAAGAAAACGAACTGAAGGAAGAACCACTTCATTTTTTGATTTGACTGATTAGTTCTTGTTATAACCCGAGGATACAATGATTGTTCTCTCCTTTTTTACACATTTACATTTGGATACCTTTAGTCACAGTTTTGAAACTGATGCTTCCAACTGAGATCGACATAGTGAAGTGCAGCGTAGCACAGGTGCTCCACAGGGGTGGACAGTTATATTAAACCAAGAAGACAATTGATATCACTATCATCTGTTAGCGGCTGCTTCCTCTTTTGATCCGAGCGAGATGATAGTGTGGTTAGCTCACTGAATTTTCATTTGAGAAGCATGGTGTTCACATATTCATCCGGCTCTACTGATTTATAGTTCACGTGGTCTCTCCAAACCTATTAAGGTGAAGTCCTGGATGATTCCGTCAAAAAGGGCACGATCGTCGACTTTTCCATCCTTGTCCTATCCGATTCTGTGCTCCGTCTCTATATCTCCATCCAGAGCCATACTTCGCAGACCATTGTGAAGTGCACAACAATTTATACTTCCCATCGTAGCTAGTTATCATTATGGTTTCTTTTCGTTCCATTCGCTATGGAACACAGAAAGCATTATTTCAAATGTCTACGTGTGCTCTGTGCTTAAACTGTCTTCTCAGTCTCTAGATTCCTCGCTTACTATTGGTTCTTGAAAATCTGTAAGGAAGCTTTCGCTCTATCGTTGACATCCATCTTCAAACTCTGACCTCGTCGTCGAAGGGGCTATAAACTTTCATCTTCAATCCTTTCTTGCCTTTGTCAGCCATATCAGGGTCGGGGCCACAGCAGACTTAGACAAGGCTCGAGTGAAGAAATATGGAAGGAAGAATAGTCGGTTGTAAAGTCCATTTACCGCAAAGATAGAATCGGAGCACAGGCTCCTAATGGATAAGGTTAAGCCTAGATACAAATTGGCCGTGACCTTCAACAAGGGGTACTGAAACGTAGTGCCTCCGAATTTCTTATTTGAAAACGCTTAAAGCTTTTTAAATAAAACAAACTTTATTCACATCCTACATCTTCATTCTTTACGTCTACATATTTATTTCTCAACAAAGTCATCTACATCTACATGGATGCTCTGCAAATCACATTTAAGTGCCTGGCAGAGGGTTCATCGAACTACCTTCACAATTCTCTGTTATTCCAATCTCGTATAGTGCGCGGAAAGAATGAACACTTATATCTTTCCGTAGGAGCTCTGATTTCCCTTATTTCTTCTTGGTGATCGTTCCTCCCTATGTAGGTCGGTGTCAACAAAATATTTTCACATTCGGAGGAGAAAGTTGGTGATCGGAATTTCGTGAGAAGATTCCGTCGCAACGAAAAACGCCTTTCTTTTAATGGTGTCCAGCCCAAATCCTGTATCATTTCTGTGACATCCTCTTCCATATTTCGCGATACTAAAAAAGTGCTGCCTTTCTTTGAACTTTTTCGATGTAGTCCGCCAGTCCTTAAAAGAGGACGGACAAGAGTAGTGTAAGCAGTCTCCTAAATATGTCTGTTACATTTTCTAATTGTCCTGCCAATAAGACGTCTTTGGTTGGCCTTCCCCACAACCTTTCCTATGTGTTCCTTCCAATTTAAGTTGTTCGTAATTGTAATACCTAGGTATTTAGTTGAATTTACGGCTTTTAGATTAGACTGATTTATCGTGTAACCGAAGTTTAACGAGTTCCCTTTAGCACTCATGTGGAGCCGGCCGGAGTGGCTGAGTGGTTCTAGGCGCTACAGTCTGGAACCGCGCGACCGCTACGGTCGTAGGTTCGAATCCTGCCTCGGGCGTGGATGTGTATGATGTCCTTAGTTGGGCTTAAGTAGTTCTAAGTTCTAGGGGACTGATGACCTCAGAAGTTAAGTCCCATAGTGCTCAGAGCCATTTGAACCATTTGAACTCATGTGGATGACCTCACACTTTTCGTTATTTAGGGTCAACTACCACTTTTCGCACCATTCCGATATTTCTTCTAAATCGTTTTGCAGTTTGTTTTCGTCTTCTGATGACTTTATTAGTCGATAAACGACAGCGTCGTCTGCAAACAACCGAAGACGGCTGCTCAGATTGTCTCCAAAATCGTTAATATAGATAAGGAACAGCAAAGGGCCTATAACACTACTTTGAGGAACGCCAGAAATCACTTTTGTTTTACTCGATGACTTTCCGTCAATTACTACGAACTGTGACCTCTCTGACAGGAAATCACATATCCAGTCACATAACTGAGACGATATTCCATAAGTAGGCAGCTTCACTATGAGCCGCTTGTGTGGTACAGTGTCAAAAGCCTTCCGGAAATCCAGAAATACGGAATCGATCTGAAATCCCTTGTCAATAGCGCTCAACACTTCATGTGAATAAAGAAGAAGAAGTCATCGTGGCGATGATCACTTTTTTTCCAAAGAGAGACCTGTTTGTTGATACCGTCACTGTTGAATGTTTGATTTTATTGAAGGAGCCACAACTTCACCTCTGACTGCACCTCTTCATCGCTATAAAAGTCATCGAGGGTGTTCAGGTTTTGGAAACACATAGAAATTGGATGGAGCCAAGTCAGGACTCTACGGAGGATGTTTGATGACAATGAACCCAAGACATCAAATTGTTGCAGATTCTGCAGCTCTCGTGTGTGGTCTCGCACTGTTACGCTGAAGGAGAGGGTGCTCCATGTGTGGATCAGTTCTTCGAATTTGAAATTCGATTACAGCACGCTGTTTCTCACGCACCGACATAGTTGCCTTACACACTGCCACTTTACAATCCGGAGCTCTCTAGCGACAGAGGGACGCTAATTCGTAGACATGAAGAAAAAAGATGTAGATTGTTAAGACGTGTGGATCAGTTCTTCGAATTTGAAATTCGATTACAGCACGCTGTTTCTCACGCACGGACATAGTTGCCTTACACACTACCACGTTACAATCCGGAGCTCTCTAGCGACAGAGGGACGCTAATTCGTAGACATGAAGAAAAAAGATGTAGATTGTTAAGAATGTTTTATTTAAGAAGGTTTAAGAGTTTTCACATAAAAAATGGGAGATATTACTTTTCAGCACGCCCTCGTACAAGTAATTATACCGGCACTTACATGAAGTTATTTAGGGACATACTGGAGACTCTAAATATGGTTAGCTGCAGAAAAGTCTGAACTTCGTGCTGAGAAGAAGATTAGATGGAAACTTTGAACCTGAAAATTGGTGGCAGGCCTTGGAGTGGAACTTAACTTTTTCTGAAACACTGTAGCGTCTCTTAACGTACATCGAATTTGGGATTCGAATTAAAGTTTATCAGAACACTCGCAAATATCGTCGATCAACTCAGCTGAATAGCAGTTCGAAACAGCTAACAGGAAACCGGATTCTGCGTCAGTGTTCCCTTTCTGCACGTAAATGAGTCGTGCTCTTTTTTTTTACAAGTTTCACACAACACTGTAATTCTTCTTGTCCCGTACCGTAATATTAATAATAGCAACAACAATACAGCAACAGCGGCCAATTGCTAGCAGCGCCACGCGAGAGCTGTTTGAAGTCTCACAAGAAGAAGGCGGTCAGCGAGAAGGCACTACAGCAAGCTCGTACTATAGAAGGCAGTCAGTTGGACGAAGCAATGCAGGAAGTTCGCGCCTCAAGGCAGTGGAGGCAACCTGGTGGAATCTGGGGTCTGTTGCTTGCTGCCGGGTCGGGGCATCCGATCTCGTGTGGGCAAACAGACGGTGCTTGGGGTCTTGGATCCAGGGAAGACGTTTCTGGCCAGATACAGGCTGACGTTAGCTGTGGTGTGTGGTCGGTCATGGCAGAGTTAGAAGAGTTGGTGTAAGTTGTTTTTGGTGCAAAACGTCGGTAGTGCAGACTCCTGTGTCTTGTTGCGTTTCCTGTGAGGCCTGAAACAGCAGTCACTGTTTCTCTAGGAGAGGGACAATGCAGCGTGTCGTGCTGCATGCAGTGTGGACTAGCGGTTATCATCACTGACTGGCTCACGGCGGATCGCCAGTTATAATCCAGTCACTAGTTTACTATTTTGCTAGTTATCTAATTGCCATAACGGCAACGTTTTCGCGTGACCTGGTGTGTTGAACATTAAAGGATCGCTGTTTTGTTGTTAATCGTGCTCAACAAATTTTCTATTCTTTTATCACTGGTATTGGCTGAATTATGGATCGCAGTTATTGTGGCCTGCTGTCGGCAGTGGGTAGTCTAGCTCAGTGTGTTGTTAATTGACTGTGTTAGATTTAGTTTGGGGTTTTGATTTGTTGGCGTCCGCTGCGTTGTTTTTTTTTTTTTTAAATATATATTGTGTATATTTCATTACTGTATTTCTTTCTTGACAACTTCAGTAATTATTTGTGGTGTGCTGGTGTATTGGTTTGTTGGTTTGTGTCCTCAGTCTTTTACAGCTAATGGTATCCTGAGTGGCAGAGAATTTTATTCTTTTTATATTGTATTACACTGCTGGCCACCGTAAATGCAACACCCCGAAGGAAGCATCCGAATCAAGTGAAATTTACACCATGGGTTTGCAGCGATGAGATATGCAACTGATTAGAATTTCAGCGCAGACGCACATCACGCGCGCCTGTGCCGCCACCTCATAGCGCCATTTAAGGCTTGGCGATTTCGACGAGTGTACGTTCGGCACGTGTGTTTACCTTGTGGTTGTTTCACAAGACGATCAGTTATGCCTCGTAGACAATAGCGAACATCTTTTGATCAAGTATCCGAGTTCGACAGAGGAAGGATAGTGGCTTACCGAGATTGTGGATTATCATACAGAGAAATCGCTAGTCGTGTTGGACGAAACCAAACAACTGTAATGCGGATATGTGACCGTTGGATGCAGGAGGGTACGACGGACCGACGTGGTCGATCGCATTCACCTCGGTGCACCACTGCACGTGCTGATAGGCAAATTGTGCGCATGGCAGTGACGGATCGCTCAGTGACATCCCGAACCATAGCACAGCACATTGCGTCTGTAACGCATCATCCAGTGTCTGCGCGTACCATTCGACGCCGTTTACAGCAGAGTGGTCTGTCCGCAAGACGTCCATTGCTTCGTCTACCATTGACGCAGAACCACAGACGTCTCCGTCACCAATGGTGTGATGACAGACGGATGTGGACGGCAGAATGGAATGACGTTGTCTTTACTGACGAGGCACGCTTCTGTCTGCAGCACCACGATGGTCGGATTCGAGTGTGGAGACACCGTGGAGAGAGGATGCTGGACAGCTGCATTATGTACCGCCACACTGGTCTTGCACCGAGTATTATGGTATGGGGCGGTATTGGATATTACTCTCGCACGCCTCTAGTACGCATTGCCGGTACTTTAAATAGCCGGCGCTACACATCCGAGGTGCTGGAGCCAGTTGTTCTTCCTTACCTTCAGGGCTCGGCCACAGCCATATTTCAACAGGATAATGCGCGACCACACGTGGCACGCATTGTCCAAAGGTTCTTCGTCAATAACCAGATTGAATTGCTTCCCTGGCCGGCTCGCTCTCCGGATCTTTCGCCGATAGAAAACATGTGGTCCATGGTTGCTCAACGAGTGACCCAGATTACATCCCCAGCTGCCACACCAGGTGATCTTTGGCAACGTGTGGTAGCTGCTTGGGCTGCTTTACCCCAGGAACACATCCAACGTCTCTTTGACTCAATGCCGAGACGTGTGGCAGCGGTGATCTCCAACAATGGCGGCTACTCTGGCTACTGATTCTGGCAGGAACCACATGTCACAGACGTCTGTAAACGTAATCATTTGATACTTAGTCAACATGTTATCTACAAAATAAATTTTGTTGCGCTACCTCTTGTCTTTCTTGGTGTTGCATTTACGGTGGCCAGCAGTGTAGATATTAACTTTTGCCTACTTCTGAATTGAGCACTGGCTATCTAGCTTGCGTTTGACCTTACTCATGCACTCTGACTTGTTGAGTATTATTTTTAATAAGCATATTTCAGGTTCGTTGAGGAATAATCACACCGGATGCTACGTGCTTAAAAATGATGTCTTCTGCAAGAAGAAAAGTTACGTCAGTTGGAAATCTTTGCTGACGTCGTAGAGGTTGAGGTAGTCAGTACTGACTATTGCACATCTCTTTCCTTTTGTTAGATTTGGAAACTTCCCCAAGAAGTCTATTCCAGTCCGCTGTAATTGCGCTGCTGTAGGCGGAAATCGTATCAGATATGCCCCCAGAGGTAACTGCTGTGCGTGCTTCATCGTCGTCATTCCTCAGAGTGGCTCGCATAAAATCCAACGGATCACTAGAGACCTGGTCAGTGGTACCTACATCTTATTCTGTCTAGAGTTTTCACGAATGCCACGTGACCAGATGTTGGGAGTCGTGTAAGTATTTCAGGATAGCTTACAACAGATGAGCTGCAATGCCGAGCAACCATTTCCTTACCAATTGAGTGCAGTTCCTCTTATACATTTTCAGTTCAGTGACTGAAATTCTCCACTGGTCGGTTCTTCCTTCTTCAAGGTCTTGTGGTTTTCAGCAGTGCTGGATCTTCTCTCTGTTGAGCAGTATTCTCATGTAATGCAACACTGACTGAGAATTCGCCCCTTTACTACGTTCCGCTCAAGCATCTCAAGCGTTCCTTTTATGGCAATCGACGTCCTTCCATATCTGTACGCTATTGTCGTACTCATGGAACTTCAGTTTCCATCTCACCAATCGAGCTGACAAAACCTTTGGGCTAGTAGCCAGAATGGGGAACGGCGGTAAGTCACAGTAGTGAACAGTTTACTAAATAAATACAGCCAGAACTACTTGATTGGACTAACAGCTTCATGAAATCATTTCTCAGTCGTAGAACAGTTCACTGCAGACTTTTTTGCATTCAAGCAGAAGCATTCTGAACACTTTTCAATTCCGCTGTCAGGTGACTTAGATGTCCAAATGTCTTCGAAAACATGACAACGGCATCCAGAGAGCAGTCATATCACCCATTTAAGGTACCGAAGCAGGTTGTCTATCATATGCTCAATGGAGCTTTACATGGTCCAAACGACACACTTTTGTACTCATAAAGGCTGTCAGGCGTCATGAAGGCAGATTTTATTCGGTCAGCATCATCAAACTCTATTCTACAGTAGTTTCTCTACATGTCCATAATTGAGAAATATTTTGCTTCTTTCAAGCAGTCAAGAGTGTCATCAGTGTCTGACATTGGGCATACACCTTTTTTATCATGATTCTGTTCAATCGTCACTAGTCGAAGACGAGTGCTGATCTTCCTCTTCACGAGGACCACAGAAGTGAATCAAGAATTCTCTGAAAGTTCAGTGGTGTCATCTTAGAGCAGGGCCGGGCAGAAATTCTGCACGCGTGCGGTGCTCCTGTACATGTACAACTTCCGGGTCACAGCGTGCACGCCGCAGCCGTCAGCGTTCATGTACTGCATGTTTGTACGCACAGATGTCGCTTTATCCACTTGCTGGGATACTCTGTACCGGCGCATTCTAGTGGTCTTTCCACAGCTTGCAAGCCAACCATGGGAAGGTACTTCGCGTATTAAACATTTAAAATACTGTCACAGTCTACTCATTGAGACGTCTACTTTTATATTAACAGTTTAACCCAGTAAGACAAGTAATACAGTTAACAACCGTGGATTTTTATTAAGGCAGCTTGACTGACGGCACGTAAATACGAGTAATGTTTTTGATCTAGTATTTAAGAAAGAGAGCACGTAGCGACTTCCAAAGAACCTTATACATGATTTAAAATAACATTAAACTAATGCAATGTTTCCTATAACTAATTCTCGGTGCCCTCAGTTACACCCACATAATTTCTGTCTCACTGACCTCTGAAAAGAATGATAACCGCAGACCTCTCGATGATCACCTGTTATTTCAATACCATTATTGCTACATCTTTGATCAGCTCTGTCTGAAATCTGCATAATAACCGACAATCAGATGAATGTTACGTTTTATCGACTTCAGCTGAGCGTAGCCCTTCACACATAAAAAAAACCCTAAATGTAAGTATACATTGGAACAATCGGTTTCATGACCAACTTTCCTGATAATAATGTAACATGGAGCAGATTGAGGCACTAATGCACAGTTAGTAAACAATAATTTTTAATTATGGAAGGAATAAATCTAAACACGTTCATCACTGGTCATGAGAAATGATAATCGAGTTGATGTGTCTCATCCATTTCCTTAAGGACATTTAATTTTGCTTGCCGTTCTTCACTGTTGAGTACACTACACTCGTCTTTGTGATATGTATGGTAGTGCCTTTCAACTGAAAACTTACGCTGGCCGCCTATTATTCGGAGGCATAGAAAACACTGTGAGTTTTCACCAACGGCTACGAAAAAGAATTGCAGTTCCCAGTCATTTTTAAACGACTGAGGACATAGATATCCCGTCCTTTGCTTTTTCACTGTACCTGCCATTTCTCAGTACTTCTCTGTTATGGTTACGGTTACCAGGGGTAAACGAGACTGAGTATGTTGCGCTCTTGCTTGTACCACATAAACAGGGAAGTGGAGAGGCCGCCGTTCACTTAGGACACATGTCTAATAACAGATGTCGCTGTCGCTCGCTGTCGCACACGTGCGCACATGTGCAGCACTTCTGCACGTCTGCACACTGTGCAGCGTTTGGCCGGCCCTGTCTTAGAGCATCTACTCCATTTCCTCCTGAATAATGCGTCGTTTAGCTGGCAACAATCTATACGAGGGCTGGTTAATTGATGTATGAACCCCGGTGTTGACATGGTGTCTTACCATGGACCACTTTATCTCTC
The DNA here is from genome assembly GCF_023898315.1 of Schistocerca nitens. NCBI lineage: Eukaryota > Metazoa > Arthropoda > Insecta > Orthoptera > Acrididae > Schistocerca > Schistocerca nitens. Next base: position 677,330,190 of record NC_064617.1, on the reverse strand, counting down.
CTTTCACCAACCCGGATTTGAAAGCATTAGAAAACTGGAGCAAAACGGCTATCACTTGCTGAGACTGATCCTCGGTCTGGGACGATTCTATTGGCAGTTCCTTAACAGCTGCCTCCGCTATGTTGTCTGTAACGGAAGCGGAGCACGACTCTTCGTTAATGACATTGATCAGCCTGTCCAGGACTGATTAGCCTGTTCTTGCACACATATCTTTAGCGATAAATTGTGCCTGCTGGCGGCAGTTACTGATCCAATGTTCTCTTAGGCTAGCTGCAATGCTTATTATAATCATTAATACCATATTTATTTTGTGAGCCTGAAAAGTTTTTTATAATCGAGAATAGCTTCACAGTTTAACTGAGTATCTAGACTAACATCTGGAATTCACGTCCCTTATGACGGCGGGATGACAACGTCTTTTATAGCAAATAAGTGCCCAGAGCAATCTTGATTATGTGTAACAGCTACGACTCCATGGAGGAACAGATGTGCCCGGCGACTGTATTTATTTCAAGTAGTAAAGCATACATCAGTTAGGCGGCAACTGTGCTGCCATCTTCACTGCAGTACATCGACATCTACATATACATCGACATTTAAGGCAAAATGTTAAAGCCATCCTATATATGCACCTAGTCCTATCTCTGCGTGTAACTTATGTAAGTGTTTTTAATGTTTTACCTTACATTTACTGCTCTGGAGCTGGACACACAGTGGCGGAAATACGGATGTGCAATAAACATTAGTAGCAACTGACTGATGTACCATTTACTTTTTTATTTGTAATGCGTGCTTGTTGTAATAGCTTCCTTAACCTGGAAATCTTCCACAGCTGGTGATACCTGCAGTACTTGCAAGAAGTGCTATCTGAGAGTAATACAGATGGGTCCAAAAAAATGTATCCACTGTTTAAAAGTCCATAACTGGCAAACTAATTGATGGAGTCGTCTCATCTTTAGTAGTGTAATAGTTTGTAGTTCCGGAAATCGACACACAAGCGTTGTATTGCGTTGTTTTGTTTTGTCAGATGACAGTCTCCAGATAGCCAGTGTTTTGTTCTTAGTTACACCTAGTTACTCGAGTAAACATGGCTGGCGCAAGGCTTACATTCGATGAAAGGAAGTCAATTCTGAAGTGGTATTTTAAGTATGAAAACATTAATGAGGTTCAACGGCAATGGCGAAATGATTATCAAACAGAGCCATCGACACGGTTAACGATTCGTCGAATTCGAGACAAATTTGAAGCCGAAGGCTGTGTTAAAGATGTACACAAACAACGATCTGGACGACCTGTAACAGTAACAGTCCAGCTAACTCCCGTCGTGTGTTACAACAATTCACTCGCTCACCACGGAAGTCTGTGAGACAGTGTGCCCGTGAAACTGGAGTGAGTCGCTCAAGTTTTCGGAGAATTTTGCAGACAGCAAAGTGGATTGCTACACTCAATGAACGAGGACGATCCGGATCGTAGAATGGAGTACTGCGAGTGGTTTACTAATATGGTGCGCAGCGATGAAGAGTTTGCAGAGATGAATGTGAGGTCTGAAGAGGCAGAGTTCAAACTCAAAGATAAAGTAAATCTCCACAATTTCATCTACTGGGCCGCACGAGGGCGGCGTAGGGAAGCTCGGTGACATTATTTATTCGCAGTGTCACCTGAACGTTACGTGGAGTTTGAATTTATTTCTAGAGTCTAAATCGAACATTGGTGTGAAAGTATTATGCTCGGTAGGTCAGCTAGTTTTCCGCCGAGATTACGAGCTATTTATGCACCGTGTTGTCTGGATTCTCTAAAGGTCAACAGGTGCAACAAGTACAGCGTGTGTCATTTGCTAATTTGCCTGGATTACGCTGTGCTGCTTGTGGATGTTAGTAGTACGGAAAGAAGGAACAACGCAAACCAATAAACGGTGAGTTTTAAAGTTTAGTATGCAAACATTTGTTAGCTGTTGGTATTAACTTTTTGATGTTTCGGTGAGGTTTTCGTGCCGTATTCTGTGTGTGGTACACTGTGCAGTCAGACTGTTCACAGATCACTTCAGTATTTAATTTTGGCTGAGTGCCGTTTAGGATTCTGATTAGACATTTTGGTGGTTACCGGTGCAGTGTTTTTTAAAAAATTAATTATGATCATTATTCTTTTATTCTTATTTCTTTTAAGTCTTTTAAATTGTTTAGAAAAGCATCTTCATTTTGTAAGCAGGCTGTTTAGGTTTTTATGTTGGTAACGCCACGTAGCGCTCTGTATGAAAATCACTGACTGTGCTGTCTGCAGCCTGTAGCTGGTTTGCATTGTTGGAATATTTGCTATTGTAGTGTTGGGCAGTTGGATGTGAACAGCGCGTAGCGTTGGGCAGTTGGAGGAGAGCCGCCAGCAGTGGTGGATGAGGGGAGAGAGATGGCAGAATTTTCAGAGCGGACGATCTGGACATGTGCCCGTCAGAAAAAACGAAATTTTTAAGACTGGATGTCATGAAGTGATATATATATATATATATATATATATATATATATACCGAAGGCACTAAATGCTATCAAAATCTTTCATTTGCTGACTATGCCTATCAGCATTTAGTGCCTTCGGTAGTTAGAATCTTTTATTTAACTGGCAGTATTGGCGCTCGCTATATTGCAGTAGTTCGAGTAACGAAGATTTTTCTGAGGTAAGTGATTCATGAAAGGTATAGGTTATTTTAGTCAGGGCCATTCTTTTGTAGGGATTATTGAAAGTCTTATTGCGTTACGCTAAAAATATTGTGTGTCAGTTTATTGTTGATCAGAATAAGTAAAGAGAGAAATGTCTGAGCACGTTCAGTTTTGCTCAGCTGTTTGAAAATCAAATAACGTAAGAGTTTTATCAGCACAGTAATTTATAATTTTCCAAAGGGGACGTTTCAATTTTTATTATTTTGCTCTTGGTTAAGATTAGTAATCTGTTGTTGTTAGAATGAGAGTTCGGCTAGCGTGAATCATTTCACTAAAGGTCCTTTTGAGTCATAGTTTTGTCCAAGGCAACAAAACATCTGCGAGTAATTGTAACAGCGTAATACGTCCTACCATACGGAGAAAATACTGGTACAGTATAGCAGAGGAAGTAACTGATGCTTTTATTCAAAGACAATAACTACACTGAAGTCACCGCGATTTATCGATGGTCTTCTAGACATTACAAAAGGCGGGACATGGTTTTTAACCAGGTGTGTAATCACCACGGACGACCGTGTGTGCCCTGCTACATGCTGCCATGTTGGACACATGGTTTGGAATGATTTCTTGTTATACGGAGTCCGTGACCACCAACGCGGTTGAAAACTATTGGATGGTCACTGGGGCATGGGGTCATGCTGAAGTGTCTCCTCAACGGACACGTACTACATGGGAGTTAAGTCCCAGGAACTGGCAGGCCAGTCGATTCGCTAAATATCCTTTTTTCGAAGAGCTCTTCCCCATGCGGTCTTGGATGAAGTTGCTCACTGATACCCACAAAACAATAATTATATATTAAAACAGAACAACTGTAAATAGGACCCGCGCTGTGAAGGTTCTATAGAAACGTAATACTGTATATAGATAGTTGATCTACAAGTTCTGATGAGTGAGTTTCGTACTATCAAATTGTGTGACACAACTGGCCGTGTCTTTTTATTGTATTCACTAATAAGCTTATCTTGTTTACAGGGACAAGGACTCGTAGACATGAATTTCAACAAGATACATCTGTCCGCTCCTGAGGAAAAGGCCACACAGACAGACGGACAACAACGTGAACCTACGAACTTTGCGGTTCTACGAACAGAGGTACGGGACTTCAAAAATGAAGTCACTGCCGAATGATCAACTTGAAACACACACATTGGGAACGAGTACACTGTCACAACAACGTCTACCAGCGAGTACTCTCCATTCAAATGGTTCAAAATGGTTCATATGACTCTGAGGACTATGCGACTTAACTTCTGACGTCATCAGTCGCCTAGAACTTAGAACTAATTAAACCTAACCAACCTAATGACATCACACACATCCATGCCCGAGGCAGGATTCGAACCTGCGACCGTAGCGGTCGCTCGGTTCCAGACTTAAATGCCTAGAACCGCACGGCCATTCCGGCCGGCTCCGTTCAAGTTACCGTGTTCACTACATCTATGCAACAGCCGGACCATCAAGCGAAAATATTCGACAGTTTTCCTGGCTGTATTACGTGTTCCTACCTCTCGCACGTGAGGGTGCTTCCAGCAATGTCGGATATCATCGTTTTGATGGTCCAGTAATTTTGATGTGGGAGGGCATAACGTCGTGGTCGTACTGACCTCCAAATCTCTGAACACGGTACAGTTACGGGTCAGCGTTATTGTGAAACTGTACTTCTTTTCCATGTACATCATTTCAGGGATGCATTGGGCACTTATTCCATGTTTTTTGATGACAATGAACTACCGCATCAAACAGTGCAAGTAGAGGTGCTCTTGGGAAAAGAGGATATTCGCCCAATTGACTGGCCTAACCGTTCCGTCGACTTCAGTCCCGCAGAGCACGTGTGGGATGCTTTGGGGGGCCGGCCGCAGTGGCCGAGCGGTTCTAGGCGCTACAGTCCGGAACCGCGCTGCTGCTAGGGTCGCAGGTTCGAATCCTGCCTCGGGCATGGATGTGTGTGATGTGCTTAGGTTAGTTAGGTTTAAGTAGTTCTAAGTCTAGGGGACTGATGACCTCAGATGTTAAGTCCCATAGTGCTCAGAGCCATTTAGCGTTGGGGGCACTTGTTTCAACGGGGCCACGTGCACCAGCGACCGTTCAGCAAATGTCAACCGCGCTGGTGGAGGAATGGAACGCCCTCCCACAAAATCTCCGTGCCAACCTTGTGCTCAGCATGGGAGCAAGTTGCAGAGCATGCGTAGCTGTCCGTTAAGAACCATGTCTAGTGGACCATCACAAATCTCGGTCTCTGCATAAAATTTCATTTCTGTTCTTATCGTTGCAAATTTCTTTTAGTTGCCTTCTGTATTATACGGTAGCAGTTTTCTCTATATATGGTCCAAGTTTCATCGAGCTATATTACTTGGCTGTGACAAACCATGCTAAAATTACCTCGTCCTTAAATTTTGCGCACTAATCTATGTTTAGACTGCTTATGTCTCCTTGGATATCCTAAATGTTGATGGACTGACAGGAATTTCAGCCTCGCTCCCTCCAATGCGAGTCCAGTATCTTGACCTCTGCGGTACTTCGTTCTTTGTGTAACTGTCCTCCTACGTACTGCTGAGCTAGCTATTCTGAGAGGTAGCACTGTTTAAATATCACGAGGCTTCAGTACAGGGTACGTTCCCTTTGTAGAGAATCAGTTTCGTTTTCGGAACAAACGCTAGGCTGTGAAACGCAACAGCTTTGCTTGCTATGGGTAAGACCCGGACTGGAGGACTGGTCCACGCGAATCTTAACGCAGCAGAGAGATTCGATACAGAAGACACTCTGATCTACATCTACATCTGCATCAATACTCCGAAATCCATCCTACGGCGCGTAGCGGTGGGTACCCCGTACCACTACCAGTCATTTCCTTTCCTGCCCCACTCGCGAGCCGGCCGCTGTGGTCGAGCGGTTCTAGGCGCTTCAGTCCGGGACCACGCGGCTGCTACGGTCGCTGGTTCGAATCCTGCCTCGGGCATGGATGTGTGTGATGTCCTTAGGTTAGTTAGGTTTACATAGTTCTAAATCTAGGGGACTGATGACCTCAAGTGCCATAATGCTTAGAACCATTTGAGCCATTTGAATCCATTCGCGAATACAACGGGGGAAAAACGACTATCTATATGGCTCAGTATGAGCCCTTATTTCTCATATCCTATCTTAGAGGTTCTTACCCGCAATGTATGCTGGAGGATACAGAATCGTTCTGCTGTCAGCTTGAAATGTTGCTTCTCCAAATTTTCTTAATAGTGTTCCTCGAAAAGAATGTCGCCTCCCCCCTCCCCCCCCCCCCCCCCAGGGATTCCCATTTGTATTCACTAAGCACGTGTTCTAACTTAACAGTAATAAATCCAGCAGCCTGACTCTAAGTTGCTTCGATGTCTTCCTTTACTCAGACCTGGTACAGATCCCAAACACTCAAACAGTACTCAAGAATAGGTCGCACAAGCGTTCTATATGCGTTCCCCCTTACAGATCAAGCACAGTTTCCTAGAATTTTACAAAACGAAGTTGACCATTTGCCTTTCCTACCACAATCCTCATCTGCCGGTTACATTTCATATCGCTTTGCAACGCTACGCCCAGATACTTAAACGACATGTCAAGCAGGAACTACTAATGCTGTACTCATTCTCATTAACTTACATTTCTCTACATTTAGAGTTACTACCATTCATCACACCAGCTAGAAATTTTGTCCAAGTGACCTTGAATCCTCCTACAGTAACTGAACTTCGACACCTTACCGTACAACACAGCGTTATCAACAAACAACCGTAAATTGCTGTCCACCCTGTCAACAAATCATTTATGTATGTAGAAAATAAAAGCGGTCCTGTCACACTTCTCTGGAGCACTCCTGACGATACACTTGTCTCTGACTGAACACTCGCCGTAGAGAGCAACATACTGCGTTCTACAGCTTAAGGAGTCTTGAATCTATTGCATATGCTCGTGCCTTCTTTAACAGCTTTCAGTGGGACACCGTCTCTAATGCTTCCCGAAAATACAGAAATATGGAATCTGCCTGTTGCCCTTCATTCATAGTTCGTGGTAACATTTGACGAAAGGTCAAGCTGAGCTCCTCAGTCCCAAGAAAATTTACTACCCTAGAACTGAGAATATGTTCAAGTATTCTGCAGCAAACTGGTGTTAGGGGTAACTATCGTATGACAGCAGAACATGTAATTTTGGCCACCAGGCTCAAATCTGACACTGTGAATGGAAGAACGACTTATAGAAATATTTCCATGTGTAATGGATTAAAAGGGGGTATGGGCAGAAAAGGTTAAATAAGTGAGAAAAGTGTAATGTTGATGCAATCAACAGCCACTTACACAGTTTATTCAATATGAGCAGCGAAGATATCGACGACATGTAAGCTGCAGATTTGCAACTGTTGGCCAAAACTGGAACTAATTTTTCCCCAGCGTAAATCGGTTCCACATTAACACATTTGAATATGTACCATATTTCGCAGCCATACGATAATTAAAGCCCACAATGGACCTCTGTGAGTACCTGCACTTTAATTATAACCACCGGGTGTAAGCCTAGGAAGCGCTTGATGGAAGGTAAATACCCTCCATGGTTTTAATAGATATGGTAGGAAACTGCAGTGAAATCAGAGGGATCTTTCATCACAGTGAAAGTTTCTAGTCTGGTAGTTAAATAAATACTGGCGCACAACCAACTTCTATTTCTAGGGGAAATGGAGCATAGTTAATAAAACCAAATCGTAGTAATACAAGTTCTCATTGATGTCACACAATAATGAGTACACCTAAATCATTCCGATAAGAGACAAGAGAATGCGATGCTCGTTGCTTTCACAATATCATAAGTATATTATTCTTCTACTTGACCATGGTACTATGACAACGTCGACAGAGTGAACTTAGTCAACTGCCTATGTAAGAGGTTATATTTATTTTTAATGCGTTAGCTAACAGGGAAAATCTGTAGGACAAGTTAAAGGATCTTGAAATTTTAGTCAAGTCTGCTTATAACATTATTTTATTTTGTCTGTATGTTTCAAGAAATTAATAATCAATTGACAGCGATAAAAGTTACCTGAATATTAAGTTAAACTGACGAAGAATGACGCTAACACTAAACCAAAATTTACGTGCAAGACTACGTAGAGAAAATAGCACCAAGATCTCAATCATCTCGCGAATTCTAAGTTAAAGAATCAGAAAGTGCAGCTAGTAATGAATCAAATCGGAAAGTTAAGCATTAAAAAAAAATACATTTAAGTGAGCAGCTCAGAATATGGATTGCACTACCGCAGATTGAGAACTGACAGCACATTTCCTCAAGAGCAGCAAACTGTGCCAAACAGCACAGACAGTTTCTAGGACCCCCGATCGCTCCAAATTACTTCTCTGGATGGGAGGCAGCCACCGAATCCACTCTTACTTACTTGCTCTTTCCCAATTCCCTGTCTCAAAAAAATCGACGTGAAAGGGACGACTCTATGTTCCTGCCAAGGTGATAGGCGAGAATTTTGGCTGAATACGTGAAAAAGCAGTGGAAGCATGCGTAAATTCCCCCCTTTTGCGCACATAAAACCCGTTTTTAAACACGAAGTTGATGCTAAGCTGAAGTACTGTCTTCACGATTGGTCAACCTTGTCCACTAAGAACACAGTCTAGTGCGACGCAATTCTATCGGCTGAACCAAGTTTTAGAGCGAACACAAACGACTCTCCCACGCTGGATGGATGGTACCACAGTGTATTGCTGTTTGATTCTTATGTAGAAAGGGCAAAAATATCGTGCTCATTTAGTGCGGGGACAGCACAGCACCTGCGGCGTTCACTGGTGGTGCAGAGCAGAGCAGGCCGCTACCCGACTTCCGTGAAAATTGTCCAAGGAGGCGATCTTCACCTAATGAGTTCACAGGTTGCCTTCTGCCGACAAAAGAGTCCATAGAGACGTTTCTGGCAACACACCATCCCAGTGTGGAGGGTGCAAGGCTACATTATCAAGTACACAGCTTCAGCATTCTCTCTAAAATAATCACGAAGTAGCAGAATAAAGTGAATTAATAATTTATAGCGATATTTAACATTTATGTTACAACAGGTGTAATAGAATTCAACTCCTTGATTACAAATAATAGCTTAAATAACCCAAAATGAAGGGGGCCATATGAAAACTATTTAGTAAATTTTAAAGTACAATCTTGCCTATTGTTTAAAATTTTTTATTAAGAATTAGCATCGTATATAAAGGTACTATACTGATGTACATCGTGTCAATTTCTACATCAGTACTTTGAAAACCGCCTTACAGTGTGTGATGGCACTTCTATTACAATTACTACTTTCTTTCGTTCTCTTCTTATCTTGAAACTGTCCTTGGTGTGAACGACTTCCAACAAGACGCAATATGAGCTGCAATTTTTGTGATTTTCTCGTCGTGGTCATAGTCTCTCTGTCGTGTAGCGGCTCGCCACTGAGTACAAGCCCTTTAATGTGATGCCATTTAGGTGGCTTCCGCTTCACTGATGATGAGGACAACATGACACTCAGACGCAAGAGGAGAAAATCTCCAACCCGGCCGGGAATAGAACCTGAGCGCCTTCGGCCACGCTAATCCTATAGCTACCAGGGGACCATTGCACACAGTGATCAAAATCATCTGTACAGTCTTTGAGATGTCTCAAAGAGTGCCCAGGAGGAATGCTTAGTATTCAGGAATATGACAGGGACAATCATTTGAAGAAAAATTTTTTAGTAAACACTGGCTGTAAACTGCGTACCTTAAAGAGCAATGAGCACTTCTTCATCTTCGATACTGTGAAACAAGTCTGTTCTACTGCATGCTCTTGGCTTGCCATATTTGAGAGGTGGTTGCATGGATCGAAACAAGAAAAAAAGTCTAGCAGTCCTAGACTCTAAAACAGATACCTTAAAAGCTATGAGCACTTGTTCGTCTTTCCTAATGTTAAACATATCTCTTCTGTTGAAGAAGTGCTCTTAAAGTGAGCATTTTGGAGCCCGTGTTTATTAGAAAATTTTTTAACTTGTTTTAGTCCGTACAACCCACTCCCAAAATAGGGAAAGCAAGGACCTTGCAGCAGAAGAGATTTATTTCTCAGTATCGGGGATTAAATACTCATAGCTGGTAAGGCATGCATTTAGAGCCCATATTTATTTGGATTACTTGCTACGAATGATGGTCCCTGCCGTATCCCTCTATATTGGATATTCCTCCTCGGGCACATTATATTGAACCGAAACAGAGGATCAAACGGAGAAGTTCGAATTACTGGATTCAGTCTTCCGGAATTATTCCACTGCGAAAGATCTTAATACGGTTCATTCTTTCAATCGCTGCATTGAAAGAGGTCTATTGGGAGTTGTTCTTTGCATTTATGGAATTTGTACATAGTTTGGATGTCGCAAACGTTAGGCGACAACTTCGAAGTTGCTGATTATTCGTCGGCACTCTTTGGTCAGAGTAGCTGTGTCGCTGGCAGATGTGTTTGTTTTGTCATCGCTGCTTGACAGCGATGAGTGCGGGAGATCTGTAGTTAGTGAGGTAGTGCGAGAGACGCCAAGCAGACGACTCGTGGCAATGTAGACTTAAGTTACATGCATCTGTGTTTAAGTAAAATTAATTGTGTTTGAATATTGCGAAACAAAGGAGAAAGATTTAATTAGAGATTTAGAATGATATGAGATGTAGTGAGATTAGAGAAGAGTATGAAGAGGAATGAAGGTAATATTTTTGTTTAGTGGTACTGCAGTCGTGGGTAGTTTAGAAACATTGTTGAATGAGACTTCCATATGAGGGAATTTTACATTTTTCGATAAATATTTAATAATTTTCACTGTAAGGTATGTCTCATGTCTATTGATGATTTGTCTACATTTCTGGGAGTAAGAATTTGATATCAATGTTGTCCTTTGTCAGTGTTAATGAATGTTGTAACATGAACTGCATACAAGTAATAATATATCAGATAATTTAATAACAGTTTGTTAAGGAAATATTTCACCTAAGAGCATTGTCCATGACCTCGATCCAAATCACTTTTATTTAAAGAATGTCTCACTCAATAATGTGTATAGAATAGTTTACTTGTTGCCTGCAACCAAAGTTACAGTTACATTACGAGGTAAGACTTTTTCATTCCAGGATCAGTCTGCTATGAAAATTATCTGCACACAAGGATCATTTCATGAACAGCGTTATTAGGCGGATCATCCAAAGGACCCACTTTGTTTAACGAAACAGATTAATAGTATAGTAAAGTTTAGGATTTAATCAGTTTGCGCATTGTTTAGACATTTTACACTTCCTTAGCTACTAAGATCAGCATTTATATATATATATATATATATATATATATATATATATATATATATATATATATATATATATATATATATATAAAGGCCACTTGGAGCCTTTGATTGAAATATTCTATTCAATTGTTTAGATATTAAGATTTGCATGTATTTCAAGTATTAGGCCACATGGAGCCCCAAACATTTAATAGCTCCTAAAATCAGCATTTACGTATGTAGAAAGGCCACTTGGAGTCTCTGATTGATATTTTCTCAACAATTGTTTTAGTTATTAAGATTTGCATTTTTTCCAAGTACAAGGCTATCTGGAGCCATTCAATTCTTGACTTTACTGTTAGGTTTTCTTAAGTAATTATGTCTCAATATTGCGTATACAAGGGTACTGAGAGCCACACTATAATATTATTAACCAATGATGTTCTCTGTCATGTTAGGTTATTCTATGTCCAATTGGCAGCCAAATACCACACTTATTGATATTTCTTATTCAGAGTTCACTTTCAGTTTAGACTATTCACTCGATGTAAAGCTTTGTTGCTTCATCCAGGCTGTAATTTCGTTAGGATACTGAACTTTTTCTGATCAGATAGATTACTCGACGTTGACATACGCAGAAATGGTTATGCTCCACTGCCTTACCTTTGCTACTTTTTCATACCTTCCATTATCTAGTCTCCTACCTTTGTTCATGGTATTGGTGCAGTTTATTACTGGTATTCATACTTCAACACAAGTGACTCTATGTCGTTTGGATGTCATAAGATTCTCCACTATGAAGAGCAGTGATGATGATGGTCATCACATTGCTGATATTATGATAATTGGCGACTTTGGTTGTTGGTAACTTGTTGCTGAGTACCTATTGTGTCTCTGCACATGACTGAGAAACGTAATACGGAGTTCAGATGTCGTGGTACACTGAAAGCAATCCACATTTGTCAGTACTAAGTTCTTGTAAATGCACAAAAAAAAAAAAAAAAATGGACTTTGTGATGAAGTCACTTCAACATGCTCATAAGCTTCAGCCATGATTCTTCCTTTCCCTTGTCCAACCCTATACCATTATCTTGCCGATTAGGAGTGTATACTGATTTTGCTTAACGTGTGCCCGCATCTCGTGGTCGTGCGGTAGCGTTCTCGCTTCCCACGCCCGGGTTCCCGGGTTCGATTCCCGGCGGGGTCAGGGATTTTCTCTGCCTCGTGATGGCTGGGTGTTGTGTGCTGTCCTTAGGTTAGTTAGGTTTAAGTAGTTCTAAGTTCTAGGGGACTGATGACCATAGATGTTCAGTCCCATAGTGCTCAGAGCCATTTGAACCATTTTTTTTGCTTAACGTGATTTATTTGCCAGCAACCGTGTTTATGAGGCGGTTTACTCATATTATAACCAGATTCTGATTGATACTTGCGCACCTGGGCAGTCTCAATTCTTTCAAATTAAATGATGCTATACAGTTAGATTTTTTTGTACGATCATGAAATGTTACTTTATAATGGCGTTACTCCGTTACTGCTTTAGAGGTAAGACAATTCAATTTATTTGTTATGTGTGCAGGGACCAAAGTTACCAGTTTTGAACAGGGCCAGATGATTCAGTGCCTAAGGGGCTGAGTGTATTTTGCAGTGACTGTATTTATTTACTTGTATTGGGAGTTGCATTGACCAGTCAGTTCGTACAAAGTTTTTGTTGACAATAACACAGAATAAGCACACCATTTGCACAACACGCTACACGATAATTCGAGTTCGGTACCGATTCCACAGTTCAGACATTCATTCAAAAATTTATTTAAAGAAAATTATTTATTTGTTATGTAGACATTCATTCAAAATAATCAGAAAAATCATTATTTTTATTAAGAGAAATTATTTGGAGAACGTTGCAAACATGGCTGTCGCGGACAGAGGTCTTCTGAAACTCAGTAGTCCATGAGATCCAGAAGCCAGGTTGGTCGTCAGGCTGACTGGCATCTTTCACTTTTCGAAATGTATTTCATGCATTTCCAAGCTGTTACCTAGGATATAAAGCATAAACATACTGAACACTGAGCCAATATTGTGACTACCAGGCTATATTTTAATACGTTGCTCTCAACGAAGCGAAATCGTCAGATGTAAAAGTAATTTCTGAAGCGCCACAGTGGAGTGTTATGGAGCCGTTACCGTTCGTGATACATATAAATGATAGCGCCTGAAACTCCATGAAACTATTCTCGCATGATGCTGTTATATTTAGTGTAATCGGAACGCCATAAAATTCTAGCGAAATGCAGGAATAGCTGTAGAAATCGGTACAAGGATTGACCGTTGACCTCGAGTTTAAGTAAGAGAAATGTATCCCGCTTATATAGACCTCAAGGCTACTTATGTTTCGAAGACACGATGGATGATCGATCAGTGGAAACAGTAAAAAGCGTAAAATACGTAGAAGTATGAATCCGAAAATATCGAAGTAACAAGACCACATAGAACTGATTGCAGATGACTTGCAGATGTTAAACAGAGATATGTTTCGGTTAATTCTTAGGAAGTGTCATTCAGGCATGAAAGATGTAGTTCACACAACCCTCGTTGGCTTGATTGGCTCACCAATCTTGAATCTTTAGCAGATAGGGCGACGAAAGGAAACTAAAAAATCCAAATAATATCGTCCTGTCGAACTGGATTCGTCTAGTAAGAGCAAGACAGTCATATCATATTCCAGCTTCAGTGGCAGCCTTGGTCAGCATGGGAAATTTACTGTTAATATCTCTTTATCTTCCGCCTCCAAGGTAATTAATAATCAAATTAGTGATTTTCAAATAAAGCTATTCGCAATGAGTAAATACAGTATATGATTACATAGGCCACAGAACTTAATAATAATAATAATAATAATCTGAGAATATTATCTTTTGTCTTCCTATTTTCGAAGACGATGATAATAGATCGTTAGTTGTAGTATTCCGTTAAAACAGATACGACGCTTTCTTCTACCCTTCCGCCATTGGCAGTAATTTAATAAACGGAAACTATAATTTGCCATTGCATGTAAGTTTGCAGACACGCTGGCATATGTAATATTAGTATTTAATGAAATTACGCGCAAGCTTGTGGACAGGCTGACATCTGTAAAATTAGTTTTTAGACGAAATTACCAATATCTAATCGCATGCCTGCGAGGAAGGATATGTGATAAATTAAACGCTATCATTAACGTCTTATCAGTGTCTGCTGGACATTATTAATAGGCTCTGGATGCAACTGGCGGCAAATCGCGGCGCGTGTCAGTACGAATGACGCCTGGAGCCTGGATTCAAACGCCATCCTACTGGAGTCTGGGTGATTCCATGAGGACAGCTAACGCAGCCTTTGGGGTGGAAGCAGGACTATCGAATTGCAGCAGCGTTCCAAGAACCGATTGTAGTCCTCTGCTTAGGAGTGGAATGTTTAAACCTTGGTCTCAGACAATTCTGTGACGATCTTGGATGTGCATTTTTCGACCCCCGCTATCGTTTGGAATTGCAGAACCTCCCCACCCCCCATACCCCTCTTAATAAGTCAGGCGTGCAGTGAACGCAGGAAGTGGCTACTAGCATAGCGGAGTATGTCTGGCGTGTAGATGATATTTTATTAAGACAGAGAAATCCCACCACAGTCCCGATGAGATGCATTCTGATTTCAAAGAGTTTGCGTTCGTCATAGCAGTTCAGGAAATGAAAATGTTAATATATGGTTCAAATGGCTCTGAGCACTATGGGACTCAACATCTTAGGTCATAAGTCCCCTAGAACTTAGAACTACTTAAACCTAACTAACCTAAGGACATCACACACACCCATGCCCGAGGCAGGATTCGAACCTGCGACCGTAGCAGTCCTGCGGTTCCGGACTGCAGCGCCAGAACCGCTAGACCACCGCGGCCGGCAAAATGTTAATATAGTGTTAGTTAATTGCAGGAGCATCTATGCAGAAGTCCCGGAACTAGTCTTGCTTATAAACAGTGTCGCCGGCCGCGGTGGTCTCGCGGTTAAGGCGCTCAGTCCGGAACCGCGCGACTGCTACGGTCGCAGGTTCGAATCCTGCCTCGGGCATGGATGTGTGTGATGTCCTTAGGTTAGTTAGGTTTAAGTAGTTCTAAGTTCTAGGGGACTGATGACCACAGATGTTAAGTCCCATAGTGCTCAGAGCCATATAAACAGTGTCAGTTACCACATAGTATTAGGGAAGGAAAACTGGTTCAAAACAGATTTCAACAGCAATGACTGCAGTATATATCACAAACACAGTTTGAACGCTGGTGGCGTATGCGTGTTTATAGTCATAAAAATACGATAATATCTGATGACAATAATACAAATTCCGAATGCGAAATAATTTGGGTGAAAACTAGTGTTAAAGGTGAATCAAACATGGCCTTCGAATGCTTTTGTAAAGCCTCTGCAAGAGGAACAGTAGTAGCGGGACAATTGAGGGGAAATTTGGAGAATATTTCACGTTGTAGTATTAGGTGGAGATTTCAATATAGCAGCTATAGAGTGGCAGGTACAAGCGATTAGAGCGGACGGTACAGACCGGGAATCGTGATAAATTGTTCTAAACGCTTTATCCGAAAATTACCTTCGTTAGTTAACCATATAACCCACTTTCGCAGATAACACTTTAGATAAGCTGGTGACAAACACGCCCAAACTTTTCGACTCCATTAGCACGGCTCTACTAAATACGGCTGTAAACAGAAATACAGAGAAAGAGCGGCCAGCACGAAAATTTTATCTGCAGCACTAACAACGTTGAGTATCAATGGGAAAAGTTCAAGAACACTGCACAATACTCTTTAGACAGCTACGCGCTGGGAGGGATGGAAAAGACCCGGCGAGAGGTTCGACAATCGTTTTAGAAAGCTACCGCAATAGCAAAGAGAGTTTCACGGCAAACCTAAACGTTGCCGAATCCTCTCGGACAAACACAAATCAGATGATGCCAAAATTAGTGTAGGGAGGGCAATGTGTGTTCAGTTTATTCTAAAGTAAAATTCTGTCCGCAAATTTAATAGAATAATTGTCTTATTTTAAAACAGTAAACGAGTCGAAGCTATCTGTCGAGACATTTTTTAATCATAATGGGATCGAAACGGAGGACATCACGGGAAACGCCATTTTCCAAAACTGTTTCACAGAAGATCACAATGTAGTACGAGGGTGTTCTGAAAGGTAATATCTACGAATTTTTGTAATGTTCGCAAAATCGATTGAGATATTACATCATGCATATTACTTGGTCTACTTTTCCGCTTCTCTGATGCAAGGCCAGCCGGTGTGGCCGAGCGGTTCTAGGCGCTTCAGTCTGCAAGCGCGCGACCGCTACGGTCACAGGTTCGAATCCTGCCTCGGACATGGATGTGTGTTATGTCCTTAGGTTAGTTAGGTTTCAGTAGTTCTGTCCAGGGGACTGATGACCTCAGATGTGAAACGCGTATGTACTCGGTAGCAGCGATGACGAGGCATGACAGAATCTCTGACCAGAGAGTTATTTATCGTTGCTAGTCTGCGCTTGACCGCGCGAGAGTTCAGTTCAGTTGCGAGGCAGTTGTTGTACGTAGCGAGTCGCGAGAGCATGTAGTTCGTCTTTGCTAGTAGCGCGCGAGAGACAGTCGGAGTTGTGTGTGAGGAGTCGGCGGGCGTCGACATGGGTCTCTGGTCAAGATTCGGGACGAGGTATATTTTTTAAATAAGTAAATGAAGCAGCATTGCGCACATCTGATAATGTAATGTATGTTAACTGAAATTAATTTGTTCAAGAATTGCCCCAATAATAATTTTGTTCTCAAAACAATCTTTTTAAGAAAATAATCATTACAATTGAAACAATATTTCCTTTGCTTTTCCTCCCAGAATCAATTTATCAGGTTGATCTTAACGTTAATTTTGTGGGGACTTAACATTTTTGCACATTTTTATTATCATTGACTTTTATTACTGTGGGAAGATAACATTTGGGTCTATTTGCAATTCTATTGAATTCTTTTCATTTTTGTATTTTTGTGGGAAGGTTACGCTAGGTTCTATTCCCATTAACATTTAATTATTGTCATTTCAAAATTCTCTGGTGAAATTACACTATTGTCCTATTCAAAATTCTCCGGGGAGGTTACAGATGTTATGTCCCATAGTGCTCAGAGCCAATTGAACCATTTTTTAACCTGATGCAAGTTGCAACCCTCTGCTGCTAGAGGGCTTAAAATTTTAGCGTGTAACACGGCGGCGTGTAATATAAGTACATAGGTGCCTGATAATCAATGTGCTGTAATCGAGTCTCTAACCACAGAAAATGTGCCTCACATTGAAATCCACAGAAGAATGAAAGATGTGTACAGTAAAAACCGTTCCGACATCAGTAGTGTGCAACGTTGGCGTGTCCGTGATCGCAATAAAGGAAACGGTGTTAACTTCAGCATGTGTGACAGGGCCCATCCAAGCAGAAGAAGTACACGACCATGGCAGCAGCAGGCAAAGTTATGTTCACATATTCTGGTACGTTCACGGTATGGTGTATTTGTAATTCATGACTAAAAGCATCACCATAAACTCTGCGAGGTATTACGCAACGCTCAGGCAACTGACAGGACGAATCCGAAGACTTCGCCCACACAATCTTCTTCAGCATGACAATGCCCGATCAGACACGAGACCTGTGACATCGCAACAATCCGACGCATTGGGTTCACTATCATCGATCATCCTCCTTACAGTCCCGACTTGGCCCCCACCTGATTCTCTTCTGCTTCCAAAACTTAAACAACACCTTCGAAAACTTTACTTTGATAGTGATTAATCGATGCAAGCGGAGGTGAGATTGTAGCCCCGTTAACAAAGTCAGACATCCCACGTTCACGGTATGGTGTATTTGTAATTCATGACTAAAAGCATCACCATAAACTCTGCGAGGTATTACGCAACGCTCAGGCAACTGACAGGACGAATCCGAAGACTTCGCCCACACAATCTTCTTCAGCATGACAATGCCCGATCAGACACGAGACCTGTGACATCGCAACAATCCGACGCATTGGGTTCACTATCATCGATCATCCTCCTTACAGTCCCGACTTGGCCCCCACCTGATTCTCTTCTGCTTCCAAAACTTAAACAACACCTTCGAAAACTTTACTTTGATAGTGATTAATCGATGCAAGCGGAGGTGAGATTGTAGCCCCGTTAACAAAGTCAGACATCCCACATGACAGAATCAACAAATTGGTCTCTCGTTCGCAGAAATGTGTTCGTCGCCAGGGTAACTATGTTGAGAGATAAATATGTAGACTTGAAAAATAAAGATGTAGAATGTTAATAAAGTTTGCTTTACTTAGCTTTAAGAGCTTTCACATAAAAAATCGGAGGCATTACTTTTCAGCACGCCACGAACTTCCTTGAAATCGTCGAAGTGACCATGAGATAGAAAAGTAACTAAGATCGCCCAACAGAGGGAAGACCGTTGGACCTGACAGGATACCGGTACGATTCTACATAGAGTTTGCGGATGAACTTGCTCCTCGTCTAGCAGCTCTGTAATGATCGCGTCTGGAGGAGCGGATTGGTCCAGATGATTAGAGAAAAGCACAGAAGGATCGTCGAACAGGTGCACAAAACGATAGGCCAACATATCTGACGTCGGTATGTTGTAGATGTTCGGAACATGTTTTATTCCAGAAAACCTGCAGACGATCGGCGCTTGTTTCAGGGAGTGGCAATTGACGTATTGCTCACGCAGATACGCAGCCAGAAAGACACCTTATTGTATGGTTACACGACTGAAGAGGAATATCTGGAAGCAGTTACATCCATGAACTATCTAGGTGTTGCACATGAAGTGAATTGAAGTGGAACGACCACAAAAAAAAAAAAAAAAAAAAAAAACTGCTCGTGGGAAAAACAGATACTAGACAGATTCATTAGAAGAATCCTCAGGAAACATAGTCAGTATAAAAAACCCTCGTTCGATCACTATCTGAACTTGCTTGTTAGTATGGAATCCACACCAGGCAGTACTGACAGGGAAAATAGAGAAGATTCAAACAAGAAGAGGACGCTTCGTCACGGGTATATTTAGTAAGCGCGAGAGCGTCATGCACATAATCAACCAACTCTAGTGTAAGAAGCTGCAAGACAGGCGTTCTGCATCAAGGTGGGGATTACTGTCAAATTTCTGATTTAAAAAAAAAGAAAAAATGGATCAAATGGTATCCAAGCACTATGGGACTTAACATCTGAGGTCATCAGTCCCCTAGACTTATAAGTACCTAAACCTGACTAACCTAAGGACATCACACACATCCAAGCCCGAGGCAGGATTCGAACCTGCGACCGTAGCACCAGCGCGGTTCCGGACTGAAGCGCCTAGAACCGCTCGGCCACAGCGGCCGGCTCAAGTTTCCGAGCGTGTAGGTTTCCGGAAGTATCGACACATATACTGCTTCCTCCTATGTACACACCGCGAAAAGACCAAGAAGATAAAATTACAATACTGGCGATTAAAATTGCTACACCAAGAAGAAATGAATATAATAAACGGGTACTCATTGGACAAATATATTATACTAGAACTGACATGTGATTACATTTTCACACAATTTGAGTGCATAGATCCCGAGAAATCAGTACCCAGAACGACCACCTGTGGCCGTAATAACGGCCTTGATACGCTTGGGGATTGAGTCAAACAGAGCTTGGATGGCGTGTACAGGTACAGCTGCCCATGCAGCTTCAACACGATACCACAGTTCATCAACAGTAGTGACTGGCGTATTGTGACGAGCCAGTTGCTCGGCTACCATTGACCACGTTTTCAATAGGTGAGAGATCTGGAGAATGTGCTGGCCAGGGCAGCAGTCGAACATTTTCTGTATCCAGAAAGGCCCGTACAGTACCTGCAACATGCAGTCGTGCATTATCCTGCTGAAATGTAGGGTTTTGCAGGGACGGAATGAAGGGTAGAGCCACGGGTCGTAACACATCTAAAATGTAACGTGCACTGTTCAAAGTGCCGTCAATGCGAACAAGAGGTGACCGAGACATGTAACCAATGGCACCCCATACCATCACGCCGGATGATACGCCAGTATGGCGATGACGAATACACGCTTCCAATGTGCGTTCACCACGATGACGCCAAAAGCGGATGCAGTCATCATGATGCTGTAAACAGAACCTGGATTCATCCGAAAAAATGACGTTTTGCCATTCGTGCACCCAGGTTCGTCGTTGAGTACACCATCGCAGGCGCTCCTGTCTGTGATGCAGCGTCAAGGGTAACCGCAACCATGGTCGCCGACCTGCAAACGTCGTCGAACTGTTCGTGTAGATGGTTGTTGTCTTGCAAACGTCCCCATGTGTTGACTCAGACGTGCACCATCCGTTACAGCCATGCGGATAAGATGCCTGTCATCTAGATGCTAGTGATACGACGGCGTTGGGATCCAGCACGGCGTTCCGTATTACCCTCCTGAACCCATCGATTCCATATTCTGCTAACAGTCACTAGATCTTGACCAACGCGAGCAGGAATGTCGCGATACGATAAACCGTAATCGCGATAGGCTACAATCCGACCTTTATCAAAGTCGGAAACGACATGGTACGCATTTCTCCTCCTTACACCGGGCCTCACAACAACGTTTCGCCGGTCAACTGCTGTTTGTGTATGAGAAATCGGTTGGAAACTTTCCACATGTCAGCACGTTGTAGGTGTCGCCACGGCGCATACCTCGTGTGAATGCACTGAAAAGCTAATCATTTGTATATCACAGCATCTTCTTCCTGTCGGTTAAATTTCGCGTCTGTAGCACGTCATCTTCGTGGTGCAGCAATTTTAATGGGCAGTAGTGTAGACTCGAGGCAAGCGGAGGCTTCTCAGCAATCATTCTTCCCGCTAGCCATTCGCGACTGGAGGAGGAATAAGGGGAAGGGGCAGTGTTGACTAAGTACCTTCCGCCGCGAACCCCAATGTGGCGTGCGGCGTTCAGAAGTAGATATAAATTAATCCTTATTGAGATTGTTTTTTCCAGATTGCTTCCTCGACGATGTGAATTTGTGTGCCTTATGCCTCGTCCCAAACCAGAGAAAGTCTACACGGTCTCAAATAAAATTCCGAGTAGGACTCGCACACTTAGCGTTTCGATTATGTGTGTACATAGTTCATCCATCCCGGGAACCGAAAATTTAGACAATTTTTGTCGGTTATCCATATCGACACTGCCGAGATATCGAAATATGTGGTGACGTAAACAACCGTTTCTTTGACTACATTGGCTTACGAGCTTAAGTTGTTTACATCGCTGAGGTACAATAGGCGTTAGTATGTGACATAAATTTCAACTTGCTACGTGTACCGGTGCCTGAGAAGAAAAGGCGTCTCCATAGTCGGACAGGCAGTCGGACAGACAGACAAAAAAATGATCCTGTAAGGGCTCTGTTTCTACCGATGGAGGTATGGAACACTGTAGGTAAAATGTCTCCAGACAAGGAATTAAAAGAACTACATAATAAAACACAAAGGTAGAAGGAAAGCATAACTGTTAAAATTCCATGAGAAAACTTTTCTAGAAGATCATACAATATAGGCATTCACGGACGGTATTGTGTTCACTTAAAACTTCCGGTCTGATAGGCCTTGGTTAAAAGCGTGATGATCGATTACTTTCAATCGAGAATGTTGGCATTACCAGAGACAGTCTCATAGCCGACGCCACGTGATGGACAGTGACGCCCTCTGCACTGGCTGTATAATCAGCGTTTCCTCGAGTTAGCTTTGCAGTTCGCCGCTTTACCTCGGAGAATGTCTCTCGCATTTCGAGACGAAACGTCAGGGGAGAGTTTTATACACCGACCACGGCTTATTTGCATACCGTTGTTTTTGGAGCTCACCAGTCGGTAAAGAAACAGTAATAAGAATGAGGGAGATAGAAATGATAATAGTACGCAAATAACCTTTCGCTACGCACCGTAAGGTAGCGTGTAGATGTTTCTCATAGAAACATTCAGGAAATATAATTGTGATCACTACTCATATGCTCTGAAATACCAGGTCGTTTCAGTGAAGGACCATCTGTGGGTCTGATTACAAAGGCGAATAGGAACAGAAAGGCGGTGAGAGGGGGGGGGGGGGGGGCGGAATGGGATGGACTAGAGAGCCAGAGATTCTCTTTTACCACGGGATGTTTATACTGTCGGGCTGTGATCCTCTTGTCAGCTGCCGCTTATATTGCGAGGAGGCGGGAGAGCAATAGCAGCCTCGTCCGGCTGTTGGCAGCCCTCCGCCGTCCTTCGCATCCGGTCCTTTGTAGCCGCCGCCGGACCGCCAGAGCCGGCCACGTGATGCCGGGTGTCGGCTGGACGGGACGTCGGGTCGCGCGGCGCACGACTTTCGCCGCGACAACAGAACGAATTGGGAACGTGCGCCAGTGAGGCTGCGTCTCGGGGAGAGAGCCTCGTCAGAATTCCGTGGGCGCCGTCGCGATGGTCCATTGCACCTCCTGACGCCACCAGCTGCTCACGGACACATGGACACCGCGCGACGGCTCCATTGTCAGGCACATTTGGCCTCGACAGCGGTGACAAGCTATTCTTACGATCAAAGGAGACGCCAGTGTCTGCTGTAAGCTCCTAAACAAAAGAACGTGCTGCGTACGCTGGAGCTCCACGGCTGATGCATATCTTTCTTCTGCATCTGCCGTCATTGTTGTCACGAAGACAGGAGAAGCGTGCCGTCCAAATCTCTGTCTGGACGCAAACATGAGATGTGCAACTGCAGCGTCCCCGATTTATACCCTTTTGTAATTGTGACCTTTTAATTACGAAATTGTCGCCTTTAAACTGGCCTTCTACTCCACAACCTCGTTTGTCGTGCAGCAGACGATTGTTTGCAGGCCCGACATTAATACCATACCTCTGGCTACAAAGATCGACTTTCTCCGCATGGATCGATATTTTTGCGTGCTTGTAGGACACGCCAGGTTTGACAAATAATTTACCCCGGGGAGTTGGCATCGCTAGACTCCCGCCCACCGAGAGAGGGGGCGCAGTGGTTAGAACACTGGACTCGCATTCGGGAGGACGACAGTTCATACCCGTGTTGGTCCATCCTGATTTAGGTTTTTCTTGGTTTCCCTAAATCGCTTCAGGCAAATGCCGGGATGGTTCTGTGAAAGGGCACGTTCTTCCCGATTCCCATGGGACCGATGACCTCGCTGTTTGGTCCCCTCCTCCAGATCAACCAACTTCCGTCCACAGGGCGGAGGGATGATATAAGGTAGACTTGCAGCACCTGCTGATAAGATATTGGAGATGTCGGACGCGGAACGCAGTGACAGCTAGCGCACGTGGTAATTTATACAAGTAATCCGCGCACATCCAGTTCGAACGCCGCGGTACTGGCAATTTTTTCTTTCTTTTTTGTTTTATTAGTCACCAGTCTTCTGACTGCTTGATGAGGCCCCTCTACGAATTCCTCTCCCCTGCCAACCTTTTCATGCCAGAGTACCGCTTGCAATCTACGTGCTCAATTATTTGCTAGATGAATTCTGTCTTCCTCTACAACTTTTTCCTTCTACAGCTCCATGGAAGTCATTCCCTGATGTCTTAACAAATATCCTATCATCCTATCCCTTCTTCTTTTCTGTGTTTTCCATATATTGCTTTCCTCGCCAATTCTTCGGAGAACCTCCTCAATCATTACATTATCAGTCCAATTAATTTTCAACTTTCATCTGTAGCACCACGTACCAAATATTTCGGTTCTCTTCTGTTCCGGTTTTCCCACTGGCCATGTTTCACTACTACAAAACGCTCTGCTCGAGACATACATCCTCAGAAATTTCTTCTTCAGGATGAGTTCTATGTTTGATACTGGTAGGCTTCTCGTGGATAGGAATGTCCTCTTTGCCAGTGCTAGTCTGTTTTTTATGTTCTCCTTGCTTCGTCCATCATACGTTATTTACTTCCTAGGCAGCAGGATTCCTTAACTTCGTCTACTTCATGATCCCAAATCCTAACGTTAAGTTTTTTACTGTTGTCATTTCTGCTACTTCTCATTGTTTACCTAGTACGCCGAAGAGGAAAATAGGACAAATAAAAGCCACTATTTTCTGACATAGGATGACCCAAAATAAACGTATATTTGATTGAACCTCGTCTTCTGATACTCAGGTAGAAAAATACTTTTCATCAACTTCCGAACTCTACTCATAACACTACAGCAAAAGCGTACAGAATAAACAGCTAACTAGGGTAGCACAGTGGGAAGACGGTCAGGCAAACAAGATTCTTTGGCCTACTTTGTTTGGGCATAGCTTGGCTTGAATGGGAGTGAAGCAGCCTCCTCGTTCTGCTGATAAGTTACAGCAGCTTGTTCGCCTGGCTAATATGCAAGCATCGGCAGGTTAAAAGCAGAAAGTGTAGAGCTCTGAGCGAAGCAGCAAGACACGCGCGGCGGGAGTCTCTCCGTCCTGAGCGAGAAGAAATTACATCGAGCAGGCGGCCAGGCGGGTGCTCGCAACTGGGCGAGAGCTCCCACCTTCCCTGCCCATAGTTGGAAGAGTTTCTGAATGTGGTTGGGTACCAGCAGCACAACTAAATCACCTGTAGTCCCGAAATAGCTACCAGCTAATTGCGAGGAGCTTTTAGAGCAAGCCAGTATGTGTCATTTGTAATTTGAAGGAAAACTGCTTGTTAAGCTTGATTTGGGTGTTTTTTAATTCTTTAATTGGTGGTGACAGTTGATTTTTGTGTTTTTAATTGGGCCATGGATCCGAATAATTATTTTGGAAAACTGGGTTTTCTTCTAATAAATATTGTGAAGGATAGCTCAGTAAACAAACCAGTTATTCCACTCACCTGTCGTCCCACTCGAATATTCATGAACCAATTTGAATAACTGTTCTTGAACAAAGAACTTTTGAGTGCAAACATTAAATACTGTTTCAGATATGTGGACTATGTAGTCGTATATTGTTTGGACTGACACTGCAAGACAGCTTAGAACATTTTTTCATAACTCTAATAGTCAACATAATAACATCCAGTTCACAGTGGAGACTGAAAACAAATCCATAAACTTTCTAGATCGAACCGTGGCAATAGTACAAATATACATTGTTTCAAAATACATTGACGGAAAAAAATCATAACACCAAAAAATAATTAATGCAGGGTAATGGAAATTTTGGGAATACATTTGTGCAGGTAACATATTTAAGTGATTAGGACGTAGAATCACAAGATAAGACACTGCAAATGTGAAATGCTGGTATGTTAATAACCACTGTAACCATCAGAAGGTTGAATGCAAGCATGCAATCGTCCACGCATTTTGTTGTACGGGGGCCGCGTGTCAGTCTGTGGGATGTAGCTCCATGCCTGTTGCGCTTGGTCGGACAAGACAGCGAGTGTTAACGCTGTTTATGGGTCACGGTGGAGTTGTCATCCGATGATGTCCCTTATGCGCTCAACTGGAGACAAAGTTTGTGATCGAGCACGTTGGGTCACAACAGTGGTATGTGGGTGAGCGTTGTCCTGTTGGAAAACACATTCTGCAATGCTATTCATGAATGCTAGCACAAGAAGTCGAGTCACCAGACGGACGTGCAAATTTGCAGTTAGGGTGCTTGGGATAACCACAAGAGTGCTCCTGCTGTCATACGAACTCGCACTCCAAACTATATCTCCAGGTGTTCAGTTCAGTGCATCTAGAATGCAGACAAGTTGGATGCAAGCTCTAAGCCGGCATCTTCCTAACGAACGCACGGCCGGCACTGGCACGGAGGCAGTACCAGATCTAATCAGAGGACACAACAGACCTCCACCCTGCCCTCGAACGAGCCGTCGCTTGATACCATGGAAGTCGCAAATGGGAGTTTGTTTAGGATCAGTGAATTGCAGGGCGTCTGGATCGCAGCTGCTCTTGAGGTAATTGATTTGTAACAGTTTGTTGTGTCACTGCGGTACCAACTGCTGCTCACATTGTTGCTGCAACCACAATTTACGATGAGCCAGAGCCATACGCCGAACACAATCATCGTCCCTCTCGGAAGAGCTACGTTGCGGTCCGGAGCCCGACATCCGAAATGTGAAATAATTTGGGTGAAGGTGACGGTTAAAGCAGGCTCAAACATGATAATTGGATGTCTCTATAGGCCCCCTGGTTCCGCAGCTGTTGTGGCAGAGCACCTGAGGGAAAATTTGGAAAATATTTCGAGTAGATTTCCCGACCATGTTATAGTTCTGAGTGGAGATTTTAATTTGCCGGATATAGACTGGGAGACTCAAACGTTTACAACGGGTGGCAGGGACAAGGAATCCAGTGAAATCTTTTTAAGTGCATTATCTGAAAACTACCTTGAGCAGTTAAACAGAGAACCGACTCGTGGCGATAACATATTAGACCTTCTGGTGACAAACAGACCCGTACTATTTGAAACAGTTAACGCAGAACAGGGAATTAGCGATCATAAAGCGGTTACTGCATCGATGATTTCAGCCGTAAATAGAAATATTTAAAAAGGCAGGAAGATTTTTCTGTTTAGCAAAAGTGACAAAAAGCAGATTTCAGAGTACTTGACGGCTCAACACAAAAGTTTTGTCTCAAGTACAGATAGTGTTGAGGATCAGTGGACAAAGTTCAAAACCACCGTACAATATGTGTTAGATGAGTATGTGCCAAGCAAGGTCGTAAGAGATGGAAAAGAGCCACCGTGGTACAACAACCGAGTTAGAAAACTGCTGCGGAAGCAAAGGGAACTTCACAGCAAACATAAACATAGCCAAAGCCCTGCAGACAAACAAAAATTACGCGAAGCAGAAATGTAATGTGAGGAGAGCTATGCAAGAGGCGTTCAATGAATTCGAAAGTAAAGTTCTATGTACTGACTTGGCAGAAAATCCTAAGAAATTCTGGTCTTATGTCAAAGCGGTAGGTGGATCAAAACAAAATGTCCAGGCACTCTGTGACCAAAATGGTACTGAAACAGAGGATGACAGACTAAAGGCCGAAATACTAAATGTCTTTTTCCAAAGCTGTTTCACAGAGGAAGACTGCACTGTAGCTCCCTCTCTAGATTGTCGCACAGATGACAAAATGGTAGATATCGAAATAGACGACAGAGGGATAGAGAAACAATTAAAATCGCTCAAAAGAGGAAAGGCCGCTGGACCTGATGGGATACCAGTACGATTTTACACAGAGTACGCGAAGGAACTTTCTGCCCTTCTTGCAGCGGTGTACCGTAGGTCTCTAGAAGATCATAGAGTTCCAAAGGATTGGAAAAGGGCACAGGTCATCCCCGTTTTTAAGAAGGGACGTCGAACAGATGTGCAGAACTGTAGACCTATATCGATCAGTTGTAGAATTTTGAAACACGTATTATGTTCGAGTACAATGACTTTTCTGGAGACTATAAATCTACTCTGTAGGAATCAGTATGGGTTTCGAAAAAGACGATCGTGTGAAACCCAGTTTGCGCTATTCGTCCACGGGACTCAGAGGGCCATAGACACGGGTTCCCAGGTAGATGCCGTGTTTCTTGACTTCCGCATGGCGTTCCATACAGTTCCCCACAGTTGTCTAATGAACAAAGTAAGAGCATATGGACTATCAGACCAATTGTGTGATTGGATTGAAGAGTTCCTTGATAACAAAACGCAGCATGTCATTCTCAATGGAGAGAAGTCTTCCGAAGTAAGAGTGATTTCAGGTGTGCCGCAGGAGAGTGTCGTAGAACCGTTGCTATTCGCATTATACACAAATGACCTTGTGGATAACATCGGAAATTTACTGAGGCTTTTTGCGGATGATGCTGTGGTATATCGAGAGGTTGTAACAATGGAAAATTGTACTGAAATGCAGGAGGATCTGCAACGAATTGACGCATGGTGCAAAGAATGGCAATTGAATCTCAATGTAGACAAGAGTAATGTGCTGCGAATACATAGAAAGAAAGATCCTTTATCATTTAGCTACAATATTGCAGTTCAGCAACTGGAAGCAGTTAATTTCATAAATTATCTGTGAGTAGGCATTAGGAGGGATTTAAAATGGAATGATCATATAAAGCTGATCGTCGGTAAAGCTGGTGCCAGACTGAGATTCATTGGAAGAGTCCTAAGGAAATGCAATCCGAAAACAGAGGAAGTAGGTTACAGTACACTTGTTCGCCCACTGCTTCAATATTGCTCAGCAGTGGGGGGTCCGTACCAGATAGGGTTGATAGAGGTGATAGAGAAGATCCAATGGAGAGCAGCGCGCTTCGTTACAGGATCATTTGGTAATCGCGAAAGCGCTACGGAGATGATAGATAAACTCCAGTGGAAGACTCTGCAGGAGAGACGCTCAGCAGCTCGGTACGGACTTTTGTTGAAGTTTCGAGAACATAGCTTCACCGAGGAGTCAAGCGGTATATTGCTCCCTCCTACGTATATCTCGCGAAGAGACCATGAGGATAAAATCAGAGAGATTAGAGCCCACACAGAGGCTTACCGACAATCTTTCTTTCCATGAACAATACGAGACTCGAATAGAAGGGAGAACCGATAGAGGTACTCAAAGTAAACTCCGCCACACACAGCAAGGTGGCTTGCGGAGTATGGATGTAGATGTAGATGTAGATTCTCGCAACACTCTATTCTCGTGACCATCGCTGCCAGTAATCATGTACTGAAGCTACAATCTAGCCAAGTCTTTCTGCAATATCGCAGAGGAGGAACATCCAGCTTCTCGTGGCCCTATTAAACGACCTCATTCAAACTCTGTGAGGTGTTCATAATGGTGTGTTTGTCACCTTAAAGACATTCCTGACTGACATCATCTCACCAAGTCCAGTGCCAAATGTAACTAACGGTCATGGCCTTTACAGCGTGTATTTAAAGCAAACCTAATTGAGAGCCCTAAAGTGGCCCTATTAATGCCGCTCTTATGCGACTGGCGCAGACCTGAATAAATATCATCTTTCAAATGTAGAAACACGCCTACCAGTTTTCGTTTATGTCGCACAACTCCTGCTCCGTTTTGCGAGCTTTTTTTTTTTCTCGCATATAGGAAATCTGCCACCGGTTCCCATCCGATCACCGAAGTTAAGCGCTGTTGGGCTGGGCTAGCACTTGAACGGGTGACCATCCGGTCTGTCGAGCGCTGTTGCAAGCGGGGTGTAGTCAGCCCTTGCGAGGCAAATTGAGGAGCTACTTGATTGAGAAGTAGCTCTCACCTCCTTTCTCCTCTTCATCTCCCCCGCCCCCTCCCGTTTTCCGTCAGCCTGCCTACTTCGCAGTCCTTTCCAAATCGTTACGGAAGTTCCCGTGTTTCATTATCACTAAGATCATTCATGTCAGATACGCTACTTCCGCTCCGCTCGCAGAAAAAGAATTGTCTGTTATGACTAGATGAATCTGCAATCGTCCAGCCGTTACTGTGGATTCTCTGATTTCTCTTGGAGACAGCTCATGGGAACTACTTCAAGTGAAATGTTAGTTCACTATATTACATGAATGATACAAATGTTTACTTAACTTCATACAGGAGTGAGGTGAATATTTACAACTTTAATTGACTATTAAGGCATCAGTTGATGCACTAATTAACAAACTGTTCTGTTTAAGTACAATGCTTTTCAACATATACTTGCACAATACTTCAAGTATACTTGCACGTGGGACTTTAATAATAACTCTTTATTCACACTCGATAATATTAACTGCCTCAGCTGAGGTCACGAAATGGAGGAGAGTGCTTCCATTTTTGTCCCTATATTGACGTCTGTGCGAGGGCACTGAAGTGCTGAGAGAGATGGCGTGTCTTTTTCAGATTCTCTCATTCGTCGTTGCGGATTGCAGCGAGATATCGCTGATGTTTGTGGTATCGATAAGCGTTGCCGACTATTGTGTGGCGTCACGATCGTTGGATGATAATAGACTGTCTTTTGCTTCTAAAGGGTGACAAAGTGCACAAATGAAGCCGACTTGCAGCCTGAGTAGTTTTTAGGGCACTATCCATACTGCTTCTGAATATTAAGCATAAAATGCACACAGCAGGCCCACACTGTTTCTCAGCATACAGATGCTGAGTAGAAATAAGAGGAAGGTATCGACGGAGCTAAGTATCGTCTCAGCGCAGATACACACCGCAGTTCGGCCAGTTATCTTACTTTGTTGCAAGGGTTATCCGCTTCGACAGTTCATTAGTATGTGGGACGAGTCAGTATTGTAGAAAGTCAAGTAATGAAACATCTCCCATCTACGACTGTGATTCTAAGAAGATAGTATTAAATTGTAACATATAATCAGCGCAGCCAGAAGTCTGCACAGAGTAAACGAATTAAATTTCAATAACAGCCCCGAAGGCTGTGAGTAAGACAAAGTTCTCTTCATTATTCCTGCTTTTGAAGGCGCTAGTCTCATGGCGCCACAAGACCAGAAGAGTGCTTGTGTATTGTTTTGAAGGAGTAGGGTGGACATTATCGATAACTAAGACTTTGATTCGGTTCGGTAGGGGCGTTCAATTGTGATTTGTGCCGCAGTGTCTGCCACAGACTGATATCCAGGTTTGACTCCTGCTCCGTCACAAAGTTTCAACCTGACACTTAAAATCAATTTCTCTCTATACGTATATCTCTATTTTTCGCGGTCTCTCTCGTATCCAATTCTTACCTATCAGTTTTACGTTTCCTTTCGACATTGGTAATATTACTTGACTAATATTTACATCATCTACATCAGTACACCACAAGCAACCTGCCGGAGTATGGTGGAGGGCATTCCTGGTAACACTGATGTTCGTTTCCTTCTCCGTTCCTTTCACGAATGGAGCATGGGAAGAACGATTGTCGGTAAACGTGGATGTAATCTAGAATTTCTGTAATTTTCTCTCGGTGATGGACAACGCCTCTCTTGTAGCGTCTGCCACTGTAGTTTGTTGAGCATCTCTGTAATGTTCTCACACCGACAACACGAGCCAGTGATAAAAGCGCCGTTCTTCGTTGGATCTTATCTATCTCATCTCTCAATCGTACTTGGTAATGGTTTCAGATTGATGAAAACAAGAATCGTTCGTACAAACGTCGTGTAAGTCACTTCTTTAGTGGATGAATTGCATTTCCTAAAGATTCTTCCTATGAATCTCAGTCCGGCATCTGCTTTTACTATTATATGTTTTATGTGGTCAGTCCACTTAAGGTCGCTCCTAGATGTTTTACGGTGGTTACTGTTTCCAGCAATTCGTCATCAATAGTGTAATTGTAAAGTAGCGGATAAAATTTATAGTATGGGACACATCCTGACGTATCAAAGAATGGTTAATTCTTGAATGGGCGAGAGATGAAAACGATGGAGGCAATATTTAACTAGTCAGAGATGAAGAAAACTGCTCGGGAATGAGTAGTGCTGAGGGCCGTAAGGAAGCAATATTCCTACTGAAGACCATAAAAACAATAGTGGAAAAACAGCCTTACATTAAAATATAATGTTATGTGAATACATGGTTTAATTTTTCTTTGTAGAGTTACTTTCAACCGTTTCCACAGGCTAAATTCCAGAGGGATAAGGTCCGGGGATCTTAGTGATCAAGGAACGTAACCATTTTCGCCAATCCAGCTTCCGGGAAATGTTAGCTATAGCAAACCTGCCAGCTGGCGACTAGAGCCTGCATAGGTCCTGTCGTGCTGGGTGAACATAGCCATCCTTGTAGCCAAAGGAACCTCTGCCATTAATGTTAGAGGCTAGTTTTGAACGAAGTTTAGATAACGTGGCCCTATAAGACGATACTGTAATACAACAGGCCCAATCTGATCGTCTGTCATACCACACTACACATTTAAAAGAAGATTTCTTGAAAGTGTGTCTCCACAAATACACATGAGTTTTAATTAGCCAACGCTAAAATTCCATTCGTTTATCTTCATCTTCTCCACAAAGGGGCTGAATCTGCCGTAAATGGTAAGGATAGAGTCCATGCATATGTAACTTCCGCACATATTCTTGTATGAGGAACATCGACGCGAGTAGTAATTCTGTGTGTGCATGTTGAAGAACTGTGTTCTACCAACTGAATAATATGTTCTACTTCATCCACACTATGTTCATTTGCACGTTCAATGAAATATGATAACTGGTCCCTACACCAATATCACTCAGTTTAGTGAAAACGCGAGTAAACACTCTCGAATCTGGTATTCTGCCGTTTTGAAATTGTGTGGCATATTCCCTACAAACAGCAGCAGTGCTTGCAGAACAAAAGCAGTTCAAAAATACTATATCGGTATACTCAGCGATTGTGATTACTTGAGGCATACTTAAACGACATAATAGAAATGGCCAACAAATCACCATCACGGTCGAAAAATCCAGTAGTGTAAACTCAAGCACAACTTTCCAACTTGAACTCAAAAAAAAGAGAGAGAGAGAGAGAGAGAGAAATATAAAGCATGAACACGTGTACTGAAGACTTATGTCTGTAATCAGCTGTACTTTTGTAACCAATAAAGATTTGGCATACAGGGTGTGTTCTGCTGTCCCTACCTACGGGTTTTATGCAATCTGCAATGCCTTCGAAAACCATGGTGAGATTTTCATATTCTTTCGCTCGCTACAAACAAACTATTAGTCCTACATAAAAATGGACACAACCTTTTCATAGAAAATTAAATGTAGTTTTCTGTATTAGGGTAAATCTTCCCTGGAGGCCATAGTTTTCGAGTTATTCAACAAAAACGCGATTGAAGGTCACTTTCATATGCTCTTCTTAAATAATTCGAAAACTACAGCTTCTAGCGAAAACATATCTCAGTAAAAAACTTCCTAGGAAAAATTCCTGTTAATTTCTCCGTTAGAACAAATAGTTTGCACGTTGCGAACGAAAGCACATGAAAATCTCGTGTGTTGGTTTTGAGAGTGTCGCGGGTTCAAAAAAACCCATAACTAGGGGAACTGAATCATCCTGTGAGTGATACGGAATGGTTTTATTCGACTTAATCTGTACTAGTACTTCCTAAACTATAAACTATTTCTCCTGAAACACGACGTATTTATCAAAATTGTTCACTAGTATTTCGTCGTATTTATTGACGACAAGCCTATCAACCAAATATCACTTGACTACATAATTAGTGCTCTAAATCATGCGCAGATCACATTTTCATAGGTAATAATGAATACAAGAGGCAGAAATGAAGAAGACATGAGCGACGTAGGTTGTAATGACAATAAACTAGACTGATAAGCAATTAATTTTCCTTTCTCGTCTCAGTTTATTATTTAA
Organism: Schistocerca nitens; assembly: GCF_023898315.1. Classification (NCBI taxonomy): domain Eukaryota; kingdom Metazoa; phylum Arthropoda; class Insecta; order Orthoptera; family Acrididae; genus Schistocerca; species Schistocerca nitens. Next base: position 677,296,911 of record NC_064617.1, on the reverse strand, counting down.
TTTATTTTGGAAAATCTCAATATACCCGCCAACGTGTTGTAAAAGAAACAAGTGACTTATGATAAGATTTGCCTGGACAGTATTGTGATTTTATTATTTACTATTTTCCAATGACACATTTTCATTTATTTTGTTAAACATTTAAATAATATGCAAATAGTTGAATATATATTACGAACGACAACACGTATTTGTAAACATATCATTAAAACTGGAGAGACAAAAGCGTTACTTATAGTCGGCCGAGAGACATACAGTCGGTGGTCGGCTGTTTGTGTGAAGAGCGGCGGTGTGTAGTGGCAGTGTGCTGCGGATAGACATGTGAATCACCGAAAGTAAAGGGGTAGTAAGTCCAGAAGATAGTAGAAGCATTTTAATGCCTTGGAGTATTAGCCGTAACATAGAATGGTGGCTCTGCGAGAAAGAGAGAGAGTAAAATGATAATCCTCCATTAAACTTACGATGCGTAGTTCGACAATGTGTTTGTTTACCAACAGAGGTAAGCTTTACAAACTTTGTAAAGTGCAGCTCTTGATGTTTCTTGAACGATTTTCAAACTAAAGTGTTGTGAGCTATTTCGGAGTCTTAATAACTTACCCATCATGCAAAAAATTATGTTTGTGATAAAATATTAAAACAGTGGTTTAAAAAATAAACTATTGCACTGATACAAAATAATAGTTTCGAGCAGTTTCACATAAGTTAATTAATGCTATCCGGCACTAAAATTCCTTTTAAAGGACCATATTTTGGATCATGAAATGGTTTTGCAGCATGGAAGCTCATCATAGTCATTTCACAGTACTGTACAACCTGCTCAGTATTTTCGATAGTATGTGTTTTTTTTTTCAAATTCGGCAACATTATTTTTGCATTTTCTTGACAATAACGCAGTTTGCATGTGTGTGTGTGTGTATGTGTGTGTGTGTGTGTGTGTGTGTGTGTGTGTGTGTGTGTGTGTCTGTGTGAATGTTTCTTTGTGGCTACGTTGAGCTATTTGTTATGTAAGTGGCGTTCAGATATTTCTTATTATAAAACATTGACCACATCTTTGTCAACCTTGATATCATTACATGATTTCACTGAATTATTACATTTCAAAAATACACTCTTGAAGATACAGTCGTATTAGTGTGCTCTAACTTTGCGGTTGTAACACGACATTGCATAACCGTTTAGCTTACAGTCGATATATCTTACTAAAGGTGTTTGCTTAGTTCATGTACATAATCGAACACTTTAGGTACCAACAAATCTGTAAAAATTTCACTTGCATTCGGACTCTGACAAGTCTTAGGACAAACTCATAAACAGTGAAAGTTGCTGACATATTGTGTCAATAATACTTACTGCCTCTGTAACAAAATCATCTATAGATGTTGATTTGATTGAACTGAACAACACACTAGGTTCTGTGAGTCGTCAGGATTTAAAGTCACTTACTTTGGTCCAAAGAAGGTGCCCATTATTCACGAACACACATTTTCAATAACTTGCCAACAGCCATAAAAGTTTAATTATTAATGAAGCTCACTTTAAGCGAAGCCTAATGAATTTATTGTTGGCCACCTCCTACTCCGCCGACGAGTTTCTTAGAAGACCAAACTGATGTGTTCATGTCGTAATAATACCAAAAAATGCAAAGATTAGCACAATCTGACTTCTGGACTTATTCAGAGTAGTAATGCGATCATTTTAAATAAGTGTTGTAAAACGGTTTTTCTGTTTGAAGACGTGTGGTTACATCCTCAAAATTATGATACATGCCTGAGTGCACTGAAGATTTACATGTTTTGTGACAAAGTATTTATTACTTTCTAAATGAAAATGTTTGAGATCTTTTTTTATTTGGGCCACATCCATGACGACCATTTCGCTTTCCTTCTGTAGACCGTATATTAGGATATTTGTAAATATTGTTGAGTGGTACTTAAGACAGGTAAATAAATTAGTGAAATCTATGTGAAGTGAAGTAGAAATTAGAAAATAAATGAAAAACTTAGTTTAGTTTTCCACACTGGCAAACAGCGGGTAGAGCAGCAGTGGCCACGATCGGCGCGTGAAGTCAGCACATTTAGTAGAAGCCATCGCCCTCATCACATAAGCGGAAGCTGTCGATTCACCCGTCAGGATATCGCCCGACCGACTCACGTGTTTCTCAATTGTCACATGTGATCCTTAGGCCCTCGCCTACATTCCAAAGGCCAATGACTGACATTACGAAGATCTTCGAGAAGCTTTTCAGCGTGACAGAAGAGGCAATGACCGTGAAGTCGTTCACCTCCAGTGAACTGAAGTAAATAAATACGCTAGACGCAGTGGGCCCAACAGTAGTTTTCAGTTCAGTTCCAGTACAGTTCAGTCGGTGCTGAAGACCGTCATGCAGGAAGAGACTACATCGTACACAGAAGCACCAAGTCCGCCGCTGTAATGGAATAGCAAGCAGCAGCCTCGCCGCCAGAAGACAGAAGTTAGAAGGTATTTGAAGACTGATTTTTACGTACTCGGATGACTCGTGAGGACGGGAAGGAGACGGCCTCACATCAGCAGTCACCTGTGAGCTGGGATGAAGATCTGACGGCCGAAGACTGGCAAGCTGGAGTCCGTTGTTCCAGTCCGGGACACTGGCCTTCCCCCGCCGCGCCGCTCCGCTGGGCGACGCACAACACTGTCACACGCGGCCGCATAGAGAAAAGAAACACTGGAACGCCACATCCAAGGTATCACCATCCGATTCACGACTTCGTTCTCAATAATTAAACGGATCACCTCGCGCTGCGCGTCTCCAGTCAACTGGGCGAGACAGCGACACGAGATACACACCGCCAGGCGGAATCAGACGCCGCCGCTGCCGCAGCAGAAGGCTTCGCAAACGACACAGCTGCCGCTCTCCCAGCCAGAACAATCCAGTAAGGAAACCATTGTACAAATCTTCAATAACAGTTATCTTATGTAAAAATGCTGTTTCATTCTACCTCATACCCGAGCCAAGGAAGAACCCACCCTGCCCACATGTTGTTAAGAGAGAAAAGTAATTTATTTAGTGACATAATGCTTTAGAATCAAATGCCCTTTGCAGTAATGCTCATCCTGACAAATGACTAGCATCAAAAGAGAAAACCGAGTTACAATATTTATTGAGTATTCTTCTTCCTCTGTCGTCTTCTACATTCCAGAGGATCTACTCATTACGGATCTATTCGAACGAGAAGTGCAACTAATACAATCTAATAGGTGAAATGCGCTACTGAGGTATTCAGAGAGACAGCCGGCGCTCTGACCTGCAGCAGGGCGAACAGCTGGTGCAGCGGCGAGGCGCCGTCCGAGCGACGCCCGCTGCCCGCCTTGTCCGCCTCCTCCGAGCCCTGCTTCTTCCGCACAGAGGGGAGCGCCACGCCGAAAGGCACCGTGATCTGCAGCGCTGAAACACCACAGCCAGCCCGCCTCAGGGGAAACCACACACACAGGCAGAGCTCGCTAAGCATCGTGGATACGCAGGGCGCAAGCTCCCATAGTGACATGAAGAGTGAGTACCTGACGAGGAAGCTACCAACCGAGGGATCTATCTAAACAGCCTACTTACAAAACACACAGTGAAAATCGTTATGTAGCCTAACATCGTGATAACTGTACTTCTGCTGAATACTCTGCTCTCTCCGTAAATCAAACATCAGTTAGCAAGCATTCGAAGTGTACCCAGTCGACTGCTTCAGAAGGAAACCCTTTTGTTCGTCAAAACCGGAATTTTTGCGCAGTAAAAGTTGGTTCTGATGTAACACACGATACACTACTTGTTGTGTCGCTTCCCTAAAGTCTCGACACAATGAGTGGCTAGAAGCACGCGAAACTAACGCAGACGGGCGTAAATTCTGAAACAGGAGACTGGATGAAAAACTATAAAGAAAAGAAGAGAGATTGTCATATACTTAACTTTAATGTAGTCTTGTTCTTGTTGAAATACATCTCTTGCATAGTAGTAAGCTATTATCACTGATACAACTGGCGCCTTGCTAGGTAGTAGCGATGGACTAGCTGAAGGCTATTTAATCTGTCTCTCGGCAAATGAGAGGAAGACTTGATATGTCTTGTCGCAAGCTATGTCGTCCTTACAACTGGGGCGAGGTCAAGTCCGTGTCTTGTGACCTGCCCTGTGGTGGCGCTACGTTTGCGAATACACAGTGGCGACACGCGGGTCCGACATGTACTACAGGACCGCGGCCGATTTAAGTTACCACCTAGCAAGTGTGGTGTCTAGCGGTGACACCACACTACTGGTCATTAAAATAGCTACACCACGAAGATGACGTGCTACCGACGCAAAATTTAACCGACAGGAAGAAGATGCTGTGATATGCAAATGATTAGCTTTTCAGAGCATTCACACAACATGCTGACATGAGGAACGTTTCCAACCGATTTCTCATACACAAACAGCAGTTGCCCGCCGTTGTCTGCTGAAACGTTGTTGTGATGCCTCGTGTGAGGAGAAGAAATGCGTACCATCACGTTTCCGACTTTGATAATGGTCGGTTTATAGTCTATCGCGTTGCGGTATATCGTATCGCGACATTGCTGCTCGCGTTGGTCGAGATCCAATGACTGTTAGCAGAATATGGAATCGGTGGGTTCGGGAGGGTAATACGGAACGCCGTGCTGGATCCCAACGGCCTCGTATCACTAGCAGTCGAGATCACAGGCATCTTATCCGCATGGCTGTAACGGATCGTGCAGCCACGTCTCGATCCCTGAGTTAACAGATGGGGATGTTTGCAAGACAACAACCATCTGCACGAACAGTTCGACGACGTTTGCAGCAGCATGGATTATCAGCTCGGAGACCATGGCTGCGGTTACCCTTGACGCTGCATCACAGACAGGAGCGCCTGCGATGGTGTACTCAAAGACGAAAGACGAACCTGGGTGCACGAATGAATTCATGTTCTGTTTACAGCATCATGATGGTCGCTTCTGTGTTTGGCGTCATCGCGGTGAACCCACATTGCGTCATCATCATACTGGCGTATCACCTGGCGTGATGGTGTGGGGTGGCATTGGTTACACGTCTCGGTCACCTCTTGTTCGCATTGACCTCACTTTGAACAGTGGACGTTACATTTCGTATGTGTTACGACCCGTGGCTCTACCCTTCATTCGATCCCTGCGAAACCCTACATTTCAGTAGGATAATGCACGACCGCATTTTGCAGGTCCTGTATGGGCCTTTCTGGAAATGTTTGACTGCTGCCCAGGCCAGCACATTCTCCAGATCTCTCACCATCTGAAAACGTCTGGTCAATGGTGGCCAAGCAACTGGCTCGTCAGAATATGCCAGCCACTACTCTTGATGAACCGTGGCCGTATTGAAACTGGTTGGGCAGCTGTACCTGTACACGCCATCCAAGCTCTGTTTGACTCAATGCCCAGGCGTATCAAGGGCGTTATTGCGGCCAGAGGTGGTTGTTCTGGGTATTGATTTCTCAGGATCTATGCACCCAAATTGCGTGAAAATTTAATCTCATGTCAGTTCTAGTATAATATATTTGTCCAATGAATACCCGTTTATCATCTGCATTTCTTCTTGGTGTACCAATTTTAATGGCCAGTAGTGTAGTTTCAGCTGCAGCTAAAAGCTGCTTGAATTAATCAGTGTCTCCTTTCATGTCAATAATTTTGCTTATATTTCCATTATCACCTTTTTCGTGTGATCCAAGTTTTCGCATCTGATACCCCTTTCAGAAATCATCCACAGCAATACTAACCATTTACTCGAAGACAAACCTACTTCTCACTCATAGTGACATAAAAGGTTTTGTGACAGACAGCTGCCACGATCCAATCTCATAAAACCTGCTTTGTGAGCACGGCTTAACTTACCTCTTCACCTACACCTATACTCCGCAAGCCACTTTATGATGTTTGGCGGAGGGTACATAGTGTACTGCTGTCGCTTCCTCGTTTCCTGCTTCTATCGTAATTGCTGGTAAGCCTTCATGCATGCTATTGCGTCTCTAATATCACCTACATGGCCTTCTCCCGAGATACAGGATGTTTCAGAAACGACTTTACAACTTTGAAAATTCATATAAAAAATTAATTCATAGTATCTACAGAGGTGATTGTAGTGTCAATTTGTAGGGAAATACATTACCTTTTTTTGTCTCACGTAGTTCTCTAGTGCTGAATCGCACCGTAAGGAGCGTTTAGCGGCAGTTTCGTTGAAGATGGCTGCCTTGGCGGCACCCGAGCGTGCTAGCTGTGTGTTTTGCTTTGAAGAATCGAAGTCGGTGACAACAGTTAAGCGTAATTTCCGTGCCAATTACGCTAAAGATCCTCCTAGTCGGACTACAAATGTTTTGTAAAAATATTTTGTAGAAACAGGGTAAACAAAGTGTACGGTCCGTTTTCTTTCCGTGAGAGAACCATCAACGGGATAGTGTACCTGGATATGTTACAACAGTTTTTGATACTACAGATCGATGGGGATGACCAAGATCGAACTGTTTACTTCATGGAAGAGCACTCCACTACCTGGCTGACGCCAGCGATTTTCTCAGTAACCGCTTTCCAGGTCAATGGACTGGCTGTTATTCGCCAATTGCATAGCCTCCATGTTCTCCAGACCAGACACCGCTCGATTTTTTAAAATGAGGATTCATCAAGGATATCGTGTTTGTACCTCCTGTGCAGGCTTCTCTACCTGAACTTCCTACAAAATAACACGGAACCAAGTTCTGTATATTCTATCAATAAAATTATATAATTTTTTTAAAGTTGTGAAGTCCTTTTTGAAACACCCTGTATACATCGGGAGAAGCAATATACTGGCTTCACCCTTCTAGAAACGTCCGGTTCAGGATCGTTAACAGTAAATCATACCGCGATGCAAAACGTCTCTCTTGTAGCGTCCGCCACTGAAATTTGCTGCGTATTTCCGTGATGCTTCTGCGCTTACGAAATGAAGCTGTAACGAAAATCGCTGTTCTACTTTGGATCTGCCGATCCTATCTGCTGCGGATCTTCAGACTGACAAGCAACATTCAAGTACCGGTCTAACGAGGGTTTAGTCAGCTGACTCCTTTGCTGGCGGGCTACATTTATCGAGGAATCCTCGTAAGAATTTCGGCCAGGCGTCTGTCTTAACTGCTATCAGCTGTATGTGGTTGCTCCACTTTAACTCGCTATGTACGCATACTCTCAGATATTTTATGGACGTCACTGAGTCCAGTGTTATTCTGCGGTTGGGACATAACGGAGTACAACAGGCTCAGCACACCGGCTATACTCTTTAAGAAGGTATTTAACGTCATTTTATCGTATGTGTTTTTACTTCTGTCTCAAAGCAAGAGAACACTGTTCTGTTATCTTTCTGCATTTCATCATTAAAATCCGTCTGTCCAAACACTTCTCGATGTACTTTGCGGAAGATGAAGAAGGCTCTGGGGCACATTAGGATTCTTGGAGGAGTGTAGTTCTTTGTCTGTACGGCTATGCAACAAATGTTTCCAGCATATAGGATAGATCAGATTGTCATCGACACTATACACCCCCCTCACACAGTAAGAATGAGACGGCCTTCCGCTGGGGCGTTGGACAGATGAGAATAATGGGAAATACGAAGCTGACAGAGCACCGAAAGCAGCCTGCCAGGAAGTCACATCAGTTCATCTTAACGCCACACGTTGTCGTGTAGTTCGTGACAAAGAGTGTGTTAGCTGCGCCGGAAAGACACTGGGTGAAAGTGGCCGACAAGCTGCAGTCGGTCAGACCGACTATTTAACAATGGCATATTTTCTTTCAAACTCTAAAAAGCGACAAAGTGGTCCTCACTTGCTGTCATATCGGACGCTGTCCAATGACGCATTCTTGTCTCTTGCAACATGAACATAAGCGGAATGCAGTGTTTGCAGCATACATTCATGGCACACTATGTTTTAACGTCGCGTTATTCTTATAGGAGGGAAGCCTTTGTATGCCGCGGGACTTCCCTCAGTTTTAGGTAACGACGAAAGAATAGCAAGAAAAATGTTGACATTTGGCGTGGCATCCGAGTTCCTGATCAATTTCATTCGAGGAAGTTTTTGATGTGTCTTTGGGTTGATGGATCATCCTATTACTTACGCATTTAACCAGCCATCTTAATACCTTCTGCTGTTGAATTAACTCCCTAGGAGGAGGAGGAAAGTAGTGTTTAACGTCCCGTCGACAACGAGGTCATTAGAGACGGAGCGCAAGCTCGGGTTAGGGAAGGACGGGGAAGAACATCGGCCGTGCCCTTTCAAAGGAACCATCCCGGCATTTGCCTGAAAGGATTTAGGTAAATCACGGAAAACCTAAATCAGGATGGCCGGAGAGCGGATTGAACCGTCGTCCTTCCGAATGAATTAACTCTCTATTTGGCACACACAAAAATTTTGCTAAGGAAACGCATTAAGTTACTTAAATTGGATGGACGTGGTCATGTGAACAATTTTACGTATATTGTTTCGAATACCGTGCGTTACCTGTAAGTATCACTGCCCACAAAAGGCACACGGGTGTTACAATTAAAACTACCTCATTGTTGTTCCTGTGGCTGAAAAAATTGGTTGCATTTAGCACTATTGCATTGAAATGTCTTCAGACGAATCCATTTCGGTGCAAAGCACAGGACAATTGCGCATTTTCCGCATTTTACAGTCGACTGTCTCTGGGGGTGAAGCCTACATCTTCCCTTGTACTCTGGCCGGTGACCAAAACTGTCTTAATGCATATCATCCACTGGCATAGGAACTACTGTTTTCGCCTTCTTCCGCTCTTTTTGTCCGTCCAATACTCAAAGCAAGGTCTCCTCTTCTGAGAAAAGATAAGTACATTTGCAATGCCCCAGGTAAGAATTTGGTAACACATTTGCATAACTCACTTTCGAGACTTCCACTTTCGTTTACAAGCACTTTTCCTTGCACAATTATAAACAGCGCCACAAAATGGAAAGAAAATGATACACCGGTAACTGTTTCTCATATAACTTTGCACGATGTCTGCTAGAGATGGACACTGTTCAGAAACTTTTCACCAGAGACCACAGCATATCGCTGTGTACGAGTGCTTAACCATTGCCTGGAAGCACCAGGGGCCATCCAAGGACGAAATTTGAAGCGTTCCAGGAAACAGTGTGTAATTTTGGTTGCTTGAGAGCAATATTGTCAATATTTGGTTAATACTATTAACGTATGATGACGGTATGAATAGCTACTGGAGATGGTACGTGAATTTTTTCTATGACTGTGGCTGTTTTGTTTTAACAAAAATAACTACTCCTGAAACACTAACACAATGTTGAGAAAGAGCGTTGATGACCTCGCAGTTAAGCGCCCGACAATTTTTAATCCGTTACACCAACATTACAAACATGACTTGCACTTGAACAGAAACGGTGTTCTGTGAACGACCTCGAATTCTATTTGATCCACTGCATCATTGTCATTGGAAACAGTACAAACGATAATTTCACTCATAAGGCATTTCCTAATTCTGACTTAGGGCTTGGATGACGCCATAATAATGACGTCACAAGTCACCACAGTAAAAGGAACTTCCTCAACAGATGCAGGCAGCTCTGGCAGAGATGTTTAGTGTGTTACGCCGGTTGTGCGTAGCTGCTTCGGATGAAACTGGTGATCGTCAGTTCTGTTACGTAATATAGTGGCAACACTCACGAATGCCATATTGGAACAAGTTACGTTTCTTGTTTTTCCCAGTGAATGATAATAACATTCTGCAAGGTTTTTGCTCGTTTTTAAATACTCATTACCATTTCAATCGTCAAATGACGACGTGGACACGTAACACAAAACAAAATCAACTGCCACAAGGTCATACGTCCTCTGAGATTCGGAAGGACGCTGCGCGAAAACAACAGACAAAATATACGAAAAACATATAAGTTGATAGATCAGCTTCTCATATTTTAACTGATATTACAGGTGCTAAAAACGGGCAATATTCATGACGCGACTCAGTCAATAACACCATTGTTAAACACTTGCCATACACGTCTTCAGACGTCAGATCGGTAACAGAGAATGCATTAATTATTGTTTCTTACAGTTATTCCCAATTAAGTGACAGTAGAGACAGGAACACACGATCTTTGACATAAGCCCAGAATAGTTACAAGTCAGGTGACCGTGGGGATCACTGAAAGAGGTGAGAATCTTGACGGGATGCATGTTCAATCCAAAACTGACGCAGTTCGGCCGGCATTGACATAACACGAACGTCGAAAAGACAATGTGGTGAAGCAGTCTTGTTGCAAAATGAAGTCTTCAGTGATCTGTTGTAATTGTGAATTAGGTCATTGCTGCAAAAAGCTCAAGTACACGAAACTAGTAAAGTTTTATCTGCAAAGACAAATGGCACAAAGAGCCTTAACTTCAGGTGAACCACGAATGTGTTCGACCATCTCCTAAGTATATTCTGTGCACCTAACAGGCATGTTACGACGATTCACCTTTCCAGACAAGTGAAACGTGGCTCCGTCATGTAGGCGCTGCACTCGTTACGAAATTCAGAACGAAGCTCATTGTCCCCGGTAGTCAGAACATGTAAAAACTAAACTCACGAGACAAAAAATTAGTCTTGCCAGTGCGCATGCACAGAGGGAATCGGCAAGTCCTTACAGGCGGCGCAACGATCGAAACACATGCTCAACCGCGCACGCACTGCCTCTACTTGAGCGTAAGACAGTAGCGACCAGAGAGACACTTACACTACTGGCCTTTTTTTTTTTTTTTTTTTTTTGCTACACCAAGAAGAAATGCAGGTGATAAACGGGTATTCATTGGACAAATATATTATACAAGAACTGATATGTGATTACATTTTCACGCAATTTGGGTGCATAGATCCTGATAAATCAGTACCCAGAACGGCCACCTCTGGCCGTAATAACGGCCTTGGTACGCCTGGGCATTGAGTGAAACAGATCTTGGATGGCGTGTAGAGGTACAGCTGCCCATGCAGCTTCATCACGATACCACAAGAGTAGTGACTTGCGTATTGTGACGAGCCAGTTGCTCGGCCACCATTGACCAGACGTTTTCAATTGGTGAGAGATCTGGAAAATGTGCTGGGTTTCTGTATCCAGAAAGGCCTGTACAGGACCTGCAACATGCGGTCGTTCATTATTCTGCTGAAATGAAGGGTTTCGCAGGGATCGAATTAAGGGTAGAGCCACGGGTCGTAACACATCTGAAATGTAACGTCCACTGTTCAAAGTGCCGTCAATGCGAACAAGAGGTGACCGAGACGTGTAAACAATGCCACCCCACACCATCACGCCAGGTGATACGCCAGTATGGTGATGAAACAATGTGGATTCACCGCGATGACGCCAAACACAGAAGCGACCATCATGATGCTGTAAACAGAACATGAATTCATTCGTGCACCCAGGCTCGTCTTTCGTCTTTGAGTACACCATCGCAGGCGCTCCTGTCTGTGATGCAGCGTCAAGGGTAACCGCAGCCATGGTCTCCGAGCTGATAGTCCATGCTGCTGCAAACGTCGTCGAACTGTTCGTGCAGATGGTTGTTGTCTTGCAAACGTCCCCATCTGTTAACTCAGGGATCGAGACGTGGCTGCACGATCCGTTACAGCCATGCGGATAAGATGCCTGTCATCTCGACTGCTAGTGATACGAGGCAGTTGGGATCCGGCACGGCGTTCCGTATTACCCTCCCGAACCCACCGATTCCATATTCTGCTAACAGTCATTGGATCTCGACCAAAGCGAACAGCAATGTCGAGATACGATAAACCGCAACGCGATAGGCTACAATCCGACCTCTATCAAAGATGGAAACATGATGGTACGCATTTCTCCTCCTTACACGAGGCATCACAACAACGTTTCACCTGGCAAAGCCGGTCAATTGCTGTTTGTGTATGAGAAATCGGTTGGAAACTTTCCTCATGTCAGCACGTTGTAGGTGTCGCCCCCGGCGCCAACCTTGTGTGAATGCTCTGAAAAGCTAATCATTTGCATATCACAGCATCTTCTCCCTGTCGGTGAAATTTCGCGTCTGTAGCACGTCATCTTCGTGGTGTAGCAATTTTAATGGTCAGTAGTGTATGTTTCAAGAAGGTATTACTCGTAAACATGAATAAACGTATGGAGGTAACACCGTGAAGTTGATGGATTTGTTGGTGTTTCGTGGCGGATTGTTGGTGGTCGGAGGGACATTTAGAGTGAGAAGGACAGTAGACGTGTTTCACGATTTGTGAAAAAAAATCTCTTCATAACTTAACAGAAATGCTGCACAATGTTGCAGGCCATGAATGAAAGTCTACTCGCCCCCCCCCCCCCCGCCCCCCCTCCCGTTATCGAAAGAACACAGACGGGAAACGCATGCAGTGAACATGTGGAGCTGATCACCTCGCAAGATGCCATTGCTCACATAGGTGCATAAAGACGACAACAGCAAAGTTTATCGGGCTGGAAGAATATGCGCTTGACTTGCATAATGACCTGACTTGAACCCCTTAGAAAATTTGTGGAATATGTTTGAACAGCAAATAAAACACTGACATCAACATCCCCGCAATTTGATGGAACTGTTCTATCAAATCCTCAGAGATTGGCTTAATCTAGATGCGACGTACCTGCACCATCTCGTGTACTCAATTTCTAACCGAACCCAATCCGTTATGAAGTCCAAGCCAAATTGCTCGGCATTATATGCTGCTAGTAATTATTCCTATAGGGGTGAGTAATTTTTTTTCGATGAGGTTATATCTGATGTTATTATACAAGTAGACTTTTGGGTTGCGTAGTTGACTGCCGTATCTACAGTTCTCTGCTCGCACCAGTCATCGATGTCTTCGGGCTCCTATCGAATGATTCCCACACACCCTCCACGTTCTCTTCTGACAGTCAAGCCCAACCTGTTTTCTTCGCACTACATAAACAGCCATTCTCACGGAATGTGTTGTACCACCCAGGGGTCGTCTTACCTGTGGGAGCTTTCACCTAATACGTATTTCTAAATCGTGTCTGAACCATGACAGCTGACTCATATTTAGTGCACTGAAGGACACATAATGCACACACCAATATATTCCTTGCTCTGACACGCCTGTCCCCTAGTGGTGCACCCTGCAACTGCACCACTGCTAGTATTAAGAATCGAGACTCGGAGAGATGTTCTGTCTACTGAAATTTCATTTTCCTGCGTGTCCTGCAGTTTTCGCGCAGTTGTCTTCAGAAATCCCAGAGGTTCATTATGCACTAATCTGATCAAAAATATTTCGAATCATTTTGTACTGAAGCGCAACAACTTTGAGGCAATATTCCTGAAATGGCCTGGCTTTCCAGAGTCCGAAAGTGAACACTACATAACATATCTGGGTTGAGTTACAACGCCGACTCTGCTTTGAAAAACAGCGTCAAACATCATTGTTTCGGCTGTTGAGAAAGAATGGACTGCCATTTTTCCACATTCAGCTACCTTGTTGAATGTGATCCCAACAGAGTTCAAGTCGTCATAAAGGAGAATGAGGGACACACACCACATTAATGTTCACCAACAGGTGTCTGAATACTTGCGTTCAGAGAGTGAATATGCACGGCAACTGTGGATTTGAAAGGCTACTGGAAATCAAGAGGAAGCTATAGCCGCTATTTTTCCCCGAGGCCACGCAGCTCCAGTGCAAGGCTTGATGATGGGAGAATCCTGTTTGGTAAAACATACCGGAGCTAAACTAGTCCCCAATTCACATCTACGGACAGGGACGACCTTAGGAGGACCGATTATTGAGTATTGTTCATGTACTTGGGATGCTAACGACTGATGGATGAGATCCAACGAAGGGCAGTATGTCCTGTCACTCGATCGTTCAGTCGCCGCGAGAGCGTTACAGAAATGCTCAATAAATTCTAATGGCACACATTACAAGAGAGGCGTTATTCACTATCAAGAGGTTAACTATTGAGACTTCGAGAGAGAGCACTTGCCGAGAAGAGATGCACAACATATTCTCGTACTTCCTCCCTCATAACATCTCACGAAATGATCACGATGGGAACATTCGAGAAATTGGAGCTAATACAGAGATTTACCGACATTTATTCACATCCCGCCGCCATACGCGAGCGAACAGTTAGTGGTACCAAAGTACTCTCCATCTCACACCGTTAGATAAATAAATAATGTCGTGTGACTAGGGCCTCCCGTCGGGTAGACCGTTCGCCTGGTGCAAGTCTTTCGATTTGACGCCACTTCGGCGACTTGCGCGTCGATGGGGATGAAATGATGATGATTAGGACAACACAACACCCAGTCCCTAAGCGGAGAAAATCTCCGACCCAGCCGGTAATCGAACCCGGGCCCTTAGGATTGACATTCTGTCACGCTGACCACTCAGCTACCGGAGGCGGACACATCGTTAGATGACATGTGGAGTATGATGTAGACGTAGAATGAAGTTAGGTATAGTGGAAGTTAGTTAGATGACAGGAAGAAAGGATTTCTGGTGAGGTTAATACAAAGTTGTCACCACGAAATTAAATAGGGGAAATGCAGGAGTAAGCATAATAATGAATAAGAATACAGGAATGCTGGTAAGTTACTAAGAACAGCATAGTGAACTCATGGTCGAAGCCAGGATAGGCACATAACCAACACACACCAAAGTAATAGAAGTTTATATGCCAGCTACCTCTGCATACGATCAAGAGATGGAAAGAATGTATAATGAGATAATGGAAACTATTCGATAGTTAATGGGGATAAAAATTAAACTGTGTTGGGCAATTGGAATTCGGTAGTAACGAAAAGATAGAGAAGAACATGGACAGGGGAAAGGAGTGAAAGAGGAAGCAGGCTGGTAGAATTATAGAGCATAATATAACTATCGTTGACACCTCGTTTAAAAATCTTCGAAGAAAACTGTAAACATGGAAGAAACATGAGGCCAGTGAAAGGTTTCGCAGTGATAGTAGAGTGGAAAGATTGAGATTTCGAAACCAGTTTTTTAAATTTCAAGCAATTTCCAGGGGTTGATGTGGACTCTGATCATAATATATTTGTTATAAAGTGCAGATTAAAACTGAAGAAATTACAAAAATGTGGGAAATGAAAGAGATGGTACCTGAATAAAATGAGGTAACTAGCGGTTGTTGACAACATTGGGCAACGCTGGATTAAAGAGGAAAGGAATCAATAAAAGACGGATGTGTAGATTTGAGAGATGAAACAGGTAAGGAAACAGAGGTAAAATTGCAAGGATTAGTAAAATTTTCTTGATAGCACTGGAATTCAGCTGACGAAATATAAAAATGAAGCAAAAGCGGGCGAATAGGAATAAAGATGGCTTAAAAATAAGAGTGTTAAGAAGTGAAAAATGGCTAAGTAGGAGTGGCTAGAGGACAAATGCAAGGATGTAGAAGCATGCATAACCAGGGGAAAGATAGGTAAAACGTATAGGAAAATTAAACCGACGTTCCGGGAAAAGAAAAGCAGCGATATGAATATCAGAAGTTCAGATGGCAAGCCAGTACTTAGCAAAGTAGGGGAACCTGAAGAGTGAGGGAACATATATAGGGACCGTATTAGGGAAACAAACTCGAGAATAGTTCTACAGAAAGAGAAAAGGAAGTAGGTGAAAATAAACTGAGAGATATGATATTCCAGAGACGAATTTGACAGAGCAGTAAGTACGTAATTGGAAACAATAGATGACATTCCCTGAGAAGTAATGAGATCCGCGGAATTGCCAGAAATGCCACATTTATTCCACATGGTGGGCAAGACACATGAGACGGATGTAACACCCTCTGAATGAATGTAATAATTCCAGTTCCAAAGAAGATAAGTCCAGACAGGTGTGAATACTACTGACTCATTAGTTTAATAAAAGATGGTTACAAAATATTATTTACAGAAGAATGGAAAAATTGGCAGAAGCCAACCTCTGATAAAAAGAGTTTGGGTTCCAGAGAAATGAGCGAATACGCGAGGCAGTACTGACTCTATGACTTATCCTAGAAGATGCGTTAAGGAAAGGCAAACCTGATTTTATACAGTTAGTAGATCTAGAGAAATCTTTTGAGATGTTGACGCGACTACACTGTTTGAAATTTAAAAACGGCAGGGATGAAATATTTACAATTCTACAGGAAGAATACTGCAGTTATATGATTCAAAGGACATGAAATGAAAACCGAGGCTGAAAAGGGAGTGAGAGGGGGTTGTAGCCAATCCCCGAACTTACTCGAACTGTACACTGAGCAAGCCATAAAAGAAACCAAGGAGAAATGTGAAACGGGAATGAAAGTTCATGCAGAAGAAATAAGAACATTAAGGTTTGCTGTTATATTGTAATTCTGTCAGAGGCGACAAACGATTTGGAAGGGCACTTGAACGGAATGGTCAGTATACCGAAAAGAAAAATAATGTGAACATCACATAAGTAAAGTAAGGGCAATGGACCGTAATGTTATTAAATCTGGTCATACTGATAGAATTACTTTAGTGTATAAGAAATTAGATGAGTTTTACTATTTGGACAATGCAATAACAGCATAACTGAAGCCGAGAGAATATAAAATGCACACTGACATAAGGAAGAAAAGAATTTCTGAGAAAGAGGAAAAATTTGGTCAACTAATATAAATTCTAATAATTAGAAAGTCTTTTCTTAAGGCATTTGTCCAGAGTGTAGCCTTGCACGGAAATTAAACACGGACTAAAAGCAGTTGAGACATGAAGATATTAAAACTGCGAAGTTACAGCAAGTGCCGAAGATTAGCTAGATGGGTAGATCGAATAACAGGGAGGAGCTACGGAATCGAGTTCTCGAAAAACGAAATTTATGGCAAACTTGACTAAATGATTGATAAGTTGAATCCTGGGCATCAAGAAATTGTAAGTTCGGTAATGAAAGGAAATGTGTGGGAAGGTAATAATTGTAGATTCTTTGTATTCAAGGAATCTTTCTGTCTTCATATAGTTGATAAGCGACATTTTTATTTCTTTGCATAAGACAGAGCCACTTGCTTTTGTATTTTTGAACTTACCGGATAGGTATCGAGCACTTGCTCATCATCAGCGGTCTTATATTTTACTTTTATGCCCCATCAAATTAATATAATTGAGAAAAGTCGTGCTTTATAATATTAGTGGCATATATTGTTGTCAAAATATTAAAAAATATAGAAAGCAAGCAGCCTTTTCTTTATATATACAAGGACGAGAAACGTTGTTTATCAAAAACAAATGTAGAGCGACCCGAGTTTGAATACAGTAAGTAGATTCAAATGGAAGTACGTTCGGGTAGTTACGCAGAGATTAAGAGCCTTGCGCAGGACAGACAAGCATTGGTAGCTGACTGAAAACGAAAACAATAACAACAACAACAACAAAAGCAAGAACAACTGGATAGAGACTCGACATTTATATGTAAAAAATTAAACCGAAATTAGATCTCATATTATTAAATGGACATTTAAAATGCATGGCTTTCATAACATAAAAAACATTTCGTTTACAAGAAAACACCTTGAAGTTGGTGTTCCGAAACTAGTAAATGAATCATCAGGAATCATGTCAGGATAGCACAAGTCGTTCTGTTTCAATTTGCTGATGATGGGCTTGTTTCCGAACACTAGTTAAAGAGTAAATATTTTATATGCAATTTTAGAGTGTTTGCTTGTGAAAATAATGTCATTTATAAAGCACCACACAATCGTTTGTTTGGTGTGCATACTAGAGGGTCCATCTTCTGACGACGTTGTACTTACTCCGCGAGTGTGGAGAAATCATTGTGTTCCTGCAGGAAAAAACAACCCCAAATATTTTGGTAAGTGAAATACCTTACTCGTAAATTCAGTACTGTACTGTAGTAGTATATATTTCCGGACGAGACGATATTTCTTGTCACGGATGGTGGATTTGCCTCCGGCGGCGGGAAAGCCCTGGTTGACTAGCCTAGTGGAACTCACCTACGTCTATGGGGCTGGCCGTATCCAGGTAGACGACCCGCTTGGAGCGGTGCGGCTCCACCCAGCCACCGACCATCAGCACCACTAGCGCACTCGCCACCGGCGAAAACCTCATGTCGCCGCCGACCAGTTGGTAGACGCACCTGAAATATCAGAAGTGACTTCTGACATTAGAACATAATGCGTCTGCCACTGGTGCAGTGTTATTCCGACACAAATCGTAAAGACAAGGTCTGTAGCGATTCTACTTTAAATTAAATCGATATCTAAACAGAAATATTTTTCATACATTGTTTATTATTTCCTCATGTCTACAAGAGTTAAATAATACTTCTTAGTATCACTACAACTATGAACGTTATTAAATAATACCACAATGTAATACCACAATCGCTGTCATCAACCTCTCCATTCCCATTGCAGTAAAACCTGATTCACTTGTGTACTACTACTGTAAACTATATCTAATTGAAATACACTACTGTCCGTTAAAATTGCTACACCAAGAAGAAAGGCAGATGATGAACGGGTATTCATTAGACAAATATATTATACTACAACTGACATGTGATTATATTTTCAAGCAATTTGGGTGCATAGATCCTGAGAAATGGCGTGTACAGGTACAGCTTCAACACGATACCACAGTTCATCAAGAGTAGTGACTGGTGTACTGTGACGAGCCAGTTACTCGGCCACCATTGATCAGACGTTTTAAATTGGTGAGAGATCTGGAGAATGTGCTGGCCAGGGCAGCAGTCGAACATTTCCTGTATCCAGAAAGGCCCGTACACGATCTGCAACATGCGGTCGTGCATTACCCTGCTGAAATGTAGGGTTCCGCAGGGATCGAATGAACGGTAGAGCCACTGGTCGTAACAAATCTCAAATGTAACGTCCACTGTTCAAAGTGCCGTCAATGTGAACAAGAGGTGACCGAGACGTGTAACCAATGGCACCCCATACCATCACGCCGGGTGATACGCCAGTATGGCGATGACGAATACACGCTTCCAATGTGCGTTCACGCGATGTCCCCAAACACGGATGCGACCATCATGATCCTGTAAACAGAACCTGGATTCACCGGAAAAATGACGTTTTGCCATCGCAGGCGCTCCTGTCTGTGATGCAGCGTCAAGGGTAACCGCAGCCACGGTCTCCGAGCTGATAGTCCATGCTGCTGCAAACGTCGTCGAACTGTTCGTGCAGATGGTTGTTGTCTTGTCCCCATCTGTTGACTCAGGGATCGAGACGTGGCTGCACGATCCGTTACAGCCATGCGGATAAGATGCCTGTCATCTCGACTGCTAGTGATACGAGGCCGTTGGGATCCACCACGGCGTTCCGTATTACCCTCCTGAACCCACCGATTCCATATTCTGCTAACAGTCATTGGATCTCGACCAACGCGAGCAGCAATGTCGCGATACGATAA